>NC_091993.1:91212115-91812115 GCF_044704955.1 Pristiophorus japonicus | reverse complement strand
TCCACAGGTGCTCGCAAGGCTATGTGGGTAGAATCAATGCAGTCCTGTACTTTTGGGAAGCCGGCAATCCTGAAGAAGCCCACAGCCCTCTCATGGATCGCTTGTGTGGTCATTGGGAAATTGATGAAGTCATTCCTCCACGCATATAGTGCAGCTGTGACCTGGTAAACGCAGGCATGTATTGCATGTTGAGAGATGGCGCACACATCTCCAGTTGTAGCTAGAAACGATCCCGAGGCATACAAGGCAAGTGCAGCTGTTACCTTCACTTCAACAGACAAGGCAGTTGGCGTTCTGCCTCTGGGCTGCAAATCTGCTCTCAGCATATCACAGATCTCAGCGACAACTTCTCTGGGAAACGCAGCCTTTTGACACAATCAGCCTCGCTCATGTCCAGGTTCGAGCGCCTGGCTCGATATTGCCGACGTGGGTAAGGTCTCCTGCCCATCAGCCTATGGGCTATGACGTTCCTGGTGCGGTGAGCTCGAATCAATTCTCTCCTATGCAGTGAATTGCTGGTGAACCATTGAATAATCCATGGTGTTGACAATGCAGCACCCATTCTGCAAATTAAATTTCAAACTGGCTATCTGGCTGCCTCTCCCTGTCCCTGGCCGAATGGCCTCAGGTTCCCTCGCAGCTCGAAGGCTGCTTGCTGTGTTTTCGGCCGCCGTCAGCCACTGCCACCACCCCTATCCCGTGGCCGAATGGCCTCAGTTACCCTCGCAGCTCGAAGGCTGCTTGTTCTTTCTTCGGCTGCCGTCGAGCCACTGACGCCGCCCCTCTCTCCTGCATGGAAGGAAAGCCTGCCTGAAGCACCGCAGCTCGAAGGCTGCTGCTGCTTCACACAAGTATTTTGTCTTTGCTTTGTTTATAATTTTTAGTTAGGATGGCTCTTTATTTGTATAAATAAGTCTGTTGAATGCTTGTAAAATTTAATTACTTCCCCCCGCCCTTGTTCCCTACGCCTGATTTGTAAAATGTAGGCAAGGTTTTTCTGAGTGTATAAAAATCTACACTTACTCTATTCTAAGTTAGTTTGGAGTAAGTTTTCATTGCCTAAACTTTCAAAACAGGCGTAAATGGCCGGACACGCCCCCTTTTGAAAAAAAAATCTGTTCCAAAATGAAACTGTTCTAACTGACTAGAACTGGAGCAAACTAAATGCCGATAATTGCAATTTCTAAGATACTCCATTCTAAACCAGTTGCTCCAAAAAAATAAGAGCAACTCAGACCGAAACTTGACCCCATAGGAACATGAGTAGGCCTCTTGAGCCTGTTCTACCATTCAACAGACAAGTTCATTTATTCATCTTTGCTCCATATCCCTTGACATCCTTATCTGACAAAAATCTATTGATCTCAGTCTTTAATGCAAGTTATTATTGTTGTTGAAATTCACAGCTTATTCACAAGCAAGTTCCAGTTTTCCAGTACTCTTTGCATCAAAAAATGCTTCATAATTTCACTCCTAAATGGCCTAGCTCTAATTTTAAGATTATGGTCCTGAAATCACACGCCCTACAGGCGCAAACGAGGTGCACAGGCGCTCGTGGGGTCCCAGTAAGTTCCGGGTTTAGTTATGTGAAGCGCATGTGCCTAAACCCGGAACTTGGGATCCGTCAAAAAATATCTTGACAAATCTACCGCATCCAAAACTAAAGGGTCTCCGCGAGCAGAGATTTGGGCTCTTTGCCCAATTCCTGCCCAGCGAATGTCCTTGAAATTCTTGCTACTGCAAAAAACAGGCATTAGGCCTGCTTTCATCAGCATAAGGCTTTTAAAGTACAGAAAAATACATTTAAAAAAATAATTTAAACATTGAACATCCTATTAAATAAAGTAAGTTTATTTTTAGACTCTTTAAAATATGTACATTTATTTTTCAAAAAACTAAATTTTTGTTTTAAATAATTAACTAAATTCAATTTTTTTATTGATTTGAAATATGTGATTCTTTAAAAAGATATTTTCAGTGTTTCTGTGTTTTGGGGGGTATTCCCATTCATACTTATGTGAGTTCCATGTATATGGAAATTGTCTACCTAGCTCGAATTGTCTACCGAAAAGGAATTGGTGCATCTTTTTCACACCGTACACACACGCGGGTGCCTCCTTCTCGACCATGCCGTATCCACGCTCTGCCTGGGAGAGCGATCTGGAGGCGTAAGCCACCGGTTGGAATTGGCCGTTATCGTTACCCTGTTGCAACATACACCCAACCCCGTAGGATGACGCATCGCATGTTAAAACCAGTTTTTTACAGGGGTCATACAAAGTCAACAGTTTGTTGGAACACAGCAGGTCCCTCGCCTTATTGAAAGCCCGTTCTTGACAATCCCCCCAAGACCATTCACACCCTTTATGGAGGAGCATGTGTAATGGCTCCAACAATGTGCTTAAGTTCGGCAGAAAGTTCCCAAAATAGTTCAAAAGTCCCAGGAATGATCGCAACTCCGACGTGTTGCCGGGCCTGGGCGCCTGGCGAATTGCCTCAGTTTTTGATTCAGTGGGCCGGATCCCGTCTGCAGCAACCCTCCTGCCCAGGAACTCGACCACTTGGCCTTTTTCAGCCGCAAGCCTACCCGATCCAATCGGCGTAGCATTCCTCCAAGTTGCGGAGGTGTTCCTCGGTGTCTCGACCCGTTATAAGGATGTCGTCTTGGAATACGACCGTTCCAGGGATGGACTTGAGCAAGCTTTCCATGTTTCGCTGAAAGATAGCCGCTGCCAAATGAATCCCAAACGGGCACCTGTTGTAGACAAATAATCCTTTGTGCGTCGTGATGGTGGTCAAAAGCTTGGAATATTTCACCAGTTCCTGAGTCATGTAGGCCGAAGTGAAGTCCAGCTTCGTGAACAGCTTTCCACCCGCCAGCGTGGCAGAGAGGTCCTCCACTCTCGGAAGCAGGTATTGGTCTTGCAACGATACTCAGTTGATGGTGGCTTTGTAGTTGCCACAAATCCTCACCGAGCCATCTGCTTTGAGGACGGGAACAATGGGACTTGCCCAGTCGCTGAATTCAACGGCTGAAATTATGCCCTCTCTGAGCAGCATGTCCAGTTCACTTTCAATTTTCTCACGCATCATGTACAGCACCGCTCTGGCTTTGTGGTGCACTGGTCTGGCGTTCGGAGTGATGCCCTTGAATGTTCCGACACCGGTGAAAGAGTGACTCAAATTTTTGCAATACCTGCGAGCATGAACTTCGCTCCACGGATGAAATGGCGTGCTCATCCCCCCATTTCCAATTCATCTCAGCTAGCCAACTCATCCCCAAAAGGTCATCAGCGCATACGTCTGTGGACCACAGCTGGTCAGTAGATGCGCCCTCCGCTTGTCAGCCGCTGTTTCTTCCAGCCAGTCCTTTGTGACAAAGGTCTGCTGGAGTCTTTCCACAAAGTCATCCCAGTCCTCACCCACACAGTAGCGTTCCTCTGTGCCACCGGTGGCCATCCTCGTAGTTCGGTGATTCCCGTTTCTCGTCGCCAAATATAGTGTCTCTGCACCTTGTTACAAACTCACGAGCCATGTATATATCAGACACGATCACTCTGTGACCTTCGCTTTATTCCCAGGACCAAGGAGTGCTGACCCTGGGTGGGACCTCCCCTTTTATACCTGGAAACCCAGGTGAGAAGTGTCTCCCGCAAGCTCACCCCCTGTAGTCAGGATGTGCATTTCAAGGGTACAGGTACAGTGTGCATGAGTTACAGTTACATAACTATTGTCATTGCAAGCTGGTGAAATACATGACACTGGGGAACCCTGCAATGTGGGAAAATCCAGCCTGCTGCTCCACCTGCTTCTCCCTGGTCATCGGAAAAGAGATGTAATCTCCTGTACAGAGCATCGGTGACCTGCCGGATGGAGCGATGTGAAGAGAATTGAGAAATGTTGCCAATGTCGGCAGTCGCAGATTGGAAAGACCCCATAGCATAAAAGTTCAGAGCTATGGTGACCTTGGTCTCAATGGTCAGAGTGGTCCTGAGCCATGTGTGAGGCTCCAGATCTTGGCACAGGACATTGCAGAGCTCCCTCAGTGCCTCCTTCCTAAATCTCAGCCTTCGCAAGCATTGCTCATCATGGAAGGAGAACTGTGGTCTGTAGACCCTTTGAGGGTAGGGCCTCCTTCCCCCAGGTCTGTGTTGGCCATCACCCATGGCAGAATGATGGCCTTCTCTCTGGTTCTCCTCATGTTCAGGAGCCTCTGCAGGCTATTGCTGGTAAGGCTCCTGGCCCAGTATGTGGGTGGTGGGGTCAGCGTATCTGACCCTCCTCCTCATGCCATCTCCCTCCAGGCCACACTCTCTCCATGCAGGTCTGCGCACATCTGCAGGCCCTTCTGGATGTTGGGCAGGCATGGCTGCTACCTCTCTCGCCCGCTACCTCTCTGCACGTTGCTGATGGCACCACCTTCTCCTGCGTGCGCCCTGCATCTGACAAGGTGTACAATGCGTTCCCCTGGCAACACTGATCCCATTGTGTGTGAAGGCTACAACCTGACACGCAGGCCTCTGGAGCACAGAATTGTCTACCGAAAGGCTGTCAATGCTAACGCGTCAGCTCGCATAGAGCGATGGGCCCTCAAGCTGGCTGCGTATGACTACATCATACGGCAGCGACCAGGCACCGAAAATTGTGCTGACATGCTCAGCAGGCTCCCACTGGCCACCAGCAAGGGGGTGTCGGAGCAGAGCGCCGAGATGGTCATGGCCATTGAAGCTTTTGACACTGCGGGCTCCCCCATCACAGCCCGACAGATTAAACTCTGGACCAACAGGGACCCCCTCCTATCCATGATAAAGAAATGTGTCCTGACTGGGAATTGGGCGCCCGCACACAGGGCGTGCCCCAAGGAAGTCAGGCCGTTTCAGAGACGGATGGATGAGCTCGCCATCCAAGCCGACTGCCTACTATGGGGCAGCCAGGTAGTCATGCCCCAGAAAGGAAGGGCAGTGTTCATCAGGGAACTCCACAGCGAGCACCCTGGCATCGTGTTAATGAAGGCCATTGCCCGGTCACATGTATGGTGGCCAGGGATTGACTCAGACTTGGAACACTGGGTTTGCAGGTGCATGACGTGTGCCCAGCTGGGCAATGCCCCCAGGGCGGCTCTACTCAGCCCGTGGCCCTGGCCTACCAGGCCATGGTCACGCATTCACGTAGACTATGCGGGCCCGTTCATGGGGAAAATGTTCCTGATCGCTGTCAATGCATACTCGAAGTGGATCGAGTGCATCATATTGAACTCGTGCATGACATCCATCACCGTGGAGAGTCTGCGTACGGTTTTCGTGACCCACGGCTTGCCGGACATCCTGGTCAGCGACAATGGCCCGTGCTTTACCAGCCATGAATTCCAGGAGTTCATGTCAGGCAATGGGATCAAGCACGTCCGGACAGCGCCGTTCAAGCCGGCCTCCAATGGCCAGGCGGAACGGGTGGTCCAAGTCATAAAGCAGGGCATGCTATGCATCCAAGGACCCTCCCTTCAGTACCGCCTATCGCGCCTTCTGCTGGCCTATAGGTCCCGGCCGCACTCGCTCGCGGGAGTCCCGCCAGCGGAACTCCTCATGAAATGCACGCTCAAGACGCGACTGTCCCTCATTCACCCAGACCTGGCAGACATTGTTGAGGGCAAGCGCCAGTTCCAAACCGAGCTCCATGATCGAGGCTCAAGGGGGAGGTGTATAGAAATAGATGACCCGGTATTTGTTCTTAACCATGCTTTGGGACCCAAGTGGCTTGAGGGCACTATAATCGGCAAAAAAGGAAACAGGATCATGGTGATCAGACTAAACAATGGGCTGATATGCCGCAAACACTTGGACCAAGTAAAGACAAGGTTCAGTATAGACACGGAGGATCCAGAAGAAGAGCATGATGAGATAGCACCCACACCACTGCCAGCGCACGAGCAACAAAGACAGCCCTCAGCATGCACAGTCCCGGCGGCCAGCCTGGACAGGCCGGAATCACCTCAAGTGACAGAGACGCGTGCTGAGGCTCAGCCACCAGAGCCACAACTGCGGCGCTCCACGAGAGAGCGTCGACCACCCGATGGACTTAACCGCTGAAACTAAAAGACTTAATGGTGGTGATGTCATGTATTTCACCATCTTGCACTGACAATAGTTATGTAACTGTAACTGATGCACACTGTACCTGTACCCTTGAAATGCACACCCTGACCACAGGGGGTGAGCTTGTGGGAGACACTCCTCACCTGGGTTTCCAGGTATAAAATGGGAGGTCCCACCCAGGGTCAGCATTCCTTGGGCCTGGGAATAAAGTGAAGGTCACAGAGTGATCGTGTCTGATATATACCTCGTGTGAGTTTGTAACAAGGTGCAGAGACACTACACCCAGGGTGCAGGGTGCGATCGACTGCACACACATTGGGCTGAGAGCACCACAACACCACCCCGAGATCTTTGTCAACCGCAAAGGGCTCCACTCCCTCAATGTGCAGCTGGAGTGTGACCACCAGCGTCAGATCCTGGCAGTTGATGCGAGGTACCCAGGCTGTAGCCATGATTCGTTCATTCTGCGCCAGACCAGTGTGCCTGCTGTCTTCACCGGCCCGAATTGTGGTTGGCTGCTTGGGGAAAAGGGATATCCCCTGTCCACTTGGCTACTCACTCCACTGCGGAACCCCAGGACAGCGCCCCAGCATGCCTACAGCGATGTTCATTCTGGCACCAAGCACTGCTTTGCGATCCTCAAGCACAGGTTCTGTTGCTTGTTCCAGTCTGGTGGCACCTTGCAGTACTCTCCTGTATGGGTCTCCATATTCATGGTGGTCTGCTTCATGTTGCATAATCTGACCTTCATGAGGAGCCAGCCACTGGAGGTAGAGCCAGCAGTACCACCGATGAGGAGGAGGAGGCGCAGGAGGAGGAGGATCTCCGTCACCACCCAGCCAGGAAGCATTGTCCCCATCGCAACCCTACAAGGAAGGTGCAGCTACGTCTGATTGCTGTTCAATTCACATAATCTCATCCACACATGACCCTTCAACTCCCACTTTCCATGGCCATCCCAATGAGAGCCTTCACACAGAATTGCCCACTCCCAAATGGCCAGATATATGTGCCAACAATAAAGATTTATCAAATGATTCAAGTCAGTGCAAAAACACAACAGAACCAATTACTTTACCATAAACTAACACAAATACTTAATTTTTTACCCCTATGCATCTCCTTATAACACCTCTTGTGCGTGCCTATCCTAACACTATGCCTAAGTGTCTCCCCTGTGGCTGTATCATGGGTCAGGGAAGGTTGTTGTGTCGGAGCTACAGATTTCCTTGTCGGACACTCTCGAACACCTTTGGGCCTGGAAGGGCCGGGTGCAGACTGGGCAGCAGTCTCCTGGGAGGGTTCAGTCGGGAGAGGCCATGTGTGGAGGCAATGGCAAGTGCCAGGTCTTGGGCCAGGAATGTTGTGATACTGAGAGAGCACATCATCAGGATCCTGGTCCGAGGAGCCTGCGTCACTCCCCGGGGGCGGCACATTACCACCACTACCAAGCTGAGGGAGGTCAGATCGGTGATATGGCATGACACCGGAAGATCCCGCGTGGCCCGTGTTGGACCCAGCCGCGAACGCAACACTGAGGCATCAGGTGGCATCGAGCTGAGACTACATGAGCGCAGCCAGAGTCTCAAAGCCAGCAGACATGGCAGCAGTTTGACACTCCATGGCAGCAGTAAGACACTCTGTGGCCTGTTGCCCAGAGAGCATGAGCATTCTGAGATTCCAGGGCTGCGATCATCCTCTCCAGTCCAGCACCGATGTGATCGTTCGCCAGCGCCTGTGCTGAAGTGACAGTTGCCACATCACCTGCAGGTTGCAGCATTACAGCTGGATCCGCACGGTCACTCCGGGAGTCCACCATCGCCTGCACACTGGCAATGATGGGGCTCCATGGTGTGCACAGAGCTGTCGACTATGCGGGAGGCGGACTCCTTCACACTCCTCACCACAGCCACATTCCACAGCTTCTCTGGCACCTTTGTCAGTGGCCCAAACATCTGGGAATGCATTGCCTCCACCCTTCTTTTGTAAGCCACTACATCGATGGCATCATCTGAGTCCTCAATGGCAGAACTTCGGTGCGGACTCGCCCCCCCCCCAGAGAGATGGCACCTGAGGCTGACTAGCCCCGTCGCCATGCTGCAGCACGCTAGGCCCCGGTACAACATCCAATGCTGACCTCTGTACTACCTCATCTATATCAGACCGTGCACTCCCAGTATCTGAGCTGGAGCTTGTGGGTGCCATCAGTGTTCTCCTCTTCGTCTTCCTCCTCAGCGGCATCCCCAAACGATAGTGTGCTGTGGATGCTCTCAGAAGGGCTTATACCCTCAATGTCCTCACTACTGCGACCTTAAATTTAAGGGCTTATGTGGAGAAAGATGTGATGCAGGCCTCCAGCTGGTCTGCGACGTCTCTCTTGATTGGCGACTTTGGAGAAGGGCTGTCGTGACAGGGAGGTGGGAGATTGACGCATGGAGCCTACAAATTGCAGACTTCCAGAAGGAAAGACACAGTAGGCACTGGCGCATTCAGGTAGAGAGCACATTCAAGGACGGCCTCACTTACCCATGCTGCCCACATCGGCGTCGCCAGTACTGCAGGCCACAGGGGGCGTGTCATCTGCAAGCATAAATGGGAGAAGGGCTGCCGTGAGGGGGAGGTGGGGGATGAAGGCATGGAGGATGCAACTAGCAGACTTCCATGAAGGAAAGAACAGCAGGCGTGGCGCATTCATTGAGACAGCGCAGTAAAGACGGGCCTTCACTTACCCACATCGGTGCCAGCACTAGCCTCGCCCACAGGGAAGGCACCATGTCGCTGATGAGCGCCTCAACCCTCTCCTCCAGAGATGTGAGGATCTATGTGTCTGCCTCGGCATCACCGGTCCTCCTTTGCTCAGCTCTATTGTGAGCCAGCTTGGCCTGCAAAAGAAAGAATGGTTGGTGAGTACAACTGTGGTGACACATCAGAAATGAGAGCACAATTGTTTGACCCTGACATGCAGCTGCAAGTGTGAGATGTAAGGGAGCCTCCATTTTGAGAACACACACATATATGTACAGAGGTGTGAACAATGAAATGCTGCTTGAGTGACTAAACAGTGAGGATGGGAAATAAGAGCATGTTAAATGCAGATGCAAGGTCAGCAGTTGGTGGAAGAGGTACTCACTTTCATAAAACGGATGATATCGTGGAATCATTTCCTGCACTGCATGGGAGTCCTCTCATGAATGGAGGTGCCTGAGACCTCCCCTGCTATCTCACTTCTTGGTCTCCCCATATCAGGATACAGCAGTCTCGTCCCGCCCTCTACACCCTGCATAAGGGTCTCCAGCTCGGCATCTGTGAAGCGGCTTGCCCTGCTTGCTCCTCTAACACCAGCCATCCTGAAAGTAAACTCCTTCCCTCCTCAGGGCCTAGCTGCAAACCCTGACCGCAAGAAGACCAGGGAGCAGCTGGCTCGTTCGATCGATGTTACCAACATGGAATTTCTCCGTGGTGATCCCGATTCAACGAATACACCCACGCCGCTGCAAAGTGCAGTTTGGAGGCACTCATTAGCGCAGGAACCCATTTAAAAATGTTTTTGGCTATCAAATCAGGGCACCGCTGAAAGAATTTTGGCGGTGATAGCCCCAAAAAGTCGGGAGGTGCACCAGCTTTTTTGCAGAAGTGAATTTTGGCCCTAAGACTCTGTACAACAGAAGCATCACTTCCTTACTTCTGAATTTCAATCCTCTTGAAACAACCATCAGAATTCAATTCATTTTTTGGAACACTTTTTTACCTATGCACAAGCTTTAAGTGATTTATGTACATGGATAACTAAATCACTTTCCTTCACAGCTCTTAGTTATCACCATGAAGAAAATATTAGATTTATCTCTCTCAGATCCAAAGTAGTTAACCTCATCTTCCCTACATTGAACTGCATCTGCCATAGTTTTGCCCACTTCCTTAGTTTCTCAATGTTCTTTCGTAACTTTCTGCTCCCATCTACGCAGTTTTCTGTGCCTCCAAACTAAGGGCTCAATTTTCCCCCATTATCTGCGCTGTTTTTTGGTGTGCGCCGTTTTTTTTGGCGTAAATTAAAATATCCAAGTTTCCCCAAAGTTTCACCGCCAGCGTAACTTAGTTAGTTATGATTTTTTTAGATTAGGATTTTTATGCGTAACCTGGTGTCTGCGCCAGTTTTACACATTTAAGCAAGTTTGGCCAACTTACATTTTTCCTAGTACGGCGTATGTGACCACTCCCATAAAACTTTCTTGGCACTTAAGAAAAACCAGGCACATTAAAAAATCGGTGCAGAAAGACACCATTATTTTTATGTGAAGTTTTGGAGGGAGTCAAGAAGACAAAAAATATGAAGCTAAATTTTTTCAAACTCAAAATAGAGAGAATGGAAGTCTAATGCAATTCTTCAATTTTGGATTCTTTTCAAAGTGCCACGCCACCACCGAATGTCTCCTCACCAGGCTCAAGGATTGGAGCGTTGGCTGGCAGAATCGTTCCCTCGCCCGGACACAGGGGCTCGGCTTCAAAAGAAGCCCGGGGTGGGGGGGGGTAGTTGGTGGGGTGGGGTGGAAGCCAAACTGAAGGGATGAGGATCCTTATACATACAGCAGTTTCAAAAGAAGCAGGGTGGGGGTTTGCCGAGCCCCTGCATCCGGGCGAGGGAGCGATTCTGCCAGCCAACCCTCGAGCCCAGTGAGGAGACGTTCAGTCGGTGATGGGGTGGTACTGAGAAAAAAAACTAAAATTAAAGAATTGCATTAGTCTTCCTTGCCCTAAATGTCTTCATTGAATGCCTAGCTTCCTGTTCTAAGCAAGCCTATTGCGCATGTGCAGACCAGGGTGTGGTCCATACTAGGGCGTCGACTTGGGGAGAGAGAGGTGTGAGAAGCTTTATCTCCTTGTCCTGCTGTTATGAGCTTCTTGCAAAGCTACAATTTAATTATGGGGGCAATATTGACAATGCCATACCTCGTGCAAGCCTTCTGTAGGATGGTGCTGTGGAGGAGATGATTGATTCAACGCCATCGCATGAGGAACCTCAGAGCACGTAGGTTGATGGGCAGAAAGCCTTACCCATGTCGGGTATATCGAGACAGGCATTCATACCTGTACCTGAGTGATGCAGTCTATGTGAAAAGGCTGCATTTCCAAAAAAAGCTGTAACCAAGATCTGTGAGTTAGTAAAAGCAGGCCTGCAACCTAGAAGCATCAGCAGGACTGCTTTGTCAGTTGAATGTACTAGGGGCCATGAGGAACTGAAAGATATCCTTATTAGGCGGGAAATTGTGTTAGGGAAATTGATGGCATTAAAGGCCGATAAATCCCCGGGTCCTGATAGTCTGCATCCCAGAATACTTAAGGAAGTGGCCCTAGAAATAGTGGATGCATTGGTGATCATTTTCCAACAATCTATCGACTCTGGATTAGTTCCTATGGACTGGAGGGTAGCTAATGTAACGCCACTTTTTAAAAAAGGAGGAAGAGAGAAAGCGGGTAATTATAGACCGGTTAGCCTGACATCAGTAGTGGGGAAAATGTTGGAATCAGTCATTAAGGATGAAATAGCAGCCCATTTAGAAAGCAGTGACAGGATTGGACCGAGTCAGCATGGATTTATGAAAGGGAAATCATGCTTGACGAATCTTCTGGAATTTTTTGAGGATGTAACTAGCAGAGTGGACAAGGGAGAACCAGTGGATGTGGTGTATTTGGACTTTCAAAAGGCTTTTGACAAGGTCCCGCACAAGAGATTGGTGTGCAAAATCAAAGCGCATGGTATTGGAGGTAATGTACTGGCGTGGATAGAGAACATGTTGGCAGACAGGAAGCAGAGAGTCGGGATAAACGGGTCCTTTTCAGAATGGCAGGCAGTTACTAGTGGGGTGCCGCAGGGCTCAGTGCTGGGACCCCAGCTATTTACAATATACATTAACGATTTGGATGAAGGAATAGAGTGTAATATCTCCAAGTTTGCGGATGACACTAAACTGGGTGATGGTGTGAGCTGTGAGGAGGATGCTAAGAGGCTGCAGGGTGACTTGGACAGATTAGGTGAGTGGGCAAATACATGGCGGATGCAGTATAATGTGGATAAATGTAAGGTTATCCATTTTGGCGGCAAAAACACGAAGGCAGAATATTATCTGAATGGCGGCAGACTAGAAAAAGGGGAGGTGCAACGAGATCTGGGTGTCATGGTTCATCTGTCACTGAAAGTGGGCACGCAGGTACAGCAGGCGGTAAAGAAGGCAAATGG
Organism: Pristiophorus japonicus; assembly: GCF_044704955.1. Taxonomy (NCBI): domain Eukaryota; kingdom Metazoa; phylum Chordata; class Chondrichthyes; family Pristiophoridae; genus Pristiophorus; species Pristiophorus japonicus. The sequence goes on along the minus strand of NC_091993.1, from coordinate 91,799,791 downwards.
TATGTTGGCCTTCATAACTAGGGGATTTGAATATAGGAGCATGGAGTTCTTACTGCAGTTGTACAGGGCCTTAGTGAGGCCTCACCTGGAATATTGTGTTCAGTTTTGGTCTCCCAATCTGAGGAAGGACGTTCTTGTGTTGAGGGAGTGCAGCGAAGTTCACCAGACTGATTCCAGGGATGGCTGGGCTCCCATATGAGGAGCGACTGGATCAACTTGGACTTTATACACTGGAGTTTAGAAGGATGAGAGAGGATCTCATAGAAACACATAAGATTCTGATGGGACTGGACAGGTTAGATGCGGGAAGAATGTTTTCGATGTTGGGGAAGTCCAGAACCAGGGGACATAGTCTTAGGATAAGGGGTAGGCCATTTAGGACTGAGATGAGAAGAAACTTCTTCACTCAAGAGAGTTGTTGATGCCAGACCATTGGATATATTCAAGAGGGAGTTAGATATGGCCCTTACGGTTAAGGGGATCAATGGGTATGGAGAGAAAGCAGGAAAGGGGTACTGAAGGAATGATCAGCCATGATCTTATTGAATGGCGATGCAGGCTCGAAGGGCTGAATGGCCTACTCCTGCACCTATTTTCTATGTTTCTATGAATTGAAGGTTACAGCTGCACTTTCATTTTATGCATCTGCATCATTCCAGGGCCACAACTGGGGATGTGTGCGCCATTTCTCAACATGCAACACATATCTGCATTTGGCAGGTGACCGCTGCACTATATGCCCGGAGGAATGACTACATAAAGTTCCCCATGAATGCACTGGCAATGTGTGAAAGGGCTGTGGGCTTCTCCAGGATTGCTGGCTTTCCAAAAGTACATGACTGCATTGATTGTGTCCACATCGCCTTATGAGCACCTTTGGAGGATTCCGAGATGTACAGGAACAGAAAAGTTATGTTAATGGAACAAATAATGGAAATGATTCAGTTACAATTTAAAATATATTTTATTCAAAAGTTTAACATTTGTTTGTACTTAACTTTAATAAAAATATTCTTCTATCAAACTTTAAAGTTTTCAGTTAAGATGACATACAAACTTTAAGATCATTTACAAACTTTTAAACTTGTAAATTTACATAACTTACAAAAAACTTTTAATTTGAGAACAGTTACAACAGTAACAATATTAAAAACAGCAGCAGCAAACAAAGGTTGTACCCATCTCTCCTCCAGCTTATTCTAAGACTGCCCGCTGCGCTTGGACTTGTTGACTCCACCCCTGCCCGCAGGCGGTGGAGCAGCGTTTCTCAGGTTGGTACCAAGCTTATTATTTTGAGCATCTCGTGCAATGCGCACTTCTTGATGGGGGGCGTGGGCAGGTGGTAATGTGGAAGGCCCAGCTTGGGCCTCTTCAGAGGCTGGTCTGAGGATTGGAGTGGGAGTGGCAGTTGATTCTGTCAATGGCCACGGGGTCGGGCGTGTTCTCTTATTGTAGCAGCTAACTCTGACATTCTCTCCCTCATGTGCACCGACAGCGTCTCAACTACCTGCCAACATTCCCTCCCTCATGTTCACCGACAGTATATCAACTACCGGTGACATTCCCTCTCACATGTGCCCGGACAGTGTTCCCATTTCTCGTGAGAGTGTTGTTATTTCTCCCGACAGTCCCGCTACCTAATCACCCACCCCACTGATGGTTTCCAGGAGTGATCACATAAGGTCAATGCTCTCCGCACTCATTGGCATCATATGAACCACATCTGTTAGATCGTGCAGCTCAAGAGAGCACTGTCGAGCTCTCCTTTCCCTGCTCTCCCTGGGTGTGCCTCGCTGCATCCAACTGGGACCCGCGGCCTCGGATGGTCGGGCCTTGGGTGTGCCTCGTTGCATCCCACTGGGAACCACATCCTCAGACTGTGAGAAACCATGGAATATTCCAATACTCGTACCACACAGGAAAGGGCCTGGGCGGCACCTGCACCTCCTCCAGAGTGAGTACATCAGTGGGGGCTTCATCCATCCCCTCTCCCTGCCCCGCCCCCTCACCCCCTTGATCTTGATTTGGAAGATTGGATTGGAAGATATTCTCCTCTTCGTCCGCATCTGAATCTTCGTCTGCATTGTCAGGATTGGCCTCAAATTCTGCAAAATATAACAGAACAGACAAATGGTTAGCAGCAGAGGAGGGGGCAGGGTGGGTGGCATGAGTAAACTCACACAGTGCAGGTAGCAGGCTCATTTGAAGAACTACGATGAATGATAGCACATTGCATCAACCGAAGCGTAGCTGACGGAGACATCCCTATGAACCGAAGCATGGCTAGCCCGCGCAGTACTTAACATTTAGGAAAGCCAGACTGTGGAATTTGCAGGACTTATCCTCTCCCTCGAGTGTGGGCCCAGCTTGTACAGTGGTGGTTGCTTTTCTCCAGGCAGGATCCATCAAAGCAGCGACCCTCTCTTCCAAGGCTGTCAGAGTGCAGATTTGCGGAGCCTCCTCCTGTTTGAGTTCTTTCCCTTTTGTTGTGTGCCACCTTCCTCTGCAAAGATGAAAGTATAACTTTTTAAAGAGGTTGTCTTTCTGCTGGGTGGGACAGATACAGATGATCACATTTGCAATTGCAATTCCAGTGAATAAATTAAAATATTACTTGCACTGGCCTCCAGACCTCGGGGTGGTCACCATTGCACAGTAATCTTGTGCAAGTTGGTTCCAGCGTTTCTTCATTTCTTTTGGTGAAACTTTTATGTGACCTCTGCTGGTGTCCAGCTCGTGCCACCTGGCCTCAAGTACAGTAACTAGTGCCTCCACTTCATCTTGTGAGAAATTCTTGGTCCTTGAGCCACGGTGCATCTTATATTGCAGCTCTGATTTTTCCACATAAGAATTAAAGTTCTCACACACAACTGGCTCTTTAAAAATGGCTGAATGCAGACCAGGAAGTGTACTGGGTATGCGCAGCCATAGCAGTAACATAAAAACCCTTGTTTTTTTTTATGGATGCGCAGAAGGGGGAATGGGATTGCATTTTTGGCGCAGATATTAGGCTCTACCAACCAAAGCTACAGGACAGGCTGTGTGGCGCCAATTTCAAAAATTAGAACGGGGAAACTTGCAAGTTAATTTTTGGAGTAGTCCATGCCGAAAACAACAGGCGTAAATCTTGCAATATGCCAAAAAACAGCATTGGGGAAAAATAAGCCCTAAGTGTCAGTTGAAAACTTGGCTATGCAATACTGTATTTCTTTACCCAAGTCATTAATATTTATGCTGCAAGTTGGGAAACACCACTTGTCATATCCTGCCCTTTATCCCAACTCTCTGTCTTCTACCTCCCAACCAATTAGCAGCCCACGTCACAAGGTTACATTCAATCCCATGCACTTTCATTTTTTTCTAATAGTCTTTTTTGTGAAACTTTTTCAAATGTCTTATCAAAAGTCCATTCCGATAACATCCATAGTCATTCTCCTTATCCATCATGCTAGTGACCGCCTCAAAAAATGTAACTAGATTAGTCGGACATGACCCTACCTTTACGAATCCATGCAGACTTGCTTTGATCAGTTGATACTTGTCTAAGTGTTCAGTCACTCTGTCTCTGATGACCTTTCATTTAAACCATTTGCCATTGGCTACACTTCAAAACACTTCATCAGATGTGAAGCACTTTGGGACATCCTGATGACATGGGAGAGGTTATATCAATGCTAGTTCTTTTATTTTAAACACTCTTGAACTTGACTTTGTTCAGATCTCAAATGCATGAAAATTAGCAAAAGAAAGTTGTTTATGGTTGAACCTTCAGGCTCTTTTATGATATGTATGGATTTGAAAGCCAATAATGTAATGTGTGTGATAGACTAAAGTATAACCCTTCCAGATGTTGTTTTCAATATCTAGTTTCTAATTGGATTCTATAAAATAAAGAAAAATGCTTCAAGATGAAGTTACGTAAGCCACAATATTGGCAGAGTTTTCATAAATATCATTAAGGACAGCACAATGGGCAGTAATGTGCGGCCCCTATGGGCGTGTACGAGGTGCACACGCGCCCGTAGAGCCTGCACAAGTTCGGGTATAGGTATGCACTGCACATGCGCGAAATCCCTGAACTTGTGATCTGTCAGCTTTTACCAGTGTAAGAGTTTTAAAAAACATAAAAATTAAATCTTATCAATAATTTATACAGTTAAAACCCTGTGAAATAGGCTAAATTTATTTTTAGCCCCATTAAAACATGTAAATTAATTTTTCAAAAAATTAAATTTTTGTTTTAAATATTTAATTAAATATCATTTTAATTAATTTTAAATATGTGATGTTATGTTTTTTTTATTTATTTGAAGTGTAGAGGTATTTTTGGGGGTATTCCCATTCATATTTATGGGGTTTCCGTATATACAGAATCTTCATAAGCATGAATAGAGATTCCCTTCTGTTATTTGTTGGGCCAGCCCACGTGATCCCAGGACGCTCGTGAACCACCTGCACCCCTGTCATACATTGGCCTCTTCCCACACATACCTGGAGAGCTCAGAACCGAGAGTTTCTATTCCTCCCAGACCACCAGGTATGCGGGCATTCTATTTGCGGATCAGAGGCGATACCCTCCGGCAAGCTTCCATCTGCAAATTCAGGGCCATTGTATATTACATATTACCTCAGGTGTAGTCACATGACAGGTTGAAGTTAAAGTTTAATTTTCACTCAGCATTAGACCCCAGTACCCAATGAATGTGAGACGGTGTAGTCTTCCAGGAATAGGAGTTTAGCCCCTCGAGGTTGTTCTGCCATTGATTGAGATCATGATTCATCTGTGATCTAACTCCATATACCCGCTTTTGCCCTATTTCCCTTAATACCTTTGGTTAACAAAAATCTATCAATCTCAGGTTTAAAATTAACAAATGACCCAGCATTGATTGTCGTTTGTAGAAGAGAGTTCCAAATTTCCACTACCCTTTGTGTGTAGAAGTGTTTCCTAACTTCTGACAGGCTGGTTTGAATTTGTAGACTATGCCGCCTTGTCCTAGATTCTCCAATCAGTAGAAATAATTTCCCTCTAGCTACCTTATCTGTTCCCCTTAATACCTTGAAAACTTTGAGCAAATCACCACTTAACCTTCTAAATTGCAGGGAATACAATCCTAGTTTGTGTAATCTCTCCTTGTAATTTAACCTTTGGAGTCCAAGTATCATTCCGGTAAATCTACACTGTACTCCTTCCAAGGCCAATATATCCCTCCGAAGGTGTGGTGGCCAGAACTTCTCACAGTACTCCAGGTGTGGTCTAACCAGGACTTTGTTTGGCTAAGCACAACTTCTACCCCCTTGTATTCTAGTCCTCTAGATATAAGGGACCTTTGGCGCCTGTCAATTACATTTTAATGATCTATGTACATGGACCCCCAATTCTCTTTGGACCTCCACTGTTTTTAGCTTTTCACCATTTAGAAAGTACTCTATTCTACACTTTTTACGTCCAAAGTGGATGACCTCACATTTGCCTGGATTGAAATCCATTTGTCACAGTTTTGCCCATTCACTTAATCTATCAATTTCATTTTATCCCTCAGTCAACATCACTAAAACAGATGATCTGGTCATTATCACATTGCTGTTTGTGGGAGCTTGCTGTGCACAAATTGATTGCCATGTTTTCTACATTTCAACAGTGACTACACTTCAAAAAATACTTTATTGGCTATAAAGCACTTTTGAATGTCCGGTGGTCGTGAAAGGTGCTATATAAATGCAAGTCATTCTTCTTTTCATTTAGTGAATCCTGCCAATTAGAGTACCTGTCCATTATCCTTATTCTCTGGGGAAGAAATTTTGTGTGTTAGCATCCCAAGTTAGCACCTGGTGGGGGCGATAACGGGACACTCAGGCAGTAGCGGGGTGTATCCTGTGCCGCACGGCAAATTTGCCGGCCCCGTAGCACCAGCGATAATAGTTGGTGCCTCAGCAGCTTTCGCCATTTAGATCGTGACGTCAGCGAACATGCAACTCTCGCTGGATGTCCTATCTGCAAGCTTCAGTAGTGCCCTCTGCCTTACCGCCTCACACCGACAGCACTAGGGAACAGGGGCGTGAACCAGCCTGTTGGCAGCAGGCGGGGCGCTACTTAAAGGGATGCCCATCAGCTGTCAAGGAACTTCCGTTCCAAAGGTCAGCCATAAGTGTCAGAGGGTGCAGGATGTATCTGCAGCCAAATAAAGGCTGCTTAGTCCCTGGACGGGCTGTCAAAGGACTTTGCATTTCATCCCACAGCATATCACCATTCTGCACTCCCCGACTCATTGGGGGCTGGTGTGCAGACTCCAGTGCACTCCCCTTTAATGGCTGGATGGTGCCTTCACCAATGCTCAATCCCAATTACACAACACCTCATGTTTGTTATCGCTTGGAGCCTCACGCCACTCATCTACGCCATTACTGCCTGATTTAACGCCCACCTGCGTTCTTTGAGTGCTGAGACTGAATTTAGTGGGCAGCGAAGTTGATTAGCACCTGGTGCTTAACTTCCAAATTCTCGAAAGTTAACGCTCCAACCGGGGCGATACCGAATTTCTAGCTCTATCCTTAATTATTCCCTCTAGCTCATCAGGAAGCACCTGATCTCACCTTCAGTCTCTCCTCAGATGTCATAGCCTAGATTGACAACTCACTACAAGGAGTATTACAAATACTGACATTTGGAAATACCTTGTTATGTATTGTTGTATCATACCTTGTTTGTTATTTCACGTATTGCAAAGAATATAAAACTGATTACATTTCAAAGGCAGAACAGAGTTTGTGTTCAGATAGCATTTATAAACCATTCATGCTCTTTTCTCGAAGTTAGTAACGTAATTGAATTTTTTGATCATGTTACCCCTTTAAAACACATTTCTAACGATCTATTCTTATTATAATCATGGTTAATAGTAGGATCTAATTCTAGTCATCACTGTCAGAAAACAATGGCATTGTGGAATGACATGGTGAGAGAACTTTGTGAACCAAATCAAAGGAAATCTAGCTGGAGAAATCAGTAGCAGAAGATCAATAGTGAGGGAAAACCATTGTTGAGAGAAACAATTGATTGCACAGTTTCCAAGAGAGCTGGACAGCTGCTTGTCTCTGGACTGTAATGTATGCATGCCTGGGTTAACATCGGAGGTCATTGGGCCACAGACACACAAGTGCAGCCCTTGTATATAAAGAAAGCCTCCATATTTAATCCTTACTTTGAGAGCTAATAAAGTAGAGTCAGATCGCACCTGATTGAGTTCACGGTACTAAGCCTATTGAGTTATTGCATACGCGACCTTTGGCGACGAGGCACAATACGAACTTCCACACACAAAAAATAAATGAGCACCGTTGGAATCCTGGAGCGATTCGTGGAGGGAGAAGACTGGGAGGATTTTACAGATCGCCTCAACCAGTACTTCGGGTGGCCAACAAGATGGATGAAGACGCTGACGCAGTTAGGCACAGGGCGGTTTTTCTCACGGTTTGTGGTCCAAAAATCTATGTCCTCATAAAGAATCTGCTCTCACCTGCACGTCCAACAGAAAAGACCTATGAGGAATGATTCACGTCCATCTCAAACCTAAAGAAGGCATCATTATCTCGAGATATCGCTTTTACAAGCATGTTCGTTCTGAGGGCCAGGACATGGCAAAATTTGTTGCCGACCTGAGACGTCTCGCTGGACCGTGTAAGTTTGGAACCATGTTGGAAGACATGCTGCACGACGTCTTTGCAATAGGCATAAACCACGAGGTGATCCTGCGGAAGCTGCTGGCTGCAGAGACGCTGGATCTGAGCAGGGCCATCACGATCGCCCAGGCTTACCTGACCACAGTTGATAGTAAAAAGCAGATATCCTTGTAGAGTCGGAACTCCACGCAAGTACTGTGCACCAGATTGTGTCGTCGGTTGGCAGAGCGGCACCTGGCAGGGCCTACCCGACTGTGTTTGTGAAACCTGTAGCAGCTCGAAGTCCGCCATTGGGCACAAATCCGATTTCACTCTGTTGGCGTTGTGGGGGCAATCATCGGCCTCATCAATGCTGTTTCAGGCAGTATATTTGTAGAGGCTGTGTGAAAATGGGGAACCTTCAGCGGATATCTCAGCACCTCTGCAAGCGTGCTGCGACACACCACGTGGATGATGATGACCGATCCAGAGCAGATCTGGCAATGCAACCCAAGATACCCGAGGAAGAAGTGTATAGTATACATTAATTCCTGATAAAGAGCCAACCGATAATGATTGAAGTAAAATTGAACGGCGTGCGGTATCTATGGAACTAGACACGGGTTCGAATCAATCAAATATGAGCTAGAAGACTTTCGAAAAGATGTGGGACATCAAGGCCATGAAACCCAAGCTGAGTCCAATCAATGCAAAATTGCGTACCTACACCAAAGAGCTCATACCAGTGATTGGCAGTGCAGCAGTCAAGGTGTCGTACGATGGGGCAGTTCATGATCTATCGCTGTGGATCTTTCCAGGCAATGGTCCGATGCTGTTTGGCAGGAGTTTGCTCAAAAAATAAAGTGGAACTGGAATGATGTTAAAGCTTTGTCATCGGTGGATGACGCTTCGTGTGCTCAAGTGCTGAGCAAATTTCCCTCGCTGTTTGAATCGGGCATCGGCAATTTCACGGGAGCCAAGGTGCAGATCCATCTGGACTCGGATGCAAGGCCCATCCATCACAAAGCCCGGGCGGTCCCGTACATGATGAGGGAGAGGGTCAAAATCGAACTGGACAGATTCCAATGTGAAGGGGTCATTTCACTGGTTGAATTTAATGAATGGACTAGTCCCATTGTTCCTGTGCTGAAGACTGATGGCACTGTCAGGATTTGTGGAGACTACAAGGTTACGATCAACCGAGTTTCGAAACAGGATCAGTACTCGTTACCAAAGTCTGATGACCTGTTTGCAACGCTAGCCGGGGGAAAGTCGTTCACCAAATTGGATCTGACATCGGCCTATATGACACAGGAGCTTGTCAAATCATCGAAGAAACTTACGTGCATCAATACGCATAAAGGGCTGTTCATTTACAACAGGTGTCCTTTCGGAATTTGCTCGGTTGCAGCCATATTTCGGAGGAGCATGGAGAGTTTACTGAAGTCCGTCCCTAGACTTGTGATGTTCCAAGATGACATTCTGGTCACAGGTTGTAACACTGCCGAACACCTGCACAACCTGGAAGAGGTTCAACGTCGTCTGGGCAAAGTGGGGCTCAGGCTGAAACGTTCAAAGTGCGTCTTTATGGCATTGGAATTCGAATTCCTGGGAAGGAAGATTGCTGCAGACAGCATCAGGCCTACGGACTCAAACAGAGGCCATCAAAAATGCACTCAGACCCCAGAATGTGAAGGAACTGCGTTCATTCCTTGCTCTTCTCAACTACTTCGGTAATTTCTTACCTAAATTGAGCACATTATTAGAGCCACTGCACATGCTGCTCAGAAAAGACAGCAACTGGGTTTTGGGCTGTATATCAAGACAGGACCTTTGAGAAGGCTAGAAATCTGCTTTGTTCCAACAATGACTTGTGCAAGCGTTTAGTATTGGTCTGTGATGTTTCATCACATCAGGTTGGTTGCGTGCTCCAACAATTCAATAAGTCGGGCAAACTACAAACTACGCGTCGAGAAGCATGTCTAAAGCGGAAAGAGCCTACGGCATAGAGAAATAAGCTTTAGCCTGCATATATGGGGTTAAAAAGATGCACCAGTATCTGTTTGGGCTTCGTTTCGAGCTTGAAACCGATCACAAGCCGCTCATATCTTTGTTTTCAGAGCATAGAGGTGTCAATACCAACGCGTCGTCCCGCATCCAGAGGTGGGCGCTGACATTATTTGCCTATGATTATGTCATTCACCATAAACCTGGCACTGAGAATTGTGCCGATGCATTGAGCCATTTACCGTTGCCCACGCCGGAGGTGGAAACGCCACAGCCCACAGACCTACTGTTGGTCATGGATGCCTTTGAGAGTGAAGGGTAGCCTGTCACTGCTCAACAAGTTAGGACCTGGACCAGCCAGGATCCGATCTTACTGGTTGTAAAACGTTGTGTCATTAGTGGTAATTGGTCGGCCATTCCCAGGGAAGTGTGTGATGAGACCAAACTTTACAACCATCGCAAAGACGAACTATCCATTCAATTTGATTGTTTGCTATGGGGTAATTGTGTTGTTATGCCCAAGAAAGGCAGGGAGAGATTTGTACGGGATTTACACAGTACCCATCCCAGTATTGTAATGATGAAGACTATTGCCAGGTTTCACGTTTGGTGGCCTTGCATTGACTTTGATTTGGAGTCATGTGTGCATCAGTGCAACACTTGCATGCAGTTAAGCAATGCACCAGTGGAACCTCCGCGAAGTTTGTGGTCGTGGCCATCCAACCATGGTCGAAGATTCACATCGACTATGCAGCTCCTTTCCTAGGCAAAATGTTTTTGATGGTGTGGATGCGTATTTCAAATGGATAGAATAGGTAATCATGTCATCCAGCACACCCACAGCCACCATTGAGAGCCTTTGTGCCATGTTCGCCACTCATGGTCTCCCCGACATCGTTGTGAGCGACAATGGATCATGTTTCACGAGTTTGGAGTTTCAAGAGTTTATGAGACTCGATGGTATCATGCACGTAAGGTCAGCACCATTCAAACCCATGTCCAATGGTCAAGTGGAGCGGGCCATCCAAACCATCAAGCAGAGCCTGAAATGCGTAACTCACGGGTCTTTGCAGACTCATTTGTCACGCATACTGCTTAGTTACAGGACGATACCCCACACACTTACTGGGGTCCCCCCTGCTGAACTGTTGATGAAGAGAGGTCTCAAGACCAGGCTCTCGCTTGTCCACCCTGATCTTAACGATCACATCGAAAACAGATGTCAACATCATCAGTGGTATCATGATCGCATTGCCATGTCACATGACATCTCTATTAATTATCCTGTGTATGTGCTAAATTATGGTCAAGGCCCCAAGGCCCCACTGTTACAGCCAAGGAGGGTAACAACAGGGTGCTTATTGTCAGACTCACTAATGGGCAAACATGCAGGAGGCACATTGATCAGACGAAATTGCGGCACACAGACGAACCGAAACAGCTTGAAGAAGACACCATCAATGACCAACCAATTCATATTTAGCTATCAGAAGACCCTGCTGTTGTCAATGAATCTGGACCTTCAATCCCCGACATGAACACTGCCACTCCCATTAGGTCGGCTACCCAGCCTCAAGTCATGAATAACTTGGAGAGCTCACCCAGATCTGGAATTGAACTGAGACGATTAACTAGAGAGTGGAAAGCCCCGGACCGTCTTAATTTGTAAATAGGACTGATACCAAGATCTTGGTGGGGAATGATGTCATGTATGTATGCCTGGGTTTACCTGCCACCAGGGGGAGCAACCGTCTGAGGTCATTGGGCCACAGACACACACGTGCAGCCCTTGTATATAAAGAAAGCCTCCATGTTTAACCCTCACTTTGAGAGCTAATAAAGTAGAGTCAGGTTGCACCTGATTGAGTTCACGATACTAAGCCTATTGAGTTATTGCATACGCAACATGGACCTTGACTCCTCTCAGTTCAAGTCTGGAGCTATGGTAGGTGACTTATAGGTTATTAATGTTTTCAAGAAAAGGTGAGTACTAAAGACTGTAGTGCAAAAGGAATTGTTGCAGCTTTGTGTGAGTAAGGACTGATTGACAATTGAATCATTTATATGGTGTAGAGGCAATTAATTGTAAGGAACGTCCAGAATTTTCTGGGGTGCGTGTGGGTGGGAATGGAGGTGGGTCGGGTGGAAAATTTGAACAAAGTGGGAGTGGGTCGGGAACCCACCCATCATGCCGCCCTCACGTGCCTTTCCCTCGAGGGCGTTTGCCAGTGCGGTAGCGACCCGACCGGCAAAGGTGAGTGACCTAATTGAAATCATTATAAGCCTGTTGTCAGACAGTTAAGAGTCTTTTATACTCTATATTTCAAATTTCCCACCATTGCCACGGGATTCACGGAGCTTGGAAACCATGATTGTCAACCTCAGGCGGAAGTTGAATGTCCATTGCTCCAGCTGATTAGTTGACCACATCAAATGTAGTTTAAAATTGTCCACCTGGCAGCTGATCATTTTACTCAGGTAGAAGCTATTGTTGATCTAGTCCCAGCACAGATTGGGCTTTCTGCAGGCTGCACGTGTTTCCACAAAATCTCCATCCAGTGTCACCTCATTGAAAGAATCTCTCTCACCATTGACCGACTGCTTCTGTCAACTCTACCTGACCTACCATCTCTTCCATTAGCATGGGTGCCGTTTATACTGTCTCACCTTGGTCCTCAGAATCAGACCATGGTCAGCCCCAACACCAGCACCACCGGGCACACCAGCAGCACCAACAACACCACCACCAACCTTCTCCTCAACCACCTGATGCTCCACAGGACAGAGGGCATGAGCGCAGGGCTGCACTGCGCTGGAGGCGATATCCCCAACACAGGGTATACAGGCAGGGAATGAGCTTCCTGAACATTACTGAGCAGCAGTGCCAAAGGAGGCTCAGGCTATCGCGCCAGGTTGTCGCAGACATTCGCAGATTACTGCAGCAAGTCCTGCAGTCCAGAGGAACGGGTGGACATGCCTTACCAATGGCTATTAAAGTCACCATCGGACTCAACCTCTTTGCCTCAGACTCCTTCCAGGGATCTGCAGCAGACATTTGCAGCATCTTGTAGTCGGTCACCCACAGATGCATCACACAGGTCGCCAATGCCCTCTTTGACAAGTCAGCCAATTATATCAATGTTGCCACTGATGAAGCCAGTGTTACTGAGCGGGCGCTCACCTTTGTCACTCTGGCTGGCCTCCCACAGGTGTCATCATCATTATCAAAGGCAGTCCCTCGGAATTGAGGAAGACTTGCTTCCACTCCTGAAGTGAGTTCTTTGGTGGCGGAACAGTCCAATATGAGAGCCACAGTCTCTGTCATAGGTGGGACAGATAGTCATTGAGGGAAGGGGTCACTGGGAGAGATTTGACACACGCTCTTTCTGCAGCCAGCGCTCACTTAGGATGGCGATGTCGATATCAAAGTATCTAAGTTCCTGGGCAACTATGGCGGTGCAGCGTTCTGGTCTGTCGCTGTTGGGATTGTCCATGAGGGTCCTGACATTTCAGGTCCCGAACTTCATGTTAGAGGAGTGGAAGATACCTGTGCATGATTTCTTTTAACGTGAGGTGGTCGTTGCACACCGGCTACCACACGGGCTTAGCTGAGCAAGGTCTTGGTCCAGTGGCAAGGGGGTCCAAGACGACTGCAGGCCAGGTACTGCTGTATGGGCTTAGTTGTCCACGGTGAGATGTTGGCCGTAGGCTCGGCGCTGGGTAGCGCCCTTGATGTTAGGTGCTCCGAGGCTTGGTTGGGGGCAGGCATTGGGAGGGTCAGTGGCCCAATGGGGTTCAAAGTGGGAGGGCAGGGGGGGTGGGGGTCACAGCCATAGTACTCACCACGTGCTGGAGGAGGAGAGGAGGCCAGGTTACCAGTGGGGAAGGAGAGGTCCAGTCGTCGCTGAAGGAGTGGGGGAGGCCAGCTGATCCGGTCGCCGTTGAGGAGGAGGTCGCCTGTCGCCACAGAAGGTCCAGTCGTCGCCGAGGAGGCCCAGACTCTGTCATGGAGGAAAGGCCCATCTGCCACCACTGGAGGTGTTCTGATTGCTGCTGGAGGGAGTGGGGGGGAGGTGGAGGCCTGATAGCCAGGCCCAGTCGCTGCAGGAAGCCCAGCCAACCAGTCACCGCAGGAGGCCCAGCCGGGAGGCCCAGTCGCCACAGGAAATCCAGCCGCCGAGGTAGCAGCTCCCTAGGGAGCTCCCCTGTTAAACAACTCCTCGGCAACTTTTCCACCCTCAACCTCCCCTCTCCCACTGTCTAAACTTCCCCTAGCCCTAGCCCTGATAGACCCTAATAGGGGGTATTAAACATAAATCCCTACTCTAATCCCAACCCTGCAAATTGCACAAGTTCGGGCCTACCTCAGGCTTCCTGCCACACCACCCATCGGCGAGGGCGGGTGTCATTGACTGCACACATGTGGCCATCAGGATACCCCATCATCATCCAGGAGTCTTTGTCAACAGCAAGGGCTTCCACTCCCTCAATGTGCAGCTGGTCTGCAACCATAGGAAGATCATCATGCATGTGCGTTCTAAATTTCCTGCTAGCTGTCATGACTCTTTCATCCTGCGCCAGTCCACCCACCCTTAGCTCTTCATACCGCCAAACACACTTACCGGCTGGCTGCTTGGAGACAAAGGCTATCCACTGAAGATGTGGCTCATGACACCCTTGAGGAGCCCAAGCACTGAGGCTCAGTAGAGAAATAATGAAAGCCACATCTCAACCAGATGTGTCATACAGTAGACAATAGGCATTCTGAAAATGCACTTCAGATGCCTTGACAGATCTGGATGAGCCCTTCAATATTCACCAGCCAGGATCTCCAGAATCGTTGTGGCCTGCTGTGCTCAGCACAACACAGCACAGTAACGAGGATTAGCACTGCATGAGGAGCAAGGCACCGTGCGCACATCCTCTTTACAGGAGGCGGAGCATCAGCTGGAAGATGAGGAGGAGCAGGAGCTGGAGGAATCTGCAGTGTAGATGTCACCAGCACTCGAGCACAATGCTCACCATGGCTAGATTTACTTAACTTTACGCAGTGCATCCATACGGCTGCCACATGCATCGCCAGGTTAGCAACACCCCACAGCCACATCATAAAGCATCCCCACAATGACCAATTCATTCCTTTCACAGTCACCACCAATGCTGGAGGTAAAGTTATGTCTGACCATTGACTCCAACTAACTAAGCCGCTTCCAATGGTGCACACAAATTTGTCCAAGACCTGAAAGTTTTGAAAGGAAAGAAATTCATGGTTCACTTTAAATTAACAGAAACTTGACATTAACATTGAATAAAACCTCCACGTGGCCACTCTTGTGAATCTACTTATGTGGCATCTTTCTCTTACAAGTGCTTCTATGTGGTACTAGCCCTGTGGCTTCAGCAGAGGTAGAGGCAGCCACCTCATTGCCCTGCTGCGACTGTTTAGACGCTTTTGGCGGACGTCCACTGAGTTTTAGAACCTGTGATGGCACGGCCAAAGTCTGCTGCTCCTGCGACTGTGCAGGGGCAGACTCAGCATCGCTGTCTGGGGAGGCATCTGGGGCTCTGACTGAGCGGGAGGCAATGGGGGAGGATTATCAGTGCTTTGAGAGGAGACCCACTTCCGTGTCTCCTCTCACCATCATCCCTCTCATGGGCCACCCGCACCTCCCTGCTAGCAATGAGCTGGAGAGCACCTTGCTGCACATCAGTGGTGCCATGAGGACCCATGTCTACACTGACATCTCTCCTAGAGAGGACGTCTATGAGCCACTGCCATTTATTTCCATAGATAGCAATCTATCCTCCATAGATAGCCATCTATTCTGCATAGAGACCATGTGCTCCTATGAGTGACGCATTAGCTGCTCCATGCAGGTGTCCATCCTATCCATGGAAGAGGCAACAGGCGCTATCGCCTGCGACACAGGGTGCTCATGTTGGAGATGGACTTCTGCATTTTCTGAACACTGGCAGTCCTCACACTCACAATACCTGTCAAAGCCTCGTGCACTTGTTCCTGCAGCTCCAGGATCGACCTCATTCTGGATGGCCCCCCCGAGGGTCAGATTTTGCATGCAACTTTGGCAAGGAGTTTCCACTGCTGTAGTCAGGGTGGCCATTGATGCCGTTCCACTGCCAGTTCTCTTCCTCGCCCTCTTATTGTGGGCTCTCTTTTCCTGCAAGGAGGGAAAAAGAGAAGGTTGAGTTGGAGTGATGGAATGAGTGTAAGGAATGGATGGGTTACATCTGTAGAGGGTGACTATGATGTAGTGGGGTGGCAACTCCAAAGAAATCCCTATCCTAGTGCAATCATATCAACTAACTGTTAGTTGGTATGATTGCACTAGGATGAGGCTGAGTGTAAGGGGTGGGTTATATGAAGGGAATGTGATAATGTAGATAGAGAGAGAGGGATGGGTGGAGGTGCAAGGTCTGTTGGTGTGAGTAAGGATATGCAGGAATAGGATAGAGAATGCAGAGTGATGGGGGTTTGATGAGAGACACAGCAGGATGAAGGGGAGAGTGGCATCGGACTCACCTTTCCTGATCTAACAAGATCATTGAAGCGTTTGCGTCATTGCAACTAGGTCCTCCTGACGACATCCCTGCTGTTCACCTCCTCTGCTATTTAGAGCCAGGCTCCTTTGCTCTGCTGGGGAGTTCTCTTCCTCTCATCAGCAGGGAAGAGGATCTCCCTGCGGGCTCTGACTCCCTCCACAAACATAAGGAGGGAGTCAGTGTGGGATCTGAATGCAGCCCTCTGCCTCTGTGCAGTCATCTCTGGTGGTGTCTGCAGCAGTGGAATTGTGCAGTGCACTGACTGCACACTCCTAGATGAACCTTCAAGTGCAATGTGGCCATGGCTTCTTTAAATATCCCGGCTAAAAATGCATCATCGATGACGTCACCAGACCTGCACCTATTAATTGCAGGGCGGACTTAATAGGGTTCATTAACATAAAGTCCTTTTGTGGAATGGGATGGAGCCAGCTATGGCTCATGACCCACTGTGGTAACCACCTGCACCGGACTGTAGGGGAGGACGAAAACCCCCTCATTTTACCCAGAAGGAAAAGGGCTGTGGGATCAGTCTGTGCTGTGAATTGAAACCGATGGAAGGAAAACTTTGAGACACAAATGGAGACCCCCCCCCCCCAATGTTTGGACTCATAGGAAAGGGAATTTAATTTGGAACTATCTACCAGAAAGTTTGAAATCCTAAAATGCACATGGAAGAAACTACGAACTTTAATCGAATTTGGGATTTTTTTAAAGGTCTGCAAGAAAAGGGGTGGAGTCAATATCAAAAGGGCCAGTTTGGACATTGGAACTAATCAAATTGTCTGGGAACTGTATACCCTCGAAACTTGCCCCTTGAAAACATTAGCATTTAAACAATGCCACATACATATTCCAACACCTTTTTCATCAGGCATAGAAATATCTGGCTCAGGCCAGACTAGCACAATGGCTACCGGAGGCCAATGCAATCAACACCCACTCAAACCTTGAGTAGGTTAAGATCAGTGGGAAAAAAAACTAAAAACCTCAAACTGCTGCATTTTTCAAAAGCAAAAGTCCACCAATGAGAAGAATCGACTTCAGCAGGAGAGGCGGACTGGATAATCTGGCTATAAAAAAGGGGTTTCTGACGTAGTGAAGAGAGAGAAGTGCTGATTTTCCCTGCCCTCGTGATTCAACAACCACAAGCCTCTCGACACTGAAGGAAAACCAGTGTCCGAAGACACCGAAGATAGAAGAAACAAACCACCAGACTGCGGAAGGCACAAGTAGTGAGTATAACCTCTGGTCCCCAGAACTCCCAACTCAGTTAGGCCAGGAAAGGTGGGAGGTTGGGCATTGTACTGCTAAACTGGTGTAAAGATTTTCGTTGTGTCCGTTTAGTGGGATTTAGGGGGATTGTTTTGTTGGTGTATTGCTGTTTGTTGAGTTACACCTTGCCAAATAAATTGGAAGTCTAAAGTTCCTCTTGGAATCACCTTGTCTCAGTTCTATTGTATTACATCTCCTGATCGTGAGTCTTATGTCAGAACCGTGTAAGGGAAGCTAGGAGCGCCTCGAAAATGCTCAACTGTGTGTCACAGGCTAGGGAAGAAGGGGTTAGGAGTGTTTGACACTCACAGGGGCCTCACAGGCTAGGCATAAGCTGTGGGGACGCACGAGTCTCAAAACCCCCTTCATAAGCTGTGGACACAGTCTCTCCAGGGGTGCTCTTGCAGCACTCAGGGTACCTCACAGGCCAGGCATAAGCTGTGAGGGCAGAAGCCCAGAGAGAGACACCCAAGGCACAACAACAACCCTGTGAAAACCCCTTACAGAACATGGCGACCACGAAGGGACTTAAGCAAACAGGAGATGTTAATATAACAGATGAGGTGATAAGAGAGGAAACTAAAATGGAGGAGAGAATTTCCTCATACATTTTTGGCAAAGTGAACCTCACCAAACCTTGGGTACAAGCCCTCACTCGGGCAGAGCGCCCAGTGGATGCTGCTGCTCAGTGGACAGCAGGGAAGGACCACAACCACAAGGTAGAAAAGGCCATCTGGCTTATCTGCCTCACCCGCCAAGTCCGAAAGCTCGACCAGCGGGTGAAGGACTTGGAACAGAGTCTTCAGAAATCAGAGGAGCTCTCTGCTATCCGGGCTGTGGTTGGGGACAACCTGCTGGCCGAATTAGCTGGGGAGCAGCAAAGGAACCGGCAGTTGGAGGAGACCTTCCGAAATAGCCGGGACTATCTTCAGTGTCAGGTCACTGAGGCCAAGGGTAGTGAGGGGTCCCTCCGGGAACAGAATTCTCGGCACATCCAGAAAATTTGGGAACTGGAGAATAAATTAAAAGACGTACAGGCAGCCTATAAAGTGGCCAGTAGCAGTGAGTTTGCAGATCACGGTCCCTGCCAGGAGAGGATTAAAACTCTCACCCACGCTCTATCCCAGGCAAAGGGGATGGTCGCCCTGATAGGACCCGGAGGGTCCACAGGGGACAAAGGAGAGTATTGGGGGGTAGAGAAGAACCCAAAGGCAAGAGACGCCCGACCACCTCCTGAGGCACCGGTGGTTTGTCCGGTGGGGTACCAGGAGGGGCGGGGCACGCAGGTAGTAGTATTCCCAGGGCTGGGGGCAGGACCAATGTGTCCCGCTCGGCAGCAGGGATGTGAGGCTCCAACCGAGGGTCAGTTAAAGGCTGGATCAGGCGACCAGGCACTGTCTGCTGCACCGGGTATGGTGGGACAGCCGGAGGTAGAGGGACCAGCGCAGAAAGATCCTGAACCAGGGCGGATGTGCCCGGTCAGGCAGCGCAAGTACGGTCCTCCACAGGGAGGTGGCCAAGGTCGGGGAGCGCTGGAGAGCGACTTTATTATTCCCCATGGAGTTCAATCACTCAGGGCCATGGTGGCCCATTTGGCCAAACTCACTCGCAGCGGGGACCCGTCTATCCACTTCATGGAGGTGATGCAGGCAGGGGAAATTAATGGGTGCGACGAGGAAGAGACAGCCAAGCTGCTGCTCTTCTCTCTGGACAGCAAATTGTACCAGGCCCTACCGGCAGAATGCCGGAGGGGACAGCGTACATTTACTGAGGTCCAGAGGGCCGTCCTTGAGGCTATGGGCTTCGATGACGGCAGTCCTTTCGAATGGGTTGAAAGGACAAGGCAGCTCGCAGGGGAAACCCCGCAGGCGTTTGCGGACAGGCTGTGGGTGTTATACCACGCAGCCTGTGGGGAGCTCCTCGACCGGGCGAATCTTTCAGACTGGCCGCTGGCTGAGGATACTGGTGGCAAACTGCTTGCCCCGGCTCAAGGTCAGGGCAGAACTGTGGTTCGATTCCCGGGACCCCAACCTCACCGAGGAAGCAGTGGTCAGGCAACTGGCACTGGTCCAACGGAATGGAGGAGGGGAGGAGGATAAAACCTCCAAAGGTCGGGTAAATGAAGTAAAACCCAACTCGATTCCCAAAGGGGAATGGCACCAGGAGGGTGGCCGCTCGTCTGATAAGGAGGGAGTGTGCTACGGGTGCGGGAAAGCTGGGCATTTTAAAAGGGATTGCAGGAGCCCAGTAAAGAGATATGGGGAGAGAAGTCCTTCAGGAGCCGCTCAGAGTGGGGGAAGTGGAGTGAGCTCCTCACTATCCCTTGACCAGATAGTAGCTGCAGTGAGGACAGCGCTGGAGGGGACTGGGAAGGTAGCCACGGCAACAGGCAGGGAAGCACCAGCAACCCTGCCAGTACAGAGGCCGTGACTAGCCCAGACCCAGCCTGCATACCTGTGCCCACCAGAATACGACCCCTGGGGACGACCCTGGGTCAAGATGGAGGTTGAGGGTATATTGGGTACTTACCTTTTGGACACTGGTGCTTCCAGCACGATAGTCCATTCGGAGGACCCCGCAACCTCACCTCTATCAAACGGGGTGCCGTATCAACTAGTTGGGTTCACAGGAAATGAGAAGGCTGGGTTTTTCTCAGTCCCACTCGCAGTTCGTTTAGGAGCACTCCAAACACAATGGAAGTGCGTCCTGATGAACTGGGAGCAGGTGGGAAAAGGGATTTTGGGGGCTGATTTTATCATCGCTCACCAGATCCTAGTAGACTTGAGGAATCACTGTCTATGGGGCACAGTGGGCACGGGAGCAGAGGGAGAAGTCATGGTTATTGATAAGAAACAGGGAAAAGGGACTCTGTGTACAATGAAGCCAAAAGGGGGTTACGACCTGGAGGTTCTGGTCTGTAACACCCCAGCCAAGTACCGGGCCTATGTGCAAGCAAATCTTGCAGCATTTGCCACCCATAAACACGACTGTGGGAGAGTCACAGGAGTGGAGGTTCGAATAGATGGGGATCCCATGTCGCGCCCGCAAAAGCAATATGGCTTTCCCCGAGAGGCAGAAGCAGACTTGGAGACAGCTTTAAGCTCGCTTGTCGAGCAGGGTGTTTTGAGACCCATAGCTACCTATGTCAACTCCCCGCTTTGGCCGGTTAGGAAACCGGACAATTCTTGGAGGGCTACGGTGGATTATAGGGTGCTCAATAAAAACATCCCAGCTTGTGCCCCCACAGTAGCGGCGGTTGCGGATCTGATCGGGGAAATCCCTGCATCCGCAACCACGTTCACAGTGTTGGACATATCCAATGGGTTCTGGTCGATCCCTGTACGGAGGGAAGACCAGTACAAGTTTGCCTTCACCTTCTGGGAACAGCAGTATACATGGAGTTGCCTCCCACAGGGCTTTCATAATAGTCCCAGCATCTTTCACCAATGCATGGCGAACTGCTTAAAAGGCTTCAGCCAGCCACACCAGCTGGTCCAGTATGTGGACGACCTGTTGTTGTTCACAGACAGCAGTGAGGAACACGGTCCACTGCTGGCCGAACTGCTGGTCTTACTGAAGGAAGGGGGTTTTAAAGTTAACCCCAAGAAAGCCCAGATAGGTCTAGGAGAGGTAAAATTCCTGGGCCTGACGATAAGGGCAGGAGAAAGGGCCATTGATGAGGCTAGAAGAAAGGCAGTGCAGGAACTCCCTGTCCCTAGGGATGTGTCGGGGGTAAGGTCTTTCCTGGGAATCACTGGCTACTGTAGGGACTTCATCGAGGACTATGCAGCCACTGCCGCCCCTCTGCTCAGACTCCTACATAAGGGGGTCGAGTGGGAATGGGACAAGGGCTGTGAGGCAGCATTTGTCCGTCTTAAGAGAGACCTGCAGGTAGCACCAGCCCTCGGGGCAATTGATGGGGGGGGGGGAATTCTTCCTGGAGGTGGCAGCCAGTGGCGACAGCTTAAGTGCAGTGTTGCTCCAGGAGCGAAACGGTCAGCTGAGACCAGTGTGTACTCCTCCAGGGTCCTCACGGAGGTAGAAAAGGGATACTCCAATTGTGAGAGGCACTTGCTTGCCACCCACTGGGCAGTAAAGAGAGCTCAGATCTTTACCGGAATATCCCCCATTACACTCCTCACCCATCATACCCCGACGCAGATGCTGTTGGACGGGAGGATTAAGGACGGGACAGTGAGCAGTGCTAGAATCACTCGCTGGACCCTCCTCCTCTCCCAAATGACTTTAAAGGTCAAGGGCCTCTGCGAGCCCAGGCTCTCAGCAAATTTAATCTATCCAGGGCAGCCGCATAGGTGCTCTGTGGCGGGAGTATGGGACATTAACTTTGGATTTCGGGCAGGGATACACCCCACAGGCCGCGAGATCTATGTTGATGGCTCCAGTTCAGTGTCCGCGGGTACAAGACTCACGGGCTGCGGAGTTTGGGATCCCAAGGCAGGGATTGCCTTGGCTCTTAAACTCCCATGCACCCTGAGCGCCCAGCAGGCGGAACTCTCGGCGGTGATGTATGTGGTCACACACCCCGAGGAATTCCCTACCCCATACACGATTTGCTCGGACAGCATGTTCACTTGCAATTCATGTACAGAGTATCTGGCGATTTGGTCACGCCGGGGGCACACCTCTGCGGATGGGAAGCCCCTTGTGACCAAACCCCTGCTAGAAAAGATCGTGGCTGCAGTGGGAGAAACTGGGGATGTATATATCCATAAGGTAAAGGCCCACTCCAAAACTGAGCCACGGGGGGAAGGTAACCAGCAGGCAGACCTGCTGGCAAGGGAAGGTGCTCGCACAGGTCGCCCATGGGACCCATATGAGGCAGGCAGGATAGCAGCAGCAAGAAGCAAGCCAGGGACACAAGGGTGCGTAGGGGCGGCTGCGGCCCCGGACCTTAAAGTAGTCCAGATGCAGGATCCGATCCTGAAGGCTGCCTTGGCTGCTATCAAAAGGGGGGAAAAGGCAGAGGGCCCATACAGTGCTGTAGATATTGCTGTGCGGGAAGGCATGTTGTTTAAAGGGGACAAATGGGTAGTGCCGCCACAACACCGGAGGGAATTCCTTCAGCTGGCCCATGAGGGTCCAGGTGCGGGACACCCTGGGCCAGAATCTACCTGGCAACGGGTAGAAAAGGCAGGGTGGTGGCCAGACCTCCGGGAAGACGCCCGCAACTTCTGTGCGGGCTGTCTGGTTTGCGCTGCAAACAATCCAGACCCTCAGAAAAGGAAGGCGTCTATGGGACACGTCAGGCGGGTAGAGGGACCATGGCAGTCGATCCAGATCGACTACATCGGACCCCTACCGGCCGCCCAGGGAGGTTATAAATACTGCCTTGTCATGGTGGATGTGTTTTCCAAGTGGGTGGAAGCCTTCCCTTGCCGAACAGCTACCGCGGTGGGGACTGCAAAAATCCTGGTGAGGGAGGTGTTCTCTCGGTGGGGTCTACCTCAAATCGTGGAGTCCGACCGAGGAAGCCACTTCACCGGCCAGGTGATGCAGGCCACCCTAAAGGTGCTGGGGATAAGAGCCAAATGGCATGTCGCCTACAACCCTCAGTCCTCAGGCCCCGTAGAACGCCTGAACCGGACCCTAAAGGAAAGGCTGCGCAAGGAGACGGGAGACTCACCGAACAAGTGGGTGGAGGTCTTACCATTGGTCCTCATGGGAATCCGGGCCAGTCAGTCAAAGAGCATAGGGTACTCACCCCATGAGCTGATGACGGGCCGGATCATGAGAACACCAGTGCATGTGTTGGCGCCAGTTCTCACCGAAGGGCAGCTCCGAGAGGTGAACCGGGACCGGTTTGTCAGGAACCTGTTTGAACACCTGAAACAGATTCACTGGCAGGCTGCTAGTAACATGGGCAGACAGCATCAGAGTAACCGATTGCTGCTAGAACCCAGCAAACACCATGAATGGGAGATAGGGGACCAGGTCATGGTGAGGAACTATGCTCGGGTCGGGGTTTTTGAAGCATTATATATGGGACCATACAGCATAGTCGACAAGGCTAGCCCTATGGTCTATGCGGTTCGACTGCCTCGCCGGGTGAAGTGGTATCACATTAATCAGTGTAAATTGTTTGACCCCAAAAGAGGTAAAAAACAGAGGGGACGAGCAAGGGAAGGGAATCAGGCACTGGGGGAAGAACAGGCCCCAGTGGATTTGGAGGCTCCGGAGGAGGCAGCGGGCCCCGAAGCTCTACAGCCGGGGCTGGTTCATTGCTCCTGTAAGGCTATCCCACCACTGGGTAGAGGTTCCCAGCCCACTAACAGAAGTAGGGAGAAAGGCTCTACCATTAGCAAGATTCAAGGGGAAGCTGAACCTCCCATGGTGGATCAGCTGGGGCTAGCCCAAGAGGTGGAGGAGATGGCATTGCAGCCCATAACGTGGGACTCTGCACCGACAGTAAGGAGGAGTAACAGAGTGCCACAGCCCAGGGCGCCGTGGTCCCCTGTTAACTTAGCCTCCCGCCCCAGACTGATACGGCGAAAGACAACAGGGAGGGTGCTCTGTTGCACTAGCAATGGTCTCCCACCGATTATCCGGGGCTCGGGACGGCCTTGGCGGGCAACACAAGACTCATTAAGGGGGACCATACGAGCCCCTCAGCGGAGGACATCCTGGTCCCCAGGGTACGGTCAGCCAAGTGGTCGACGACGCCTGTACAGGATGTAGCCTGGCCACCCGGGGACGGGTGGCGGTGTGTATATTTTCCCTTCCTGTTTTGTTACTTTGTGTTGTGAGTATATGTGTTTAGGTAAGGCAGTGACGGTTGGGTACAGCATTTTTGTGTTTGGAACATGTTACGCGGGCCGAGCCTGGAGAGGTCTCTCAAGGCAAGGCCATGTTCTTCTTGCCTTTCAGATGTCAACACCTCCCTACTGGACGTTAGTGATGCTGGTATCGCTAAGAATCTGCACCGGGCACCGAGGGGACACCGAGGACTCCCTAGTTTTCGGATGCTCCGGGGGCAGAGCGCCGACAGTGACCACAGGAGAAGGGACTCCGGTGGCGGATGGCCGGGTCACCTACTCCCATGAGGGGAAATGGCCTGGGTGGTTGGGATCGAACTCCACCAAGTACTCCAACCATAAGGACTTTACCTACGGAGAGGCCTCCATCCCCTGCCCGGAGATCACTGTGGCCACTTCCAGAGTGAGAGTGACAGAAGGCAGGAAGGTATGCCTAACTTGCCAAGGGGACATACCTCTGGGACGGTGGTGGTGGCTCAGAAAGCTCAAGAGGGAAATGAGAGTCCGACACTCGGACGGAACGTCTGGATAATGATACCTACCGAACCATCATGGGGTCATCCGGCGGGGTAACGGTGTGCTTGGAGAAATGGTGGGTGTAAGACCAAGGAATTTATTTGTGTATGTGGGGATCCACTCGCGTGTGTTCAGAGGGGGTCTCCATTGCTTTTTATAGGTGGTGGCAGGATGTCGGGGATGGGGTGGTATGGGATCGCAGCGGGGAGGCGTGTGTGACCCCCAATCCCCGGGTACCAGTAAACGCCACCGAACTTGTAGTTCGGGAAAGGAAGCCCCCACCCACGGCCAAGCCCACCGTCCCACACGAGTGCCCAACAACAACCAGGGGGCCGGGGAATGGTTTAGTGTTGGTCCCTACCGAGAAACTATTTTATCAGGGGGTACACTATGTGGTGGCATCAGTGGTGCTAAATCTGACAGAAGTCCGCCTACCTACGTGGTGTCCCCGGGAAACCGAGCTGTTATACCAGGCTCTGCTGCGGGAGATGTTCCGGAAGTTCTATGAACTGGACTTCGGGGATGTCAAAGTGACAGACTTGTATAAACAGTGGTATCGGGCTGAACCGGGCAGGCAGAGGCGTGGCACTTTAAATGACATTCTTACGGGGTTTAACACCAGGGCGTCCGCCATAAACAGTTTGGATAACATGCAGCTGGCCCTCCAGATAAATGGGTTAAAGAATCAGCTGCACAAAGTCCTGGGGGACGAGAATACCGTAGTGGGATCCGCGCTCCACGAAGAGGTGGCAATGACAGTTCACTTAAAAGAGATTATCTCTCAATTGGAGGCACAGGCCAGGGCTGTAAACGCCTTGATTCGGGAGGATAGAAACGCCTCCGATCAAGCTGCCCAAAATAAAGTGTGCGTGCTCTATGGGACCTGGTTGCTGGGAGAGGGCCGGAGTAACCTCGAGGATCTGAGACAGGGACAGGTCCCCTCCTGGATCAGCAACCAGCACTTAGCAGCACTGCACCCTTACGATAATGTTTTGAGTCCTTGCCAACTTCGTGTAGCGTCGGAAGCCTACCCGGTACCGGTGGACTGTGGAAAGTCAAATCATACCATCATGGGTGTGGTGGTCAGGATTCCCGTGATGGGGGCGTCCCCACAACCAGCACCTCTGTACCGAGTGGAGAATGTGGGAGTCATTCGTGGAGGGGTGCATGTTCGATTCCAAGAGGTCCCACCTTATGTCACAATGTGGGAGCACACTGTGACAGGTACAGACCTCTCGGGTTGTCGGAGCAGGGGAGCACAGGTAATCCTGTGCCCCCAGCACTTGAACGCTTTTGCAAGGCCACAATGCGGGTTCAGCACTGCTGGGGCAGAGCCTATCAATTGCACAATGGAGGTAATGGGCCCTAACCACATGCCTCCACAGGTAGCATATGTAGGCGGTGGGACATATTGTGTCACCACAAGTGCCCAATGGTATGAACACGGACCGGGAAGGTGGTGTCCAATTCCGTACAGCAGCTTTTGCTTTAAACCCAGGGCAGAGGTTCAAGTGGCACACACCAGAATCACACCCATCCCTGAACCTTCCACGATTCACCTCACGGTACAAAACAACCTCAGCCATCTACAACAATATGTAGCCCAGTTTGGCTATCCCATTGCCCCACTACCTGAGAAACTTACAGCCCTCCTTCAGGCAGTGGATTTGTCTCAAAAACATTTTTACACCATGGAGCAGAAAACTGAAATTCTAGCAGGGGAGATTGCCCAGATTAAACCCCCAGCATGGTGGGATTTGGGAATACGGGCAGACATACCTGCATGGATCCGGGTGGGATCGCATGCCTTAGTAATCGGCCAACTCCTGATTGTAGCGTATCTGCTGGTTACAAGCTGTAAGCTCAGGAGAAAAAGAAAAAGAACGCAGTTCCTCAGGCTACTACACAGCCAGGAGAGCCGTTGCTAAACACTCAAGGTGTGTAAACAAAGCTTGACCGCGACACTTAGGCGGTTTTGTTATTCCCAGGGATGACCGCGTTTTCATACATGGCTCCTGGGGAGTTTGCAGGGCAGGTTTCTTTGTTTTACGTTTGAGACCGAAGTGAGACTCAATGTACAATTACTGCTGTAACCTTAAGTACATATATGTATGTTGCTGTCGTGTATTGTAACCTGTTGGATTTCTGTGTTTAGTACCGCGTTAAAAGGAATTACGATATATATCGACGGGATCAGTTTAGAGTTAAACTGGGGAAAGTTGGGCAATTTGGGAGACCTAGGGTTTTCTCAGCACCCTGAACTTTGACACACTCGAGTGGTGTCTGACTGTGTCAGATGGGGGATTATGTAGGGGAGGACGAAAACCCCCTCATTTTACCCAGAAGGAAAAGGGCTGTGGGATCAGTCTGTGCTGTGAATTGAAACCGATGGAAGGAAAACTTTGGGACACAAATGGAGACCCCCCCCCCCAATGTTTGGACTCATAGGAAAGG
The DNA here is from genome assembly GCF_044704955.1 of Pristiophorus japonicus. Lineage (NCBI taxonomy): Eukaryota > Metazoa > Chordata > Chondrichthyes > Pristiophoridae > Pristiophorus > Pristiophorus japonicus. The sequence continues at coordinate 91,772,546 of NC_091993.1, read as the reverse complement.
GAATTTAATTTGGAACTATCTACCAGAAAGTTTGAAATCCTAAAATGCACATGGAAGAAACTACGAACTTTAATCGAATTTGGGATTTTTTTAAAGGTCTGCAAGAAAAGGGGTGGAGTCAATATCAAAAGGGCCAGTTTGGACATTGGAACTAATCAAATTGTCTGGGAACTGTATACCCTCGAAACTTGCCCCTTGAAAACATTAGCATTTAAACAATGCCACATACATATTCCAACACCTTTTTCATCAGGCATAGAAATATCTGGCTCAGGCCAGACTAGCACAATGGCTACCGGAAGCCAATGCAACCAACACCCACTCAAACCTTGAGTAGGTTAAGATCAGTGGGAAAAAAAACTAAAAACCTCAAACTGCTGCATTTTTCAAAAGCAAAAGTCCACCAATGAGAAGAATCGACTTCAGCAGGAGAGGCGGACTGGATAATCTGGCTATAAAAAAGGGGTTTCTGACGTAGTGAAGAGAGAGAAGTGCTGATTTTCCCTGCCCTCGTGATTCAACAACCACAAGCCTCTCGACACTGAAGGAAAACCAGTGTCCGAAGACACCGAAGATAGAAGAAACAAACCACCAGACTGCGGAAGGCACAAGTAGTGAGTATAACCTCTGGTCCCCAGAACTCCCAACTCAGTTAGGCCAGGAAAGGTGGGAGGTTGGGCATTGTACTGCTAAACTGGTGTAAAGATTTTCGTTGTGTCCGTTTAGTGGGATTTAGGGGGATTGTTTTGATGGTGTATTGCTGTTTGTTGAGTTACACCTTGCCAAATAAATTGGAAGCCTAAAGTTCCTCTTGGAATCACCTTGTCTCAGTTCTATTGTATTACATCTCCTGATCGTGAGTCTTATGTCAGAACCGTGTAAGGGAAGCTAGGAGCGCCTCGAAAACGCTCAACTGTGTGTCACAGGCTAGGGAAGAAGGGGTTAGGAGTGTTTGACACTCACAGGGGCCTCACAGGCTAGGCATAAGCTGTGGGGACGCACGAGTCTCAAAACCCCCTTCATAAGCTGTGGACACAGTCTCTCCAGGGGTGCTCTTGCAGCACTCAGGGTACCTCACAGGCCAGGCATAAGCTGTGAGGGCAGAAGCCCAGAGAGAGACACCCAAGGCACAACAACAACCCTGTGAAAACCCCTTACAGGACCCGCCCAGATAAAGAAAATTCCGACTAAAGTCAAAACAAATCTTCTTCATAATGAACTTGAGGCTATAGCTTATTCGAGTCCAAAAGCAATATTTTATAATATATGCTTTTCATTTTAAGGAAATGGCAATCTTTAAGCCAAAGGTTTTGCACAGAAAAGTCATTTGTCTGCTGTATTTGCTGGGAAACAAAAGCACACTGCCAAATGTACGCATAGAGTAGTTCTGAACACACGTGACCATTTCTTGTCACATTTTCCAATGGAAATGTGCACTGTTTCGCAGCGGTTTAATTTTCCTCTAGGCTGCATTCTAACCTTTAGATGAGGTCAGTTGTAACAGAAACTTACTTGACACTGCTTGAACATAGCTACTGAGAAATTGGTTGGATTGTCACAAGGAAGTGTAATAACAGAGGCAACCACCTGTGAAAAGAAATCTGAGTTATACAGCATCCATTTGCTGTCCTTTACAGATGGGGAACTGATCCCTGTCTAACAGGAAAAACACTACAACTAACAAACTTTCATCTACGAGAAGCAGTAGAATCTGCTTTCCCAGATAATATAGGTCATATGATATTCATAGAGGCTTTGATTTTTCCCTTGCTGGCAGTCAAGATAAATAGGAAAGATCATTTGGATTTCTTTATAAATTCAATCTTTGGAAAAATTGAATCTAAAAACCTCTTGCTAATCCTGTTGGCTGACCCACAAATCCCCTGAGACTGCCACACAGAACCGATATTTCTGTCACGATGATGAGCAAACATATTCTGACCCCTACAAAAACAGAAATGGTATGCGTTTTCCCCCTTCCAAACCAATTGATGGTTATTTGCGACAAAACCAATTAGACCACATGTTTATGTAAATATTAGGAAAAAATACATTGTTGCAAAAGTAGTCGCAGGAAGCAGCCACTTATCCTGATGGCAAGAAAGTGCTGAAAATACATATTTAATTATGATGGCGATCCCTTTATATACTATTCACATTTATGTATGCCATGGGCCAAATTTTAATTGGATGCGACTGCTGCCAATGAACTGGAAGCGGTTCGTCACAGGAGCGGGCTTGTACGCTTCTGGTTTGTTGGCAGGAGTTACTCCCTTTTAGATTATCTAAATTAAGCAATGTGTGTTATTCGGAAAATCACAATTTTCTTCACAACTAGTTAAGACTGTATTTCTGACTTCTACTGCTAATTCAGGTATAAACTCAATTTTAACCAGCAAACTCCTGCCTTTTTATTATTACACTGAGTTACTATTTTCTGCTTTCACTTTTTGGCATTGACTTCTCCAATGGTATTTTTCAGAAACCAAATTACTGATACATGAATGACATACATAGAGAATGAGATAGAGTTGGTGCCGTTTAAATTTTAAAAATTAATTGTGTTGGAAAACAGTAGAAGAAATGCTCGAGAGAAGATCTTTCAAGGTCTTTTCCTCTTTTAGGGCGCTAGGCCAGCTGAGCAAGTGAAAATCCCGAGCTAAACAGCTGGCCTCGGGGAGCTCTAAGAGAGGCATGGTGGGAAAAAGACCTGAAAAAAACCCCACCAAAAACATTCCCAATAAATATCTCACGCCGCCACAACTTAAATCGCAAAAATAATAAAATAAAAAAACAATCACACTTCCCTGAGCTTGACATTACTTCTCTCACTGCGGCCACTACAGCTCGGACCTCCAGCTTTCACAGGCGGTCCCAGCACGGCGCTCTATGGCGCACTGCGGATCGGGCGGCAGCCAAAAATCGAGCCGGTGTCACAACCAGGGGCGTTGCATACTGGCTCCTTCTTCCAGGAGGTAATGCTCCACGCCCCGTTGAAACAGGCACCGTATGTCCCGGCGGAGTGCTGGAAGCTGCCCGCCCACTCGGAAGTGCTTCCCGCGACCATTGCCGCCCCTCTGGAATGCTAACAAGGGTGACAGAAGACCAAAACTCCAGCCCCTGATTTTTTAAATGGTGAGAAATCAGGAAATGTTGGTATTGAGAGGCACTTGGTTGTCCTGGTACACGAATCACAGAAAGTTAATATGCAACTGGTATGCCAGCCTTTATTACAAAAGAATTAGAGTACAAGAGTAAAAAAATCTTACTGTTATTACATAGGGCCTTGGTGAGAGCACACCTGGAGTACTGTGTACAGTTTTGATTGCCTTACCTAAGGAAGGATATACTTGCCTTTGAGGGAGTGCAACGAAGGTTCATTGGACTAATTCCTGGGATGGGGGTATTATCCGATGAGGAGAGATTAAGGAGACTCGGCCTATATTCCCTGAAGTTTGCTGATAGGGGAGACTAGAACTAGAGGGCATAAACTTAGAATAACGGGCCGCCCATTTAAAACTGAGATGAGAAATTTCTTCCCTCAGATTATTTTTTAACATCATTAGCCCCATATCTTTTTTTTCTTCCATTAGGAGTCCAATTTTCATATCCATACAATGCTGGTGCCACACAAAACACTATTGGCTAAATTCAGTACTGCCCCGTTTGGTCGTGCCAGGTGCAGAAGTTACCACCCCATGAGCTATATTGGGCTTACCGCCCCCCGAGAGGAAGTGGAGTACAAAATCTCGCACTCCACTTCCTCTCGGGGGTGGAACCGGAACACAAAGGGCCCAGAATTTTCCAGCACTGTGGAATTTGCTGCCTCAGAGAGCTGTGGAAGCTGGGACATTGAATAAATTTAAGACAGAAATAGACAGTTTCTTAAACGATAAGGGAATAAGGGGTTATGGAGAGCGGGCAGGGAAGTGGACTTGAGTCCATGATCGGATCAGCCATGATCGTATTAAATGGTGGAGCAGGCTTGAGGGGCCGTATGGCCTATTTCTTATGTTCTTATGTTCTTATTTGCAGTGAAGACGACCATGACTGATAAGTCGGCCATTTTTAATATGTTTCACCAATGCACCTCCTCTTTAATTTTCGCCCCACGAGTGGCCTACAGCCCAGCATGCGCCCCCGAAGCTGTCGCTGGCGTCGCCTGTGGCAACTTCATGGGACATTATCGAATTTTCGCTCCGGGGCGAAAACGCATAGCTGCGCATGGTGAATACCTTGTCATTGCCGGCGCAGTGGCCCGGGGCGCTACCAGTCGGAGCAGGGCGCTATCGGTTTGCGCCACCGCTAAACTCCCACGGAATCTTGCAGAAATTTTGCAACGCCGCGTCCAGGCGAAAAGTCATTTCCCGTGGGACGTGAGCGGGAAGCACAAACGACTTGAATTTATCCCCCTTAAGCATTTTACCTCTAATCAGTTGACATTACAGTTGGACAGAAACCCTTTGTGAAAAGGATTTTTTTACAATTGCCATTCTCCTTTTATTTTCTTTGTTGGTTAGTTCTCATAATCTATAATCTTCATTTCTATTAGCTGTTCACAAATAATGACTATATGGTTGTAAGTTATGCCTCTATGTGGTATGACTGTGAGAATTTTGTTGTACTGAGTGATGCTATTCCTTTAGGCAGTGCAGAGCTAGTTCATGATATTTTATTTCCTTTAGCTTTGCTGTAATTAAATTGTTATTAGATTAAATCAACACAACAAAAAACAGATTATCTGGTGATTATCACATCGTTATCTATGGGAACTTGCAGTGCGCAATTAGCTGCTGCGTTTCCCACATTACAACAGACTACACTCCAAAAGTACTTCATTGGCTGTAAAGCACTTTGAGACGTCCGGTGGTTGTAAAAGGCACTATTAATTGCAAGTCTTTCTTTTTTCTCTTAGCATACCATGTGCAGTGTTCCATACCAACTTAAGTGAACGAGTAAGAGTGGAGAAATCCTGTTATGTCCCAGAAGGAAGGACTTTTGGAAAATAGTTCAGAACCCTGTTATGGAAATGTCGTTACATTATGGATTGTTGTTAACTAAGTTACTAAGTTTACGAGTTGTACATTAGCTTCATCTTTAGCACAGAATTCTCTGATTTACCAATGCAACATTATATATTTCGCACACTGGCCATTCTTATGAATGACATTGTCCAATTTAGTGAAGCTGATAATGGGTTATCTTGGTCAGGATTCCTCGCTTAACCAAGTTCACCAAAAAAACAGATTAATTAACCATTCATCTCATTGCTACTTATGAAATTGTGCTGTGTGCAAAATAGTGTTTTTCCATATAACAAATCACTGCACTCAAACAAGTCACTTGATGTAAAGCATTTGAGATGTCTGGGCTGGACTTTTGGTTTTCGGGGTTTCTCAGTGAAAATGGTAGCGATACGTGAAACTTACCATTTTCACTACGCTACCGTTTTTAGCCCGAACTTTCGGCCTTTATGTCTGTGCCAGGGATGCATCAGTAAGGGGACGTTGCACGAAGACTCGCAGCAAAAAATGCGAGTTTCACCAAATTTAGTCCGGGGCCGGGAGCGCAGTGAGGGAGGCCTTGGGATGGGGGGGAAAAAATTCCAAGAAAACATTCCAAAAACATTTACAAGACCCTTATCAATCAAATCACTGAGAAAAAAGTAAAAAATAAAAACTTTAGCTCACCTTTTTTGCAGGTTTTCATATTTACCGCGACTGGCGGTACTGGGCTACACCGATAGGTTTGACCTGTCGCTATTCTGAGCGTGGCGTATGGGTCGGGAGACTGCCGAAAGTCCGACATAAATGCAATCCCGTCATTGCACAGGTACCCGAGGATCCCGCTCGGGCTTTGCGATTGGGTTTTCGCCGCGGAGGGTCAAATCGCGACGAAAACCCGGTCACCAACTTCTCGAAAATCCGGCCCACGATAAGTTAAGTTTTTCAAATCTTTCTTTTTACAACCTGGCACCTATAAATTAACATGAAGTAATCTTTAAAGAACGACATTTAATCAAAATTTCCCGTTGATTTCCAGAGCCAAGTAAAGTCTAGTTTTAAATGGTTATTAAACAATATTTATTCATGAACAATTATGACACTTTAATTAAATCCAATGTTATATTGATTTTGCAGAATAAATGCTTGATTCTAAATCAATGATCTGGTGAAGCTGAAAACAGAAGAGATTACATTTAATTTTAATATTTGAAATATTGTCATTTTTTGCATTTGTTACATTTATCAAAATGCATATTTAATCTCAGTAGCTTAGAAATTGATTTGCCCCCAAAAACGGGCGCGGGGATCACGACGTGCTGGCAATCCGAGCCCATTCGGAGGACTGCAGGCAGCACGTGATTGTGGCGTTCATCCCTGTAGAACGATGGTTTTGTCCCGGATTAATTTGTAGCAGGCAAGAACAATTAGTTAACACTACTGGCTATTTCTCAGAGTTTGACACTGGAAAATAATGACAAGTCAACAATAAGTATAGTTCCCACTGTGCGTGGCAGTCTTTGCTGAGAACTGATCAACCTGTTATGAAAATTACTCCTATCAGTCTGTTCCTTGAGCTGCTAATCTACATCATAGTTACCAATTCCTCAGTTCTCTGCGTGTTCACGATCATCCCAGTGGTCCGCTGACGTGTCGTGATGCGCGTCATCTGCTGACTGGCTGGGTCATCCTTCCGTGACGGCAGCCGTGTTCCCACTCGCCTTTGCTCAGTCTCTGCCTCAGTTTCCCTGCGCACACACCATCAACCTGCTGGTCTGACGGGTTCATGGAGCACAACTTCTGATGACTGACCACATCACCCCTCTCTGACGACTGCAGACTGCGGTCCCATTGTTTGTGTTTTTTGTCCCTGCCTTTTCTCAGGTGTTGTTTCCATGGCTTCCTGTCCCTCATCGAATGCTTCCTTTGATCCATCGATGATCTATTTTCTTTGTGAGCACATATTTAGCACTTCAGAAACCAGACTATTGTCTAGTCTAGCGCTATAGAAACATAGAAACATAGAAAATAGGTGCAGGAGTAGGCCATTCGACCCTTCGAGCCTGCACCGCCATTCAATAAGATCATGGGTGATCATTCCCTCAGTAGCCCTTTCCTGCTTTCTCTCCATACCCCTTGATCCCCTTAACTGTAAAGGCCATATCTAACTCCCTCTTGAATATATCCAGTGAACTGGCATCAACAACTCTCCACAGCAGGGAATTCCACAGGTTAACAACTCTCTGAGTGAAGAAGTTTCACCTCATCTCAGTCCTAAATGGCCTACTCCTTATCCTAAGACTATGTCCTCTGGTTCTGGACTTCTCCAATATCGGGAACATTCTTCCCGCATCTAACCTGTCCAGTCCCGTCGGAATCTTTTATGTTTCTATGAAATCCCCTCTCCTCCTTCTAAATTCCAGTGAATAAAGGCCCAGTTGATCCAATCTCTCCTCATATGACAGCCCAGTCATCCCTGGAATCAGTCTGGTGAACCTTCGCTGCACTCCCTCAATAGCAAGAATGTCCTTCCTCAGACTAGGAGACCAAAACTGAACACAATATTCCAGGTGAGGCCCCACTAAGGCCCCGTACAACTGCAGTAAGACCTCCCTGCTTCGATATTCAAATCACCTAGCTATGAAGGCCAACATACCATTTGCCTTCTTTACCGCCTGCTGTACCTGCATGCCCACTTTCAGTGATTGATGAACCATGACATCCAGGTCTCGTTGCACCTCCCCTTTTCCTAATCTGCCGCCATTCAGATAATATTTTGCCTTCGTGTTTTTGCCCCCAAAATGGATAACCTCACATTTATCCACATTATACTGCACCTGCCATGCATTTGCCCACTCACCTAACCTGTCTAAGTCACCCTGCAGCCTCTTAGCGTCCTTCTCATAGCTCACACTGCCACCCAGTTTAGTGTCATCTGAAAACTTGGAGATATTACACTCTATCCCTTCATCCAAATCGTTAATGTATATTGTAAAGAACTGGGGTCCCAGCACTGAGCCCTGCTGCACTCCACTAGTCACTGCCTGCCATTCTGAAAAGGACCCGTTTATCCCGACTCTCTGCTTCCTGTCAGCCAACCAGTTCCCTATCCACGTCAGTATATTACCCCCAATACCATGGCTTTGATTTTGCACAACAACCTCTTGTGCGGGACCTTGTCAAAAGCCTTCTGAAAGTCCAAATACACCACATCCACTGGTTCTCCCTTGTCCACTCTGCTAGTTAGATCCTCAAAAAATTCCAGAAGATTCGTCAAGCATGATTTCCCTTTCATAAATCCATGCAGACTTGGTCCGATCCTGTCACCGCTTTCCAAATGCGTTGCTATTTCATCCTTCATGATCGATTCCAACATTTTCCCCACTCAAGCTAACCAATCTATAATTACCCATTTTCTCTCCACCTCCTTTTTTAAAAAGTGGTGTTACATTAGCTACCCTCCAGTCCATGGGAACTGATCCAGAGTCAATAGACTGTTGGAAAATGATCACCAATGCATCCACTATTTCTAGGGCCACTTCCTTGAGCACTCTGGGATGCAGACTATCAGGCCCTGGGGATTTATCGGCCTTCAATCCCATCAATTTCCCTAACACAATATCCCGCCTAATAAGGATATCCTTCAGTTCCTCCTTCTCATTAGACCCACTGTCCCCTAGTACCTTCGGAAGGTTATTTGTATCTTCCTTTGTGAAGCCAGAATCGAAGTATTTGTTCAATTGGTCTGCCAGTTCTTTGTTCCCCATTATAAATTCACCTGAATCCGACTGCAAGGGACCTACATTTGTCTTTACTAATCTTTTTCTCTTCACATATTTATAGAAGCTTTTGCAGTCAGTTTTGATATTCCCTGCCAGCTTCCTCTCGTACTCTATTTTTCCCCTCTTAATTAAACCCTTAGTCCTCCTCTGTTGAATTCTAAATTTCTCCCAGTCCTCAGGTTTGTTGCTTTTTCTAGCCAATTTATATGCCTCTTCCTTGGCTTTAACACTATCCTTAATTTCCCTTGTTAGCCATGGTTGAACCACCTTCCCAGTTTTATTTTTACTCCAGACAGGGATATACATTTGCTGAAGTTCATCCATGTGATCTTTAAATGTTTGCCATTGCTTATCCACCATCAACTCTTTGAGAATCGTTTGCCAGTCTATTCTAGCCAATTCACGCCTCATACCATCGAAGTTACCTTTCCTTAAGTTCAGGGCCTTAGTTTCCGAATTAACTTTGTCACTCTCCATCTTAATAAGGAATTCTACCATATTATGGTCACTTTTCCCCAAGGGGCCTCGCACAAGATTGCTAATTAGTCCCTTCTCATTACACATCACCCAGTCTAGGATGGCCAGCTCCCTGGTTCATTCCTCTACATATTGGTCTAGAAAACCATCCCTAATACACTCCAGGAAATCCTCCTCCACCGCATTGCTACCAGTTAGGTTAGCCCAATCAATGTGTAAATTAAAGTCGCCCATGATTACTGCTGTACCTTTATTGCACACGTCCCTTATTTCATGTTTGATGCTGTCCCCAACCTCACTACCATTATTTGGTGGTCTATACACGACTCCCACTAGCGTTTTCTGTCCTTTGGATTCCGCACCTCCACCCATACCGATTCCACATCATCCAGGCTAATGTCCTTCCTTACAATTGCATTGATTTCCTCTTTCACCAGCAACGCCACCCCGCCTCATTTTCTTTTCTGTCTATCCTTCCGAAATGCTGAATACCCTTGGATGTTGAATTCCCAGCCTTGGTCCCCCTAGAACCATGTCTCCGTGATGCCAATTACATCGTATCCGTTAACTGCTATCTGTGCAGTTAATTCATCCACCTTATTCCAAATACTCCTCGCATTGAGGCACAGAGCCCTCAGGCTTGTTTTTGTAACACACTTTGCCCCTTTAGAATTTTGCTGTAATGTGGCCCTGTTTGTTTTTTGCCTTGGGTTTCTCTGCCCTCCACTTTTACTATTCTCCTTTCTGTATTTTGCTTCTGACTCCATTTTATTTCCCTCTGTCTCCCTGCATAGGTTCCTATCCCCCTGCCATATTAGTTTAACTCCTCCCCAACAGCACTAGCAAACATTCCCCCCAGGACATTGGTTCCGGTCCTGCCCAGATGCAGACCGTCTGGTTTGTACTGGTCATACCTCTCCCAGAACTGGTTGCAATGTCCCAGGAATTTGAATCCCTCCCTTCTGCACCACTGCTCAAGCCACGTATTCATCTGAGCTATCCGGCGATTCCTATTCTGACTAGCACATGGCACTGGTAGCAATCCTGAGATTACTACTTTTGAGGTCTGACTTTTTAATTTGGCTCCTAGCTCCCTAAATTCGCCTTATAGGACCTCATCCCGTTTTTTACCTATCGTTGGTACCTATATGCACCACGACAACTGGCTGTTCACCCTCCCTTTTCAGAATGTCCTGCACCCGCTGCGAGACATCCTTGACCCTTGCACCAGGGAGGCAACATACCATCCTGGAGTCTCGGTTGCGGCCGCAGAAACGCCTATCTATTCCCCTTACAATTGAATCCCCTATCACTATTACTCTCCCACTCTTTTTCCTGCCCTCCTGTGCAGCAGAGCCATCCACGGTGCCATGAACTTGGCTGCTGCTGCTCCCCCCTGATGAGTCATCCCCCTCAACAGTACTCAAAGCGGTGTATCTGTTTTGCAGGGGGATGACCACAAGGGACCCCTGCACGACCTTTCTTGCACTGCTCTTCCTGTTGGTCTTTCATTCCCCATCTGGCTGTGTACCCTTTACCTGCGGTAAGACCAACTCACTAAACGTGCTATTCACGTCATTCTCAGCATCGTGCCTGATCCAGAGTGAATCCACCCACAGCTCCAATTCCACTGTGTTCGGTATCAATGTTTATATGTCTACAAAAGGTTTCTCAACAGTAAGTACTGTTTCCATCGTGTTGGGGTTTCTCTTTTGATTACAGTTTGTGCGGTTTTACATTTCCACAAAAGGTTGCTTACAGTTCTATTTTGTTGGGGTTTCTCGCACAGATTAGCATTAAGCATTTTAAACAGGAGTCTCCAGGAATTCTTACAATTACAGTAAGTCAGTATTTACAGCTTTCGCATTTTACGCATTTTATACAGAATGTTTAAAAAGGTTAATCACAGAGTCCGATTACCTGGGTCTTACACTGGATTCAAGCGCTACATCCCAGCACTGAATGAGTGCTGAGTGGCTGAACGTTCAGCAGGGATCCTAAGTTCGTGCGAGGCTAGTGCCAATTAAAGCTAATCCTGTAGCACTTAAAGGTAGTCTGCACATCTTAAAGGGTAGGTGCAGTCTGCCTGCAGATCATCATTTACTCACTGAGGAAGCCAGTGCAAAACCTCAAATGATGACAGCACAACAGGGGATCATGCACCAAGGTCTCCGATGCAGCACTGGAGGCCTTGTTGCATGATGTCAATTCAAGGAGAGCTCCACTTTCCACAGGGGGCCAGGAGGCCTTCCTGGCAACGGACAAAAGTATAATGGGAACAGATAGCCAATATGGTGATTGCCAGCAGTGTTGCCCCGAGGGCGTGGACGCAGTGCAGTAAGAAGTTTAATGACCTCACACGAGTGGACAAGGTCAGTGAATTTATCTTCAAATGCAATATCCCACCATCTGCACCACTAGCCTCACACACTGCTCAATGCACCACACCCCCATCACTTACCTACCAACAATCGCTACCAAACACGAGTCATGCCTCACATTCATAGATTCACCTCACCCTCATGGACTTACCACTGCTGCAAACCTCACACCCACATACAACAGTTTGTACATAGTGTCAGCTATTCAACTATGACAGGCACAAACACATTACACCACATTCGTGACACACTTCCCTTTCTCTTGCAGGAAAAGGTGGCACATAAAACCGCAGTAGAACTTAACTGGCAGGGGGACAGACTTGCCTGCATCACCTCACACCCTTTCTTGGACGGGGCATCGCTGAGCCTGTGGCCAGCGGCGTGGCTGAAGGAATACAAGATGCGAGTATCCTCATATGTTATCCTCCTTCTCACATCTCACTTCCCCCTCATCCCACAATCTCTTCTGATTTACAATCTGCACATGGTGTAAGCATGCACCTCTTGTTTTCCCCCTCCCCTCACCACAACCTTACCCTTGTGCCTTTCTCATTTCAGAGACCCAAGAAATCCAACCTGCCAAGAAGAGGAAGAGAAGATTGATGAAGAGGAAGAAATGCCTTCACTCGATCTGACACTCGGAGTCACCAGCTCAGATACTGGCACTGTGTGGAGTTTAGAGGTAGGATTTGCACGTGGTGAGTCACAGGGCATGAGTCACAGGGTGGAAGATGCCTGTGCGTGGATTTTTTTAACATGTGGTGGCCATTGCACACCAGCCACCACACGGGCTTGACAGAGCTAGGTCTTGGTCCAGTGGCAAGGATTAATAAAGATGACTGGAGACCAGCTCTGCTGCACGGACCTAGTGCGCACACATATCACAGTGTGGGCTGGCCCATGCTGCCCCTGGGCCCTCACCTCTTCTGGGCCCCGAACTCATGCCTCTCCTGGGTTCCGATCACATCCCTCTTCGAACTCTTGGATTCCTTCGCCTCGACCTCGCCACTCCTGCTGTACCTGCCTGCACTACAATCAGCTGTCGCCCTCCTGCAGAAGCACGCGCTGCTCCCTGAAGTCTACTCCCTCTAATGGCCCCGGCCTGCCGATAGCGCACTTGTGGATGTAAAGTCCTGACCCTGCAGTACAGACTTACATAAGGCACATCTTGAAGTCAAGGTCACTCAGGACCTGCACCTTTATTTCACAACTCTGGAATGCCTCACTTGCCTGAGACCTGTCTTTATATACCTGTGTGGGACAGGTATATCCAGTGCCTCCTGCAAGTGCACCCCTGGTGGTAAGGTATGCTTGTGGTTACATGTCATATCGAGTTACAGTCATGTATAGCATGGTAAGATACAGTTATATGCAGTGGTGTGAGATACATGACATCACCCTCCCCCTTTATAGATTCAGTCTCTCAGATGGTCTACACTCTCACGTGGAGCGTCTTAGTTGCGGTTCAGTTGTTTGCCTTGGTGCCTGTTTTTCTTTCGGTGTGATTGCTGGTATCTCGCCCGGGCTGTCTGTTTCGTTCAGTATGATTGCTGGTATCTCGCCTGGGCTGTCTGTTGAGACTGCACTTTCCTCAGGTTGTTCCCTCTGTCTGTCCACCAGGTGTGGTGTGAGTTCCACATTGTAGTCTGTCTCTGGTTCTGCAGTGTTGTTGGTGAATCTACTTTTTACTTGGTCTACATGTCTCCGGCAGGTTTGGCCATTGTCCATTTGTACAACCAGTAGCCTGTTTTCTTCCTTGCCTGTTACTGTCCCTGCAAGCCATTTGGGACCCCTGCCATAGTTTAGCACAAACACTTTGTCCCCTATCTCATTCCACCTCCCCCTCGAATTTCGGTCATGGTACTCAGTTAGCTTCCGGCGCTTTGCCTCAACAATTTCATGCTTGTCTGGGAGGATTAACGAGAGCCTAGTCTTTAAGGTCCGTTTCATCAATAGTTGCGCGGGGGGAACCCCAGTCAACAAATGCGGACGAGATCTGTATGCCAGCAGCAGTCGCGACAGGCTGCTCTGCAGCGTGGGACCTTGGATTTTAAGCATGCCTTGTTTAATGATTTGCACTGCTCGCTCCACCTGGCCATTGGAGGTTTGCTTGAACGGGGCCGTCTTAACGTGATTTTTGCTGTGGTCAACTATAAAATCTTGGAATTCTGCGCTGGTGAAGCACGGACCATTATCACTGACCAATATGTCAGAATTCCGTGCATTGCAAACATGGTTCTAAGGCTCTCCACTGTGGTGGAGGTGGTGCACAAGTTTAAAATGGTGCATTCAATCCACTTTGAAAATGCATCAACGACTACGAGGAACATTTTGCCCATGAATGGGCCCGCATAGTCGACGTGCACCTGCGACCACGGTTTGGTGGGCCAGGGCCAGAGGCTCAGGGGGGCCTCTCTGGGGGCATTGCTGAGTTGGGCACAAATGGTGCACCGTTGGACGCAGAGCTCCAAGTCCGCGTCAATGCCAGGCCACCAGATGTGGGATCTGGCTATGGCCTTCATGACTTCGATCCCCGGGTGCTCGCGGTGAAGCTCCCGGACAAATGCCTCTCTGCCTCGCAAAGGCATAACTACTCGGCTGCCCCACATCAGGCAGTCTGCCTGTAGTGATAGTTCATGCAAGCGCCTGTGGAAAGGTTTGATCTCCTCGGGGCAGGCATCGCGAGCCTCTGCCCAGTCACCAGTTAAAACACATCTTTTGACTAAGGGTAACGTGGGGTCGCTGGTTGTCCAGTCTCTGATTTGGCGAGCCGTCATGGACGAACCCGTGGACTCAAAGAAATTGATTGCCATGACCATCTCACAGTCCTGTTCGTCGGACCCTTCCGTGGTCGCCAGGGGTAGCCTCCTACTAAGCGCAGGTTGTCTGTGCCTGGTCTGTGCCTTATTGTGTAGTCGTAAGACGCCAGCATGAGTGCCCACCATTGAATGCGCACCGAGGCGTTTATTGCCCTGCTCTCGGCTAGCAGGGACGTGAGGGGTTTGTGGTCGGTTTCTAACCCGAACTTGGCCCCGAAAAGGCATTGGTGCATCTTTTTGACACCGTACACGCATGCGAGCGCCTCCTTCTCCACCATACCGTACCCGCGCTCCGCCCGCGAAAGTGACCTGGAGGCATAAGCAATGGGTTGTAATTTACCCTCACCATTGACATGCTGTAAAATGCACCCGACCACGTATGCTGACACATCACATGTAAGAACTAGCTTTTTACCAGAGTCAAAAAAGCCAAAACACTGTTGGAACATAGAAGGTTGCGTGCCTTATTGAAGGCGCGTTCTTGGGCATCCCCCAAAACCAATCGCACCCCTTTCTGACTCACACGTGGAGAGGCTCCAGCAGCGTGCTCAAGTTCTGCATAAAGTTTCCAAAGTAATTGAGTAGCCCGAGAAAGGCGCGCAGTTCCGAGACATTCCGGGGCCTGGGTGCCAGATGAATTGCTTCGGTTTTGGATTCTGTTGGACGGATTCCATCAGCGGCAATCCTTCTGCCCAAAAATTCAACCTCGGGCGCGAGAAACAGACACTTGGATTTCTTAACTCTTAGGCCTACCTGATCCAATTGCTTTCGTACTTCCTCCAAATTGCGGAGATAGGAGTCGGTGTCCCTGCCTGTGATGAGTATGTCGTCTTGAAACACAACCGTCCCTGGGATGGACTTGACCAGACTCTCCATGTTGCACTGGAATATAGCAGCTGCCGACCTGATGCCAAATGGGCATCGATTGTACATGAAAAGGCCTCGATGTGTGTTGTTGGTGGTGTGTAGCTTCGACTCTTCGGTCAGTTCTTGTGTCATATACGCAGATGTGAGATCTAGTTTCGAGAAAAGTTTTCCTCCAGCCAATGGGCAGCAGGTATTGGTCCTGTATGGAGACTCTGTTTATGGTAGATTTGTAATCCCCACGGATTCGTACGGATCCATCAGGCTTCATGACGGGGACGATGGGACTTGCCCAGTCGCTAAATTCCACGGGTGAGATAATGCCTTCCCGCAGAAGCCTGTCCAATTCATGTTCAATCTTTTCCCTCATCACATAAGGCACAGCTCTAGCCTTGTGATGGACCGGTCTAGCATCCTGTGTGATGTTAATTTTAACTTTAGCCCCGTTGAAGGTGCCCACTTCTGGCTGAAAGAGAAGTTCAAATCGACTTAGATCTGTTGAGCAGGAAGTCCGTTCCTCTGACGACATGGCGTGAACATCATCCCCTTTCCAATTTAGTTTTGCCAGCCAGCTTCTCCCCAACAGTGCTGGGAGATCTCCAGGTACAATCCACAGGGGAAGTCGGTTCACCGTCCCTTTGTGTGTGACTGAGAGCATGGCGCTGCCAAGGATTGGGACGATTTCTTTGGTATAGGTCCTTAGTTTGGTGTCGACCCTTGTGAGTTTTGGTCTGTTGCTTTTGTGCGGCCACAACTGTTCAAATTGTTGGACGCTCATGAGAGATTGACTCACTCCCGTGTCCAGTTCCATGTTGACGGGTATCCCGTTGAGTAGGACCCTCATCATTATTGGAGGTGTCGCGTTGTAATGACAGTGGACATTGATCGTGTTGACCCGCTGTACCTCGGTGTCCCGGGCACTGTCCCCACCATCTTTTGGTCTGCTTTCCGACCCTTCCGATTCGTATACCAACCGAGCTGCTGTTTTTCTGCACATGCAGGCCAGATGTCCTGTATAGTTACAGTTTCTGCAAATGGCATGCTGAAATCGACACCCCCTTGATGAGTGCCTTCCCCCACATCTCCAGCACAGACCGCTTCCATTGTTTCCGAAGGATGAGCTGCATCTGGCTGATCTCTCTTGAGCTTCTCTGTTTGTAGTTGATTGTTCGCATTGTGGATTGATGAGATGTGAACGGCCGTTCATGTGGCCCTTGATGGCTTCTGGCACCACTGCCTGCTATTGAAGGCCTGCTCTCCTGCCTTTGTCTGTGTGTGGGGGTGGCGGCTTGTTTCACGCTGTGAACCCCTTGTTCCGATGTTTTGTTAGTTGTCGTACTCGCAGTATAGATCAATCTCGTTTCTTCTTCTCCTGCCAAGAATGTCTGTGCAACCAGTGCTGCTGCCGCTAGGGTCAAATTTTTGGTCTCTATGAGCTTTCGGAATATGCCTGCATGGCCTTTTCCTTCAATAAAAAAGTCTCTCAGTACTTCTCTCCTTAGTTCATCGGAGAACTCACATAAACTAGCTAGCCTCTGAACTTCCGCCACAAAGTCGGGTATGCCTTGGCCCGCACAGCGTCTGTAGTTGTAGAACCTGTGTCTGGCCATGTGTAGGCTGCTCGCTGGCTTCAGGTGGTCTCTCACCAGTGTGCTCAACTCTTCAAACGACTTGCTTGCTGGTTTCTCGGGTGCCAGCAGGTCCTTCGTTTAGGCGTATGTTTTCGAGCCACAGCTGGTCAAGAGATGGGCTCTTCTCTTGTCTGCCTTATTGTCGCCCAACCAGTCTTTGGTTATAAAGCTTTGCTGGAGCCTTTCTATAAAGCCCTCCCAATTATCTCCAGCATTGTATTACTCATCTGAGCCGTTGGTAGCCATTCTGTGGATTCTGTGATCCCGTAACTCATCGCCACTGTAAAGTCCTGACCCTGCAGTAGACTTACACGAGGCACATCTTGAAGTCAAGGTCACTCAGGACCTGCACCTTTATTTCACAGCTCTGGAATGCCTCACTTGCCTGAGACCTGCCTTTATATACCTGTGTGGGACAGGTATGCAGTGTCTCCTGCAAGTGCACCCCTGGCGGTAATGTATTCTTGTGGTTACAGGTCATATCTAGTTACAGTCATGCATAGCATAGTAAGATACAGTTATATACAGTGGTGTGTGATACATGACAGTGGATCCAACCATCATGCAGCCTTTGGTGGCTGACGTCTCAGCTTCCTTTGCAGCACAAGCACAAGCCACCCTATGTCTGACAGCCCTTCCCCATTCCTCCTCCCTCTGTGAGCAGCTTGTCCTCCTCTTTGTTGCCTCCGCTCCATCACCCTGTCATGCTGCAAGCCAAAGGGGAATGACAACGAGAGCACCTATGGCTCGGAGCAAGTTTCTGACCCTTGAAGTCACAAGCAAAGCCTTCTCCACTTGCAACAACAACTTATAATTATATAGTGCCTTTAATGTAATAAAATGCCCCAAGGCGCTTCACAGGAGTGTTAATAAAAAAAAATTTTAATTTGACACTGAGCCATATAAGGAGATATTAGGGCAGATGACCAAAAGCTAGGTCAAAGAGGTAGGTTTTAAGGAGCGTCTTAAAGGAGGAAAGTGAAGTGGAGAGGCGGAGAGATTTAGGGAGGGAATTCCAGAGCTGAGGACCTAGGCAACAGAAGGCACGGCCACCAATGGTGGAGCATTTAAAATCGGGGATGTTCAAAGGGCCAGAATAGACAAAGCACAGAGGTCTACAGGGATTATAGAGCTGGAGGAGATTACAGAGATGAGGAGGGGCAAGGCCATGGAGGGATTTGAAAACAAGGATGAGAATTTTAAAATCATGATATAGCTTAACTGAGATTCAATGTAGCTCAGCAAGAACTGGGGAGATGGGTGAGCGGGACTTGGTGCGACTTGGCACATGACAGCAGAGTTTTGAATTACCTCAAATTTATAGAGGGAAGAACTAGGGAGGCCAGCCAAGAGTGCCTTGGAATGTTCAAGTCTAGAGATGCTAAAGGCGAGGATGAGGGTTTATGCAGCAGTTAAGTTGAGGTAAGGGCGGAGATGGGCGATATTATGAAGGTGGACATGGGCAGTCTTAGTGATGGAATGGAGATGAGGTAAGAAACTCAAGCTGCTTAAGTCCTAAGCTCTGGAATTCCCTCCCTAATTCTCTCCACCTCTCCACTTCTTTTTCCTCCTTTCAGACACTCTTTAAAACCTGCCTCTTTGACCAAGCTTTTGGTCACCTGCCCTACCATCTCCTTATATGGCTCGATATCAAATTTAACATCAAGGTTGCGGTCAGACTTGGTCAGCTTTAGACAGTTGCTGGGGAGAGGACGAAATCAGTGGAAAGCGAATGGAGTTTCTGGCATGAACCGAAGACAATGGCTTCGGTCTTTCTGATATTTAATTAGAGGAAATCTCTGCTCATCCAGGGCTGGATGTTGGACAAGCAGTCTGATAGTGTAGAGATGGTGGAAAGTTCAAGAGAGGTGGAGGAGAGGTATCACCAGCATTCATGTGAAAACTCACCTTGTGTTGCCGGATAATGTCAGCGAGGGGCAGCATGTAGATGAGAACTAGGAGGGGACCAAGGATAGATCCTTGGGGGACACCTGAGGTGACAGTGCGGGAATTGGGAAGTGTAGCCATTGCAGGTGATTCTATGGTTACGGTTGAAAAGATTGGAAAGAAACCAGGCGAGTGCAGTCCCACCCAGCTGGACGCTGATGGAGAGCCGATGGAGCAGAATTTTTGTGGTCAACCATGTCAAAGGCTGCAGACAGGTCTAAGGCTGAGAAGGGATAGATTATGTATGTAAGCCTGTACTTACCATGTCTAACCACCAGAGGGCTTATCCCCTGGAGTCCCAAGGGATCCCACAATACCTTGGGAGCAGCTGTATATAAGGAGGCCTCACAGGCTGGAAAGGCGTGCTGAGATCTTTTCGTTTACAACAGATGCCCGTTTGGGATTCGGTCGGCCGCGGCGATATTCCAGAGGAACAGGGAAAGCTTGCTGAAGTTAGTCCTGCGCACCGTGATCTTCCATGACGACATCTTGGTTACAGGTCGGAACACCTTCGAGCACCTGCAGAACCTGGAGGAGGTTCTTAGTCGGCTTAATCGTGTGGGGCTCAGGCTAAAACGCTCGAAGTGTATTTTCCTGGCGCCTGAAGTGGAGTTCCTGGGGAAAAGAATCACGGCGGATGGCATCAGGCCCACCGATTCGAACACGGAAGCAATCAAGAACGCACCGAGACCACAGAACATGACGGAGCTGCGGTCGTTTCTAGGACTCCTGAACTATTTTGGTAACATCTTACCTGGTCTTAGCACATTGTTTGAACCCCTGCACTCTTTACTGCGTAAGGGAGATGAATGGGTATGGGGTAAAAGCTAAGAAAATGACTTTGAGAAAGCTAGGAAGCTGTTATGTTCAAACAAATTGCTTGTGTTGTATGATCCATGTAAACATTTGGTACTAGCATGTGATGCGTCGTCGTATGGTGTCAGCTAATGAATTTGGGAAATTGCAACCGGTTGCTTATGCATCCAGAAGTCTGTCTAAGGACGAGAGAGGCTACAGTATGATCGAAAAAGAAGGGTTAGCGTGTGTTTACAGGGTAAAGAAAATGCATCAATATCTGTTCAGGCTCAAATTTAAATTGGAAACCGATCATAAGCCGCTTATATCCCTCTTTTCTGAAAATAAGGGGATAAATACGAATACATCGGCCGCATCCAGAGATGGGCGCACACGTTGTCCGCATACAACTATGCATTCGCCACAGGCCAGGCACAGAAAACTGTGCCGATGCTCTCAGTAGGCTACCATTGCCCACTGCCGGGGGTGGAGATGGCACAGCCTGCAGATTTAGTTATGGTAATGGAAGCATTCGAGAGTGAGCAATCACCTGTTACCGCCTGACAGATTAGAACCTGGATGAGCCAGGACCCCTCACCGTCCTTAGTAAAAAACTGTGTGCTCCACGGGAATTGGTCTAGTGTCCCGTTAGAGATGCAGGAAGAAATAAAGCCGGAACAGCGGCGCAAAGATGAAATGTCTATACAGGCAGACTGCCTCCTATGGGGTAATCTGGTAGTTGTGCCAACACACACACACAAGTGGCAACCGACCCAGCAGTTGACCACGAAGCAGAAACCATCAACATCAGCAGCCCAGCAAGGCTCACCACCTCCAGCAGTCCAACAAGGCCAGCTGCGCAGCAGCTCAGCGAAGGCCCAACAAACGACTCACCAACATCAGCATTTGCACCAGGATGATCAACCAGGGAAAGGAAGGCCTCAGATCGACTCACATTGTAAATAGTTACACTAATGACTTTTGGCGGGGGGGGGGGGGGTGGGGAGTGTTGTTATGTATGTAACCCTGCAATTACCATGTCTAATTTCCAGAGGGCTTATCCCCTGGAGTACCAAGGGATTCCACAATGCTCCCTTGGGAGCACCTGTATATATGGAGGCCCCACCGGGTGGAGAGGCACTCTGAGATCTGCAATAAAGGACTACGGTCACACTTACTTTGAGCTTGCAGCATCTAGTCTGACTCTTTATCCAAGACATAACACTACCATTGCAGCACCATTCCCTTTCACCTCACCAACTTGAAACAACTCTAGAACATTGCAGATACTTTCACAAACTTACACAGTGCCAGTAGTAATTCATCAGTAACTGATCTAAGAGTGATTGATGATCCCTTTAAACATCGCTGGAAAGGGGTCTTTGCAGCTGCTGAAGGCATGTTCAGCTGTGCATGGTTCAGGGCATTACCTCCAAGGTTGAGGACAAAAATGGCAGTGCTGGCGTTAAATCATCGTGATGTCACGATCTGACTATTCTACATACTTCTGGCGCACGCTCCCAGTGCCGACGTTCCTGCTCTCACGAAGGTGGTGTGCGGCGTGGCTCGGACGCTGTGTTCGATCCCAAACTACACCAGCATTTCCGTACGTACAGGGAAGTCATCTCCCCGTACGCTGCGCAAAGAATGAAAGCCTCCGACCAGAATCGAAGGTGCCTCCGGTATCATCAGGTACTTTCGCAAAATGTTATCGGGTCGGAAGCATTCGTTTGAAGGAAGCCTCCAACCGGAATGTTTCCCCCAGTATTGTGACCGAGTAATGAACCTGACCAGATTATTTGTCAGTTACAACTCACTTTACTAAATCTCCTACAGGTCAGTCAGTCATATCCACTTTACCACTGGCTTAGAAACAGGAAGGAAATCTGTTGTTGGACTTGTCAGTTCACTGAGCTGGATAATTGATCAATTGGTGAGGCCCGTGAGAATGGTATTTCTGTCTTCCACTATCCTCATCACTTGTGACCAATTACCATTAACTTGACCTGGTCTTCCAGTGACTTGTGCGTATGATTTGTCTTCAATTTCAAATATGCATATCCATCACTCAGCTATTACATTTATGGCATAAAAGCAGAAAATTCTGCAAATACGCGGCAGGCCAGGCAGCATCTGTGGAGAGAGCAACAGCATTAACGTTTCAGGTCGGTGACCTTTAGTCACATTTGTGGCGTTACCTTGATAACATTTCTTTGTAGCATTAGGGCCCGAAATTGTCCTCCGCTCGAAATGGGGCGCACCTACAGCATCTTTGCATTCATTACCACTGCAATGGATGCAGAGGTAATGAGAGCGAAATTTAGCATTTTTGGTGATAAAATGGAGCGAAGCGGTATTGCAGGCGGAAATGGGCTGTTTGTAGCGGTGTGGGTGCAGAGTGGCCTTAGGACCACGAAATTCAGCTGCTGACCCATTGCTCACAACGAGGCAGCTGCTCCCTGGCCTTCTTAAAGGACAGGTTTTGCAGCTTGGCCCTGAGCACCGAGTTTGGTCTCTGTTGCTTGAGAGCAGACGGCCGATGCCAGCACTGTCCCCATTTCGATCTCCTTCACAAGCTCGGCCTCCTCAATCATGGCTCCCGGTTGTGGAGTTGGAAGAGCCTTGAGTACAAGGCTGCTTGCAATGCTTTAAAAAGTCAGAAAAAGTCACCGACAAAAATGCTGCTAAACGCAACACACCTTTAAACACTGCTGGCGGTCTTCAGCAAGCACTGTGTACCGACACATAAACCTAACGTAGGTACCGTCAAGCGGTGACAAGACCCTTTCAGCTGAATTTTGTTCCAGGGCGAGTACGCAGTCTGATGACGCGCTTAAGGGGGCTTCAACAGCAATGGGGCGGAAGTGGGAGAGGGAGCGGGGTGTATATGCTCACCGCCGGAAAAATGCATGAGTGCAATGGCGCGAACGACAGCCATTCCGCAGAAATCCGGCAGCAAGTTGAGTCCAAAATTGGCTCAGAGGCAGGAAGCAAAGGGTAATGGTTGATGGCTGTTTTTGTGATTGGAAGGATGTTTCCAGTGGAGTTCTGCAGGGCTCAGTACTAGGTCCCATATCAATGATCTAGTCTTGAATATAGGGTGTATGATTAAGAAGTTTGCAGATGATACTAAAATTGGCTGTGTGGTTGATAATGAAGAAGCAAGCTAGAGACTGCAGGAAGATATCAATCAACTGGTCAGGTGGGCAGAACAGTGGCAAATGGAATTTAATCCGGAGAAGTGTGAGGTAATGCATTTGGGGAGGAATAACAAGGAATAACAATGAGAATACACATTAAATGGTAGGTCACTGAGAAGTGTAGAGGAACAAAGGGACCTTGGAGTGCATGTCCATAGATCCCTGAAAGTAGCAGGCCAAGTAGATAGGGCCCAAGTTTCGAGCTGCGCCTAGATCAGCGCAGTCCCGACCTGGACGCCCATTTTTCGCGCCACAAAGTGCGCCTAAAAAAACCCTCCGTATTCTCCACCTCCCTGCAGGTCCTCTGGCCCTCGGCGCAGCGCAGCAGGAGGCGGAGCCAGGTCTCTGCGCTGAAAACAGTGCCGGGACCTCTGCACATGCGCGCTACAGTGGGCACGCAAGTGCAGTAGCTCCAGGCGCCCGAAACTGTGTGGGAGGGGCCCGAAGCATGCAGCCCCTAGCCCTGGCCGAATGGCCTCACTGTGGTTGCGTGAATAAGGCTCCTCCCACGGCCAGCTCCTGCTTCCTCCCGACCCGACTCGACTCCCGCTTCCTGCTTCCCGCCCCCGCCCCCGGACCGGACCGGAGCCGAAACCCACTCTCCCCCCACCCCTCCGCCCCCGGACCAGACCCAACACCCGCTCCCGCATCGGACCCGACACCCGCTCCCCCGCCCCCGGACCGGACCCGACACCCGCTCCCCCCAACCCCGCCCCCGGACCGGAACCGACACCCGCTCCCGCCCCGGGATCGGACCCGACACCCGCTCCCCCCCCCCCCCGCCCCTGGACCGGACCCTACACCCGCTCCCACCCACTCCCCGCCCCCAGACCGGACCGACACCCAATCCCCCCCCCACCCCCGGACCGGTCCCGACACCCGCTCCCCCATCCCCGGACCGGACACCCGCTCCAACCCCCCCGCCCCTGGACCAGACCTGACACCCACCCTCCCCCCCCTTGCCTCCGGACTGGATCCGATCTGACCTCCCTCCCCCCGACCTGACCTCCCTCTCCCTTCCTCCCTCCCCCGACCTGAACCGAACCGACCTCCCTCCCACCTCCCCCCCGACCCGACCCAACGCCACCTACCTGTAAATCTGGTGCTGGGGACGGGCCCTGCCCGAAGTCTCGGGCCCGGCCCGTTCAGCCTCCCTCCCCCTTCTCCTTCACCCCCACCCCTCCAATCTCCTTCCCCTCCCCCAATGGGAGGGAAAGGGTATAAAGTTACAGCTATTCTACTTTTGGGGCAGCGCTAATACAGAGGAACAGAGGAATACAGAGGAAGGACTATGGTCAACAGAACACAGCAAGAGACAAGCGCCATGGTGACTCGGTGGCATACCGTTGAGGTTTCAACGAATAGACTGTCACTATCACCTTGTTAAGTTTTATTTCTTTGTACTGCAAGGAAACTACTTAATAAAATCTGTTCTGCTTAATCACAAAATAGGTGTAGTAGAGGAAGCGGTGTTGAGTAGCGAAAAAGATGCCCTCCAAGAGTTTTGAGAGCAATTAATGCGGGACCTATTTAGGCGCATATTGTGACCGCGCAGAGGTTATGGGATTATGTCAGGGTGAATCAGTGAGAGGTAGAAGATGTAAAGATATGGCACATTATTGCAACTGATAGTCAGAAATGCATTATATGAGGTATGGAAGATGGACTGCAATGTAACTGATTAACATGTCATCTCAGGGTTGGCCAAAAAGTGGGTTGAAGTGCAATTCTTAAGATCTGCCCTGCAAGTAGTTCAAGTGAGTGTCATTGAATGGCAGGCTTCCTGCACTGGTGACCCTTCCTTGTAGTGTTGCGATGGCCTGATGACAGGACCTATTATACAGTGCAGTCATATGTGGATGGGAAGATATTACTGATAAACCAGATTTCCTGAGGGACAGATATGTGTTTCTCACAAGGCACCGCATTAAAATGAGACACTGACCAGGAGAAGGTGAACAATGTGAATGTATTTCCAAGTGCACAATAACAAATGTGACATAACATTATTATATTTAGGAACATTTCCACCACCACCACCACCTCTCTTTCCCTCCCTTGAAGCGAGGCCCAAGCTCCTCTTCCTCACCCCGCCTACACCACGGCGCCTGCTCCCTTGCCCTTCACTGCCTCTGCTTGACGAGGTTGTGCAGGAGGGTAGCAGGCTGTCTGCAGACTTGTGCGTCTTGGTGAGAAGGCAGGGGGCGTGACCGAAGGTGCCGGAATCCCCTGCTCCTCTGGATCTGTCTGCCTTGAGGGTGTGGGGTTGGGGGCTTGCACTACGTGACCAGAAGCCATCTCTTGCCTCATTGCCTCAACGGTAATGAGCCGGGCTATCCAGTCATGGTGCTGAGTGAAGGTCGCAATGCTGCCAGCTATCCCAGCCATGGTCTGGAACATATCGCAACCTATCTCCATGCTTATCCTGGATAACTGGACCATCTCCTGAATAGCAGAGCCATCCTGCATCCTCAGTGGATTGCTCGATCCTGATGGGTTTTGGCACCTTGGTTGCCTTCGTGTCACAGCCTCTGCATTTGGAAGCACTTGCTAGTGTGGAATCCGTTTCAAACCCCATGAACTCGGAGCCCGACGCCAAGGTTCTCCGGACAGTTGGCACATATGACAGGAGGCTGGTCTCATCCTCTTCCAGCTCCTCGAGCTCAAGGGGCTCAAACACGGGCCCTCCTCCCGCCTCTCTGTTGTCTTCTTCATGGCTCTGGGTGGCGGAGTTGGGAGCAGTGGAAATGGGTGATCGGGGGAGGGGTGAGTGTGGAGGAAGGAGCCGCTGTCTTGGGCTGGGGCAATGGCTCCTTTTAATGCCAAAGGTGGATGATGTGCATTGATCCGTGCTGTCCGACTCATCATCTGCAAGTAGAGGACAGCATGTCAATCTGTAGGGGGAGGGAGGAGGCGGAGAGGGGGTGGTTGGTGCTAGTCAAGCTGACATGTGAGCCATGCCATTGCCAATCTCACATTGTGCCAACAAAGAGTTCCATCTCTACATGGACACACCAATAATGACCGACAAAGTGTATGTCAAACCGCGATTGCATTACCATTGCATGACCTTTCATGCCATGAGCGTTGTTCACACCGGAGATTAGTATAACCTTACCATGCTGTAGCACGGGATCTGCATCACCCTTTGTGGTTGCACGGTGGCAGTTACCCACCAATGCCAACGCACGCTCCTCCAAGCTGCTCAATTCTATGACCTCTGCTGGGCCCCCTCCAGTGGCACTTAGGCTTGCTGCCTTGGATGTATTTTTCTTCTGCACAAAGAAACGTTGCAGCCTTTAGCCCCTTTGTTGATGGCCCCCCCCATGTACATTCCCACACACACACACACACATTTGGCACAGAATCTTTTTGGAGTTGTGCAGGAGGAGTTCACTAAATTTGTACTTGCTCTTGCTGACGCCACCAAATCATTCCAAAGTTTCCTGCATTGATCCCCATACTGCACAATGTTGCCCATTGAGGACAAGACCTTACCAATCTCCCTCCAAATGCATCTATATATTGAGGTGGTGGAGGCTTTCCATGACCATCCCAGGTGAGGTCTTTATACCTGCGCTCCATCACCGATACTAGTTCCTCCAATTCCTCTTCATTAAACAAGGGAGCTCTTGGCCTGGTTTTGACAGTCTTCATTAAAGGAATGCTGCTAAAGACTTTGTGGCTCTCAATTTACAACACTCTCCCCTCTCCCCCTCACAGCTGCAAGAGAGTGCTGTGCCTTTAAACGCATGTGCAGATGTCCCTTGAGCCTCAAAGGCAGCCAAACTGGCGTCAGACGGGTGAAAAGACTACAAAAAAAAAACAAATCTCACGCATGTACGTTGCAGGGCCTCCGAAGTTCTCCAATTCGAGAAGCCTGCACCTGCCGTCCACTGACGCCCGCTCCCACCTGCCGACTCCCACTGCCTGCCGCTGCCGCCCACACAACCTCGCCGAAACTGGCTCCCGACAGTACCCGGTGGCAGCGGGCACCAAAAAGGTAGTTGCCACCCGGGGACTGCCGAAAAGTGGGTGGGTCTTACTGGCCATCAATTTCAGGGCCTATGATTCTATGATCCCCCGCCACTCCGTGGCTGCCGCTATCCAACAGCCAGAGGCCTTGACAAAAGGAGCAATTTAGGCCCCTTCGTCTTTTACTGACCGCCAGTTTTTCAAAACAAATACTTAACAACATTATGAATATTTAGTTCTTTAGAAGGTCCTATAAATTATGTTGCAAGCTGATCATATTTCTCTTGGTTTGGTTATAATTATGACTAGGTCCACAAAAATTCAACGCTTGTACAGGTAAGCAATATAGCCAGCAGCTCTTCATTGTACACATGTAATTAAATCACTCTTTAACGGGCACTGTGGGACAGCTCATAAAAGCATATGATGCCCTTAGAATTCCATGGTTATATCATTTTCCAACAAACTCCTAAAAAGTAGTCATATTTAAGACGTAATAATTTTTAATAACAGCTCACTATTTACTGACATATCATTTGGTGAAGGTTGGTAAAGCCACTTCAGCCCACTCCCTCGCTTTTCCCCCACATCTCTGAAATTTTTCCTCATTCAAGTATTTATTCAATTCCCTTTTGAAGGTTACTATTGAATCTGTATCCAGCACACTATTAGGCAATTCATTCCAAATTCTAATCACTTGTTGGTAAAAACATTTTTCCTTATGTTACCTCTGGTTCTTTTACCATTTACCTTGGCCAGAATTTTCAGAGGTAAGAGCAGGTGTGTTGGAGACATGGGGGGAAGTGAAAGTTGAAAAAACATGAACCCTGATCCGAACGCACCTCCAACCTCCCCACTTTCACCTTTCACTCAGGCGGGATAGGGGGGGGGGGGTGGTGGGGTGTGCCAGGAGGTGCGTTGGCAACTTACATGTTATACTGAGGACTGAAGCCTCTACTTTAACCTGCTTTGCAGATTTCACTGCAGGTGGTCGGGGCTCCCGGGGCTCGGGAATCCCAGAGGCTGCAAGAGGCGACCTCAGCCTCGGGATTCAATGCTTGTGTGCTGGGAGGACCTGGAGTGCTTCCTCCCAGCCCCCGAAGCTCCCACGCCAGCAGCCTAGCTCTCCCTGGAGTTGGGGTTTCAACTTCCCCCAGCTAGGATCAGACTTCCCCCACCCCCCCGGGGCCTGGAACACCCGCACACCGGGGACAGGGATTGCGCACCCCAGAAAAACTCCCCAGGATCAGACATCCCCCCCCCCAACCCCCCACCCCCATGAGCTTGGACCCACCTGTTCCCATCATCCCGAGCCCAGGACTTACCTATTGCCTCCTTGTCCACATTTCCTGCAGGACTGGAAGCCAGACTGTCAATAAGGCTGACTTCCGGGCCGCAAACCTGCCCCTGACATCACATGCACGCTGTGGAGTTAAAACTTCACAGCATGCCTGGAAACCTGACCTTCCGGGTTTCCCACCAACCCCCAGGTCCCCCCGCACTGTGCGGGTGAAACCCTGGAAAATCCAGCCCCCTAAATCTGTGCCCTCTGCTTATCAACCCGTCAGCCATTGGAAACAGTTTCTCTTTAGTTGCTCGATCTAAATCCTTCATGTTTTAAACACCTCTATCAAATTTCCGCTTAGCTTTCTCTGCTTATGGAGAACAACTCCAGCTTCTGCAGTCTATCCATGTAATTGTAACCCCCCCATTCCTGGAGTAATTCTAATTAATTTCTTTAGTACCCTCTCCAAAGCCTTCACATCCTTGCCAAAGTATGGTGCCAGGAATTTGACATATCACTCTGAATATGTATTTAATTATACAGCTGAAGAAGGGGTCTACTATGCTCAGCATTTGTGAAATGGATTAACGAGAATGATGCCCATTTTGTAGCTCAAAACTGCGCATCCATGAGGAGCTATGGGCCAACAGCAGCAGCAGAATTGTATTCCACCACAATCTGTAACCTCATGGCCTGGTATATCCCTCACTCTATCATTAACATCAAGCCAGGTGACCAACCCTAGTTCAATGTGAAGTATAGAAGAGCATGCCAGGAACAGAACAGCTATACCTAAAAATGAGGTGCCAACCTGGGGAAGCTGCATCACAGGACTACATGCATACTAAACAATAGAAGCAGCATGATATAGACAGAGCTAAGTGATCCCATAACCAATGGCTCTGTAGTGCTGCCAAATCCAATCATGAATGGGTGGTGGACAATTAAACAACTGATGGGAGGAGGAGGCTCTATGAACATCCCCATTCTCAATGATGGTAGAGCCCAGCACGCGAGTGCAAGAGACAAAGCTGAAGCAAGTGGATGATCCATCGTGGCCTTCTTCAAGGTCCCTACTATCACAGAAGCCAGTCTTCAGCCAATTCGATTCAGTCTATGTGATATCAAGAAACGGCTGAGCAAAGGCTAAGGGCCCTGACTATATTTTGGTTGTCAAGCTGAAGACTTGTGCAACAAAACTAACCGTGCCTCTAGCTAAGCTGTTCCAGCACAGCTACAACACTGGCATCTGCCCTACAATGTGGCAATCTGCCCAGATATGTCCCAGCTACAAAAAGCAGGACAAATCCAATCCAGCCAATTATTACCCCATCGGTCTATTCTCAACCTTCAGTAAAGTGATGGAAGGTGTCACTCAGCCAGGACCACTCGGCTCTAGACCTTAGTATAGCCTTGGTCCAAACATAAGAACATAAAAAAATAGGAGCAGAAGTAGGCCATTTGGCCCCTTGAGCCTGCTCCGCCATTTAATAATGTGATATATTCACGGAGCACAAGCACACACAGCTTTCTAACATGGCAGGCAGCTCTCTCGGAAGTCCCTGGAACTCCCTGGTTCTGTTTAATTATTAACTCTGTAGTTGCAGTACACAATACGTCCACATCCACAGTGTGGAGCTACAAACATTACAAGCTTACAGACATTACACTTCTCCCTCCTTAATGAAGAAGTTATTATAACAACATCATACATAACTTGCATGTTTCTACATAACACAGGATATAGACTTATTTTTTCCATATTTACAAATTTAACTTAAGCACTTCTTTTCTGTTTCGAAGGGGATACCTTTGCTCTCGAACAGAACCTTCCAAACATGGTGGCAAATCTAAACTCCTTCGAGGCTCATCCTGAGGAATGTTTTCCTCCATGGAATTTCCTTGATTTTCATTTGAACTCACTCTAACTTCAGACTGTTTGTTTTCCTTACTCGGACTCAGACTTACGTTCTGATTTTCTCATGGATTTGTTTCCAGTACACTAGATGTAGGATTTGCTACTGGTATATCAAAACTATCTGATGAGTCAGAAATAATTGAATCATTCCCATCTTCAACTCCTTCCATGTCTGTAGATATAATACGATCAATATGAACAAACTTAACCTGTCCATTATCAAACATCTTTACCAAATATGTGCGAGGATCACATATCTTCACCATTCTTCCTAGTAACCATTTTAACTATTTATGGTGATGATTCTTCACTCTCTCTTTCTGGTTTAATTTCACTCTTCCCTCTTTTACTCTATCTCTAGCATGATTCTCTTTCTGTCTTAGTTGTGCCTCTTCTACGGACTGTGCCAAATTTGGTTTTAACAATGAGAATGTGGTTTGTGGCTGTCATTTGAGAAACAACTCTGCTGGTGTTCTACCAGTAGTTGTATGAGGAGTATTAAGATACGTTATTAGAAAATTAGCCAATTTATGATCCAATGACAACTTTCATTTCTTTGGATTTGGATCAAACATTTGTTTTATGAGGGCACGTTTTACAATTTGTACAATGCGCTCTGCTGCACCATTTGAGGCAGGGTGGTATGGTGGAACCTTGGTATGTTTCACACCATTTTTGCTCGTGAACTGTGCAAAATCTTCTGAATGAAATTGTGGTCCAATATCCAAAACAATTTCTTCAGGGAGGCCAATTGAAGAAATTAAACTTCGCAAAATGTCCAATGTTTTACTTGTTGATATGTTCCACATTGGAAACACCTCAACCCACTTTGAATGGCTATCAAACACAATGAACAATGAGTCCTTCTAACTCAGCAAAATCAATATGTAGCCTTTGCCACCCACTGGGAGGCCATTTCCATGGCTGTAATAGTACTGATGGCGGTTGCTTGCTTACCGCTTGACATGTCGTACACTGACTCACGATGTACTCTATATCTTTATCAAGACCTGGCCACCATGAATAACTGCGCGCAAAACTCTTGGTCAAGCACATTCACAGGTGCTGGTCATGGAGGTCTCCTAATAATTTGGACTTGAATTTATTTGGTATAACCACTCTTGCACCCCACATGATGCAACCTTTATCAATTGATAATTCATTCCTACGAAAGAAAAATGGATGAATATTTTTGTCTGTTACCTGGTTTGGCCAGCCATTTGCAATATAATCATACACCTTTGACATCACTGAGTCACGTTTGGTTGCTCTACCAATCTCTTCAGCTGTGACTGGCAGTTCATCAATGTATGAAAAATAGAACACTTCTTCCCCATCCGGTGTAACTTGTGATGGGGAAGGCAATCTAGACATTGCATCAGCATAACTGTGATCAGCTGATTGTCTGTATTAAATATCAGATGTATATGCTGACAAAATCAAAGCCCATCTCTGCATTCGGGCTGCAGCTAATGTTGGAATTGGGGACTTTGGATGGAGGATTGCTGTCAGGGGCTTATGGTCCATAATGATGGTAAACTTATGACCATACAAGTATTTGTGAAACTTCTTGACCCCAAAAATTAATGCCAAAGTTTCCCTTTCAATTTGCGCATAATTACTCTCACTACGTGATACATGAGAGATCACTGCCCCAACTCCATATGGAGAGGCATCACATGCTAGCTTAATCTCCTTAGATATGTCATAGTGAACTAACATGGTGCTCTCTACCAATTTGCTTTTACACTCCATGAATGCTGTATCGCATTCTTTTGACTACCTCCAATGGACCTGTTTTTTCAAAAGTTCATACAGTGGATGTAATACTGTAGCCAAGTTTGGTAGGAACTTCCCATAATAGTTCAAAAGATCCAAGAATGAATGAAGTTCAGTGACATTCCTGGGAGTGGGTGCATTTCTGATTGCATCCAGCTTTCCCATGGTTGGATGTAATCCATCTTTGTCTACTCTGTACCCTAAGTACTCCACTGAGTTTTTAAATAACTCACACTTACAAGCAGACACTCATACTCTCTGTTTCTCTAGCCATTTTAGGACTTTATTCAACATGTTATTATGAATTTGCCTATTTGGTGCTGAAATTAGTATGTCATCCAAATAACATACAACCCCTTCAATACCTTGCAAAATCTAATTCATCACCCCTTGGAATATGGCAGGGGTGGAAGACACTCCAAACAGTAAATTCATATAGACCTAGATGAGTACTTATTGTCAACCATGACTTGAACTCCTCATCTAGTTCAAGCTTTACAGGCATTCGTAAGATCCAGTTTTGAGAAGATCTGACCACCTGTCAGTGTTGTGAACAAATCTTCTACATTTGGCAATGTATTGGGGACATTACCCTCCAGAACCTGGTTTACAGTTACTTTATAATCACCACATAATCTACCCTTACCATCGGACTTAGGTACAACAACAATGGGTGCAGCCCAATTACATCGATCTATCTTACAAATAATGTTCTCAGTCTTTCTTGCTCAACTTTCACTTTGAGTGCATATGGTACGAGACGTGGCTTGTAGTAAACCGATCTAGCACTGGCCTTGAAGCCTTGGATTGGACTGCCTGTTTCGCAGAACACCTTCGGATAACTCTTGATAACATCATCCGTTAATGCAAATCTCACTTCAACACGGAAAATCTCATTCCAGTCCAGCTTCAGTGATCTCAACCAATTTCTTCCTAGTAAGACAGGCTTGTCTCCTTTCACTACTATTAGAGGCAAGTTTTGAAATTGATCCTTGTATTTCACCGGTACGGTGATACGACCTACCACTGGAATTTTCTCTCCCGAGTAGCCTCACAGCTCTATCTTGGCTTTTTCCAATGGGAAATCACGCAATTTGTTGAGGTATAGCGACTCCGGTACTATACTCACGGATGCACCCGTGTCGAATTCCATTGGTATCTTGAATCCCGCAACATCTATGTGAATTTTGATACTTTTCGAATCATTGTCATTGTCAGTTAACTTCGTGCTCCTGATGATGTGTAACTCTAAAATCTCCTCATCCTGTTGTTGTTCTTCCATGCTATGTAGTCTCTGGGGATTTCTACTCATAGCTGTTATAACTGGTTTACCCTTCAGTCGGCATGCCTTTGCAAGATGCCCAGTCTTTCTGCAGAAGAAACTCTCTGCCTTCACATCTGGACAACTTTGAACAATGTGTTGTCCCAGACACCTATAGCATGACTTTGACGCTCTGTTAGAATTTCCAGTTTCTGAGACTATGGGCCCACACCATCTTTTACTTTGAATCTGCAGGCGATTCACCTCGGTTGTCTAACGACCATAATTATTAAGCAATTCTCGGGAATATTGGCCGGCCATGCCCATCGACCTCGCTGTCTGACAAGCGAGCTCAAAAGTCAAGTCATCCGTCATCAATAACTTTCTTCTGATCGCATAATTTTTCACCCCACAAACAAAACGGTCCCGCAATGCTCAGTTTGGAAAGTTTCTGAAATTACAGTGAATAGATAGCTTTTTTAATGCTACAATATAATCACTGATGCTTTCATCATTGTTTTGATTTCATCCTTTGGTACGTCAGGCACAAGCAGATTTACCAGGGTTTTGTATAATTCCAGTCCAGCTTCCGATAAGAAGATCGCTCTCTTCCGTTCCAATATTGCTTGATTCTGGACTGCATTGTCTGGCACTTCAATTATATTATTTGCAGTGAAATATATTTCTAGCCCATTCACATATGCTTTAAATCTTTCCTGGTCATGTCTATATTCACCCAAATGTCCCATTACACCTGTGGGTGCTGCCATTTTAATTTCTAGCTGTTCACAGTGTGCTGTATTTTACCTCGGATTTTGTAGCTTTTTCCAAAGGCAGAGAAGCTTCCAAAGTCTCTCTGTTGGCTGGCTGAATCCTTCACCAACAAAATTTCAGCTTTAAATCTTCCGAAAAATCCCATCTCGCTACCAAATGTGATATATTCACAGAGCACAAGCACACACAGCTTTCTAACATGGCAGGCAGCTCTCTCGGAAGTCTCCAGAACTCCCTGGTTCTGTTTAATTATTAACTCTGTAGTAGCAGTACACAATATGTCCACATCCACAGTGTGGAGCTGCAAACATTACAAGCTTACAGACATTACAAGTAAGATCATGGCTGATTTGATCATGTACTCAACTCCACATCCCTGCCTGCTCCCCATAACCCTTTATTCCCCTATCGCTTAAACATCTGTGTATCTCCGCCTTAAACGTATTCAATGACCCAGCCTCCACAGCTGTCTGAGGCAGTAAATTCCATAGATTTACAACCCTCTGAGAAAAAAAAAATCCTCATCTCAGTTTTAAATAGGCAGCACCTTATCCTGAGATTATGTCCCCTAGTTTTAGTTTCCCTATGAGTGGAAATATCCTCTATGCATCCACCTTGTCGAGCCCCCTCATTATCTTATATGTTTCTATACCTCTCAATCTTCTGAACTCCAATGAGTATAGGTCCAACCTACTCAACCTATCTTCATAAATCAACCTCCTCATCTCCGAAATCAACCTAGTGAACCTTCTTTGAACAGCCTCCAATGCAAGTATACCCTTCCTTAAATATGGAGACCAAAACTGTATGCAGTATTCCAGGTGTGGCCTCACCAATGCCCTGTACAGTTGTAGCAGGACTTCTCTGCTTTTATACTCTATTCCCCTTGCAATAAAGGCCAACATTCCATTTGTCTTCCTGATTACTTGCTGTACTTGCATGGACAAAAGAGCTGAATAAAAGAGTTGAGATGAGAGTGTCTGGCCTTGACATCTTGGCAGCAATTGACAGAGTGTGGCATCAGGAGCCCGAGTAAAATTGAAGTCAATGGGAATCAGGGAAAAACTCTCCACTGGCTGGGGTCATACCTAGGAAGAAGGTTGTCGTTGTTGGAAGTGAATAATCTCAGCCCTAGGACATCACTGCAGGAGTTCTTCAGGGCAGTGTCCGAGGTCCAACCACCTTCAGCTGATTCATCAATGACCTTCCCTCCATCATAAGGTCAGAAGTGAGGATGTTCGTTGATGATTACACAGTGTTCAATTCCATTCAAACTCCCCAGATAATGAAGCAGTCTATATATTGCCCTGCAAATATATATATATTGCAGGACAAGAGCAATGCAATCTTTGTACACTTTCTGTGTCATTCTGCATATTTTAATAAAAGAGACAAAATGATCAAATTTATCAAAAATAGTCTTTGTGATCTGGATATGAATTTATATCTGACTGGAATATAATGTTAAGAATCATATATTAAATAACTCAGATTGTATGCCTTGCATTTTCCATTGATATAGCCAAATAGTACACATTATTTGACAATCTTTATTGAATTTCAAATTAGAACCCAAGTGACTTTATACAGCAGTTATCATTCTAACTGTATGACTCAGAAAAAGATAAAATACAAAACTCCATGCTGCAAAAGTCTCTTCCAGCTATTGTTTTCTTCAATATATTTTATTGGCCAAAATGCAACCACAATTTGAATAGGCATCCCTTCTCTTTGCTGCTTCCCTTTTATACTGCATCAAAAGTTGTAGTCACTTGAATTTATATTCCACAATCACTGGGTTGTTGATGTGTTGTGATGCTCTTCATTTTGTTCACATTATTTTTGCTAAGTCTCCCCAAAGTCAATGTAACCTTCTCTAATATGCATCTTTATGATGGTATAGTATTCATTTCGCTAAATGGTTTTGTACCTGGCTCTTTTTGCTATAAAATGATTTAGAACTGGATATTTGATAGTATTCTCGGCCAGCATGGCTCCATGTTATGACAGAATCATTTTCTACAAGTACTCTTTTAAAAGCCCATTTAGTTATTTTGATCAATTGAACTATACTCGTCGATGACACGTTTATGTACTTGTTTGGATGGAAAGATGTTATTTAAGGTTCCATATTCAGCCTACTTCAAACACACCCCATCATTTTGAGTCCACTAGAATCAGTTACAACATATACTTTTAAATACATGATAATATTTGTTCCTTGAAAGCTTTTAAACATGTGTTCCAGGCACATTTTCATTCTTTGCAGCAAGCTGATATTTTTCTTAAGTTGCACCTAATTCTGTCTCCATTTAAAGCCCTGCTTTAAAATATTCTGTGAAGAACACGAGGATGTATTTTCCGACTCTGGCACGCAGCATTGTCACCAAAAAAAGAGAACAAATTATGCTCAAATGACAAAAGATGAGCCAGAAAATGTCAGGAGCAGGCACCCACTGCAGCAGTGGATGTGGTGGAAGAGTTGTATGGCTGACTCATGACTTGGCCAACTTATGATTCAGCATAAAGAGACTCAGGACCACCCCTATACCTAAAGGTTCTAATTTACATCCAACAACTACAGTACACACAAAATATATACTGCCAACATAATTGAAATAAAGTACAATCAAATTTAATTTCCTAAAAACGCTAGCCACATATACGAACCATTTTTAGGGAACTAAATTTGATTGCACAGGCTAGGACTCTTTTCTCTAAAAAAAAGAGAAGACGGAGAAGTGACCTGATAGAGGTTATTAAAATTAAGAAGGGGTTCAATAGGGTAGACATAGAGAAGATGCTTCGACTTGTGGTGCAGTCCAAAATTAGGG
Organism: Pristiophorus japonicus; assembly: GCF_044704955.1. Classification (NCBI taxonomy): domain Eukaryota; kingdom Metazoa; phylum Chordata; class Chondrichthyes; family Pristiophoridae; genus Pristiophorus; species Pristiophorus japonicus. The sequence goes on along the minus strand of NC_091993.1, from coordinate 91,735,821 downwards.
GCCATAAATATAAGATAGTCATTAATAAATCTTAATAATGAATTCAGGAGAAACCTTTCTACTGAGGGAGTGGTGAGAATGTAGAGCTCGCTACCGCATGGAGTGGCTGAGGCAATTAGCAAAAATGCATTTAAGGGGAAGATAGATAAATACACGAGGGAGAAAGGAATAGAAGGATATGTTGATAGAGTGAGCTGAAGTAAGATGAGAGGAGGCTCATGTGGAGCATCAACACCGGCATAGATCTATTGGGACGAATGGCCTGTGTCTGATACAGAAAAAGATACAGAATAAAAGATTGGCATCCATGGTAGATGATTTTGTGCAGAAGCCTAAACCGGTGCAGTTGGATTGGGCAAATGCACCATGCACATGTGGACAATCCGTTAATGAATTGGACAGATGTGGCACTTAGCTGACGCTGTTATCTATAAACAGCCTGGTGTGTGACTTACTGCCCGTCATTATGTTTCAGAAAGGAAACTTTTGTCTTACTGTCACAGTGTTGCTGTGCCTTTGGCTGAGAGTGAGTCTCCCTGCCTGTTGCATATTCTCTACTGTTAGATCTCCCTGGATGGAAAAGTTGTGCAACAGGCAGCAGACTATAATCATTTTGGAGACCCTGATGGAATTGTATTGTTCGATGTTTCCTGACCTGTCCAGGCATCTGAAGCGTGGCTTCAAGATGCCTTTGGTGTGTTTGATGGTGATTCGGTTGACCGTGTGTGCTCATTTTATCTTCACTGTTGGTTCAGTCAGGTCTGAAGTCATCTTTGTATCCTTCCTCCTCTCAGCTGCTCAGAAGAGCAGATTAAAATTGTAGTCTACGGGTTGGGTGTGGGACCTCGAGGTGTGAGTCCCTCAGGCCATTTTAATTGTCCCCACACCTGGATTCTGCCAACCTTGCAAGATTAAATCGCCCCACTCATTTCCATTTTAGATTTCTGTTCTTGTCTTTTTGCCAAATAACATCTAGTTGCATCTTGCAAAATTTGCTACATTTGAAAGTAATTTGAAACAAAGGAAAATAACTTCATGTTGAATTAATTTTTCAAATTGTGGCTGTGACTAAATATTCAAGCAATATTAAACTCTTACATTTTCCAAGCATTTTCCTGTTGCTTACAATGGGATTTATCCAATAATGTCGATCCAGAGAGCCTAAATTCATAGCAGCATCTATTCATTTCATGCGATGAAAGCTCTTTCTAGAAAATGCTAGGAAATTCTAAAATTATTAGCTGTTAACTGATAGAGAGTCAACGTATCATATTTACATTTATTCATTGCCCAAGATGAATTTACAGAAATAATAGAATTTGATGTTAAATGAACGAACAAGTCATTAATGTTTTGTAAGCGCAGCAGGGTCTTACAATTAGTTTGTTGGTAAGATGGGCAGCACTTCAATGTTTCACTATGATATTGTGACTTAATAGAAGAAAATAAAAATCATACAGTTACATGAAAAAATATCAACTTTGTAGCTTTCAAATCGCTTGTTTTTTAAAGCGTATAGTAAATACCATGAATCATAAAATGGTTTCAAGATGATAGAATTTTATGGTGATAAATATTTGCAATCGAATACCTCTTTTCTGAGGCTAAAAAAGTAAAATTGTTTCTACAAATGGCCATGACAATCCTGAATCTTTACACCAAGGAAAGGACTTCTCAGATGTGTGACTAGTTTCTAAATCAACTTTTAAACGTGAAAAATAATTATTCATACCTCTTTTAATATTTTAATTTACGATAGTGCATACAGAAATAAAGAAAGACTTGCATTTATGTAGCGCCTTTCACAACTTCAGGATGTCCCAAAGAGGTTAGGAGTCAATGAATTACTTTTGAAGTGAAGTCACTGTTGCAATGCAGGAAATATGACAGCCAATTTGCACACAGTAAAGTCAAAAAGCAATGTGATAATGACCAGATTATGTTTTTTAGAGATGTTGTTTGAGCAATAAATATTGGCCAGGACTCCGGGGAGACAGGGCCTTGGTTTAATATCTCATCCAAAAGACGGCATCTCCAACAATATAGCTTCACTGATACTCTCCAGCTGTACATCTTTCTATGCACCCTCTGCACCTCCAACACCAGTTTATACGACCAGTGCCATTATTTCCTCTCTCTTTTAATGTTCAAGAGGTGCAAACAGGGGAGAATTAACACAACTTGTATAATCAGAAAGCAAAATAACTTAAAAATAAAAACCTCTGAAGCATGTTCCTTAAATGCTACACATTCTCAGTAAAAGGAACTACAAGCCGATCAGGTTAACATTATTCACTTAATCTTCCAGAGGAGAGATGATCAAATATATTTCCTTGATTGTACCTTATAGTTTCTGAAATTTATCCAGGATTCTCTGTATATCAAACCATAGGTATTGTTTTTGCTTTTTGTTGCTCTTATGGCCTTAGCCAACTTCTATATTAATAAAATCAGTCGAATTATTGATCAATCTTAAATAATATATAGAGCTGGATTTTCGGCTCGGCTCATTTCGGGCGGTAATGGGGGTAGGGAGGTAAAGTGTGTGCCTGGGAACAGTTTGCGCCTCAGTCATCAAAATTCATCAGCTGAGCCCTGAGTGTGGGGCGGAGTGCTCAGAGAGGCGTTACACACCTCTCTCCGGCGCTAGGCCGGCTGAGCAAGCAAAACTCCCAAGCTGAACAGCTGGCCTTGGAGCTCTCTAAAAGAGGCCTGGGGAGGGGCGGGGAGGGAAGAAAAAAAAACCTGAAAACACCAAAAACCTTCCCAATAAATAACCAAGCCCCAAAACATAAATCGAAAAAAAAAGCAACCACATTTACCTGAGGTCGACATTACATACCTCACTCCAGCTGGTAGAGCTCGGAGCTCCAGTTTTCACAGGTGGTCCCAGAGCACTCCAGATAGGGCGGCAGCCAAAAATCGAGCTGGTGTCGCAACCAGGGGCATTGCACACCGGCTCACCTCTTCCGGGCGGTAATGCTCCGCGCCCCATCGAAACCGGCACCGAAAGTCCCAGCGGGGCGCAGGAAGCTGGCCGCCTGCCTGGAAGTGCTTACCTCCGGGTTGCCAACAGGGGTGGCAGAAGATTGAAAATCCAACCCATGAAGTGCATTTTACATTTTTTTTCTATCACGAATCATTTAGCTGGTAGCAGTTCTACAATGTTTTGACAAGGTTCTTAAGCTGAAGCTGTCAATTAAATTGTTGATGTGCAACTAAAGATTCATGTTTATTAATGCTCATATACTGGTAATAGCTGGTATTCAAAATAATAAGTTAATAATTTTGCAGCTGTACTGTTTTGCCTTCACATCCAATGTTATTAATTATCAGAGGCATTAAATTCATTATAAATGTGGCAAATTCTTCATTTGCATCAGTATTATCTTAAGAATACATGATCTTGCAGCGATATTGATCCATATTGAAATATGTAAATTGAACTCACTAATATGATTGAAGTTTCTATTCTATACCTTCAGAAGTATATATTTTCAAATCGTGTTTGTTTTGGAGATTAAGCAAGAGCTCTGTCTGATGGTTAGAAATTTTCAACTAATAGATTTTTGACAGCTGATTATTCCTAAGGCTAACTGAAAAAAAATCAAAAGAGTAAAAATAACTATATTCAGAAATATAGTTCATCAAATGAATAAATATACCATCAATAAATGACACCTACATCTTAAGATTATATGCACGAGAGGTGAATAATTTAAAAATGGAAACATTTGTTCTCCACAGATCTCCCTAAATTTTAGTAAGAAAGGAAGATTTAAATTTTAGCTACGTGATTGGCTTTTAATACCCTCAAGGTTAATTAGGGATGGGCAAAAAATACAGCCTTGCTCATGTTGCCTACATACCAAGAATGATCTTTTGATAAAAATACTGTTATAATGAACATAAAAGAGTACTCCAGCAATTGCTACACAACTGACAGTACCAGTGGAAGGATGCAAAGGATGGGCTTGAAATCTTCAACTAGTAAAATAAAATTCAAAAGAATTTAATAAGTTCCTAAGGCAAGCTCTGTGATGGAACAAAATGGGGGAGAAATTCGGTTGCGCCTCTGTTGCGGCGTTAATCCAGGTGGAGCGGTACTTTTAGTGCCTTGAAAAAGTTTGCGCTTCCTGCCCAGAAATTCATCAGAATCGGTCGAAGAGCTGACAGGGGCGATAAATTAGCCATTGCACACCAGAGCTGGGGGGGGGGGGGGGGGGGGGGAGATAATGAAAGTTTGCTCGGTATATTTTTCAGACCCATTGCACATGCGTGGAACTCCAAATCAGATCCCGGGAAAAGCCAAATCTTAAAGGCATAGTAATGCACCCATTAAAGTTTTCAAAATCGCTTGTTTTCAACCTGTACTGTTATGTCTGTCTGCCGCTGCAAACTCAGAGGTTGTGTGTAAGCGTTGCACTGACAGTGACCTCCGAGGGAAGCGCTTCCTTATCCCTTTAAGTTGCCACCAGTAAACGACTCTGCAAGCCTGAACTGACTGTTTTTCCAGACGTTGCTATTGGCGGGCGCTCAATGAGGCGCACGCACCGAATTTACCGACCGGGCGCAAGCGTGCAGGAATGTATCATGATCGGAATGATCGTCAGCAGCCAGGCACTAAAGTTTTGGGTCCCTGGTGAACCACTAATGAATTTTCCGTCAGGGGGCTAAAAGCTGCGCGCCTGGTCGCTAAGCTCTAATGCTCGCAGTAACTCTGGCATTAACTTTGGCCGCTAACTGAGGCTATAGACAGCTGAAAATCCAGCCCATTAAATGAGTTCAAAAATTACCCAAAAGTTTAGCAACAACATCTTGCATTTATATAGTGCCTTTAATATAGTAAAATGTCCCAAGTTGCTTCACAGGAGTGTTATCAGACAGACCAAGCCACATAAGGAGATATTACGACAAACCTTAGCTTAAGTGGGTTCTGACATATTAATAATGCCCCTATTCTTGCAGGTATGAATCTAGATAATTTCTCCTCGGTTTCTGGTGAGTAATGAAAGCCAGAACCTTTGTTTTTCTGACTGGAAACCAGAGAGGAAGAAAAGTTGAACTGATAGGGTTACCCTTTCCCTCACTGGTATATTATCACAGTACATTTTGTACTTGTTCACAAGACTATTTACCCCGTACAATGTGGAGAGAAATATAACCTGGTTGAGAAATGATTGCTAGCACTGGAAATCTCAGACTCTGTGCAACAAATAATAAATATAATTTCTGATCACAAGAACAGCAACAGAACAGCGGGAACGATAGCATAGTGATTATGTTAATGGACTAGTAATCCAGAGGCCTGGACTAATGATCCAGAGCCATGAGTTTGAATCCCACCACAACAGCTGAGGAATTTAAATTCAGTTAATTAAACAAATCTGCAATAAAAAGCTAGTAATGGTGATCATTAAACTATCGGATTGTCGTAAAAAAAAATCTGGGTCACTAATGTCCTTTAGGGAAGGAAATCTGCCAACTTATCTGGTCTGGCCTATATGTGACTCCAGACCCACAGCAATGTGGTTGACTCCTAACTGCCCTCTGAAATGGCCTAGCAAGCCATTCAGTTGTAACAAATTGCTACAGAAAACAATAGTAAGAATAAAACCAGACGGACCACCAGGCATCGACCTCGGCATCAAATTCGGACACGACAACGGCACACCCAGTCCAGTCGACTCTGCAAAGTCCTCCTCACTAACATCCGGGGACTTGTGTCAAAATTAGGAGAGCTGTCCCACAGACTAGTCAAGCAACAGCCTGACATAGTCATACTCACAGAATCGTACCTTTCAGCCAATGTCCCAGACTCCTCCATCACCATCCTTGAGTAGGTCCTGTCCCACCGGCAGGACAGATCCACCAAGGGTGGCAGCACAGTGGTATACCGTCGGGACTGGGCCTGGGAGTCCTCAAAATTGACTCCAACCCTATGAAGTCTCGTGGCTTCAGGTCATGCCTGGACAAGGAAACCTGTTGCTGACTACCAACTATCGCCCTCCCTCAGCTGATGAATCAGTACTCCTCCATGTTGAAAACCACTTGGAAGAAGCACTGACAGTAGCAAGGGCACAGAAATGCACTCTGGGTGGGGGTATTTAATGTTCATCACCAAGAGCGACTCGGTAGCACCACTACTGACTGAGCTGGCCGAGTCCGAAGGACATAGCTGCCAGACTGGGCCTGTGGCAGGTGGTGAGAGAACCAGCATGAGGGACAAACCTGTTTGACCTCATCCTCACCAAACAACATGTAGCAGAGGCATCTGTCCATGACAGCATTGCAAGCAGTGACCACCACACAGTTCTTGGGGAGACGAAGTCCCGTCTTCACACTGAGGACACCGTCCATCATATTGTGTGTCACTACCACCATGCTAAATGGGATCAATTCAGAACTGATCTAGCAGCTCCAAACTGGGAATCCATGAGGCGTGTGGGCCATCAGCAGTTGAAATATTGTACTCCACCACAATCTGAAACTTCATGGCCCAGCAAATCCCTCACTCTATCATTACCATCAAGCCAGGACCAACCCTCGTTAAATGAGGAGTGCAGAAGAGCATGCCAGGAGCAGCAGCAGGTGTATCTAAAAATGAGGTGTCAACCTGGGGAAGCTCCAACACAGGACTACATGCATGCTAAACAGCGAAAGCGGCATATTATAGACAAGAGCTAAGCGATCCCACAATCAACTGCTCAGAGCAAAGCTCTGCAGTCCTGCCACATTCAGTCGTCAATGGTGGTGGACCATTAAACAACTAACGGGAGGAGAAGGCTCTATGAATATCCCCATCCTCAATTATGGCGGAGCCCAGCATGCGAGTACAGAAGACAAGGCTGAAGCGGTTTGCAACGATTTTCAGCCAGAAGTGCTGAGTGGATGATCCAGCTCGGCTTCCTCCTCAGGTCACTATCATCACAGAAGCCAGTCTTCAATCAATTTGGTTCACTCTACGTAATATCAAGAAACGGCTGAGCACACTGGATACAGCAAAGCTGTAGGCCCCGACAACGTCCTGGCTGTCGGGCAGAAGACTTGTGCTCCAGAACGCCTCTAGCCAAGCTGTTCCAGTGCAGCTACAACACTGGCATGTACCCAACAATGTGGAAAACTGCCCAGATATGTCCTGTCCACATAATGCAGGACAAATCCAATCGGCCCAATTACCGCCCCATCAGTCTACTCTCAATGATCAGCAAAGGGATGGAAGGTGTGGTCGACGGTGCTTTCAAGCAGCACTTACTTACCAATGACCTGCTCACCGATGCTCAGCTTATGTTCTGCCAGAACCACTCGGCTCCAGACCTCATCACAGCCTTGGTCCAAACATTGAAAGAAAAGCTGAATTCCAGAGCTGAGGTGACATCAAGGCAGCATTTGACTGAGTGTGTCATCAAAGAACCCAAGTAAAATTGATGTCAATGGGAATCAAGGGGTAAACTCTCCACTGGTTGGAGTCACACCTACCACAAAGGAAGATGGTTGTGGTTGTTGGAGGCCAAATCATCTCAGCCCCAGGACATTGCTGCAGGAGTTCCTCAAGGCAATGGTCCTAGGCCCAACCATCTTCAGCTGCTTCATCAATGACCTTTCCTCCATCATAAGGTCAGAAGTGGGGATGTTCGTGGATGATTACACATTGTTCAATTCCATTCAAACTCCCCATAAATGGAGCAGTCCATGCCCACATGCAGAAGGACCTGGACAACATTTAGGCTTGGGCTGTTGAAGGGCAAGTAACATTTGCACCACACAAGTGTCAGGCAAAGACTATCTCCATCAAGGGAGAGTCTAAACACCACCCCATGACACTCAATGGCATTACCATCATTGAATCCCTCACCATCAACATCCTGGGGTTCACCATTGACCAGAAACTTAACTGGACCAGCCACATTAATACTGTGGCTACAAGAGCAGGCCAGAGAGTGGGTATGCAGTGGTGAGTGTCTCACCTCCTGACTCCCCAAAGCCTTTCTACCATCTGCAAGGCACGTCAGAAGTATGATGGAATATTCTCCACTTGCCTGGATGAGTGTAGCTCCAACAACACTCAAAAAGGTCGACACCATCCAGAACAAAGCAGCCCACTTGATTGGCACCCCATCCACCACGTTAAACATTCACTCCCTCCACCACCAGTGCACCGTGGCTACAGTGTGTACCATCTACAAGATGCACTGCAGCATCTCACCAATGCTTCTTCGACAGAAAGTCCCAAATCTGCAACTTCTACCACCGAGAAGGACAAAGGCAGCAGGCGCATGGGAATACCATCACCTGAAAGTTACCCTCCAAGTTACACTCCATCCTGACTTGGAAATATATCGCCATTCCTTCATTGTAGCTGGGTCAAAATCCTGGAACTCCGTCCCTAACAGCACTGTAGGACAACCTTCACCACATGGACTGCAGTGGTTCAAGTAGGCAGCTCACCACCACCTTCTCAAGGGCAATTAGGGATGGGCAATAAATGCTGGCCCAGCCAGCGACACCCACATTAAAGGAATGAATAAAAAAAAAATAATGAAGCTTTTGTTATCAATTACATTTTTTTTTATATGTCTGATAAACACATCCCGAGTTGTAGGCTATCAATTTTAACTATTGGCTTGTCACAAAATGGAAAAGAATAGGGCCCCAAAATTTCCGTTCGCCCTGATTGGGGACGGTAACCTTCCGGTGCCAGGACTTTGTGCGCCCGGCCCGGAAATCCCGCCCCCGCTGCGGAATTGGTCCGTGCGCCCCTCAAAGGAAACGGAGCACTGTCTCCGGCACTCCGTTTCCTTGGAGGGGCGCTCCCGTGGTGGTAGCGGGGCACTGAGGCAGTCAGCTGTCACGCTACAATGCCCGCCCCTTCAATTAAAGGGAGGGCCGCTGCGCACACTGCAGGTCCTTTGGTGACCGCCACTGGGGCACCAGGGACGCGATCGACTGGGCCAGCAGCCCAGCACCCAAAACGGAGTGCTGGGCTGCATGATGACGGTCTGGTCGACATCCACCTGCACTAGCCTCGCGTCCTGCAGGGCAATTTCCCCCGCGCAGCGCAAAGGTGTTGGAGCAGGGCGCTGATGCACGTCATCGCTGGTTGTGTGCCGGCCTGGGGCGCTAATCCTGGGTTGCGGCATTACCGGCACAGCACCCTCCAAACTTCCGGGGCAATTTCCCCGCAGGTGCTCGCTCCTCCCCTGGGCAAAAATGTTATAAAAAGGGGCAATTTCAGCCCCTAGCGGTTTTAGAAGTAGCAATTTTGCTTGTTGGTTAATTAATAGATTGTATAATTAGGCTTTGATGATTCTAGGTTATTTCTATTGTAGTTTTATAGTACGAACAGACAAACAATGATGGACAGGTAAAGACCCTCTAGTCCACTGAGCCTATCCCAACCAATTGTGATACCTTGCCCAAACCCGAGTTAAAATCACAGATGGGGACCCATGGTGTAATTGGATAGAGATCTGCATATATAAAGAGAGACGCTACAGGCTTTGACCAGACGGCTTAGCTACCCGTCCAGAAGCCTCAGGAAAAATCGCAGTAATCTAGCGCATTATAACCACCTACCTGCCCAGTCGGTCTGCAGGATACTTTAAAGGCAATTCAGGGATAGTTCTGCAAATAAACTATGCCCTTAAGTTATTCCTAAATGGAATATTGCAAACAGTGTAGTTATTAAAAGCGTAATAAGGTAGCTGATTAAACATAGCGTGGCAAAAGCAGAACAATTCAGAGACTATAAAATAAAATGTCAAGCCTATGCTACAATCTGTAATATATTAAAAGGCTTGTGCACTACGCACACCTTTACATATGATTTTTATTCTAATTTTTTGCCGCGTTACAATTTATAATAGAAAAGCACTATGTCAACATGTCTACATTCTTAACACAGTCTAAAATTAAAATTCAATTCAAGCACAGTATTCATAATTAAGAGACTTCAGCGGGCAATGGCAAATTTCTTTGAGCAAGACAATGTACACATAAGCAATTACTATTATCCTTCAGATCTTGGGCATAGATGTCACAATGAGAAGGCGTACGTCCAATTATCATATCTCAAAGTTTGCATCTCTTGAGGAAGTCAGAAGAGGTTAACTTATTAATAAGACCAGAATGTCCTTATCTATTAAAGTCTGCAACTATGCTGAGGACAATTATTCTGGCTTTGTGCTGGGAAGCAGGAAAACCAGGTTATTTTTGAACATTGATGTTCAGAGTGAAGACAAGTTATTGACCAAACAGCAGGTTTTATGACTCACGTCTTGTAATTGCTTCTGTATAGTTCGGGTTTAACTTTAACCAAAGCTTGTGAAGAAGCCTGCTACTTTTTGCTATGCACTAAGATGACAATCGATATAATCATCTGAAATAACCTCCAAGAATTATCTTACTCGAAATCATGAGCCGTGTGATTTCACTGCTCAGACAAGATTAGCTGCAGCTGCTGTCACAGTTCCTAACCATCAAATGATCTTCACAACCTGCTTGATTTGTTGACCTTTGAAGTGCTTGACAGAATTTTTTTTAAGTGAAAAAATATCTCTGGATTAACTTTCTCATCCTAGTCATTGAAGGATAGTAGGATATAAAAATCTTGAGCAGTCCGACTTTAATATATAATATTCATAGGAGGGCAGCTTCAGCGAAGTTCAAGTTTCGTCTGCAAAGATAATTATATGGACTTCATTACTACATTACTTATGAATAATGTAACGTGTTTTCATTCTTATCTCCTCTATTAAAGAGCTTGATCACCATTAAATCAAATTCTATTCCCATAAAAACATTTTTTGAGACAGTCATTATTACATTCATATTACATTAACTTTAATCTTAAAAAGTCATAGGGCTGTTCTAAACAGAAACCCATTAGATTCATTATCCTCAAAAATCCACGGATGGGTCATGACCAATCCTAGTATAAGTCCTGATGTGCGTCCACCTGGAATTTCTGTCGTTGACCCCAGCAAAGTTCACAGGGTCAGCGGGAGGTCCCTTCGTAACCCTCCCACTCACAACTGCCTGCTCCACTCATCATCATCATAGGCAGTCCCTCGGAATCGAGGAAGACTTGCTTCCACTCTTAACCTGAGTCCTTAGGTGGCTGAACAGTCCAATACAAGAGCCACAGTCCCTGCCACAGGTGGGACAGACAGTCGTTGAGGGTAAGGGAGGGTGGGACAGGTTTGCCGCATGTTCTTTCCGCTGCCGGCGCTAGTTTTTTGCATGCACGCGGCGATGAGGCTCGAGACGCTCAGCGCCCTCCCAGATGTCGGTGGGGATGTTGCACTTTATCAGGGAGGCTTTGAGGCTGTCCTTGTAATGTTTCCTCTATCCACCTTTGGCTTGTTTGCCATGAAGGAGCTCCGAGTAGAGCGCTTGCTTTGGGAGTCTCGTGTCTGGCATGCGGATAATGCGGCCTGCCCAGCGGAGCTGATCAAGTGTGGTCAGTGCTTCAATGCTGGGGATGTTGGCCTGGATGAGGACACTAATGTTGGTGCGTCTGTCCTCCCAGGGGATTTGTAGGTTCTTGCGGAGGCATAGTTGGTGGTATTTCTCCAGCAACTTGAGGTGTCTACTGTACATGGTCGATGTACATGTGCTCCACTAGGGGCACATCTACAATAACTGCCTTTCCTCACATGCAAGAATGTTCAGCTCTCCTGCTCCAGAAAAGCCTTTAATTGCCCCCAGAAACCTCCTTGTAAGCACCTCATTTAAAAACAGAAAAAAAAATCCTCAGGCTCCCTGCCTAATTTATGGCGCTTCCAGCGCACTCTCACCAACATTAAGGGGGAGTGCAGATTTTCAGCCCCATTAGATTTGAGTAATATTGAGCAAACCTAATGAATTTTATTTGCTATGCTTTCAGATTCAGCAGTTTATATGCCCGGCTGTTTAATTGGCACGCTTAGATATTTCAATACTGTATCTCGATTCTGACAACCAGGTACGCTTTGGTGGCAGTAATTATATTTTAAATGGAAATTCAAATGATTTGCTCAGATCTTCATTTCCAGCCAGGTTCAACACATCTAATTGTCTAAATTTAATTGAATTTGTAACTTCTCAATGATTAATTTCATAATTTAATTGTTCACAGGTCTATATGCACACTCAAAACCTTGTTTATTTTTAAGAACTGTCATTATTGTTTTTTCCAATTAATTGTGCTGGATGTCCATGCAATAGTTCCAACAGGTGACCAGGTTGTTGTGCTCTTTACTTTCTCCTCATGCTATAAATGTTAAGGTAGAATCGGCCCCATTTAGCTCATTTATTTTGAGCCAGAAGACACATATTGTTATGTATGATACTAACCAAGGGAACTGAAAACCAATTTCATAAAGAAAGTGGTAGAATTACAATCGATAGCAGGTGAAGAGTAAATAAATCTGTGCCCTTTTTATCTATATTTGTGCTCTGGTATGCACAAGTCCAGAATTTTTTGTTTTAAAAACCTATGGAAACCTATTGAACTGTGCCAGCTCAAGTTAAAAGTTTTTTCAGTTTATTTACTGCTCCCACCATGGACATTATAGCCCCAATATTAATGTGAAGGCAGCTTCCGAGCTGGGGAGGTGGAATTGTGTGGGGGAACCTGGAAGCCAACTGAACGGGTCAGAATCCGCGATCTCAACTCAATTGAACCAATTCATTTTGATTTACGAACTTTGCGTCTCCCAGCTGTGCAGCGGGCATGATGCGTACACACATGACATGATGCGTACACACATGACATGATGCGTACACACATGACATGATCTCAGCTGTATTTAACAGGCCAGTCCATAAATGAAAATTTGAGGTGTTAGAACATAAGAAATAGGAGCAGGAGTAGGCCATTAGGTCCCTCGACCCTGCTCCACCATTAAATAAGATCATGGCTGATCTGATCATGGACTCAGCTCCACTTCCCTGCCCACTCCCCATAACCCTTTATTCACCTATTGCTCAAAAATCTGTCTATCTCCAACTTAAATATATTAATTGACCCGGCCTCCACAGCTCTCTGGGGCAGAGAATTCCAAAGATTTACAATCCTCTGATGGAAGAAATTCCACCTCATCTCAATTTTAAATGGGCGGCCCCTTATTCTGAGACTATGTCCCCTAGTTTACGTTTCTCCTATGAGTGCAAATATCCTCTCTGCATCCACCTTGTCCAGCCCCCTCATTGTCTTATATGTTTCAATAAGATCACCTCTCATTCCTCTGAATTCCAATGAGTAAAAGCCCAACCTACTCAAGCTGTCATGTATGTAACCTCTATATAACACCACTGCAATACTGTCTATACTTAAGCAATGCACACCTTGACCACAGGGGATGAACTTGTGGGAGACACTCCTTACCTGGTCATCCAGGTATATAAAGGGAGGTCCCACGCAGGGTCATCACTTCTTGGTCCTGTGAATAAAGGTTCAGGTCATAGAGTGACCTTGTCCATAGAATGTGCCTCGTGTGGGTTTTGTGCCATTGAGTAAGGACATTACATTGGCGACGAGAAACGGGAATCAACGACACACGAGAATGGCCTCCGGTAGCACTGATGAATGGTACTGTGTTGGTGAGGACTGGGACGATTTCATTGAGAGGCTACAGCAAAGCTTTGTCACAAACGAATGGCTGAGAGATGCAGTGGCCGACAGGCGAAGGGCCCATCTGCTGACCAGCTGCGGACCTAAGACTTACGCACTCATGAAGGATCTATTAGCACCCGAAAAGCCGGTGGACAAAACCTTTGAAGAGCTCAGCAAACTAATCGGTGAGCACCTCAAACCGGTGAGCAGCATACACATGGCCCGACACAGATTCTATACCCACCGACGTCGTGAAGGACAGAGCATACCAGACTTCGTTGCGGATCTCCAGCGTTTGGCCAGCCTCTGTAAGTTCACAGACGCCTGCAGGGGGGAGGTGTTAAGGGACTTCTTTTTTCAGGGCATCGGTCATGCGGGGATTTTCCAAAAGTTAATTGAGACCAAGGACTTGACTTTGGAAGCGGCGGTGTTGATGGATCAGACTTTCATGGCGGGGGAGGAGGAAACTAAAATAATATACGCGCGCAATTCTGCCTCCAATGCGGCGGGGGATCAGGGAGTCAATATCATAAACGCGACTCAGATCCCCGCAGGCAGGCAAGGGCAGTTCGACACACCCCAGGCAGCAATATACCGCAGATTAGGTTTTCAACAGAGACAATGGCAGGCTGAACGGACATTTACGCCATCACAGTGGACAATGCAGTCCGGGATGGGGCCATTGACACCCACTAACAGGGTACTCAAGGGCAGTCAAAGGGACAATCAGCGAGAAATGACGGGTCATAGATCCTTTGTTCACAACAATGGGAATCTCAGCTCATGCTGGAGGTGTGGGGGCCTCCAGCATGAGCTGAGGACTCTGCCAGGACTTGCAGGTTTCAAAATTTGTCTGCAGAAATTGCAACCTCAGTGGCCATTTAGCTCGAATGTGTAGGAAGCCTGTAACCAGGCTAATTTATGAGGCGGATGGACCAGAAGAGGGGTCTGTGAGACAGGATGACTCTTGGGGCAAATCAATGGACACTGAGGTTCAGCGGCAAACATTCACAGCTCATATACGAAAACACCGCCAATGATGATGAAGGTTTTATTAAATGGCATCCTTGTACGCCTGGAGTTGGACACGGGGGTCAGCCAGTCACTCATGAGCGTTCAACAATTCGAAAAGCTATCGCCACTCAAAGCCAGTAGACCCAAACTAGAACTCATTGAGACACAACTATGGACGTATACCAAAGAAATCATTCCAGTACTAGGCAGTGCAATGTTGGCGTCCACACACAATGGATCAGAGAACCGGCTGCCGCTCTGGATTGTCCTGGGCAATGGGGAGGAGCTGGTTAGCTGAGATGAACTGGAAATGGGGGGATGTGCATGCAATGTCATCTATGGAGCGAAGTTCGTGCTCACAAGTCCTACAACAATTTGAGTCACTATTCCAACCTGGCGTCAGGACGTTCAAAGGTACCAAAGTAGTGATACGCATCACCTCGGACGACAGACCAGTGCACCACAAAGCCAGAGCGGTGTCGTATGCAATGCGGGAGAAAATTGAGAGCGAATTGGACCGTTTGCTGAGAGAGGGCACCATCTCTCCCGTTGAATTCAGCGAGCCCCATCGTTCCCGTCCTAAAAGCGAATGGTTCTGTCAGGATCTGTGCCGACTACAAGGCCACTATCAATCAGGTGTCCCTACAAGACCAATACTTGCTCCCGAGAGTGGAGGATCTTTTCGCCACGCTGGCAGGTGGCAAGCTGTTTACCAAGTTGGATCTCACTTCAGCCTACATGACCCAAGAACTGGCCGACGAATCTAAACTACTGACCACCATCACTACACACAAGGGACTGTTCGTTTACAACAGGTGTCCATTTGGCATTCGATCAGCGGCCAGGATTTTTCAAAGAAACATGGAAAGCTTGCTCAAATCCATTCCTGGAACAATCGTATTTCAGGACGACATCCTCATCACGGGTCGTGACACCGAGGAACACCTCCACAACCGAGAGGAGGTGTTACGTCGACTGGATCGGGTAGGCCTGCGACTCAAGAAGTCTAAATGTGTGTTTTTAGCTCCTGAGGTTGAGTTCCTGGGCAGGAGGGTTGCTGCAGGTGGGATTCAGCCCACCGAATCCAAAACAGAGGCGATTCGACGAGCACCCAGGCCCGGCAACATATCGGAGTTGCGTTCATTTCTGGGACTCTTGAACTATTTCAGGAACTTTCTGCCAAACTTAAGCACGTTGTTGGAGCCGCTTCACATGCTCCTGCATAGGGGTTATGATTGGTTTTGGGGGGACTGTCAAGAACGGGCTTTCAAACGGGCGCGGAACCTACTTTGTTCAAATAAGTTATTGACCCTGTACAACCCCTGTAAGAAATTGGTTCTGACATGTGATGCATCGTCCTATGGGGTTGGGTGTTGCAGCAGAGTAATGCTGAGGGCCAACTACAACCTGTGGCTTATGCTTCCAGGTCGCTCTCTCAAGCAGAACGGGGATATGGGATGGTTGAGAAGGAGGCACTCGCATGTGTCTATGGTGTAAAAAAAATGCATCAGTACCTTTTTGGCAGGAGATTCGAATTAGAAATGGACCACAAGCCGTTAACATCCCTGTTGTCAGACAGCAATGCTGTCAATGCCAATGCATCAGCTCGCATACAGCGATGGGCTCTCACGCTGAGGCACTCAGCAGGCTTCCACTGGCCACCACCGAGGGGGCAGGGGAACAAAGCACTGAGATGGTCATGGCTGTTGATGCCTTTGACAGCACAGGCTCCCCCATCACAGCCCACCAGATCAAAATCTGGACAAACAGAGATCCCCTCCTATCTCTGATTAAGAAATGTGTCTTGACTGGGGATTGGGCGCCCACACACGGAGCATGCCCTGAGGAGATCAGACCATTTCATCCAAGCTGACTGCCTGCTGTGGGGCAGCCGGGTAGTCATGCCCCAAAGGGGCAGGGAGGCATTCATCAGGGAACTCCACAGCAAGCATCCAGGCATCGTGCTGATGAAGGCCATTGCTCGGTCACATGTTTGGTGGCCGGGAATTGATTCAGACCTG
The DNA here is from genome assembly GCF_044704955.1 of Pristiophorus japonicus. NCBI lineage: Eukaryota > Metazoa > Chordata > Chondrichthyes > Pristiophoridae > Pristiophorus > Pristiophorus japonicus. The sequence continues at coordinate 91,719,189 of NC_091993.1, read as the reverse complement.
GAACACTATGTTCACAGGTGCACGATGTGTGCCCAGCTGGGTAATGCCCCCAGGGAGGCCCTGCTCAGCCCATGGTCCTGGCCCACCAGGCCATGGTCACATATTCATGTAGACTACATGGGCCCGTTCATGGGAAAAATGTTTCTCATTGTGGTAGATGCGTACTCGAAATGGATTGAGTGCACCATTTTGAATTCGTGCTCAACATCCACCACTGTGGAGAGTCTACGTGTGGTCTTTGCAATAATGGCCCATGTTTCACGAGCTACGAATTCCGGGAGTTCATGTCGGACAATGGCATCAACCATGTCAGGACAGCACCGTTCAAGCCGGCCTCCAATGGCCAGGCAGAACATGCGGTCCAAATCATTAAACAAGGCATGCTCAGGATTCAAGGACCCTCCCTTCAATGCCGCCTATCGCGCCTCCTGCTGGCCGAAAGGTCCCGACCGCACTCACTCACGGGGGTCCCGCCTGCTGAGCTACTTATGAAACGAACACTGAAAACTCGGTTGTCTCTCATTCACCCAGTCCTGACCGACATAGTTGAGGGCAAGCGCCAGTCCCAAAACGAGTACCATGACCGAAATTCAAGGGGGAGATGTATAGAAATAAATGACCCCGTATTTGTCCTCAATTACACCGTGGGGCTCAAATGGCTTGAGGGTACTGTAATAGACTAAGAGGGGAACAGGGTCATCGTGATTAAACTAAACAATGGGCAGATATGCCGTAAGCATCTGGACCAAGTAAAAAAAAGGTTCAACATAGACACTGAGGAACCCGAGGAAGATCATGAGATGGTGCTTACACCACTGCCAGTGAACGAGCAACAAGAACATTCAGCAGCATACACAGTCCCGGCGGTCAGCCCAGATAGGCCAGAATCACCATATGACCTGAACCTTTATTCACAGGACCAAGAAATGATGACCCTGCGTGGGACCTCCGTTTATATACCTGGATGACCAGGTAAGGAGTGTCTCCCACAAGCTCACCCCCTGACAGACACTCACACCAAGGCTCAACAACCCGAGCCCCAACTGCGGCGCTCTACGAGGGAACGTAGACCACTTGAAAGACTTAACCTATGATCCCAATAAGACTTTGGGGGGAGGTGATGTCATGTATGTGACCTCTATGTAACACCACTGCAATACTGTATATACTTAAGCAATGCACACCTTGACCACAGGGGGTGAACTTGTGGGAGAAACTCCTTACCTGGTCATCCAGGTATATAAACGGAGGTCCCACGCAGGGACATCATTTCTTGGTCCTGTGAATAAAGGTTCAGGTCATAGAGTGACCTTGTTCATAGAATGTGCCTCGTGCGGGTTTTGTGCCATTGAGTAAGGACATTACACAAGCGATCTTCATAAGTCAACTCCCTCAGCTCTGGAATCAACCTAGTGAACCTTCTTTGAACAGCCTCCAATGCCAGTATATCCTTCCTTAAATATAGAGACCAAAACTGCATGCAATACTCTAGGTGTGGCCTCACCAACACCCTGTACCATTTAGCAGGACTTCTCTACTTCTATATTCTATTCCCCTTGCAATAAAGGCCAACATTCCATTTGTTTTCCTGATCACTTGCTGAAGCTGCATACTAACCTTTTGTGCTTCATGCACAAGAACCCCCAGGTCCCGTGTACTGCAATACTTTGCAATCTTTCTCTATTTAACTAATAACTTGCTCTTTGATTTTTCCTGCTAAAGTGGATAATCTCACATTTTCCCACATTGTACTCCATCTGGCAAACTTTTGCCCACTCACTTAGCCTGTCTATATCCCTTTGCAGATTTGTTGCGTAAGCCTCACAATTTGCTTTTCCACCCATCTTTGTATCATCAGCAAACTTGGCTACAGTATACTCGGTCCCTTCATCCAAGTCATTAATATAGATTATAAATAGTTGAGGCCCCAGCACCGATCCCTGCCGCACCCCACTAGTTACTGTTTGCCAACCGGAAAATGACCCATTTATTCCGACTCTCTGTTTTCTGTTAGTTAGCCAATCCTCTATCCATGCTGTTATATTACCACTAACCCCGTGAACATTAACTTGTGCAATAATCTTTTGTGTGGCACATTATCAAATCCCTTCTGGAAATCCAAATGCACCATATCCACTGGTTCCCCCTTATCCACCCTGCTCGTTACATCCTCAAAGAACTCCAGCAAATTTGTCAAACATGATTTCCCTTTCATAAAACCATGCTGACTCTGCTTGATTGAATTATGCTTTTCAAAATGTCCCACTACTGCTTCCTTAATAATGGACTCCTGCATTTTTCCAATGACAGATGTTAATCTATAGTTTCCTGCTTTTTGTCTACCTCCTTTTTTAAATAGGTGCGTTAAATTTGCAGTTTTCCAATCTGCTGCGACCGCCCCAGATCCAGGGAATTTTGGTAGGTTACAACCAATGCATCCACTATCTCTGCAGCCACATCTTTTAAGACCTTAGGATGTAAGCCATGAGGTCCAGAGGACTTGTCTGCCTTTTGTCCCATTATTTTACCGAGTACTACTTCTTTAGTGATAGTGATTGTATTAAGTTCCTCCCTCCTTATAGCCCCTTGATTATGCACTATTGGAATGTTTTTAGTGTCTTCTACCTTGAAGACCAATATAAAATATTTGTTCAAAGTCTCTGCCATTTCCCTGTTCTCCATTATTAATTCCCCAGTCTCATCCTCGAGGGGACCAACATTTACTTTAGTCACTCTTTTCCTTTTTATGTACTTGTAGAAACTCTTACTATCTGTTTTTATATGTTGTGCTAATTTACTTTCATAATCTATCTTCTCTCTCTTTATTTTTTTTTAGTCATTCTTTCCTGGCTTTTAAAAGTTTCCCAATTCTCTGGCCTCCCATTAGTCTTGGCCACATTGTCTGCCCTTGTTTTCAATTTGATACCATCCCTTATTTCCTTGGTTAGCCACAGATGGTTATCCCTTCTCTTACTGTCTTTCCTTCTCATTGGGATATATTTTTGTTGCGAGGTATGAAATATCTCCTTAAATATATGCCACTGCTCATCAACCATCCCATACTTTAATCTATTTTCCCAGTCCACTTTAGCCAACTCTGCCTTAATACCTTTGTAGTCTCCTTTATTTATGGAGATCTGAGGAGACCCAAGGACCAATTTCCTTCGATTCTCGGGCCTCTCAGTTTAGGCGGGGCCCAGACTAATTTCTAGGCCAATGTATTAAAAGAGGTTGCTCATAGTCCAAACCAGTAAAATGAAACAAAAAGTTCTAGTTGTGCATCAGAATTAATGCAATACCAGTTATGGAAACTGAAAGAAAAACTCATTGCAAATGAATTCTTTTGCTACATAAATGAGCTTGCAGTTCTTTGAATAAACACAAAATAGCAATTGTTTAGGTACACTTTGTCCTGATAAACTACTGGATAGCTTACTATATCACTTTAATTGTTAATTAAGGGCTGGAATTTTCATGATGATCGCCCCTGCCCGGTATTCCTGTGCGTGCTCCTGAGGTTTTCGGGTGTTCCATGTCGGTGGCGGTGAAACGGTGCGGGAGCGGAGTGCAGCGGGCAGCCAAAGCGGGACCAAAGTTGCCGATCAACTTACCTATATTAAGGAAAAAGCAGAACGACTGTCTGAAAGGGCTGGAAACGCTTGTCTGCGCATGCGCGGCCATTCTCCCGCGATTCCGGGGTCAAGGGTGACCCCGCACATGCGCAGACAAGAGAAGGACAGCACTCAACAGTTTGAAGCTGCAGAGGTTAATGCATGTCAGTGGGAGAGGAGCTGTGAGGATTTGTTTGGTTTTTTGAGGATTCTTTACAATTTTCACAATTATATAATATTATAAAAGAATATAATAATATAAGTAATAATAATTATTATAATAATACATCTTAAAAATAATAATGATAAATAGTTAATTAATTATTTAAATTGAAAAAATATATATATAAATCAATATCCAAGGAATGGAGAATCAAGCCATGAAAGTGGAGAGGAGTTAAGTAGGAGAAAAAGGGCCACTAGTTTCTCGGAGGAAGCCCAGGAGGCATTGCTGGGCAAAGTGGAAGCCCGTTGGCGTGAGTTAACACGGGATGGGCGAGGGAAACTGTCACCATTTGTGTATCAGCGATTATGGCGAGAGATCGTCCTCCGTCTCGCCAGTGATGTGGGGGCCGAACCAGTGCCTCAAGCAGTTGAATGACATTGTTGGGTCTGCGAGAGTAAGTACCAACTTTTATCATGCATTGACGATTGACTCGTGATGCATTTTATTATGTTGTAAAGCTTGGTGTCATTTTTATTTCCCATCATCGATCTCATTGTGTTAGTCCTCTGTATTTTAATGAGATCATCATGCCACATTTGCATGCAAACAAAACTTAAATCATGCAGTCGTTGACGAAAAGACTGGGGATGCGTACCAATATATTGTGTATGTATGTATGTGCTCGGTATTAATAGCTGTCAAATTAGTTCACACAGATTTTTTTGTCACCTTTGCAGAAAAAAATAGCCGGCAAAAGGGCGGTGCTGCACAAAACGGGCGGTGGTGCGCCGAAGACTATTTCTCTGACGGACCTCGAGGAACGCGCTGCAGCCCTGACGGGGGCGTATGATCACACTGCCATGTGTGTTGGTGCCGAATCAATTCTCCTGGAGGGTAAGTCTGCATAATGCCTGGACTGTACTGCGGTCATGTAATTCAATCTTATGGCAATATAATGTAGAATGTAATGTAATGCTGGGAGCAAGAAATGTTGTTAGTTGTGACATGATTTTTTGGTTGATCTCATTATGCCACTTCAAAACCAAACTGTTTGGGACTGAAGTTTTGTTGTGTCATGTACTTTCTCTATACTTTGCTTATGATACTTTGATGTAATGATTCTCAGTAAAAAATGTTTGTTCTCCACATAATCCTGCGCAATGTGTATTGCTCTGATGTTACCTCTGACCCCTCCCTTCCCCTGTCGCCAACCATTAATGTTATGTTTTTACAGTTGCAGAGGTGGAGCCGCCTGCCGCTCCCAGAGAGGAGTCATTACAGGGAAGACCAAATGAAGAGATGGTGGTGGAGGAGACGGAGGAGATGGTGCTGGAGGAGCCGCAGGAGAACATTCCTCAAAGCGTTGTAATGGTGGTGGTGCATGAGAAGGGAGGGGTGGTGGGACTTGAAGGGTCCTTTCTACCTGCGGCCACCGGTTCCTCTTGGATTCTTGGATTCCGGCCCGAGGAAGCAGGGCCAAGCAGACTGCAACAGCTACACTGACCCTCGTGGTGAATCCACGGCAGCTAATCCGCCAAAGTGATAATGCTGCGCGACAGGCAGATGTTAGCCTGGACATGGTGGGACTACCCAGGATGAGCATCGACTTGATTCGAGAGCTCCTCCAGTCCATTGCTGGGTTGTCTGAAAACATCACGGCTTTAACAGTCCGTCAATCAGAGGACATGGCGGAGCTGATTGCCACAGTGAGTGAGAACACACAGACCGCCAATGCCAATGCCAATGCAATGCGGCAATTGACGGTTGTGGGATATGGCACAGCACCCTAAGGTGCCATACCACCAATGGTGACAGCACTTGCTCCTCCTGACGATCCAGTTTCTTCCGACTTTGAAGAAGGGTCATTAGCACCTCCATCTTCCCCAGAACCCCCAAACAGAGCGCTGCATTCTCGCACCCCGGCCCCCCCCGCTCCCAACCTCCACTCAGCAGTCACGCTCGAGGTGCTCTGCTGATGCAGAACGTTCTGATCCCGATATGGGCAGGGCCAGGTATATTATTAGCGGGAGGAGGATGAAGGGGTCAGGGCCAAGGGTCAGGGGGGGATTGGGGAGGAAAGGCGTTGGGAAAGGTGGCCGCAGGTAGAATTGTGGGAGGGTGCAGGGTCTTTTCAGTTGTGTTTATACTGTTGTTGATGGTGTTGTTGTTGCTGTTTGTTGTTTATAATGTTTGTTATTGTCAAAATTTGTATTCATAAAAAATGTTATTTGAATACATTGTTAACGTTTTAAAAATTACTACTTTTATATAACATTTTATTCAACTAAACAATTATTGTACTGTGTCTCACTCACTTCTGGGAAGGGGAAAATATATCCCATTTGACAACTTTTAAGAAAGACAACTTTAACACAGAAACATAGAAACATAGAAAATAGGTGCAGGAGTAGGCCATTCGGCCCTTCGACCCTGCACCACTATTCAATAAGATCATGGCTGATCATTCAACTCAGTACCCCTTTCTTGCTTTCTCTCCATACTTCTTGATCCTTTTAGCCATAAGGGTCACATCTAACTCCCTCTTGAATATATCCAATGAACTGGCATCAACGACTCTCTGCGGTAGGGAATTCCACAGTTTAACAACTCTCTGAGTGAAGAAGTTTCTCCTCATCTCAGTCCTAAATGGCTTGCCCCTTATCCTTAGACGGTGTCCCCTGGTTCTGGACTTCCCCAACATACTACACTCAGTTCCTTCATCAAAATCATTAATGTATATTGTAAATAGCTGGGGTCCGAGCACTGTGCCCTGCGGCACCTCACTAGTCACTGCCTGCCATTCTGAAAAGGACCCATTTATCCCAACTCTCTGCTTCCTGTCTGCCAACCAGTTCTCTATCCACATCATTACATAACCCCCAATACCATGTGGTTTAATTTTGCACACCAATCTCTTGTGTGGGACCATGTCAAAAGCCTTTTGAATGTCCAAATACACCACATCCACTGGTTCTCCCTTGTCCACTCTACTAGTTACATCCTCAAAAAATTCCAGAAGATTTGTCAAGCATGATTTCCCTTTCATAAATCCATGCTGACCTGGACTGATCTTGTCGCTGCTTTCCAAATGCGCTGCTAGTTCATCTTTAATAATTGATTCCAACATTTGCCCCACTACTGATGTCAGACTAACCAGTCTATAATTACCCGTTTTCTCTCTCCCTCCTTTTTAAAACAGTGGTTTTACATTAGCGACCCTCCAGTCCATAGGAACTGATCCAGAGTCGATAGACTGTTGGAAAATGATCACCAATGCACCCACTATTTCTAGGGCCACTTCTTTAAGTACTTTGAGATGCAGACTATCAGGCCCCGGGGATTTATCGGCCTTCAATGCCATCAATTTCCCTAACACAATTTCCTGCCAAATAAGGGTTTCCTTCAGTTCCTCCTTCTCATTAGATCCTCGGTCCCCTAGTATTTCCGGAAGGTTATTTGTGTCTTCCTTTATGAAGACAGGATGAAAGTATTTGTTCAACTGGTCTACCATTTCTTTGTTCCCCATTATAAATTCACCTGAATCTGATGGCAAAGGACCTACGTTTGTCTTCACTAATCTTTTTCTCTTCACATATCTATAGAAGCTTTTGCAGTCAGTTTTTATGTTCCCAGCAAGCTTCCACTCATACTCTATTTTCCCCCTCCTAATTAAACCCTTTGTCCTCCTCTGCTGAATTTTAAATTTCTCCCAGTCATCAGGTTTGCTGCTTTTTCTGGCCAATATATATGACTCTTCCTTGGATCTAACACTATCCTTAATTTCCCTTGTTCACCACGGTTGAGCCACTTTCCCCGTTTTATTTTTACTCCAGACAGGGATGTACAATTGTTGAAGTTCATCCATGTGACCTTTAAATGTTTGCCATTGCCTATCTGCCGTCAACCCTTTAATTATCATTTGCCAATCTATTCTAGCCAATTCACGTCTCATACCATCGAAGTTATCTTTCCTTAAGTTCAGGACCCTAGTCTCTGAGTTAACTGTGTCACTCTCCATCTTAATAAAAAATTCTACCATATTATGGTCACTCTTCCCCAAGGGGCCTCGCACAACAAGATTGCTAATTAGTCATTTCTCATTACACATCACCCAGTCTTGGATGGCCAGCCTTCTAGTTGGTTCCTCGACATATTGGACTAGAAAACCATCCATAATACACTCCAGGATATCCTCCTCCACCGTATTGCTACCAGTTTGGTTATATATGCAGATTAAAGTCTCCCATGATAACTGCTGTACCTTTATTGCACGCGTCCCTTATTTCTTGTTTGATGCTATCCCCAACCTCACTACTACAGTTTGGTGGTCTGTACACAACTCCCACTAGCGTTTTCTGCCCTTTGGTTTTCTGCAGCTCCATCCATACAGATTCCACATCATCCAAGTTAAAGTCCTTCCTTACTATTGCATTAATTTCCTCTTTAACCAGTAAGGCAACCCCACCTCCTTTTCCTTTCTGTCTATCCTTCCTGAATGTTGAATACCCCTGGATGTTGAGTTCCCAGCCTTGGTCACCCTGGAGCCATGTCTCTGTGATGCCAATTATATCATATTCGTTAATTGCTGCCTGCGCAGTTAATTCATCCACCTTATTATGAATACTCCTCACATTGAGGCACAGAGCCTTTAGGCTTGTCATTTTAACACACATTGCCCCTTTAGTATTGTGCTGTAATGTGACCCTTTTTGATTTTTGCCTTGGGTTTCTCTGCCCTCCAATTTTACTTTTTTTCTTTCTATCTTTTGCTTCTGCCCCTGATATACTTCCCTCTGTTTCGCTGCAGAGGTTCCCATCCCCCTGCCATATTAGTTTAACCCCTCCCAAACAGCACTAGCAAACACTCCCCCAATGACATTGTTTCCGGTCCTGCCCGGGTGCAGACCATCCAGTTTGTACTGGTCCCACCTCCCCCAGATCCGATTCCAATGTCCCAGGAATTTGAATCCCTCCTTTGTGCTCAACTCTTCAAGCCACGTATTCATCTGAGCTATCCTACGATTCCTGCTCTGACTAGTATGTGGCACTGGTAGCAATCCTGAGATTACTACCTTTGAGGCCCTACTTTTTAATTTAACTCCTAGCTCCCTAAATTCAGCTTGTAGGACCTCATCCCATTTTTACCTATATCATTGGTACCTATATGCACCACGACAACTGGCTGTTCACCCTCCACCTCCAAAATGTCCTGCAACTGCTCCGAGACATCCTTGACCCTTTCGCCAGGAAGGCAACATACCATCCTGGAGTCTCGATTGCGGCCGCAGAAACATCTATCTATTCCCTTTCAATAGAATCCCCTACCACTATAGCTCTCCAACTCTTTTTCCTGCCCTCCTGTGCAGCAGAGCCACCCACGATGCTATAAAATTGACTGCTGCTGCCCTCCCCTGATGAGTCATCCCCCCCAACAACACCCAAAACGGTGCATCTGTTTTGGAGGGGGATAACCACAGGGGACCTCTGCACTACTTTCCTTCCACTGCTCTTCATGTTGGTCAACCATTCCCTATCTGTCTGTGTAACCTTTACCTGCAGTATGACCAACTCACTAAACGTGCTATTCACGGCATCCTCAGTATTGCGGCTGCTCCAGAGTGAATCCACCCGCAATGCGGTCTATCAGGAGCTGCAGTAGGATACACTTCCCGCACATTTAGTCATCAGGGACACTGGAAGCGCCCCTGAGTTCCCAATGTGTGATTGACGGTGTCCCTTGTATAGTCATGCCTTGTCTTGGATTTTCTTGAGTCTTGTGAACATCACGTAACTGGATAAGCCACTCACAATGCAACAGCTCTACCAACCTGTGAGCATTCTCACAGGTGCATACATTACAGTTGTGATGCCTGCTACAGTTGAATTATCCCATGACCACACTGTCAAGCCACAAAGAATGGTTACTTGGATGTACAATAGTGAGTGACTCCCTTTTCACCCTCCCCCCTCGCCCCTCCCCCCTCACGTCTTCTTGAACACTGAGTGACTGACTCTCTTCTCCACCAGCCGCCCCCCCCTCAGCTCTCCTTAAACACCGAGTGACTGATTCCCTTCTCCCTCCCCAGCCCCCCAACCCCCCGCTCAGGTCATAATGTACACACAGCAACTTAGATGAGGCCCCATTCCATGGACACAACCCCTCCCCCCTCCATGTGAGACAGTGAGCCCCTTTCTCTCTGTAATCCTGTACTGGGAGTTAATTCAGTGCCTGGTGTGTGTCTGAGACAATGAGCCTCTTTGAATAACCCTTAGATTATCGGTGTACTTGAAGAGTTACGCCTGTTTTTTTGGGGCCCAAGTACGCCCCAAAAAAATGTTCTAAGTTTCCCGTTGGATTTCTTCATTTTGCCGTGGCCTAACCTGTTCTTTAGTTCTGGGGGTAGAACCTGTTATGTATGTAACTATGTAATATTTGCAACCAGAGGGCGTGATTGTTGGAGCCCTAATGGTCACCCGCACACACGTGCAGGGGCAGTATAAAAGATCGGTTGCCATGTTGTTTAGGCACTCTGGAGTTATAATAAAGAAGCCTAAGGTCACACTAAGTTTAGCTCACAGTACTCAGCCTCGTGGAGTTCTTCTATACATAACAATTGGCGACGAGTAACAGAATAAGAACTTTCACGCCACCATGGCTGCCATTGGAATAGAGAGATTCCTAGAAGGTAATGATTGGGAAGCCTTCGTCGATCACCTTGACCAGAATTTCATGGCCAAAAAGCTGGAAGGAGACACTAACGCAGTCAAGCGCAGGGTGGTTCTCTTCACAGTCTGTGGACGTAAAATATACGGCCTCATCAAGAATCTTCTCGCATCGACAAAACCAACGGGGACGGAATATTCAGAGTTGTGCTCACTGGTTCAGGATCACCTCAAGCCGAAGGAGAGCATCCTCATGGCCAGGTGTCGTTTTTACACGCACCATCGCTCCAGGGGCCAGAACATGGCAGATTATGTCGCCGACCTGAGAAGCCTCGTGGGACCTTACAATTTTGGAGCTGCATTGGGGGGAAATGCTGCGGGACTTTTTCGTGCTGGGCATCAGCCATGAGGTCAGTCTTCGAAAGCTGCTGGCTGCCAAAACCCTAGATCTGAGCAGGGCCATCGCGATTGCCCAGGCATGCATGGCCATGGACGATTACACCAAACAGATATCTTCTCAACATTGAAGCTCACTGGCAAGTACTGTGCATAAAATGACGTCACTAGCAGGCCGAAGTGCATATGGCAGGGCCTATACGTCTGCGGCTGCAAGACCTGTGATGAATCAGAGTCCGCCATCAGGGGTGAATGTTAATCCATTAGCACCGTGTTGGCACTGCAGATGTAATCATCAGGCCCATCAATGTCGATTCAAGCACAACGTGTTCAAAGGCTGCCCAACAATGGGGCACCTCAAGCGAATGTGCAAACATGCTGCGACACACCAAGTGGCAGAGGATGATCGATCCGGCACGGATCACGCAGCACAGGCAACTAAACCTGAGGAAGAAGTGCATGGGATACATACCTTCACCATCAAGAGCCCTCCTATAATGTTGAAAGTCAAATTAAATGGAGTTCCAGTATCCATGGAGTTGGACACGGGTGTAAGTCAGTCAATAATGAGCCAGAAGGCTTTTGAGAAACTGTGGGGTAATAAGGCATAAAGGCCCAAACTGAGCCCGATTAATGCAAATCTGTGTACCTACACCAAAGAGTTCATGCCAATCATTGGAAGTACGGCAGTGAAGGTATCGTATGATGGAGCTGTGCATGACCTCTCTGTGATATAGTCACAGAGCACAGCAGACACAGCTTCCTAACATGGCAGGCAGCTCTCTCGGAAGTCTCCGGAAATCTACCTAGTTCTGTTTATTATTAACCCTGCACTTGCAGTACACAATACGTCCACATCCACAGTGTGGAGCTACAAACATTACAAGCTTACAGATATTACACTTCTCCCTCCTTAATGAAGAAGCCATCATAACAAACATCATACATAACTTTCATGTTTATACATAACACAGGATATAAACATTTTTTTTTCCATATTTGCAAATTTAACATTATCAAACATCTTTACCAAATATGTGCGAGGACCACATATCTTCACCACTCTTCCTGGTAACCACGTTAACCCTTTATGGTGATGGTTCTTCAGTCTCACCTTCTGGTTTAATTTCACACTTCTCTCTTTTACTCTACCTCTATCATGATTCTCTTTCTGTCTTAATAGTGTCTCTTCTACGAACTGTGACAAATTTGGCTTTAACAACGAGAATCTGGTTCGTGGCTGTCATTTGAGAAACAACTCTGCTGGCATTCTACCAGTAGTTGTATGAGGAGTATTTCGATATGTAATCAAAAAATTAGCCAATTTGTGATCCAATGAAAACTGTAATTTCCTTGGATTTGGATCTAACATTTGTTTTATGAGGGCACGTTTTACAATTTGTACAGTGCACTCTGTTGCACCATTCGAAGCAGGATGGTATGGTGGAACCTTGGTATGTTTCACACCATTTTTGCTCGTGAATTGTGCAAATTCTTCTGAACAAAATTGAAGTCCATTATCCGAAACAATTTCTTCAGGGAGGCCAAATGCAGAAAATAATTTTCGTAAAATGTCCAACGTTTTACTTGTTGTTATTTTCCACATTGGAAACACCTCAACCCACTTCGAATGGCTATCAATCACAATGAACAATTGTTGTCTTTCGAACTCAACAAAATCAATATGTAGCCTTTGCCACACCCTGGGAGGCCATTTCCATGGCTGTAATGGTACTGGTGCTGGTTGCTTGCTTATCGATTGACATGTCGTACACTGACTCACGATGTACTCTATATCTTTATCAAGACCTGGCCACCATAAATAACTGTGTGCAAAACTCTTAGTCAAGCACATTCCCAGGTGCTGGTCATGGAAGTCTCCTAATAATTTGGACCTGATTTTATTTGGTATAACCACTCTTGCACCCCACATGATACAATCTTTATCGATTGATAATTCATTCCTATGAATGAAGAATGGATGTGTATCTTTGTCTGTTACCTGGTTTGGCCATCCATTTGCAATATAATCATACACCTTTGACATCACTGGGTCACGTTTGGTTGCTCTACCAATCTCTTCAGCTGTGACTGGCAGTTCATCAATGTTTGAAAAATAAACACTTCTTCCCTATCGGGTGTAACTTGTGATGGGGAAGGCAATCTAGACATTGCATCAGCATTACTGTGATCAGCTGATCATCTGTATTAAATATCAGATGTATATGCTGACAAAATCAAAGCCCATCTCTGCATTCGGGCTGCAGCTAATGTTGGAATTGGGGATTTTGGATGGAGGATTGCTGTTAGGGGCTTATGGTCCGTAATGATGGTAAACTTATGACCATACAAGTATTTGTGAAACTTCTTGACCCCAAAAATTAATGGCAAAGCTTCCCTTTCAATTTGTGCATAATTACTCTCACTGGCACTGAGAGTGCGTGAAGCAAAAGCAATTGGTCTCTCCTCCCCACTACGTGATACATGAGAGATTACTGCCCCAACTCCATATGGAGAGGCATCACATGCTAGCTTAATCTCCTTAGATATGTCATCGTGAACTAACATGGTGCTCTCTACCAATTTGCTTTTACACTCCTTGAATGCTGTATCGCATTCTTTTGACCACTTCCAATGGACCTGTTTTTTCAAAGGTTCATTCAGTGGATGTAATACTGTAGCCAAATTTGGTAGGAACTTCCCATAATAGTTCAAAAGACCCAAGAATGAACGAAGTTCGGTGACATTCCTCGGAGTGGGTGCATTTCTGATCACATCCAATTTTTGCATGGTTGGATGTAAACCATCTTTGTCTATTCTGTACCCTAAGTACTCCACGAGTTTTTAAATAACACACTTACGAGCAGACACTCGTACTCTGTGCTTCTCTAGCCGTTTGAGGTCTTCATTCAATATGTTATTATGAATTTGCCTATTTGGTGCTGAAATTAGTATTCAAATCACATACCTTGCAAAATCTGGTTCATCACCCCTTGGAATATGGCAGGGGCAGAAGACACTCCAAACAGTAGCCTATTAAATTGGTATAGGCCTAGATGAGTATTTATATTCAAACATGACTTGGACTCTTCATCTAGTTCAAGCTGTTAGTAGGCATTCGTAAGATCCAGTTTTGAGAAGATCTGACCACCAGTCAGCGTTGTGAACAAATCTTTTATATTCGGCAATGTATTGGGGACATTACCCTCTAGAACCAGGTTTACGGTTACTTTATAATCACCACACAATCTTACCTTACCATCAGACTTAGGTACAACAACAATGGGTGTAGCCCAATTACATCAATCTATCTTAGAAATAATGTTCTCAATCTTTAGTCTTTTGAGTTCTTGCTCAACTTTCTCCTTGAGTGCATATGGTATGGAACATGGCTTGTAGTAAACCGATCTAGCATCCTTCTGTACCCTGACACTTGCCTTGAAGCCTTGGATCGGACTGCCTATTTCACAGAACACCTTCGGATACTGCTTGATAACCTCATCCGTTGATGAAAATCTCGCTTCCACACAGAAAATCTAGCTCCAATCCAGATTCAGTGAGCTCAACTAATTTCTTCCTATTAAGGCAGACTTGTCGCCTTTCACTACTATTAGAGGCAAGTTCTGAAACTGATCTTTATATTTCACCGGTACGGTGATACGACCTGCCACAGGAATTTTCTCTCCCGAGTAGCCTCGCAGCTCTATCTTGGATTTCTCCAGTTGAAAATCACGCAATTTGTCACGGTATAGTGACTCCGGTACAACACTCACGGATGCACCCGTGTCAATTTCCATTGGTATCTTGAATCCCGCAACATCTATGTTTGATGCTTTCTGAATCGCTGTCCGTTAACCTCGTGCTCCTGATGTCATGTAACTCTAACATCTCCTCGTCCTGTTGCTGTTCTTCCATGCTATGTAGTCTCTTGGGATTTCTAATCATAGCTTTGAACGTTGGACTCACAGCTTTAAAAACTGGTTTACCCTTCAGACGGCATGCCTTCACAAGATGCCCAGTCTTCTTCGTATGGACAACTTTGAGCAATGTGTTGTCCCAAGCACCTATAGCACGACTTCGACGGTTTTTTAGAATTTCCAGTTTCTGAGACTTTCGGCCATGCCTGTCTTTTACTTTGAACATGCAGGTGATTTGCCTCGGTTGACTGACAACCATAATTATTATTTAATTCTCGGGAATATTGTTCGGCCATGCCCATCGACCTCGCTGTCTGACAAGCAATCTCAAAAGTCAAGTCATCCGTCGTCAATAACTTCCTTCTGATCACATCATTTTTCACCCCACAAACAAAACGATCCCGTAATGCTCGGTTTTGAAAGTTTCTAAAATTACAGTGCATCGATAGCTTCTTTAATGCAACGATGTAATCACTAATATTTACATCAGCCTTTTGATTCTGAATCCCGAAACGAAAGCTTTCAGCAATTTCTAACGGTTTGGGGTTATAGTGTTGTTCCAGCTTTGTTAAAATCTCTTTAAGTGTTGTGTCCTTTGGCTTGTCAGGCACAAGCAGATTTACAAGGGTTTCGTATAATGTCGGACCCGCCTCCCATAAGAAGATCGCTTTCTTACGTTCCAACACAGCCCGGTTCTGGACTGCTTTGTCTGGAACTTCGATTATGTTATTTGCAATGAAATACATTTCTAGCTGATCCACATACGCTTTAAAACGTTCCCGATCGCATCTATATTCCCCCAAATATCCCAATACACCGGCCATTTTAATCTCTAGCTATTCACACCATGTGCTGCATTTACGTCGGATTTTGCAGCTTTTTTCCAAAGACAGAAACTTCCAAAGTTTCTCTGTCGGCTGGCTGAATCCTTCACCAACACAAATTTAAGCTTTAAATTATCCGAAAAATCCCATCTTCCGTCGCCAAATGTGATATAGTCACAGAGCACAGCAGACACAGCTTCCTAACATGGCAGGCAGCTCTCTCGGAAGTCTCCGGAAATCTGCCTAGTTCTGTTCATTATTAACCCTGCACTTGCAGTACACAATATTTCCACATCCACAGTGTGGCGCTACAAACATTACAAGCTTACAGACATTACACTATCATTGTGGATTGTTACAGGCAATGGCCCAACGCTGTTCGGCAGAAGCTGGCTAGAAAAGATTAGATGGAATTGGAACGACATCAAAGCACTATCTTCAGTGGATGACGCCTCGTGTGCTCAAGTGCTGAGCAAGTTTCCCTTGCTATTCGAACCAGGCATCGGCAACTTCACAGGGGCTAAGGTACAGATCCATCTAGGCTCCGATGCACAGCCTGTCCATCACATGGCTCGGGGTTCCGTACATGATGAGGGAGAAAGTCGAGATCAAGCTGGACAGACTCCAATGCGAAGGAATCATATCGTCAGTCGAGTTCAACGAGTGGGCCAGTCCAATTGTTCCAGTTGAAAAGCGATGGCACGGTCCGAATCTGCGGCGACTACAAGGTAACGATTAACCGAGTCTCACTACAGGACCAGTACCCACTGTCCAAGGCAGATGACCTGCTCGCCACGTTAGCGGGGGGGCAGTCGTTCACCAAGTTGGATCTAACCTCCGCCTCCATGACACAGGAGCTGGCTGAATCTTCAAAAAGAATGACGTGCATCAACACACACATAGGACTGTTTCTATACCACAAGTGCACTTTCGGGATTCGCTCGGCTGCAGCCCTTTTCCAAAGAAACATGGAGAGTTTGCTGAAATCTGTTCCGCGAACCGTTGTGTTTCAACGTGACATCCTGATCATTGGTCGTGACACCATCTACACAACCTGGAAGAGGTTCTAAGTCGCCTAGACAGAGTGGGACTCAGGCTGAAATGCTCCAAGTGTGTTTTCCTGGCACCAGATGTTGAATTTTTGGGGAGAAAGATTGCAGCAGATGACATCAGGCTTATGGACTCAAAGACAGAGGTCATCAAAATGCACCCAGACCACAGAATGTGATGGAGCTGCATTTGTTCCTGGGATTCCTCAACTCTTTTGGTAACTTTCTACCTGGATTTAGCACATTGTTAGATCCTTTGCACATGTTGCTACGTAAGGGTGATGACTGGTTTGGGGCAAATCTCAAGACACAGCCTTTGAGAATGCCAGGAACCTGCTATGTTCAAATAAGTTACTTGTACACTATGACCATGTAAACGTTTAGTGCTAGCTTGTGATGCCTCATCGTATGGGGTTGGCTGTGTGTTACAGCAAGCCAATGTATCGGGCAACCTCCAACCAGTTGCATACCCGTCTAGAAGTCTGTCTAAGGCTGAGAGAGCCTATAGTATGGTCAAGAAAGAGGCGTTAGCATGTGTAAACGGGGTTAAGAAAATGCACCAATACCTATTTGGACTTCGGTTTGTGCTTGAAACTCAACACAAGCCGCTCATTTCGCTGTTTCAGAGAGCAAAGGTATAAATACCAATGCTTCGTCCCGCATCCAAAGATGGGCATTAACATTATCCGGTTATGACTATGTTATCTGCCACAGAACAGGCACCGAAAACTGTGCCGATGCCCTCAGCCAGCTACCATTACATACCACCGGGGTTGAAATGGTGCAGCCGCAGACTTGCTACTGGTCATGGATGCTTTTGAGACGTGGACCAGCCAGGATCCTGTGCTATCATTAATAAAGAGTTGCGTCCTAAATGGGAACTGGTCGGCCGTTTCCGGGGAAATGCAAGATGAAATTAAGCCATTTCACCGACGCAAAGATGAAATGTCCATCTAGTCGGATTGTCTCTTATGGAGTAATCACATGGTTTTGCCAAAAAAAGGCAGGGAAATGTTTATACGTGACCTACACAATACCTAACCAGGCATAGTCATGATGAAGGCAATTGCCAGGTCGCATGTTTGGTGGCCCGGCATTGACTCAGACTTGGAGTGCAACACTTGCTTGCAACTGAGCAATGCACCAAGGGAGGCTCCACTGAGTCTGTGGTCATGGCCCTCCAAACCGTGGTCCAGGATCCACATAGATTTTGCTGGCCCCTTTCTAGGAAAGATGTTTTTAGTAGTAGTGGATGTTTACCCCAAATGGATTGAATGCGTAATCATGTCATCCAGCATTGAAAGCCTCCGGGCCATGATTGCCACCCATGGCTTGCCCGATGTTCTTGTCAGTGACAATGGACCGTGTTTCACCAGCTCAGAATTTGAGTTTATGACCTGCAATGGCATCAAGCATGTCAGGTCTGCTCCATTTATGCCCGCGTCTAATGGTCACGCAGAGCGGACAGTCCAAACAAGCAGAGCATGAAATGCGTGACGAACGGCTCCTTGCCGACCCGCTTGTCTCGTATTCTGCTCAGTTACCGGATGCGACTCCACTCGCTCACCAGGGTTCCCCCGGCAGAATTGTTAATGAAGAGAGCCCTCAAAACCAGGCTTTCCCTAGACCACCCGGATCTCAATGATCACGTGGAAACCCGGTGACACCGGCAGAACATGTAACCACGATCACGCGGCTGTTTCACGTGACATTGATGTTAATGACCCTGTTTTTGTCCTGAATTACGGTCATGGTCACAAGTGGGTTGCTGGCTAAGGAAGGGAATAGGGTGTTTATAATCAAACTGTTAAATGGCTAAATGTGCAGAAAGCATTTAGATCAGACCAAATTGTGATTTACTGACAACCAGGAACGACTTGAAGAGGACAAGACCATCTACGATCCACCAACACACACCCAACCAGCAATCAACCTCGTTGTCAATCATGGGGATGAACCCACCATTCCTGACAGTCTGGTTAGACCAGCCGCAGTGCAGTGCAGCAATGGTCCGGCCAACTCACACATGCCAGGGTTTGAACTTAGACGATCAACCAGGAAGCGAAGGGCTCCGGATCGCCTCAGCTTGTAAATAACTTGTACCGAAGACTTTGGGGGGGGTGGGGGGGAGGGGAGTGGGGAGTGATGTTATGTATGTAACTGTGTAATACTTGCCACCAGAGGGCATGACTGTTGGAGTCCTAATGGTCACCTGCACACACGTGCAGGGCTGGTATAAAAGATTGGCTGCCATGTGGTTTAGGCACTCTGGAGTTGTAATGAAGAAGACTAAGATCACACTGAGTTTAACTCACAGTACTCAGCCTCGTGGTGATCTCCTATACATAACAGAGCCTTGATCTGCGCCAAAAAGATCGGGCTGCCATTGTAACTAGGGACGCCATCTGGCCTGAGGCTGCAAAGTGAAACATACAACCAGCTCGCAACACATTAAAACACATTGCTTCAATTTAAAAACACATTGAAATGTATTGCAGCAACTTACTTCCAATTCCCCCAGCCGAAAGGCTTGCAAGTCTCTCTCTGTCTCTGTTTCTCTCTGTCTCTTTCTCTCTGTCTCTCTCTCTCTGTCTCTCTCGCTCTGTGTCTCTCTCATCTGCTGCACTTACATGCGCCGATTTCCTTATCTGCGCCAATTTCTTTAACTCTCCAGAAGGTTTTTTTGCAGAGGCCATATATGTTGGCCTAAGCAGAACTGTAGTAACTCTGAGCTGGCGAAACTTCCCAAATGGCCAAAGGTTACACTCCCTTTGGCTGAAAAAACTAACCTAAAAAAATCGTAACTAACTGAGCTATGCTGGTGCAAATTGATTGGGGAAACTGTGTTTTTTTAACAGACCAAAAAAAGCAGCTTGCTCAAAAAAAACGCCATAAATCACTGGGGAAAATTGAGCCCTTAATATGTACAGCACATATCATTACATTTGCATCAAAAATGGCTTTTCTTCATTATCCACAATCTTCTGGGCCACTGAGAAGCTGCAAGCAAAATGGAGGAAGCCATAAGGCTGAGCACAAGTCAGGTGAGTACTCCAGAAATGGGTGGTATCTAGCACAGCGTTAATGGGGCGGTAGAGGGCCTTAAAAAGTAGACTTTAATGGAATTTGGGGCTGTTTTAATTGTCTTTAATTTAATTCCTGTCAAACTTTTTTTTGCAATAACTTTGTTGTAACATTTTGAAGTTTAATAATGACCTTTAAATCTCACCAGAACGGCACCAAATCCAAATGGACGTCAATTATATTCTACATTTTGAAATTCTTTTAATCTATTAACCACGGTATCGAGTATATTCATCAATGGAGACATTTCAAATCAGTGTGAAACCTTGTCCAGTAACAAATTAAGCAATAATGGATGCAAATGCATATAGAAGGATGTAATTGAGGACAAAACGCTTAATTTAAAAGACAGGATTGCAGAACAAAGCTTTCAATTTAACTACTCCCTTCAATTATAACCTGCTGTATGACCACAAGTTCATTATTGTAATTTGACTATAATGCTGAAAGAATATTTGAATAACATGTTGTAGGGCGTTTTGCTTTTAGTTTCAATAATATTTTTCAGGCAGCATTACAAAACTATGGAGTAAATGATCCTGCTCTTGTACCAGAGTATATTGGATCACCCAGGTACAGCAAATACAGGAAAATCGGGCAGGGAGTCATGCTTACCAGGAAGGGTGATTTTCCACCCTTTAAATTGAATGGTTGGAAAATTAGACTGGGCTTCATTATAGGAGAACGTGCCCCCCACCTAAATTTCCTGTAATTGCTACTATTCAATAAACCCAGACATGGAACCAGAAGAATTTAGCCCCATAGCTTTCTTAATGGTGCTCTTTATGCAGTAACAAGTACAAGTTAAAAAAAAGTTACATCATTCACGGTTTTCGGTTTAACCTTGCTGAGCTTCTCAAGACACCACACTCTAATCAGTGGTTGCACAGGTTGTCCTCTGTTCATTGCACATGTCTCTCACTCAGAAATTGAGGTCACAGATTCGACCATCTGTCGTAGAAAAATGCCCAAGTATAAGTGGACGGTTAATCTAAAAGACAAATGCTTATGACCGTACACGGCCAAGGACAACATTGTAGCTGAAACGTCTGTTGTGCTGTGCATAACGAAAGATTTACCTATTATAAACAGATTTGTCTTACTCTCTTCAGAGGAAGCCTCAAACACTTTCAAGTACTCAGTTCAAATGAATAGTGCATGTAGATTTTCTCTAAGCAAAGCAGTTGAATAAATATGGAGGTGTGATCAGAATTGAAGCATCATTGGCTAAAAATTTGAAACTAAATGTTCATAATAAAAAAAAATGGAAGAAAGCGTTTTGCGGAGTTTTCACCCCGAAGAATGGGTGGGTTGGGAGTGGGTATGGAGTAAAAATGACTGATTTGGGTTTAATGGAGGCGCGTTTGGATGCTGGTGAGAAACTTGCTTGGCGAAGTCGGAGATTTCCTAATTGGATGCAGGCAGATTCTTTTAACTTGGCTCCATATTTTATGTGAGCCGGATGTGTTTCTCAGGACTCGGTAAGCTAATCCGGAAAACAGAGGTGAACTTGGTAGCAGTTCAAGTAGGTATTTAAACTTTTCATTGTCCTGCCTGAATAAAAGCTCACTTTTTGCAGCTGGTGTTGCAGTTCCCTCTGGAAATGTCTGGCAGAGAGTGCTTGTGCGGAGACAGCACATCAAAAGAGGAAGGCCACAACCATCCACTGTAGAGACGACATGCTATGGAGAGATCAGCATGTGCACAGGAAAAATATCCACCGGAGGGAGGTTTGCAGCTGGAGGAGGACAAAGGGGCTGATCTTCTGATGAGGAGAACATAGAGGAGAAGGAAGAGGAGGAGGATGAAGATGGGACACCCATTGGAAGACCAGCCACTTACATTGCTGCCAGGGATGCACTAATATCATGAAGGTTCACCTAGTGTGAAAGAATACACGTGAAATCCCGTGGCCCACTCCCACCACCACACCACCCCTCCCTTTGCACTAAACAGTGCTTCAACCACTCATCCACCCACTGCACATCCATCTGCCCAATGGGCCCCGTCATGGATTGACATTCATCATGAAACAAGACAAAGGATGAGTTGATCATCAAGTTGTAATAGCAGTCACGAGGTGAAAGTGGTGCAAATCATTAAATGTTGTGTGGCATTATAAAAAAACATAACATTTTGTCACACATCCATGTGCTGCTTCTTAGGCAGTCCCTCGGAATTGAGGATGACTTGCTTCCACACTAATATGAGTTCTCAGGTCACCTGAGAACCCACATGCATACCTTGGTGAATTGCAATTTCTACAACTTAGACTTCCTATCGCTTCTACCTGGAGCACTCATGTGACTTTAGCAGAGGTAGAGACGGGCTGCGTAGATCCCTGCCCTGATTGCTGAGATGCTTTTGGCCGATGTCCTCTGGGTTTTGGAGCCTTTGAGGGCCCCGCCAAAGACTGCTCCATCTGCACCTGTGCAGGGATAGACTTGGCCATCAGGAGATGAGACAGCATGTTGGGTGCTGACGGGGTGGGGGGGGGGGGGGGGTTCAGGGGTGCGTGGGGAAATAGATAAGTGGGTGCACTTTAATTGGAGTTCCCACTTCCATATCCCCTTCCACCATCATCCCTATCCTGGGCCCATACCACATCACTCCTATCACTGTGCTGTAGACCAGCTTGATGAATATCAGTGACATGTAAGGTTAAGGTATTGTCATACTGTTGAAGGTGCAGACAAGTTTGCATTCAAAGTCTGCATGGTCGTGGTCATGGCCTGCATGGAGTCATTTGAGAGCCTTGCTTGAACCTCCATGGAGGCGGACTCTCTCTCCATGGCAGACTAGAACTTTTTGTTGCATTTTACTGGTTTGGACTATGAGCAACCTCCTTTAATACATTGGCCTAGAACTTAGTCTGGGCCCCACCCAAACTGAGAGGCCTGAGAATCAAAGGAAATTGGTCTTTGGGTCTCCTCAGTATACTTAGGGTGAGCTGCTTGCTCAGGTCGTGTAACCACAGGCAGCTCGCCCTCAGCTAAGTGCTAGGAGGGGAGATCGGAGATGGCTACTGAAAGGTGGGGTGGGGGTGGGACATTCAGAACTCTGTATAATCAGAGAAGCACTCATGGTCCTCCTGGTTCCACAGAATGTTTTTTAAAATCTAGTATATTGCCTTTTCTGCTGATGAATCCAGAGCGGCCATGTGGCTCCTACAATGGCTTGTAACCAAGTCAATTGACAGCAGGTGAATAAATGATAATCACTGTTCTTTATTCACATCCAAAAACTGCCAAACCAAATTCATAGATTCTTCTCGGTTATGGACCACTGGAATTTCCGCTGATGTTCTCCCGATTTAGACAAAGGAATTGAATGTAATATCTCCAAGTTTGCAGATGACACTAAGCTGGGTGGCAGTGTGAGTTGTGAGGAGGCTGTTAAGCGGCTGCAGGGTGATTTGGACAGGCTAGGTGAGTGGACAAATGCATGGCAGATGCAGTATAATGTAGATAAATGTGAGGTTATTCACTTTGATGACAAAAACAGGAAGGCAGAATATTAGCTGAATGGTGACAGATTAGGAAAAGGGGAGGTGCAATGAGACCTAGGTGTCATGGTACATCAGTCATTGATAGATGGCATGCGGGTACAGCAGGCAGTGAAGAAGGCAAATGGCCTGTTGGCCTTCATGTTGAGAGGATTTGAGTATAGGAGCAGGGAGGTCTTACTGCAATTGTATAGGGTGTAAGACCACACCTTGAATATAGTGTACAGTTTTGGTCTCCTAATCTGAGGAAGGACATTCTTGCTACTGAGGGAGTGCAGCGAAGGTTCACCAGACTGATTCCCGGGATGGCAGGACTGACATATGAAGAAAGATTGGATCGACTGGGCTTATATTCACTGGAATTTAGAAGAATGATCGGGGATCTCATTGAAACATATAAAATTCTGATGGGATTGGACAGGTTAGATGCAGGAAGAATGTTCCCGATGTTGGGGAAGTCCAGAACCAGGGGTCACAGTCTAAGGATAAGGGGTAAGCCATTTAGGACCGAGATGAGGAGAAACGTCTTCACTCAGAGAATTGTGAACCTGTGGAATTCTCTACCACAGAAAGTTTTTGAGGCCAGTTCGTTGGATATATTCAAAAGGGAGTTAGATGTGGCCCTTACGGCTAAAGGGATCAAGAGGTATGGAGAGAAAGCAGGAATGGGGTACTGAAGTTGCATGATCAGCCATGATCATATTGAATGGTGGTGCAGGCTCGAGGGTCGAATGGCCTACTCCTGCACCTATTTTCTATGTTTCTATATTTCTATATCTCCTGCCAAACCCCTGGAATTTTTCCAGACTTTCTCCTGATCGGCTGCTGAACCCCAGAGAAACAATGTAAAGATCCACTTTTTGCCGTTCATACCCTTTGTCCGGCGGTTCCGCTGTGAAGGAATGCAGACAATGCTTCGCATCAAATCTCAGCATTTTTCTCTCTATTAAATTTGTTTTGCTGCAAAATATTTTTTTTTCGATATTTCTTTCCAATTTGTTCTTGGAGACTATGCTGCATCCTCATTGTTATTGTAATATATTTATTGTCTGTTTGTTTTCCAGACAAATTTATGAAGCAAAAGCACAGAGGCTGTGGAGTTTTAATCTTTTATCTTTTCTTTTTCTGTATTTACTGCACAATCTTTAAATGTTTTCTCGGGTTATGTATGTAACTAAAACATATTGGTTGTCTTTGTAGCAATTTAGATGGTGTAACCATCTCAGGATAACCTAATAGCAACATTACCACTATGCTGGACATTATAAATGATTCCTTGCAATTGTTTCATTAACAATGTTTTATTCATTCTGCCACACTTTGCTGGAATAAACTCGACTGTAGATGCAATTACTTGTTCAGATAGTCTCAAAGCCGCTTAAGGATACATTTTCTGATGCTTCACGCCAAGGACGGATTCGAGCTTGACAGGATAATCAGGCACAGAGGTCAGTGCACCCAATTTGCAGTGCTCCCAATTTTACTGGTCATTAAACAAGTCCGCTCACCTCTGTGTTTAATTTTCCAATCCATGCTTCAGTCAAGCAAGACTCCGCATTGAGATCAGAGACTCGCAAAATTTACCCTATAGTGTCAGTGCTGTAAAGGCACAACAATGAATGTGCATGCCATAACCTCTATCTATAATACAGTAAACATACAAGTGCGGTATATTGGAATGTGGAATATTGATAGCATCCTATAAAATCCTCCTGAACATTTTCTTCAGCAAGGCTGATAGACTAATCTATGTTTATATGGGGATCAAGGGTATGGAAAGAAAGCAGGAAAGGGGTACTGAGGGAATGATCAGCCATGATCTTATTGAATGGCGGTGCAGGCACGAGGGGCCGAATGGCCTATTCCTGCACCTATTTTCTATGTTTCTATGTTTCTAATTGATCCACAATTCCCTGTTTCATGGCTCATATATTTTTGAATATGAAATAGTTAGCATGGTAAATCATGCCTCACAAACCTTCTGATATTTTTGAGGAGGCAATTATATGAGTGAATAATAGACATAAGTTCTTACAAGGTGTCTACATTTTCATCTGACAACTGACAATTACATTTACCCTCACTTACTAGTTCACAAGAGCTCACAAGATAATCACAGATGAATGCATACACTTGGTTCTTTCTTCGTATGCATTATTGCTGAGCTTGGTTACTGAGTGTCTTTTGTACCGGAGAAACCCGTTGCATGTGACTCCAACTAATATAGCCAACGAGCATGTCCATTTGCATTTCCGTGCCTGGTGAAAGGACACCGTGAATGGTGAAATGCCTCCTGTGGTCTGGTGATAATTTCATCAATCCTGTGCTTCCAGTGGGGAGCCATGTTGTTAGGGAGTCTGCATTGGAGACATGGCTACAACACCATGGTATTGGTTTTCCATCTCAGCACTCCCTTCAAATGCAGATCTCCTACATGTTATAATGTATTTGCTTAAGAATTCATAGCAACATATTGCTATTGAGAACTAGTTGGCCAAAACTAGTGGGAGGACAGAAGACTGGGAATCTTTTAAAGGCCAGCAAAGAACGACTAAAAAATGATTAAGAAAGAGTAAATAGACTATGAAAGTAAACTAGCGCAAAATATAAAAACAGATAGCAAGAGTTTCTGTAGGTATATAAAAAGGAAAAAGGTGGCTAAAGTAAATGTTGGTCCCTTAGAGGACGAGACCAGGGAATTAGTAATGGGGAATATGGAGATGGCAGAAACTCTGAACAAATATTTTGTATCAGTCTTTACGGTAGAGGACATTAACAATATTCCAACAGTGGATAGTCAAGGGGCTATAGGGGTGGAGGAACTTAACACAATCACAATCACTAAGGAGGTGGTACTCAGTAAGATAATGGGACTAAAGGCAGATAAATCCCCTGGACCTGATGGCTTGCATCCTAGGGTCTTAAGAGAAGTAACGGTAGAAATTGTGGACGCATTGGTTGTAATTTACCAAAATTCCCTGGATTCTGGGGAGGTCCCAGTAGATTGGAAAACTGCAAATGTAACATCCCTAATTAAAAAAGGAGTCAGACAAAAAGCAGGAAACTATAGACCGTTTAGCCTAACATCTGTGGTTGGGAAAATGTTGGAGTCCATTATTTAAGAAGCAGTAGCAGGACATTTGGAAAAGCAACATTCGGTCAGGCAGTCAGCATGGATTTATGAAGGGAAAGTCATGTTTGACAAATTTGCTGAAGTTCTTTGAGAATAAAGGGAACCAGTGGATGTGGTGTATTTGAACTTCCAGAAGGCATTTGAGAAGGTGCCACATAAAAGGTTACTGCACATGATAAAAGGTCACGGGGTTGGGGGTAATATATTAGCATGCATAAGAGGATTGGCTAATTAACAGAGAACAGAGAGGCAGGATAAATGGGTCATTCTAGCAACTAGTGGGGTGCCGCAGGGACCACTGCTGGGACCCCAACTATTTACAATCTATATTAACGACTTGGAAGAAGGGACCGAGTGTAATGTAGCCAAGATTGCTGATGATACAAAGATGGGAGGAAAAGCAATGTGTGAGGAGAACACAAAAAATCTGCAAAAGGACATAGACAGGCTAAGTGAGTGGGCACAAATTTGTCAGATGGTGTATAATGTTGGAAAGTGTGAGGTAATGCACTTTTTTGGCAGATGGAGTATAATGTTATAAGTGTGAGGTCATGCACTTTGGCAGAAAAAAAATCAAAGAGCAAGTTATTATTTAAATTGAGAAAGATTGCAAAGTGCCGCAGTATAGCAGGACCTGGGGGTACTTGTGCATAAAACACAAAAGGTTAGTATGCAGGTACAGCAAGTGATCAGGAAGGTCAATGGTATCTTGTCCTTTATTGCAAAGGGGATGGAGTATCAAAACAGGGAAGTCTTATAACGGCTATATAAGGTATTGGTGAGGCCACACCTGGAATACTGCGTGCAGTTTTGGTTTCCATATTTACAAAAGGATATACTTGCTTTGGAGGCAGTTCAAAGAAGGTTCACTAGAATGATTCTGGGGATGAGGGGGTTGATTTAGGAGGAAAGGTTGAGTAGGTTGGGCCTCTACTCATTGGAATTTGGAAGAATGAGAAGTGATCTTATCGAAACGTGTAAGATTATGAGGTGGCTTGACAAGGTGGATGCAGAGAGGATGTTTCCACTGATGGGGGAGACGAGAACTAGAGGGCACAATCTTAGAATAAGGGGCCGCTTATTTAAAACAGAGATGAGGAGAAATTTCTTCTCTCAGAGGTTGTAAATCTGTGGAATTTGCTGCTTCAGAGATCTGTGGAAGCCGGGTCTTTGAATAAATTTAAGACACAAATAGACAGTTTCTTAAACGATAAGGGGATAAGGGGTCATGGGGAGCGGGTGTGGAAGTGGAGCTGAGTCCATGATCAGATCAGCCATGATCTTATTGAATGGCGGAGAAGGCTCGAGGGGCCGTATGGCCTACTCCTGTTCCTATTTCTTATGTTCTTATCGTCTTATTAGCAAAAGCTTTAGCAATCACACTACACATACCAGTTCATCCATCAGGCTCACAACCACCTGCCTCATCGTGGATGCCCCGAACCCAACTGACTGGGGTTTTTTTGAGTCTTGCTAACATCACGTGACTGGCTAAGCCACTCCCAACTCATCAGCTTTACAAACCTGTGAGCATACTCACAAATGCATGCATTACAGTCGTTGTCACTTTTGTGTTAATGCAAAGCTGCGTTGAAGTGGCAATATAACTTGGAGTGAAATCGGTGCGTTGACTGCTCAGCAACCGAAGCATGAGTGTAGATCCTGCTGGTGGAGGACACCTCCTGTTATAGAATGTAGACAGCTCCTGGAGACAGCAGTAACAAGCTCCTTGAACTTGCTTGATCACTTACAAGAATTGGAGAGGAACTTACCAGAGTGCTTTTTATTCTCTAAACTTTCGCGCTATTTTTTCTTAGAATTTGAATTTGCTTCTTCCTGGAATTTACATAACTGTAAGGAAAAATGGGGTGGGGTGAGATTGGTTTGATAGCATGAGCAGGTTGCTCCTAGCGGCACAGGACAAAGTTGATGGACCAGCTGGCCCTTTCCTGTCCTCTGTCCGTATCCCAGAGGTAGGCAGCCTCACACTTGAGCTGTTGAGCCATTGCAATGTCATGATAGGCAAAGGAATCAATCCTTGTAAGGCTTAAATGCACGCTCTGGATTCAATGTGGGGCTCAGAGAAATTTGCATGGTTGGAGATTATGACAGGGGAGAGTGCTCACAGTATGTGAGGAAGGAAGAGGCTGAATGGGCCTTTCCTTGCTTTCTATTCCCTTGAAACAAAAGCAACAACCATCCATTTCTTGTTTGCCATTATGTAAACTGTGGTGGGTAAAAAAAAGACTTACATTTCTGGAGCGCCCTTCATGACTTGAAGTCATATTCTAGTTTCTTTCTTCTATTTCCATACCTATCTTATATAATTCTATCAGATCACCTCTCAGACAGCTTCATTTCTGGCAAACAAGCCAGCTTCATAACTCAGGTCCCTGACACAAGGGAATGGATTCTCTTTTAGTTTTATCTTCAGCTATTTCAGCACCATTCATGGACTGTGTATGACCCAGTTTTTTTCCTTCCTATCTCCAGTACTTTATATTTATCTCTATTAAATTTATTTTCCTCCTCTTTGGGATCTCGCTATAACATACATGTTTCGCTGGCCAAACAGATGAGCAGGCCCCTTTTGCAGTTGTTTTCCGATGCTCATCTGCTCTGAACGCAAGGTGGTGCATTGGGCCCATAAGCACCTTGGGATATTTTTACTATGTTAAAGGTGCTATATAAATGCAAATTGTTGTTGTTGCATCATAATAGCCTTAATCCTACTACAGGTATTTCCTTACTGCAAATGAGAAAACTTCTCGCCTCTTTTTGCCACATTACCCGAGTGGTTTGGCTAAGAATGCAGACCTCCTGGAATTTGCAGGACATCCTATCACTCCAAAGTACACCGCATTGGTAAAATATCTCGGAATGGTACTGGGCCGCTTAGAATTTTGCTACCTGAAGGGCTGCTGTTATCTGTAATTGGAGCTTTGTAAGCAGGTTCAGTTCGCAAAACAAGTAAGAATAGGTTCTGCTTTAATGTACCATGGTTGCTGCTTGGGGAGAGCTTGCAGCTGAAGAGATGTTCCCTCGGTTTGGATTTGAACTTTTCAACCAGCAATTTTCATTACACATCTCTGCTTTTGTTAATGTCAATCATGTACAAAATGATCTGGTCAGGTCTGTTGTGCTTTTGAACACTGTTACAGCACACTGCTGTATAGAAATATAGAAACATATAGGCCATTCGGCCCTTCGAGCCTGCACCACCATTCAATATGATCATGGCTGATCATGCAACTTCAGTACCCGGTTCCTGCTATCTCTCCATATCCCTTGATCCCTTTAGCCGTAAAAGCCACATCTAACTCTCTTTTGAATATATCTAACGAACTGGCCTCAAAAACTTTCAGTGGTAGAGAATTCCATAGGTTCACAATTCTGAGTGAAGACGTTTCTCCTCATCTCGGTCCTAAATGGCTCACCCCTTACCCTTAGACTGTGACTCCTGGTTCTGGACTTCCCCAACATCGGGAATATTCTTCCTGCATCTAACCTGTCCAATCCCGTCAGAATTTTATATCTTTCTATGAGATCCCCTCTCATTTTTCTAAATTCCGGTGAATAAAAGCCTAGTCGATCCAGTCTTTCTTCATATGTCAGTCCTGCCATCCTGGGAATCAGTCTGGTGAACCTTCGCTGCACTCTCTCAATGACAAGAATGTCCTTCCTCAGATTAGGAGACCAAAACTGTACACAATATTCCAGGTGTGGCCTCGCCAAGGTCCTGTACAACTGCAGTAAGAACTTTCTGTTCTTATAATCAAATCCTCTTGTTATGAAGACCGACATGCCATTTGTCTTCTTCACCGCCTGCTGTACCTCCATGCCAACTTTCAATGACTGATGTACCATGACACCCAGGTCTCGTTGCACCTCCCCTTTTTGTAATCTGTCACCATTCAGATAATATTCTGCCTTCCTGTTTTTGCCACCAAAGATGGATAACCTCACATTTATTTACATTATACTGTATCTGCCATGCACTTGCCCATTCACCTAACCTGTCCAAGTCACTCTGTAGCCTCTTAGCATCCTCCTCTCTGCTCACACTGCCACCCAGCTTAATGTCATCTGCAAACTTGGAGATATTACATTCAATTCCTTTGTCTAAATCATTAATGTATGTTGTAAATAGCTGGGGTCCCAGCATTGAACCTTGCAGTGCCCCACTAGTCACTGCCTGCCATTCTGAAAAGGACCCGTTTATCCCAACTTTCTGCTTCCTGTCTGCCAACCACTTCTCTATCCACGTCAATACATTACCATCAATACCATGTGCTTTGATTTTGCATACCAATCTCTTGTGTGGGACCTTGTCAAAAGCCTTTTGAAAGTCCAAATACAACACATCCACTGGTTCTCCCTTCTCCACTCTTTTAATTACATCCTCAAAAAATTTTAGAAGATTTGTCAAGCATGATTTCCCTTTCATGCTGACTTGGACCAATCTTGTCACTGCTTTCCAAATGCACTGCTATTACATCTTTAATAATTGAATCCAACATTTTCCCCACTACCGATGTCAGGCTAACCGGTCTATAATTCCCTGTTTTCTCTCTCCCTCCTTTTTAAAAAGTGGAGTTACATTAGCTACCCCTCCAATCCATAGGAACTGATCCAGAGTCTATAGAATGTTGGAAAATGACCACCAATGTATCCACTATTTCTAGGGCCACTTCCTTGAGTTCTCTGCGATGCAGAATATCAGGCCCTGCGGATTAATCGACGTTCAGTCCCATCAATTTCCCTAACACAATTTCCTGACTAATAAGGATTTCCTTCAGTTCCTCCTTCTTGCTAGACCCTCGGTCCCCTAGTATTTCTGGAAGGTTATTTGTTCAATTGGTCTGCTATTTCTTTGTTCCTCATTATAAAGTCACCTGATTCTGACTGTAAGGGACCTACATTTGTCTTCACTAATCTTTTTCTCTTCACATATCTATAGAAACATTTGCAGTTAGTTTTTATGTTCCCTGCAAGCTTACTCTCATACTCTATTTTCCCCCTCCTAATTAAACCCTTTGTCCCCCTCTGCTGAATTTTAAATTTCTCCCAGTCCTCAGATTTGCTGCTTTTTCTGGCTAATTTATATGCCTCTTCCTTGGATTTAACACTATCCCTAATTTCCCTTTTTAGCCATGGTTGAGCCACCTTCCCTGTTTTATATTTACGCCAGACAGGGATGTACAATTGGTGAAGTTCATCCATGTCAACTTTAAATGTCTGCCATTGCCTATCCACCATCAACCCTTTAAGCATCATTCGCCAGTTTATCCTAGCCAATTCACATCTCATACCATCGAAGATACCTTTTTTTAAGTTTAGGACCCTAGTCTCTGAATTAACTATGTCACTCTCCATCTTAATCAAGAATTCTACCATATTATGGTCACTCTTCCCCAAGGGGCCTTGCACAACAAGATTGCTAATTAATCCTCTCTCGTTACACAACACCCAGTCTAGGATGGCCAGCTCTCTAGTTGGTTCCTCGAAGTATCGGTCTAGAAAACCATCCCTTATACACTCCAGGAAATCCTCCTCCACCGTATTGCTACCAGTTTGATTAGCCCAATCTATATGTAGATTAAAGTCACCCATGATAACTGCTATACCTTTATTGCACGCATCCCTAATTTCCTGTTTGTTGCCATCCCCAACCTCACTGCTACTGTTTGGTGGTCTGTACACAACTCCCACTAGTATTTTCTGCCCTTTGGTATTCCGCAGCTCTACCCATACAGATTCCACATCATCCAAGCTAATGTCCTTCCTTACTATTGCATTAATCTCCTCTTTAACCAGCAACGCTACCCCACCTCCTATTCCTTTATGTCTATCCTTCCTGAATATTGAATACCCCTGGATGTTGAGTTCCCAGCCTTGGTCACCCTGGAGCCATGTCTCCATAATCCCAATTACATCATATCCATTAACAGCTATCTGCGCAGTTAATTCATCCACCTTATTACGAATGCTCCTCGCATTGAGACACAGAGCCTTAGGGCCTGTTTTATTAACACTCTTTGTCCTTTTAAAATTATGTTGTAATGTGGCCCTTTTTGAATTTTGCCTTTGATTTCTCTGCCCTCCACTTTTACTTATCTCTTTTCTACCTTTTGCTTCTGCCCCCATTTTACTTCCCTCTGTCTCCCTGCATAGATTCCCATCCCCCTACCATATTAGTTTAAACCCTCCCCAACAGCACTAGCAAACACTCCCCTTAGGACACTGGTTCCGGTAGTGCCCAGGTGCAGACCATCCAGTTTGTACTGGTCACACCTCCCCAGAACAGGTTCCAATGTCCCAGGAATTTGAATCCCTCCCTCTTGCACCATTCCTCAAGCCACATATTCATCTTAACTCTCCTGCTATTTCTACTCTGACTAGCACGTGACACTGGTAGCAATCCTGAGATTACTACCTTTGAGGTACTACTTTTTAATTCAACTTCTAGCTCCCTAAATTCAGCTTGTACGACCTCATCCCTTGTGCCTTGTGATGTCTGACAAATGAATGCTTCAAATAATATTTTTAATAATTCTCCGTTTTGGGTGCTATTGATTCCTGCAACAAGGAAACTATCAGTATCTGGATCTGCAAATAACCAATTTTATGTACCTTTCTTCAGTCAAACAAGTATCCTGAAACTATGCTATTTCTCCAAAATGACTTACTTTTGTTTTATAAAACTGATTCTGTAAATAAAATATTATAACTTAGAAATTACTTTTGGCCATATTAATAAACCAATATGTTAATAAATACGAACCTTAACATTTTTGTATGATATTTTTCTGCCTGATAGTTAGCAGAGATGTTAATCTAGTTATTAAATGGGCTAACAGTTCCACTAAAATTGCAGGAGGAGGAATGTCAAGTATTTTCAATTAATATTACAGACACTAATTTTTAGAGTGAAACATCAGTTGGAATACACAATTGATAAGTTGCCATGTTGTGGAATATTTCTAGATTGATACTGATGTAAATGATTATTTTAATATTTCAAGTCTCAATTAGCAAAAGCATTTGATACTGTTCACCATTAAGAATAAACAGCTTGATTATTTCCCAGCTAAGGAATTACATGGCTTGCGAATAGAACAGCTAGGAAATGATGACATGATGAATGGTGGTACGGCTATCAAACCTGTTACAATGAAATGACTGGCACTTCATTTTGACAATAAAAAGGTATTTTTGCATCTTTCTCTAGTTTCTCTCCCATCATGTCCAATCTGGGCTCAACTTCTGCATAAGATCCACCTCCTGCTCCCTCGATCCTATTCCCATCAAACTGCTGACCACCCAACTTCCTTTCTTGATCCCCATGTTAGCTGATATTATTAATGTTTCCCTCCACTCGGGTACTGACCCCTCCCTTCAAATCTGCCATCATCATCCCTGTCCTCAAAAAAAACACCCTTGACCCCTCTGTCCTTAAAAACTACTGCACCATCTACAACCTCCCTTTGCTCTCCAATGTCCTTGAACGTGTTATTACCTCCCAAATCTGTGCCCATCTTTCCCGCAACTCCATGTTTGAATCCATCCAATCAGGTTTCTGCCCCTAACACACTATTGAAACAGCCATTATCAAAGTCACAAATGACTGTGACCATGGTAAACTATTCCTCCTCATCATTCTCGACTTGACTGCAGTCTTAGGTATATTTGAACACTCCAACTTACTTTAACGCTTCTTCTCCTTCATCTACCTGGGTGGGACTGCCATTGCCTGGTTCCATTGTTATCTATCCAGTCATAGCCAGAGAATCTTCTGCAATGGCTTCTCTTCCCGCTCTGTGTATCTGCTGTGACTCAGTGGGTTGCACACTCGCCTCTGAGTCAGAAGGTTGCGGACTTGAATCCTTCCAGAGACTTGAGCACATGAATCTAGGCTGACACTTCAGTGCAGTCTTTCCAATGAGAAGCTAAACCGAGGTCCTGTCTGCTCTCTCAGGTGGACGTAAAATATCCCATGGCATTATTTATAAGAAGAGCAGAGGAGTTATCCGTGGTGGCCTGGCCAATATTTATCCCTCAATCAACATAACAAAAAAGATTATCTGCTCATTATCACACTGCTGTTTATGGGAGTTTGCTGTGTGCAAATTGTCTGCCGCGTTTCCCACATTACAACAGTGACTACACTTCATTAGCTGAAAAGCTCTTTGAGACATCCGGTGGTCATAAAAGGCGCTATATAAATGCAAATCTTTGGCTCAGAAGATCAAGATGTTGAATCAGTTTGAGTGCAAATAAGGAATAATAAGGGGAAAAAGTAACTCGTGGGCATAGTCTATAGTCCCCCTAACAGTAGCTACACTGTTGAACGGAGTATAAATCAAGAAATAATGGAGGCATGTAAAAAAGGAAGGCAATAATCATGGGCAATTTTAAAATTCATATTGATTGGACAAAGCAAATTGGCCAGAGTAGCCTTGAGGAAGAGTTCATAGAGTATATCCAGGATAGTTTCCTTGAACAGTACGTTGCGGAACCAACCAGGATGCAGGCTATCTTAGATCTGGCACTGTGTAATGAGACAGAATTAATAAATGATAATCTAGTAAAGGATCCTCCAGGAATGAGTGACCATAACATGGTTGAATTTCAAATTCAGTTGGAGGGTGAGAAAGTTGGATCTCAAACCAGTGTCCTAAGCTTAAATAAAAGAGGCTACAAAGGTATGAGGGCCGCGTTGGCTAAAGTGGACTGGGAAAATAGTCTAAACATAGAAACATAGAAAATAGGTGCAGGAGTAGGCCATTCGGCCCTTCGAGCCTGCACCACCATTCAATGAGTTCATGGCTGAACATGCAACTTCAGTACCCCATTCCTGCTTTCTCGCCATACCCCTTGATCCCCCTAGTAGGAAGGACTACATTAACTCCTTTTTGAATATATTTATTGAATTGGCCTCAACAACTTTCTGTGGTAGAGAATTCCACAGGTTCACCACTCTCTGGGTGAAGAAGTTTCTCCTCATCTCAGTTCTAAATGGCTTACCCCTTATCCTTAGACTGTGACCCCTGGTTCTGGACTTCCCCAACATTGGAAACATTCTTCCTGCATCTAACCTGTCTAAACCCATCAGAGTTTTAAACGTTTCTATGAGATCCCCTCTCAATCTTCTGAACTCCAATGAATACAAGCCCAGTTGATCCAGTCTTTCTTGATAGGTCAGTCCCACCATCCCGGGAATCAGTCTGGTGAACCTTCGCTGCACTCCCTCAATAGCAAGAGTGTCCTTCCTCAAGTTAGGAGACCAAAACTGTACACAATACTCCAGGTGTGGCTTCACCAAGGCCCTGTACAACTGTAGCAACACCTCCCTGCCCCTGTACTCAAACCCCCTCTCTATGAAGGCCAACATGCCATTTGCTTTCTTAACCGCCTGCTGTACCTGCATGCCAACCTTCAATGACTGATGTACCATGATACCCAGGTCTCGTTGCACCTTCCCTTTTCCTAATCTGTCACCATTCAGATAATAGTCTGTCTCTCTGTTTTTACCATCAAAGTGGATAACTTCACATTTATCCACATTATACTTCATCTGCCATGCATTTGCCCACTCACCTAACCTATCCAAGTCACTGCAGCCTCATAGCAGCCTCCTCGCAGCTCACACTGCCACCCAACTTAGTGTCATCCGCAAATTTGGAGATACTACATTTAATCCCCTCATCTAAATCATTAACGTACAATGTAAACAGCTGGGGCCCCAGCACAGAACCTTGCGGTACCCCACTAATCACTGCCTGCCATTCCGAAAAGTACCCATTTACTCCTACTCTTTGCTTCCTGTCTGCCAACCAGTTTTCAATCCATGTCAGCACACTACCCCCAATCCCATGTGCTTTAACTTTGCACATTAATCTCTTGTGTGGGACCTTGTCGAAAGCCTTCTGAAAGTCCAAATACACCATATCAACTGGTTCTCCCTTATCCACTCTACTGGAAACATCCTCAAAAAATTCCAGAAGATTTGTCAAGCATGATTTCCCTTTCACAAATCCATGCTGACTTGGACCTATCATGTCACCTCTTTCCAAATGTGCTGCTATGATATCCTTAATAATTGATTCCATCATTTTACCCACTACCGATGTCAGGCTGACTAGTCTATAATTCCCTGTTTTCTCTCTCCCTCCTTTTTAAAAAAGTGGGGTTACATTGGCTACCCTCCACTCCATAGGAACTGATCCAGAGTCTATGGAATGTTGGAAAATGACTGTCAATGCATCCGCTATTTCCAAGGCCACCTCCTTAAGTACTCTGGGATGCAGACCATCAGGCCCTGGGGATTTATCAGCCTTCAATCCTATCAATTTCCCCAACACAATTTCCCGACTAATAAGGATTTCCCTCAGTTCCTCCTTCTTACTAGACCCTTTTATATCCGGAAGGTTGTTTGTGTCCTCCTTAGTGAATACCGAACCAAAGTACTTGTTCAATTTGTCTGCCATTTCTTTGTTCCCCGTTATGACTTCCCCTGAAGTATGGGACAATTGATGAGCAGTGGCAGACATTTAAGGAGATATTTCATAACTCGCAACAAAAATATATCCCAATGAGAAGAAAAGACTGTAAGTATCCGTGGCTAACTAAGGAAATAAGGCATGGTATCTAATTGAAAACAAGGGCATACAATGTGGCTAAGACTAGTGAGAGGCCAGAGGATTGGGAAACTTTTAAAAGCCAGCAAAGAACAACTAAAAAAATGATAAAGAGAAGGAAGATAGATTATGAAAGTAAACTAGCACTAAATATAAAAGCAGATAGTAAGAGTTTCTACAGGTACATAAAAAGGAAATGAGTGGCTAAAGTAAATGTTGGTCCCCTAGAGGATGAAACTGGGGAATTAATAATGGAGAGCAGGGAAACGGCAGAGACTTTGAACAAATATTTTGTATCGGTCTTCATGGTAGAAGACACTAAAAGCATCCCAATAGTCGATAATCAAACGGCTATAGGGAGGGAGGCACTTAATACAATCACTATCACTAAAGAAGTAGTACTCAGTAAAATAATGGGAATAAAGGTGGACAAGTCCCCAGGATCTGATGGCTTACATCCTAGGGTCTTAAGAGAAGTGTCTGCAGAGATAGTGGATGCATTGGTTGTAATCTACCAAAGTTCCCTGGATTCTGGGGTGGTCCCAGTGGATTGGAAAACTGCAAATATAACGCCCCTTTTAAAAAAGCAGGCAGACAAAAAGCAGGAAACGATAGACTAATATCTGTCATTGGAAAAATGGTAGAGTCCGTTATTAAGGAAGCAGTAGCGGGACATTTGGAAAAGCATAATTCAATCAAGCAGAGTCAGCATGGATTTATGAAAGGGAAATCATATTTGACAAATTTGCTG
Organism: Pristiophorus japonicus; assembly: GCF_044704955.1. Lineage (NCBI taxonomy): Eukaryota > Metazoa > Chordata > Chondrichthyes > Pristiophoridae > Pristiophorus > Pristiophorus japonicus. Next base: position 91,681,451 of record NC_091993.1, on the reverse strand, counting down.
GAGTTCTTTGAGGATGTAACGAGCAGGATGGATAAGGGGGAACCAGTGGATGTGGTGTATTTGGATTTCCAAAAGGGATTTGATAATGTTCCATACAAAAGGTTATTGCACAAGTTAAAAGTTCATGAGGTTAGTGGTAATATAATATCATGGATAGAGGAGTGGCTAACTAACAGAAAACAGAGAGTCGGAATAAATGGGTCATTTTCCGGTTGGCAAACAGTAACTAGTGGGGTGCCGCAGGGATCGGTGCTGGGACCTCAACTAGTTACAATCTATATTAATGACTTGGATGAAGGGACCGAGTGTAATGTAGCCAAGTTTGCTGATGATACAAAGATGGGTGGGAAAGCAAATTGTGAAGAGGACACAACAAATCTGCAAAGGGATATAGACAGGCTAAGTGAGTGGGCAAAAGTTTGCCAGATGAAGTACAATGTGGGAAAATGTGAGGTTATCCACTTTGGCAAAAAAAATAGAAAAGGAAATTATAATTTAAATGGAGAAAAATTGCAAACTGCTGCTGTATAGAGGTACCTGGGGATCCTAGTGCATGAAACACAAAAGGTTAGTATGCAGGTACAGCAAGTAATCAGGAAGACAAATGGAACGTTGGCCTTTATTGCAAGGGGAATAGAGTATAAAAGCAGAGAAGTCCTGCTACAGCTGTACAGGGTATTAGTAAGGCCACACCTAGAGTATTACATACAGTTTTGGTCACCATTTTTAAGGAAGGATATACTTGCATAGGAGGCTAGTCAAAGAAGGTTCACTAGGTTGATTCCAGAGCTGAGGGAGTTGATTTATGAAGATAGGTTGAGTAGGTTGGGCTTGTACACATTGGAGTTCAGAAAAATGAGGGGTGATCTTATCGAAATATATAAGATAATGAGGAGGATCGACAAGGTAGATGCAGAAAGGGTATTTCCACTCATAGGGGAAACTAAAACTAGGGGACTATGGGCTAAATTTTCCTCATTTTTTGCATGCTTAACGCCCACTTAACGTCCATTTTACTGCTGAAATGACGTATAACGCCCATATCTCGCCCATTTAGCCACAAAATGGAAACTGACGGGCATTTTTCGGAAACATATCGCCGAGCGTTACTTTCCCCGTGTGCGTAACACCGGGAAAAAATAATACTGCCCCTCCATTTTTTTGGGGTGGAATCATCAGAATGGGTGAAATCAATGCCCATAATATCGCTCAGCGTTACTTTCTGCACGGAATCAACGACGAGATTCAATAATACCGCCCGCCCATTTGGCGAAACTAATGCCCAGAGATTACCCACCATCACTTTCACCACCTCGCACACATATCGCCCACAATATCGCTCGCCCAAAAAAATGAACAGAAAAAGTGGAAATGTTCTGAACTAAAGCCAGCGGTGTTGCTGCCATTTTTAAAATCGCAGTTCGCTTCATTCAAAACTTCGGGGGAATTTGCATTGACTCTGGAGTTCTTCTCAGGTGACTTGACCATCTCACAGAAATATTTTCAGACTCTTGGGGCTTTACTCTAGGTGTATCTTAGTGAGGAAATTATTGCTTCCGATCAATTGCTATTATACTTTCATTGCAATGGGGCCAGCCATTTCTCAGCCTGCATCGATTCATATGCAGATGCTGCAGAGTGCAGATGGCTCAATGTGTGATGCACATCATTATGTCCCCAATTTAAGACATGCAGGGATGAGGAGGGCCAGACCATACACACCCCGCACATACAGGGAAAAGAGGTCTTACCTCAACGTGTCCGACCACACCTGCCTTCGGAGACTGCGCTTCCACAAGGTGGTGCTCAATGAAATACGTGAGCTCATCAGGCAACAGATGCACCCTGCCATCAGGACATCAATGTCGGTCGAGGTCAAGGTCACTGCAGAACTGTCTTTCTATGCGTCCAGTTCCTTTCAGACCTCCGCGGTCAAGATTTGCCCTCTGTCTCACCATGCCACCCATCGCTGCATTAGACAGGTCACGGAGACCCTGTACCCTAGAAGGATGGATGTTAACAGCTTCCCCATGACCACGGAGGCTCAGACTGACAGGGCTGATCATTCTATTGCATTGATAAGTTCTCCAGGGTGCAGGGAGCAATACAGTGCACTTACATTGCCATGTGGCCACCTTCTCAGGACCCGGAGAGTTTCCGTAACAGAAAAGGATTTCATTCCCTGATAGTCCAACTAGTTGTCGACCACAACCAGATCATCATGGCAGTGAATGCCAAATGTCCAGGCACCTTCGACGAGGCTCACATCCTGCGTGAGAGCGCTGTCTCTGACATCTTTAAGAGTTAGCCACAAGGACAATGCAGGATGCTCGGTGTTAACCGATATGGCCTAGCCACGTGGCTGATGACCCCCCTGTGTGACACCCACACCGAGACCGAGAAGCGATACAACCAGAGCCACAGAGACACACGCAATGTGGTCCATAAAACAATTATTTTGCTTAAGCAGTGCTTCAGATGTCTGGACCACTCAGCAGGGGAGCTACAGTACAAACCTGAGCAAGTAGGTAAATTTGTGGTCGTGCGCTCCATGCTGCACAATCTGGCTATCAGGAGGGGCTAAGAATTGCCAGAAGGCACTGATGCTCCACCTCAGGAGAGGAAGAGGATGACGAGGGGCTGGATGCTGACCTAGGACCAGATAATCAGGCTGGCTATGCAACCATGCCCACGGCACCCTCCAGACCGCAGGACAGGGCCTGTGGTGGCTATATAGCTGCAAGACTCTTATGTGAGGAGCTGATATCTGAACGATCTGCCTGAAAGAATGTTGCTGTGAGTGACAACGCTGACACACTGCTGTGTGTGTGCAGCTCAGACATCAATGGTGGCCATCACCTTGGTGCCAGTTAAAGTTTAACTTGATTGAAGTTAAGTTTTATTTAACCCTTTCATATTAAGGAATCATCAGTTTGTAACGGTCCAGCTATCTGAAACAATGCGCAACAAGGTTATGTTCAACCCTGAAACTTCTTCTGTCCAACTAGTTGTCGACCACAACCAGATCATCATGGCAGTGAATGCCAAATGTCCGGGCACCTTCGATGAAGCTCACATCCTGCGTGAGATCTTTAAGAGTCAGCCACAAGGACAATGCTGGATGCTTGGTGTTAACCGATGTGGCCTATAAAATGACGACATGGCATGAGATCATTGCGTGATATCATTGCTAGGTACTGTCACAGAGACTGATAGAACACATAACCGACAGATGTAATCATGATTATTATGATAATTATCATTGTTTACCTAAAGATGTACACCGTGACTGCAGGCTTTGAGTAAAACATTCGGGGTAAAAGTGAAAGACCTCACATCTGCTGATAGTCACTCATGACTGTTGAAAATCAAATTATATCAATACATAAGTACATGTAAATCAATGCAATACTTACTCTTGCGGATCCCACAATGTCGTTCCATCGTTTGCAGCATTGGTTGCCTTCACGCACCTCGTTGGTCACTGACGAGACCTCCTCTGCTATATCGGTCCATATCTTCTGGTATGCCTTTGGGGTGGGCTTCCCATGTCCTCACTGTGTCAAATCACCCCAGCGTAACTCGACCTCCTGCAGGAGGGAGGCATTTGCCTCATCTGAGAACCTCCTGGCTCTTTTGCGCCCTCCAGTGTGCTCCTCTCCTATCTCACTGCTCTCTCCAGCGTCAGTCTCCACACCGTGCTGTGATGCCTCCTCCTCTCTCTCCTTTATAGGGCAAATTCGGTCGAATATGTGTCTGGTAACAGCTAATTTTTCTTTGCCTACTTGCTGTGAAGCAATATAAGAAACATAAGAAACATAAGAATTAGGAACAGGAGTAGGCCATCTAGCCCCTCGAGCCTGCTCCGCCATTCAATAAGATCATGGCTGATCTGGCTGTGGACTCAGCTCCACTTACCCGCTCGCTCCCCATAACCCTTAATTCCCTTATTGGTTAAAAATCTATCTATCTGTGACTTGAAAACATTCAATGAGCTAGCCTCAACTGCTTCCTTGGGCAGAGAATTCTACAGATTCACAACCCTCTGGGAGAAGAAATTCCTTCTCAACTCGGTTTTAAATTGGCTCCTCTGTATTTTGAGGCTGTGCCCCCTAGTTCTAGTCTCCCCGACCAGTGGAAACAATCTCTCCACCTCTATCTTGTCTATCCCTTTCATTATTTTAAATGTTTCTATAAGATCACCCCTCATCCTTCTGAACTCCAACGAGTAAAGACCCAGTCTACTCAATCTATCATCATAAGGTAACCCCCTCATCTCCGGAATCAGCCTAGTGAATCGTCTCTGTACCCCCTCCAAAGCCAGTATATCCTTCCTTAAGTAAGGTGACCAAAACTGCACGCAGTACTCCAGGTGCGGCCTTACCAATACCCTATACAGTTGCAGCAGGACCTCCCTGCTTTTGTACTCCATCCCTCTCGCAATGAAGGCCAACATTCCATTCGCCTTCCTGATTACCTGTTGCACCTGGGCCAATTGTGGAGCAGTGGAGGCGTGGCCTAAACAGTTGGAGCTGTGAGCAGTGAGAGAAGGAGCTGCTGCTTTTGCTCCTGGCTGGGCCTGTGAATCAGCCCAGGAAGAGAAGGAAGGAAGGAAGGGGCTTCACCACCAACTTTCACCCAGAGGGAGAGGAGGAAAAAGCAGAAAACTTGAACAACTTCACCACTTCTACAAAGAGTTGGAGAGAGGGGGAAAGACCAACAACAACATCCAGTGTGGAAGGAGGGAGACTCTACCATTTTACAGGTGGGTGTATTGGTGCAGTCCTAAAAGACTTTGCTGTATCGGTGGGGGGAGGAAAGAAGACCAGTCGGGGGCCGGAACATCGCGGGGGGTGTGTGTGTGTGGAAGTGTGTGTGGGGGCCTTGCTTACAACTAGGCCCCACACACCTTTGAAGCACCCCTCCCCCATTGCCAAGCCTGGGATAGCTGGAGCTACCAGGCTGAAGAAACAATTAATCCACCCTAATTAACATCGTTGGGAGTGTGTGCCTGTGTGGCTCCAGCTGCACCAGGTGAAGACATCCTCTCCCCTCACCCAAAGACCACCCCAAAGACTATTTTTGTTTGCCATCTGGGGATTGCACCCACCCACAGCTGCGAGGGGAGACCTGCCCTCGCAGTTTCCCTTCCCACCCCCCTCTCTCTTTCTTTGTTAATCTCTGTCTCTCCCCTCTCTCTCTGAGAGCCCTTTTCCTCCCAAATTGATTGGAAAAATATAAAACAATTAAGACAACTGAGCAGAGGGAGCAAGGCCCCTCCCCAATTGTCAACTAGGGGAGAGGTGTGCCTCGTTAAGAGCTCCTCTGCTCAGTCTATTAAACGAGGCCATTTAAAGACCATTAAGGCCTGTGACTTTGGGGTGGGTGTAGCCCTTAAAGGAACCCCGTGATGGCGACCCCATCTACGCCGGTGGCAGGGCCAGCTAGGACTTATGCGCAGGCGGCATCCACATCCACGGCACCTCCTGCGCCACCTGCTGCCCTGCCACCATTCAGACTTATAACTACGAAACATGGGGTCAAGAGCTACACTCACCCCACAATGAGCATTGAGGAGTGCGTGCGGGCGATGGCTGGGGTAGTCGGCCCCTCGGCCATTGTCGCAGCCTCCAAGATGTCTGGGAAGGCCGTGTTCTTCCTGGGGTCGGAGCGGGCGGTGTCCCTGGCCATTGAAAAGGGGCTCACGGTGGGCGGGGCGTTCCTGCCGGTGGACCCTCTCGAGGCCACCGCGCAGAGGGTCATTCTATCAAACGTCGCGCCCTTTGTTCCCGCTGAGCTCCTCCTCCCTCACCTACACCAACTGGGGGAGGTAAGGTCGGGGATCAACCCCATACCGCTTGGCCTCAGGGAGAACAGCCTGCGCCATGTGTTCTCCTTTCGCCACCAGCTCTTTGTCCGGCTGGCACGGGAAGAGACGACAGAGGCCAATTTTAATGTGGTGCACGAGGGGACTGCCTACCGCGTCTTCTGGACGTCGGACGGCGTGCAGTGCCATGCCTGCAGGGAGGTGGGGCACGTTCGCAAGAACTGCCCCGCCTCCAAAGCCGCCAAACCACCGAGGGCGGCCAAGGCTAGCGCCGCCGCCACCCCTCCCCCTAGTAGCGTCCGCGTACCGGGAGCTGTGGGTGCGCGGGCATCGTCAGGGGCCTTTGTTTTCACGGCCTCCGGCGGGGGGGAGGGAGAGCGTCCGGCCGGAAAGAAGGCGCGGAAGAAGGCTAAACACCTAGAGGCGGGTCCCCTCGGTGCGCCAAACAAGCTGTTCACCGCGCTCGGCCCAACCCCGTCACCAGCGAGCGCGGGGTGCCCTGAGCCCGTGCCCGAGCCCTTGACTAATACCGCAGAGGGGTTCGGGCGCGGGCAAGATAAGAAAAAGGGGGGAGTGGAGCGGGAGGCCTCGGCAGACACGGGTGTCTCCCTGTCTCCGTGCCCCCCCGCACGAAAAAAAGGAGGCGCCGCTCCAATGAGGCGGGGGGGGGAACAACATCTCTCCGCGGAGGAGTCGGTGCCCGCCGCGTGTCCCGCGTCCCCCACCGGCGCCCCCAAACTGCACCGTAGGCACGAGGAATCTGTCCCCGGGGAGGGTGAGGCAGTCGAGGCTGCCCAGCCGCTGCCTCCCGGGGATGGCATGAAAGATCTGGCTGTCGTGGGGGGCGTGGGGCCAGCGGAAGAATGCATAGCCGCCAGGTCGAGCGTCCCGGAGACTGAGGCGGGCGGGGCCGAAAAGGCCAAACCTGAGCCCGCCCAGCCAATATCCAACTTCCCCCGGGATTTGCTCGACTTGGCAGAAATACAAAGTATTAACACTTTTATTGAATCTGTACACGCTGGGCCGGGGGGTGGCGGCGGGGAGGGAGAGGAACACCCACCCTCGCCCCCTACTTTGGAGCTGGAGCGCTTGGAGTGCCTGGGGATTTTCTATGGCCGGGTCTCTCCTTGTTCCCCGGTTCCTGGGGCGGAGGAGGAACTCCTTCCGCTGTCGCTTCCTGACCCAGCACCAATTCTAAAAGAGCCCAGTGGGGACTCCTCTGCCGACGATCCTGGGGGTGGGATCGGGGCAGAGCCAGGGCCGGATGGAGCGGCCGGGCCGTTTGCCGTACCTCGTGCGGTCGACGGGCCGGCTGCTAGCGGCGACCTCCCGGAGGAGGACGGGGACTCGGTGGAGGACGCGGGTGAAGATTTCGAGTCCATCGCCAGTGAGGCGGTGGATCTCCTCGTGCCCGCCGCTGAGTCCCCCCTCATTCCCGTAGAGGATCTCCGGGACTTTTTGGTCGAGAGCCAGGGTCGCTGCAACCGAGCCCATCTGGCCCGGGAAAGATGGTCCGTGCCGGGGCTGCTCATCGCTTCCGTCCGCATCGCCGCTAAAACCATGGCCGCGGGTGGGCCCTTATCAAGGGCGCAAGGCCTTGAGCTGCGCCGGCTCAAAAAGTTCCTCGCTGGGCTGCTGAAGGAGTGGAGGTCAACAAAAGACTCCGCTCCCTCCCCCGCAATAGGTTAAGGTAGAGGTTGCACTATGCTTTTGCCATGAAGATAACCATAGCCAGCCTCAACATCAACGGCGGCAGAGGGGCACGTCGTAGATTTGACAATTTTTCGCTCCTGCGGGAGGGGAAATATGCGGTGTGCTTCCTGCAAGAAACCCACACCGTTCCGGGAGACGAAGCCACGTGGCTCCTGGAATGGCAAGGAGAGGTCCGCATGAGCCACCTCACCGCCACTTCTAGTGTGGTGGCCATCTTGCTGGGCCCGCATTTTCAGCCGGAGATCTTGGGGGTCGAGGAGCCCGTGCCAGGCCGCTTGCTGCACGTAACGGTTCGCCTGGGGGACGTGCCGCTCCATCTCGTGAACGTGTACGCCCCTCAGCCCGGCCCGCAGCAGGCGCGCTTCTTCGAAGAAGTGTCCGCTCTTTTTGGCTCCGTCGACGTCGGCGACTGCATTGTCTTCGGGGGGGATTTTAACTGCACCCTCGAGGCGAGGGACCGCTCCGGTGCCCCGCAGAGCATGACGGCGATGGAGAAGTTGAGGGACCTGGACGGGTCCTTCGACTCGGTGGACGTCTGGCGAAATCTCCACCCCGACTCCAGCGCCTTTACTTGGGTGAGGCCTGGAGTAGGATGGTCCAGAGTCGACCGCCTTTACGTGTCTCGGGCGTACGTTTCCTGCGTCCCGGCGGCCTCCATGCGGCCGGTGCCGTGTTCGGACCACCACCTGGTGTGGGCGGAGCTCGCTTCGCTCCGCGCGAGGACGGGGTCCGGGTACTGGCACTTTAACAACCGGCTGCTGGAGGACGTGCGGTTCCAGGACTCGTTCCGTCGATTCTGGGCCGACTGGAGAAGGAAGCAGGGGGGCTTCCCCTCCTTGAGGCTATGGTGGGATGTGGGCAAGGCTCACGTCCGCGTCTTCTGTCAAGAGTACGCGAGGGGGTCGACCAAGAGGCGGGCGGCCGGAGTCGGGCGCCTAGAAAAAGAGGTGCTCGACCTGGAATCCCGTCTCGGTCAAGTCGTCCAGGACCCGGCCCTGCGGACGGTGTACGAAGCTAAGAAGGCCGCGCTGAAGGACCTGCAGCTCGTCGGGTCCCGAGGCGCGTTCGTGAGGTCGCGGATCCGGTTCCTGCGGGATCTGGACCGCGGCTCCCCCTTCTTCTACTCGCTGGAAAAAAGGCAGAGTGTCCGTAAGCAGCTCTTGACGCTGCTGGCCGACGACGGCTCTCTTGTCTCGGATCCGGAGGGCGTCAACAACAGAGCCCGTGAATATTACGGGGCTCTGTTCTCTCAGGATCCGTCCAGCGAGGAAGCGCGTAGAGTTTTGTGGGAGGACCTGCCGAAAATCAGCCCGGAGGGCGGTGAAAATTTGGAAGCTCCGCTCAGCCTGGTGGAGCTGACCGGTGCCCTCGACCGGCTCTCGAGGGGAAAATCCCCGGCGCTGGACGGGCTGACCGTGGAGTTCCACAGGGCGTTCTGGGACGTCCTGGGGAGCGACTACGCGTGGGTCCTGGGGGAAAGTCTGGCGACCGGGAAGATGCCCCTCTCTTGGCGCAGGGCAGTCATCGTCCTGCTGCCTAAGAAGGGCGATCTCCGCCTCCTTAAGAACTGGCGCCCGGTCTCCCTCCTCAGCACGGACTACAAAATCTTCGCCAGGGCGATGTCTGCTCGCCTTGGCACCGTGCTGGACCACATGATCCACCCCGACCAGTCCTACACGGTCCCGGGCCGGACAATCCACGATAACATCCATCTGGTCCGGGACCTCATCCATTATTCCCAGGAGGCTGGTCAGTCGGTCGCCTTCCTATCTCTCGACCAAGAGAAGGCGTTCGACAGGGTGGATCACGACTATCTGCTCGGAACTCTGCGCGCTTTCGGGTTCGGGACGCATTTCGTCGCCCGGATCCGACTTTTGTATGCCGCCGCGGAGTGTCTGATTAAGGTTAATGGGTCCTTGATGGCGCCCCTTCGCTTTAGGAGAGGGGTGCGCCAGGGATGCCCCATGTCCGCCCAGTTATATGCCATCTGCGTGGAGCCTTTCCTGTGCCTCCTGCGGACGAGGTTGACGGGACTGGCTCTGCAAGGGCCGGGCGTGGAGGTCGTCCTCTCGGCTTACGCCGATGACGTGCTCCTCGCAGTAGAGGATCCCGCTGACCTGCGGAGGATGCGTGAGTGCCAGGAGAGTTACTCGGCCGCATCCGCCGCCAGAATCAACTGGGAAAAATGTTCCGGACTCCTGGTGGGTCAGTGGCGGGTGGACTCCCTGCCGGAGGAGCTCAGGCCTTTTGCCTGGAGCACGACCCATCTCCTCTATCTGGGAGTCTACCTTAGCCCTGACGAGGAAGCCTGGCCGGCGAACTGGCAGGAGCTGGAGGCCAAGGTCGCTGCTCGCCTAGTGCGCTGGACAGGACTGCTCCGAGTGCTGTCCTACAGGGGTTGAGCGCTAGTCATAAACCAGCTGGTGGCCGCAATGTTGTGGTACCGGCTGGTCACTTTGACCCCTCCCCCTGCGTTTGTCGCCAAGATACAGAAGAAGCTGGTGGACTTCTTCTGGAACAACAGAAAGCACTGGGTCTCTGCCGCGGTCTTGAGTCTCCCGCTTGAGGAGGGCGGTCAGTCGTTGGTGTGCGTCAGCGTCCAGCTCGCGACTTTCCGTCTTCAGACCCTGCAGAGATACCTTTACGTCGAGCCCCCTCCTAGGTGGTGTGCTCTGGCGACGTATTTCTTCCGCCAGCAGCGCGACCTCAATTACGACACGCAGCTCCTGTTTGTGAACTTGGGGGGTGTCAGGACCGCCCTCCAGGAGCTGCCTGTCTTTTACAAGGAACTCATCAGGGTCTGGAACAAAGTCTCCGCCGGCTGGAGTGGCGGCTGTCCTGCAGGAGCCGCTGCTCGGGAATCCATACCTCCACGACCGAAGTTTTATGTGGCGGTCGGAAGAGAGGGCTGTGGCTGGTGAGGTGACCAGGGTCAGGGACCTGCTCGATGGCGGAGGAGCGGGCTGGATGGCGCCAGGCACGCTGGCGCGGCGCCTAAATTCAGCCAACGTCTGCCGCGCGGCCGATGCCATTGAGTCGCTAAAAACAGCTCTGGGCCCTGACTCCGTTAGGTGTGTCGAGGAGGCTCAAGCACGTGGGGAGATCCCGTCCGAACTGACCCCCGTCCGGACGGAATTCCTCATCGGCGCCAAACCCCGGAACCTCCCTCGGGAGCCGGCGCCTCACAACTTGAGCCGCCTCGAGGAAATCCCCTCCGTGCCTTTCAGTTCCGCGCGGAGGGGTTTCCTGTACGGACTGCTCCTGCACACTCTCAACTTTGCCATCCTCGTCGGCCGTCCGGACACGCCATGGCGTACCATCTTGCCGTCCGGAGGAGGCGGGGGTCCCCGATGGAGGGCACTCTACGCAGGGGTCCTCCCACTATTCATCGGGGACTTGGCCTGGAGGGTGGTGCACGGAGCAGTGCCGTGCAACAAATTTTTAAGCCGGTTCACGGACTCCCAGGCCGCCTGCAATTTCTGCGGTCTGGAAGAGTCCGTGTTCCATGTTTTTATGGAATGCACGAGGTTGTAGCCCCTGTTTTATTATTTAAAGGGGCTGCTCCTGAAATTCTGGCTGCACTTCAGTCCTACTCTCCTGATCTTTGGGCACCCTGTGCGGAGGGGAGCGGGTAGGTCCGAAGGCCTCCTCGTAGGACTGCTCCTGGGCACGGCCAAGGGTGCCATCAGCCGGTCCAGGCAGCGGGCGGTCGAGGGGGTCGTTCAACCTGACTGCCTGCCTCTCTTCCGCGTGTACATCCGCGCCAGGGTGTCCTTGGAGATGGAGCACGCGGTGTCCACCGGTACGCTCGCGGCCTTCCGCGAGAGGTGGGCACCGGAGGGACTGGAGTGCATCGTCACGCCCGGCAACCAAATTTTAATTTGATTTTATGTTTTAAAGTTTAATTTGTTTTAATTGCCGGTGCTTTTAGTGTCCCCCTCCCCTTTTATAGGGGGCACTGGAAAAAATGTGATTTTAGTGCCCAAAAAAAGACACAAAAAAAAAAGGGCCTTGTAAATGTCTGGTGTGTCATCCAGGGCGGGTGGCACGGTTTAATGTTTATGTTTTTTCAGGTAAACTCCAAAAGAGTTGCATGCACAAGGACCCCCAGGTCCCTCTGCACCTCAGCATGTTGTAATTTCTCCCCATTCAAATAATATTCCCTTTTACTGTTTTTTTTACCAAGGTGGATGACCTCACACTTTCCGCCAAACCTTAGCCCATTCGCTTAACCTATCCAAATCTCTTTGCAGCCTCTCTGTGTCCTCTACACAACCCGCTTTCCCACTAGTCTTTGTGTCATCTGCAAATTTTGTTACACTACACTCTGTCCCCTCTTCCAGGTCATCTATGTATATTGTAAACAGTTGTGGTCCCAGCACCGATCCCTGTGGCACACCACTAACCACCGATTTCCAACCCGAAAAGGACCCATTTATCCTGACTCTCTGCTTTCTGTTCGCCAGCCAATTCTCTATCCATGCTAATACATTTCCGCTGACTCCGTGTACCTTTATCTTCTACAGTAACCTTTTGTGTGGCACCTTATCGAATGCCTTTTGGAAATCTAAATACACCACATCCATCGGTACACCTCTATCCACCATGCTCATTATATCCTCAAAGAATTCCAGTAAATTAGTTAAACATGATTTCCCCTTCATGAATCCATGCTGCGTCTGCTTGATTGCACTATTCCTATCTAGATGTCCTGCTATTTCTTCCTTGATGATAGTTTCAAGCATTTTCCCCACTACAGATGTTAAACTAACCGGCCTATAGTTACCTGCCTTTTGTCTGCCCCCTTTTTTAAACAGAGGCGTTACATTAGCTGCTTTCCAATCCATTGGTACCTCCCCAGAGTCCAGAGAATTTTGGTAGATTATAACGAATGCATCTGCTATAACTTCCGCCATCTCTTTTAATACCCTGGGATGCATTTCATCAGGACCAGGGGACTTGTCTACCTTGAGTCCCATTAGCCTGTCCAGCACTACCCTCCTAGTGATAGTGATTGTCTCAAGGTCCTCCCTTCCCACATTCCTGAGACCAGCAATTTTTGGCATGGTTTTTGTGTCTTCCACTGTGAAGACCGAAGCAAAATAATTGTTTAAACTCTCAGCCATTTCCACATTTCCCATTATTAAATCCCCCTTCTCATCTTCTAAGGGACCAACATTTACTTTAGTCACTCTTTTCCGTTTTATATATCTGTAAAAGCTTTTACTATCTGTTTTTATGTTTTGCGCAAGTTTACCTTCGTAATCTATCTTTCCTTTCTTTATTGCTTTTTTAGTCATTCTTTGCTGTTGTTTAAAATTTTCCCAATCTTCTAGTTTCCCACTAACCTTGGCCACCTTATACGCATTGGTCTTTGATTTGATACTCTCCTTTATTTCCTTGGTTATCCACGGCTGGTTATCCCTTCTCTTACCACCCTTCTCTTTCACTGGAATATATTTTTGTTGAGCACTATGAAAGAGCTCCTTAAAAGTCCTCCACTGTTCCTCAATTGTGCCACCGTTTAGTCTGTGTTTCCAGTCTACTTTAGCCAACTCTGCCCTCATCCCACTGTAGTCCCCTTTGTTTAAGCATAGTACGCTTGTTTCTGACACAACTTCCTCACCCTCAATCTGTATTACAAATTCAACCATACTGTGATCACTCATTCCGAGAGGATCTTTTACTAGGAGATCGTTTATTTTTCCTGTCTCATTACACAGGACCAGATCTAAGATAGCTTGCTCCCTTGTAGGTTCTGTAATATACTGTTCTAAGAAACAATCCCGTATGCATTCTATGAATTCCTCCTCCAGGCTACCCCGTGCGATTTGAGTTGACCAATCGATATCTAGGTTAAAATCCCCCATGACTACTGCCGTTCCTTTTTCACATGCCTCCATTATTCCCTTGATTATTGCCCGCCCCACCATGAAGTTATTATTTGGGGGCCTATAAACTACGCCCACGAGTGACTTTTTCCCCTTACTATCTCTAATCTCCACCCACAAGATTCAACATTTTGTTCATTCGAGCCAATATCGTCTCTCACAACTGCCCTGATATCATCCTTTATTAACAGAGCTACCCCACCTCCTTTCCCTTCTTGTCTATCTTTACGATTCTTCAGATACCCCTGTATGTTTAATTCCCAGTCTTGGCCACCCTGCAACCATGTTTCTGTAATGGCCACCAAATCATACCCATTTGTAATGATTTGTGCTGTCAACTCATTTACTTTATTTCGAATGCTGCGTGCGTTTAGGTAGAGTGTTTTAATCCTAGTTTTTAAACCATGATTTCTAGTTTTGACCCCTCCTGCAGCCCCTTTATATTCAGTGGCCCTTTTTGTTTTTTGCCTTGGGTTTTTCTGCCCTCCACTTTTACTCATCTCTTTTCTGTTTTTTGCTTTTGTCTCCCTCTAAAGTGGCCCTTTTTGCTTTTTGCCTTGGGTTTCTCTGCCCTCCACTTTTACTCATCTCCTTTCTGTTTTTTGCTTTTGTCTCCCTCTAAAGTCTCCTTCCTTTCTTCCAAAGCAGCCACACCACACCACACCCAGCCACGCCTTCAATCCCTCTGAGCCCAACTCTCTCTGTCTCCTTTTCTGCGCCTGTCATGATGACCCTTGACCTTCAGAATCACAGGAATCGAGCATTGCCATGCCGTTGCTAAGGATGGCCACACTTTACGGCAGAAGATCAAAAAAATTTAACTCTACCGCCCATTTTATATCGCTCGCGGTAACGCCCATTTTCAAAAGTGGAAACTAGGTGCTTTGAGACTGGGCGAGAAGCCGGCGATCTGAAAACCCTTTTTTAACGCCCACACCGGAAATAGCGCCTATTTTTGGGCGATAAGCACAAAAGTCTAAAATCTAGCCCTGAGTCTCAGAATAAGGGGCCGCCCATTTAAAACTGAGATGAGGAAGAATTTCTTCTCAGAGGGTTGTAAATCTATGGAATTCTCTGCCCCAGAGAGCTGTGGAGGTTAGGCCATTGAATAAATTTAAGGCGGAGATAGACAGATTTTTGAGCGATAAGGGAATAAAGGGTTATGGGGAGCGGGGCAGGGTAGTGGAGCTGAGTCCATGATCAGATCAGTTCATTATTAAATGATGGAGCAGGCTTGAGGGGCCAGGTGGCCTACTCCTGCTCCTATTTCTTATGTTCTTATGTTATTTATTTTCTCTTCTCTTGCATCATTATCTCTGCTGTCCTCCAAAGGATTTATCCTTGGCCCCATCCTATTTCTCATCTGTATGCTGCCCCTCAGTGAGATAATCTGAAAAAACAACTTCAGGTTCCATCTCTCTTGACCCCTCCACGTCTCTGATTTGTCACGCTGATTGTCTGACATCCAATACTAGGCATCCAATCGAAGCCATTGTCTTCCGTCCTTCTCACTGGCAACTGTCTGAGGCTGAACAAGACTGTTTGCAACCTAGGTGTCATATTTGACCCCGAGTTGAGCTTCTGACTATATATCCACTCCATCACCAAGACAGCCTACTTCCACTTCTGTAACATCGCTTGAATCCGCCCCTGCCTCAGCTCATCCGCTGCTGAAGCCCTCATCCATGCCTTTGTTCCCTCTAGACTTGGCTATTCCAATGCAGTCCTGGCTGGCCTCCTACATTCTACCCTACATAAACTGGAGGTGATCCAAAACTCGGCTGCCCATGTCCTAACTCACACCAAGTCCTCATCCCCCATCACCCCTGTGCTCGCTGACTACATTGGCTTCCGGTTAAGCAACGTCTCGATTTAAAAATTCTCATCCTTGCTTTCAAATCCCACCATGGCCTCGCCCCTCCTGATCTCTGTAATCTCCTCCAGCTCCACAATCCCTCAAGATGTCTGCGTTCCTCTAATTCTGGCCTCTTGAGCATCCCTGATTATAATCGCTCAACCATTGGTGGCCGTGCCTTCTGCTCCCTGCCTAAACCTCTCCGCCTCTCTTTCTCTCTTTCCTCCTTCAAGACATTCCTTAAAACATATCTCTTTGACCAAGCTTTTGGTCACCTGCGCTAATTTCTAATTATGCGGCTCGGTGTCAAAATGTTTCATCTCATAATACTCCTGTGAGTAACCTTGGAACATTTCATTGCATTAAAGGCGCTATATAAATACAAGCTATTGTTGTTGTTGTTTCAGGCAGTCTTTAAAACTTACCTCTTTGACCAAGTCTTTGGTCACTTGTCCCAAAATCTCTTTAAGGGGCTCAGCGTCAAATTTGGTTTGATAACACTCCTGTGAAGCATCTTAGGCCGTTTTACTGCGTTAAGGTGCTATATAAATGCAAGTTGTTGTTTTCTCTCCTAGCTTTTCTCTCTTAACTTGTCACTGTTATCTTTTGCCATTCAACTTATTGTATCAATCAGGATAAAGTCGCTGTCAAGAGTTTGTCTGGTGTAGAGATTACTCCTTGAAATGAATCATTCTGCAACAACAACAGTCAATTATTTACTCAGTGTACAAAGGTGAAGCTCTTTGGTCCCTATTTTCCACTTGCTGCATTTTTGGCACCCACGCATGTTCTATTTTCATCTTTACAGTTGAAGAATGCAAAGATCAGGAACCACAGGAATCTTACTGGTGGAGGTCCACCAAGTAAGCTGCAATTGAGCCAGCTGGATCTCTGATCTGATTAAAGCTCACCAGAGAAGATCCACCACCAATGTGGACGCTGGGCCCAGGTCAAGTAGATGGGGTAATTTGCACTGTGGGTTGGCTAAATACTGCGTGGGCTAGCTAGGCTTTAATAGGTGTTTTTGAGATGTTTTACAGCAGCTGCGCATCAGGAAGAGGCAGAAGGTGATCCAGAAGGACAAACAGAAGGACAGGCAGAAGTATCAGTAGAAGTACCAGCAGAAATAGCACCCGAAGTACATCCAGAAGAGAGCCCAGAATTGTTTACTGATTTAGAGCAGGACGATCCGGATGAAGGCCAGCATGAAGATCACCCCACTGATCAGATGGTCATATTGGACCTGCAGCCGGTGGAGCCCACGGATCAGGATGCACGTCCCAGTGTGGTCCAGCAACGCACACCTGTGAGAAGGATGCCCAATAGGGTCGAGGAGCAAGGCACAGGTGGGAGACGGTGAGGGAGGGTGGAAAGGATAGCTGGATCACAAGCACAGGTAGACATGGTACAGCTCATCAGGATGAGTGGGGAGAGTATGCAGCTTACCAGGAAGCTCCTGGACACCATGGGTGAGGTGAGGGTAGAAATTGCGGGACTGTTAGGAGAAGTAGCAACACTGTCTGGAGGAATAGGACCATCACTGGCTGGGCAGATTAGGGAGGGAATGGTGGATGCACTTGATACACTGTCGAGAGAGCTGATGGGGAAATTGTCTAAAATATGTGACGGAAATTTGCAGGTTGCTGCAGAAATAAGGGAACACACCCAGGTTGTCATTCAACAACACTAATTGGCAGCATCAACTGATGCCACTCAAATCATCCCCAGACCACCCTCAGGGACTGTGCCACAGAGTGATCCACAGCTTGCAAAAGAAGACGAAGACGAACCAGGGTCTTCCAGAAAGATGTCGACTAGGTCTGCCCCTGTCCAACCCCACCAAAGAAAAACAAAAAAATATAACATTGGGCTCACTGCGGGGGCGAGGAAATCTGCTGCACCAACAGACAGGGCTAAGGGTAGAGACACCAGGGTGGGCAAGAGGAGCACTACGCGCTAGTGGTCGTTGAATAAGGGGGAAGGAGGGATATTTGTATCTTGCTGTTACTTGTTTTGTTAATAGAAAAGTTTGATACAATAAAGTTTTGTTAATTGAAAATGTTAAAGTTTGCGACAAGTTTAAAGTTTGATATTTCTTCATTGAAAAGTTAAATGTTTTATTAAAGTTAAGTACAAATATACAAATGTCTAATAAACCTATTCTTTTAATTTAACCAGAATCAATGCATTATTTTGTGAATTTAACCAACATAAACCAACACATTATTAAAAGTGCAAACAGGTGTAAATGGTCAACATGGTGCAACAATATAATTAACCGTGCCGCCACTTAGCCTTCAGGCAGAAAAACGTTCACGGATTAGCCACTGACACAAGTCTCTAGCAATGGCTAGAGGTCCCCTTGGTCGCCCCACCCTCCTCCACCATCGTCCTGCGGCTTGAGGTGGTTCCTCCTCCTGCTGCTGGTCCTCCTCCTCCTCCTCCTCCTCCTCATCAGCCTCTTCCAAATCCTAATCCCTCCTTCTCCCTTCAGGAGGATCTTCAATGTCCAATACCTGTCCCCTCATGATGGCCAAGTTGTGCAGCATGCAGCACACGACAGTGAATTGAGTGACGTGGTGAGGGGAGTATTCCACGCAGCTTCCAGAGTAGTCCAGGCATTGGAAACGCTGCTTTAAAATGTCAATTGTCCTTTCCATGATGCTCCGTGTCGTTATGTGGGACATATTGTACTGACGCTCTGGCTCAGTGCGGGGATTGCGTATGGGGGGGTTTCATAAACCAGGTAGCGAGCCCATAACCTTTGTCCCCGAGCAACCAGCTCTGCCCTTCTGGCAGCTCCTGAAACATTGCAGATATAATGCTTTCACATAGGATGAAAGCATCATGGATGTTACCGGGATATTTGGCATCCACTGCAATGATCCGCTGCAGATCGTCGCACACCAGCTGCACGTTTAGGAAGTGGAACCCATTCCTGTTGCAGTAAACTTCGGGATCTTGCAAGGGTGCTCTCAAGGCGATGTGGGTACAGTCAATGGCACCCTGTACCCTGGGGAAGCCAGCAATTCTGGAGAACCCCACAGCCCTGTCTCTCATTGCCTGTGTGGTCACAGGGAAAGTGATGAACTGATCCCTTTTGGCATACAGTGCAGCTGTCACCTGGCGAATGCAGCAATGGGTGGCATGCTGAAAGATCGAGTAGTTGAAGCTTGAAATAATCCCGTAGCATAGAACACAAGTGCCACTGTTACCTTTACTTCTACAAGTAGGGCAGTCCTTCTTCCACTTCTTGGCCGTATGTCTGCCCTGATTAGTTGGCAGATCTCAGTGATGACCTCCTTTCTGAATCACAGCCTGCGACCGCAGTCTGCCTCACTCAGTTGCAGGTATTAGTGCTTCTTCCTATAGACTCGCTGAGGGTAAGGCCTCCTCCCCATCAACCTGTCTGCCCGATATCAGCGTTGAATTATTCGTCACCTCTGCATGTGCATGCCATGTACAGCCAATGCCCGTATCACATCAGGCATGCTAAAAATTGCACCCATTATTACTGTTATTATGCAGATAAATACTTAAATCACTGACACCTCTCCTCTCCGTTTTGCTCCACAAGGCTGGGTGACACCCTAGATCGGACCACACCCTGAACTGTGCAGGCGTTTGTTTGTTTGTTTGTACAATGTTCTCTTAGGGTCACCAGTGAAAAATGATGATTTCTAGCTTGCTGCTCGGCCTGTGCACGAAACGTCCCATTTCGGATGCTGACTGCAGTGATTCTCCCAGGCTCAGGTGCTTGTATCCGGCCAAGCCCGCGTCCCTGCCTGGCCGGCACTCTCCCGACCCGTGCCTGGAACCCAGCAAGCAACGATTGTGTTGGGGTGGACGGCGCGATTTGGTTGAAAAAGAACCATCCTAATCCTAACCCAGCAAAGTTATTTCAGTTTCCTCCCTCCGAAAAACTTATACATTTGTTTATTATATTGTCTCGCTCCAAAAACTCGGAAATTACTTTCCGAGTTATTTTCAGAGTACCCTGTCCAAAAAAATACATGGATTTGTACTTGATTTTGTCTTCTTTTGCCTGGCCCCAATGTCCTTTTGTGCGCCGTGTCGATTTCCTTAAGTTCACAGAAGGTTTCTTTTTCGGGGCTGAAAAAAATTGTGCTCGGCCAAAATCGCCTAACTGCAGAAAAACAACACCCAAGCCCGTTTTCACTCGTGTCTGCACCAAAAAATGTTAAATTGCCGCATATGGTCCGCGCCGGCATACAAAAATTGGCGAAAATTGGAAACTGAGGATTTGATGCCAAAAAACGTTTGGACGCCAAAAAACAGCGCACAATCGTGGCGAAAATAAGGGCCTTTGTATGTAGGGAAATATAGGATAGGTCATGCTGTCATCACTGAGGCCACTATTCATACTGTCACAACTGCAGAGAAATTAAATCATAGGTTCTGAGCTTGCTGCAACACTGCAACAGCACAGTTCCACACTGGGGAAAAATAACTGTAAAGATCAGTTGTATCAAAGCACAACTCCTGTTCGATGATCCGAGTTGAGAAGTATTAAAAAGAGTTATCTGCTGATGATGTGGAAAACTGAATTGTTATTTACCTCTAGTTCCCACTTTTATTTCTTCTATTTCCCCCCCCACCCCCCTCTTTTTTCATCCCCTCTAATGCTTCCTGCCACCCTGCTTTCAACTTCAATCAAGCTCTGAATCATGAACTTCTCAACTCGGATCATCTAACAGGAGTTGTGCTTTGATACAACTGATCTTTACAGTTATTTTTCCCCAGTGTGGAACTGTGCTGTTGCAGTGTTGCAGCAAGCTCAGAACCTATGATTTAATTTCTCTGCAGTTGTGACACAGAGCTGAAGCCTCAACAAAGAAATGTATAAGATTATGAGGGGGCTTGACAAGGTGGATGCAGAGAGGAAGTTTCCACCGATGTGGGAGACTAGAACTTGAGGGCATGATCTTAGAATAAGGGGCCGCCCTTTTAAAACTGAGATGAGGAGCAATTTCTTCTCTCAGAGGTTATAAATCTGTGGAATTCACTGCCTCAAGAGAGCTGTGGAAGCTGGTACATTGAATAAATAAATTTAAGACAGAAATAGACAGTTTCTTAAACGATAAGGGGATAAGGGGTTATGGAGAGCGGGCGGGGAAATGGAGCTGAGTCCATGATTGGATCAGCCATGATCGTGTTGAATGGTGGAGCAGGCTCAAGGGGCCGTATGGCCTACTACTGTTCCTATTTCTTATGTTCTTATGTTCTTATGAGTAGGCCATTTAGCCCCTCGAGCCTGCTCTGCCATTCAATATCATGGCCGATCTGATCTTGGCCTCAACTCCACTTCCCTGCCCGCTTCCCATAACCCTTGACTCCCTTATCATTCAAAAATCTGTCCATCTCCAACTTAAATATATTCAATGATTATCTTCATGTCAACCAGAGACCTAACTGATAATCTCCTATCTAAGTGACCAAGAACAATCAATCCTTGAGATATACTTTAGTAATGATACATTTTCCAAGTAACCCGAATTATGTGCGGCACATTTAAATAGGATATTATTAAAATATTCCTAGTTTTGTTGAAAATAAAATATTTCCATAATTTTACCATACATTTACGTACTAACTAGATTCAATAGATCACATATACAACATGTATTCAAACATTTGAAATGCTTGCTGCACATTCCACTACAAGAATGCAGAAATAAAATTACTTTATTGATTAATGATTGTTATGGAATGTTTATAATAAGTTGCTGCATTTTGATTCTAATTTATTACTGTAGGTAGTTAATGGGCCATTAAAGGACAATTCAACCTTTATAATACATGGATTAAAGAGTGTGTGATTAAAATCTTGATAGATTTGGAAACAATTATCCTAGACGCTCCTTCACTTCACACATGATAGAGCTGCTTAGGGCTCAGCAATTGCCCAGATTGTAAAACATATCTCTATATTGTTTTTAGCGTTAAGTTACCTCATAAAGTTAGAATGAACCAGCTTGAAATAACACCACAACTGCACTTACATAAGCCCAAGTTACTTCATCTCATAGGCTGATATCACAGTTTCATGCACTAGTACACATGTCACCAAGAATTGATGCAGCAAAATGAAGAATCAACCCAACTGTGTGAAATTGAGTATCCTTCATTTGTAGCAAAAAGCAAATTATAAGCTAATGGTTCTAGAAAACGGACATTGTCTATTGCACACAGACATTTTCAGGGACATTCAAAGTCTTACAGCAAAGTTTGTTTTTATTTATTCGTTCATGGGATGTGAACGTTGCTGGCAAGTCCAACATTTATTGTCCAACCCTAATTGCCCTTGACAAGGCGGTGCTGAGCCACCATCTTAAACAGCTGCAGTCCCTGTGGTGAATGTACTCCAATAGTGCTGTTAGAGAGGGATTTCCAGGATGTTGACCCAGCTACAAGCTTGGTGTGTAACTTGGAGGGAACCTTGGAGGTGGTGGTGTTCCCATGCGCCTTCTGCCCTTGTCCTTCGAGGTGGTAGACTTCATGGGTTTGGGAGGTGCTGTCGAAGAAGCCTAGGCAAGTTGATGCAGTATTTCTTTTAGATGGTACACATTGCAGCCACGGTGCACCGGTGGTGGATGAGGTGCTAATCAAGTGGGCTGCTTTATCCTGGATGGTGTTGAGCTTCTTGAGTGTTGTTGGAGCTGCACTCATCCAGAGAAGTGGAGAGTACTCCATCACATTCCTGATCTGTGCCTTATAGATGGAGGAAAGGCTTTGGGGAGTAAGGAGGTGAGACACTTGCCACAGAATACCCAGCCTCTGACCTGCTTTTGTTACTACAGTAATTTTGTGGCTGGTCAAGTTAAGTTTCTGGTCAATTGTAACCCCCAGGATGTTGATGGTGAGGGATTCGGCGATGGAATCGTTGTTGAATGTAAAGGGGCGGTGGTTACACTCCTGCTTGTTGAAGATAGTCATTGCCTGGCACTTGTGTGGTGCAAATATTACTTGCCACTTATCAGCCAAAGCCTGAATGTCGTCCAGATCTTGCTGCATGTAGGCATAGATTGCTTCATTATCTGAAGAGTTGCGAATGGAACTGAACACTGTGCAGTCATCAATGAACATCCCCACTTCTGACCTTATGAAGGAGGGAAGGTCAATGATAAAGCAGCTGAAGATGATTGGGCCTAGGAGTTCTGGCTGAGGATGGTTGCAAACAATTCAACCTTGTCTTTTGGACTCAGGTGCTGGGCTCCACCATCATTAAGGATAAGGATATTTATGGAGCCTTCTCCTCCCATTAGTTGTTTAATTGGCTACCACCATTGACGACTGGATGTGGCAGGCCTGCAGAGCTTTAATCTGATCTGTTGACTGTGGGATTGCTTAGCTCTGTTTATAGCATGCTTCTTCCACTGCTTAGCATGCATAGAGTCCTGTGTTGCAGCTTCCCCAGAGTGGTACCTCATTTTTAGGTACGCCTGATGCTGCTCCTGGTTGGTACCCTTGATTGTAATGGTAGAGTGAGGGATATGCTGGGCCATGAGGTTACAGATTGTGGTGGAATGCAATTCTGCTGCTGCTGCTGATGGCACATGCGCCTCATGGATGCCCAGTTTTGAGCTGCGAGATCTGTTCTGAATCTAACCCATTTAGCATGGTAGTTGTGCCCCACAACACGATGGAGTGTTTCCTCAGTGTGAAGATGGGACTTCGTATCCACAAGGACTGTGCGGTGGTCACTTCTACTGATGTTGTCATGGATAGATGCATCTGCGACAGGTAGATTGTTGAGGTCGAGGTCAAGTATGCTTTTCCATTGTGTCAATTCTCTCACCACCTACCGCAGGCCCAGTCTGGCAGTTATGTCCTTCAGGACTCAGCCAGCTTGGTCAGTAGTGATGCTACTGAGCCACTCGATGATGGACCCCACCCAGAGTACATTCTGTGCCCTTGCTACCCTCAATGCTTCTTCCAAGTGGTGTTCAACATGAAGGAGTACTGATACATCAGCTGAGGGAGGGCAGTAGGTAGTAATCAGCAGGAGGTTTCCTTGCCCATGCTTGATCTGAAGCCATGAGACTTCATGGGGTCCGGAGACAATGTTGAGAATTCCCAGGGCCACTGTGCCCTGACTGTATACCACTGTGCACCCACCTCTTGTGGTTGTGTCCTGCCAATGGGACAGGACATACCCAGGTGGTGTTTAAAGTTGACCTATTTTCTTGGTTGTGCAGAGACATGATTTTAATAAGGTGAGCTAAGCACATCTTTAGTCTGCAGTAGATGCAGTAACCTAACAGGTTTTAGTTATGGCTTTGAGTGGAGAATCTACTCGTAATAATGAAACACGTGTTTGTAAGAAAATGAACCTTCATAAAGCCTAAAGAAGAATGGGCCGAAATTGGTGAAGGTCAAGGGCTGCCCAAGTGCCGCCCAAAGGACCGCCAATGGCCGCCGAGATACCTGATGGTACATTGGGCAGGAGTTTCGGAAAAAAGTCCTTGAAAGGGCGCCCAGCAGCAAACGAGGAACTTACACCGTCAATCTGGGCAGCAGCGGGCGGGAGCTCCCAATCTCAGCGGCAAAGGATCTTACCGTCCAAGTGCCACTGAGGATAGAGTCGGGCCCACACGGAGGGTTGAAGAACTGAAAAGAAAAATCAATGCAAAAATAACAGAACACCTTCAGAGGATCCCATGCAGGTAATTCGCTGTAAGAATTTAAAAAAATGTTCACTTACCTTTTTTGAAGGTCTTCATACCTAACTTCGGGGATAGACCAGCCTCCACACACTGGTCCTTCTCCCTTCTTGCACCCACTCCTGCCGACTCCCGCCTGCACCAATCTGGCATCTCAGTGGGTGAGAGGTCGCTTGCGCCACTTGGTCATCCGCTGACGTCAGCGGGCGGTTCCTGGCGGTTTTTCCCTCCTGCCCGCTCCAACCCAAATGGAAACTGGCACAGGGCGGAACCCGACGAGGAATCTCGGCAGCAGTCGGTGGTAAGGCCATCAATTTCAGCCCCAATGTCTGTTTCCCCAATTATTCAATGAGATTATCCAGTGTGTAGCTGAGCCAAATTGAACAGAACCCATCTGGTTCACTAATGTCCTTTCGGGAAGGAAATCTGCTGTCTTTACTTGGTCTGACCTCTATGTGACTCCAGCCCACAGCAAAGTTGTCGACTCATAACTGCCCTCTGAAATTGTGGTGTCCTTGCACCTTATTATAGAATCACACGAGGCATGTACTGCAGACAAGGTCACTACATGACCTGAACCTTTATTCCCAGGACCAAGAAGTGCTGACCCTGCGTGGGACCTCCCTTTATATACCTGGATGACCAGGTGAGGAATGTCTCCCACAAGTTCACCCCCTGTGGTCAAGGTGTGCATTACTCAGGTGTATACAGTGTACAGTGTTGTTACATAAGGGTTACAGTTATGTAAAGGTTACAAACATGACATCACCTCCCCCCAACATCTTTGGGTCAAAGATTGAGTCTTTCAGGCGGTCGACGCTCTATCGTGGAGCGCCGCAGTTGGGGCTCTGGTGGTTCAGCCTTGGCATGCGTCTCTGTCGCCTGAGGTGATTCTGGCCTGTTCGGGCTGGCCGCAGGGACTGTGCATGCTGGTGAATGTCCTTGTTGCTTGTTCACTGGCAATGGTGTGAGTGACATCTCATGATCTTCCTCAGGTTGCTCAGTGTCCATGCTGAACCTTTTCTTTTCTTGGTCCAGATGTTTGCGGCATATCTGCCCATTGTTAAGTCTGACCACTATGACGCTATTCCCCTCTTTGCCAATTACAGTCCCCTCAAGCCACTTGGGTCCCAAAGCATGATTGAAAACGAATACAGGGTCATGGATTTCTATGCATCTTCTCACTGAGTTGCGATCATGGTACTCGATTTGGGACTGGCGCTTGCCCTCAACAATGTCTGACAGGGCTGGATGAATGAGGGACAGCCCGTTTTAAGCGTGCGTTTCATGAGTAGTTCCGTGGGCGGGACTCCCGTGAGCGAATGCGGGTGGGACCTATAGGCCAGCAGGAGGCGCGATAGGCGGTACTGAAGGGAGGGTCCTTGAATCCGGAGCATGCCCTGTTTTATGATTTGAACCACACGTTCCACCTGGCCATTGGAAGCCGGCTTGAACGGTGCTGTCCTAACGTGTTTGATACCATTACCCAACATAAACTCCTGGAATTCATAGCTAGTGAAACACGGGCCATTATCGCTAACCAGGATGTCCGGCAAGCCGTGGGTCGCAAAGACCGTACGCAGACTCTCCACGGTGGTGGATGTCGTGCACGAATTCAATATGATGCACTCGATCCATTTCGAGTATGCATCGACAACAATCAGGAACATTTTTCCCATGAACGGGCCCGCGTAGTCTACGTGAATACGTGACCATGGCCTGGTGGGCCAGGGCCACAGGCTGAGTGGGGCCTCCCTGGGGGCATTTCCCAGCTGAGCACACGTCATGCACCTGCGAACACAGTGTTCCAGGTCTGAGTCAATTCCCAGCCACCATACATGTGACCGGGCAATGACCTTCATCAGCACAATGTCTGGGTGCTCGCTGTGGAGTTCCCTGATGAATGCTTCCCTTCCTTTCTGGGGCATGACTACCTAGCTGCCTCATAGCAGGCAGTCAGCTTGGATGGAGAGCTCGTCCATCCGTCTGTGGAACGGCCTGACCTCCTCGGGGCACGCTCCGTGTGCGGGCACCCAATCCCCAGTCAGGACACATTTCTTTATCAGGGATAGGAGGGGATCTCTGTTGGTCCAGATTTTGATCTAGCGGCTATGATGGGGAAGCTTGCGGTGTCGAAAGCCTCAACGGCCATGACCATCTCCGCGCTTTGCTCCGATGCCCCCTCGGTGGTCACCAGTGGGAGCCTGCTGAGCACGTCAGTGCAATTTTCGGTGCCTGGCCGGTGCCGTTTGGTGTAGTCATACGCAGCCAGCGTGAGGGCCCACCGCTGTATGCGAGCTGACGCATTGGCATTGACAGCCTTGCTGTCGGACAATAGGGATGTTAACGGTTTGTGGTCCGTTTCTAACTCGAACCTTCTGCTGCAAAGGTACTGGTGCATCTTTTTCACCCCGTAGACAATGGGAGTGCTTCCTTTTCAACCATCCCATATCCCCGTTCTGCCTGGGAGAGCGACCTGGAGGCATAAGCCACAAGTTGGAGTTGGCCCTCATCATTACTCTGCTGCAACATGCACCCAACCCCATAGGATGATGCATCACACGTTAAAACCAGTTTCTTACAGGAATTGTTCAAGGTCAATAGCTTGTTAGAACAAAGCAGATTCGGCGCCCGATTGAAAGCCCGTTCTTGACAGTCCCCCCAAAACCATTCACAACCCTTAGGCAGGAGCACATGCAGCGGCTCCAACAATGTGCTTAAGTTCAGCAGAAAGTTCCCGAAGTAGTTCAATAGTCCCAGAAATGACCGCAACTCCGATGTGTTGCCGGGCCTGGACGCACGACAGATCGCCTCCGTTTTGGATTCAGTGGGCCGGATCCCGTTTGCGGCAACCCTCCTGCCCAAAAACTCGACCTCTGGGGCCAAAAACACACACTTGGACTTCTTTAGTCGCAAGCCTACTTGGTCCAGTCGGCGTGGCATCTCTTCCAGGTTGTGGAGGTGTTCCCCAGTGTCTCGACCTGTGATTAGGATGTCATCTTGGAATACGATTGTTCCAGGGATGGATTTAAGCAAGCTTTCCATGTTCCTCTGGAAGATAGCGGCAGCTGAACGAATGCCAAACGGACACCTGTTGTAAACGAATAGCCCCTTGTGCGTAGTGATGGTGGTCAGAAGCTTGGATTCATCAGCCAGTTCCTGAGTCATGTAGGCTGAAGTGAGGTCCAACTTGGTGAACAGCTTGCCACCTGCCAGCGTGGCAAAAAGATCCTCCGCTCTCGGAAGCTGGTATTGGTCCTGTAGTGACACTCGGTTGATGGTGGCCTTGTAGTCACCACAAATCCTGACCGAGCCATCCGCTTTCAGGACAGGAACGATGGAGCTTGCCCAGTCACTGAATTCAACAGGAGAAATTATGCCCTCTCTTAGCAGTCTGTCCAACTCACTCTCAATTCTCTCACGCATCACATACGGCACGGCTCTGGCTTTGTGGTGCACTGGTCTGGCGTCCGGGGTGATACGTATCACTACTTTGGTGCCCTTAAAAGTCCCGACACCTGGTTGAAAAAGTGGCTCGAATTTCTGTAGGGCCTGTGAGCATGAACTTCGCTCCACAGATGAAATGGCGTGCAAATCCCCCCATTTCCAGTTCATCTCGGCTAACCAGCTCCTCCCCAAGAGCGCGGGACCATTCTCTGGGACAATCCAGAGTAACAGCTGGTTCTCAGATCCATTGTGTGTGACCACCAAGTTTGCACTGCCTAGTACTGGGATGATCTCTCTGGTGTACGTCCGTAACTGCATGCCAATGCGTTCCAGTTTGGGCCTGTTAGCTTTGAGTGGCCATAGTTTTTCAAATTATTGGGCACTCATAAGTGACTAGCTGGCTCCTGTGTCCAGCTCCATGCTCCATGTTGTCTCAGACAGCAACCCGACCATTCTTAAAACGAGGATCAAGAAACATAGAAACATAGAAAATAGGTGCAGGAGTAGGCCATTCGGCCCTTCTAGCCTGCACCGCCATTCAATGAGTTCATGGCTGAACATGCAACTTCAGTACCCCATTCCTGCTTTCTCACCATACCCCCTTATTCCCCTAGTAGTAAGGACTTCATCTAACTCCTTTTTGAATATATTTAGTGAATTGGCCTCAACAACTTTCTGTGGTAGAGAATTCCACAGTTTCACCACTCTCTGGGTGAAGAAATTCCTCCTCATCTCGGTCCTAAATGGCTTCCCCCTTATCCTTAGACTGTGTCCCCTGGTTCTGGACTTCCCCAACATTGGGAACATTCTTCCTGCATCTAACCTGTCTAACCCCGTCAGAATTAAACGTTTCTATGAGGTCCCCTCTCATTCTTCTGAACTCCAGTGAATACAAGCCCAGTTGATCCAGTCTTTCTTGATAGGTCAGTCCCGCCATCCCGGGAATCAGTCTGGTGAACCTTCGCTGCACTCCCTCAATAGCAAGAATGTCCTTCCTCAGGTTAGGAGACCAAAACTGTACTCAATACTCCAGGTGTGGCTTCACCAAGGCCCTGTACAATTGTAGCAACACCTCCCTGCCCTTGTACTCAAATCCCCTCGCTATGAAGGCCAACATGCCATTTACTTTCTTAACCGCCTGCTGTACCTGCATGCCAACCTTCAATGACTGATGTACCATGACACCCAGGTCTCTTTGCACCTGGCCTTTTCCTAATCTGTCACCATTCAGATAATAGTCTGTCTCTCTGTTTTTACCACCAAAGTGGATAACCTCACATTTATCCACATTATACTTCATCTGCCATGCATTTGCCCACTCACCTAACCTATCCAAGTCGCTCTGCAGCCTCATAGAATCCTCCTTGCAGCTCACACTGCCACCCAACTTAGTGTCATCCGCAAATTTGGAGATACTACATTTAATCCCCTCATCTAAATCATTAATGTACAGTGTAAACAGCTGGGGCCCCAGCACAGAACCTTGCGGTAGCCCACTAGTCACTGCCTACCATTCTGAAAAGTCCCCATTTACTCCTACTCTTTGCTTCCTGTCTGACAACCAGTTCTCAATCCATGTCAGCACACTACCCCCAATCCCATGTGCTTCAACTTTGCACATTAATCTCTTGTGTGGGACCTTGTCGAAAGCCTTCTGAAAGTCCAAATATACCACATCAACTGGTTCTCCCTTGTCCACTCTACTGGAAACATCCTCAAAAAATTCCAGAAGATTTATCAAGCATGATTTCCCTTTCACAAATCCATGCTGACTTGGACCTATCATATTACCTCTTTCCAAATGCACTGCTATGACATCCTTAATAATTGATTCCATCATTTTACCCACTACCGATGTCAGGCTGACCGGTCTGTAATTCCCTGTTTTCTCTCTCCCTCCTTTTTTAAAAAGTGAGGTTACATTGGCTACCCTCCACTCCATAGGAACTGATCCAGAGTCAATGGAATGTTGGAAAATGACTGTCAATGCATCCACTATTTCCAAGGCCACCTCCTTAAGTACTCTGGGATGCAGTCCATCAGGCCCTGGGGATTTATCGGCCTTCAATCCCATCAATTTCCCCAACACAATTTCCCGACTAATAAGGATTTCCCTCAGTTCCTCCTCCTTACTAGACCCTCCGACCCCTTTTATATCCGGAAGGTTGTTTGTGTCCTCCTCAGTGAATACCGAACCAAAGTACTTGTTCAATTGGTCCGCCATTTCTTTGTTCCCCGTTATGACTTCCCCTGATTCTGACTGCAGGGGACCTACGTTTGTCTTTACTAACCTTTTTCTCTTTACATATCTATAGAAACTTTTGCAATCCGTCTTAATGTTCCCTGCAAGCTTCTTCTCGTACTCCATTTTCCCTGCCCTAATCAAACCCTTTGTCCTCCTCTGCTGAGTTCTAAATTTCTCCCAGTCCCCGGGTTCTCTGCTATTTCTGGCCAATTTGTATGCCACTTCTTTGGCTTTAATGCTATCCCTGATTTCCCTTGATAGCCACGGTTGAGCCACCTTCCCTTTTTTATTTTTACGACAGACAGGAATGTACAATTGTTGTAGTTCATCCATGCAGTCTCTAAATGTCTGCCATTGCCCATCCACAGTCAACCCCTTCAGTATCATTCGCCAATCTATCCTAGCCAATTCACGCCTCATACCTTCAAAGTTACCCTTCTTTAAGTTCTGGACCATGGTCTCTGAATTAACTGTTTCATTCTCCATCCTAATGCAGAATTCCACCATATTATGGTCACTCTTCCCCAAGGGGCCTCGCACAACGAGATTGCTAATTAATCCTCTCTCATTACACAACACCCAGTCTAAGATGGCCTCCCCCCTAGTTGGTTCCTCGACATATTGGTCTAAAAAACCATCCCTTATGCATTCCAGGAAATCCTCCTCTACCGTATTGCTTCCAGTTTGGTTAACCCAATCTATGTGCATATTAAAGTCACCCATTATAACTGCTGCACCTTTATTGCACGCACCCCTAATTTCATGTTTGATGCCCTCCCCAACATCACTACTACTGTTTGGAGGTCTGTACACAACTCCCACTAAAGTTTTTTGTCCTTTGGTATTCTGCAGCTCTACCCATATAGATTCCACATCATCCAAGCTAATGTCCTTCCGAACTATTGCCTTAATTTGCTCCTTAACCAGCAATGCTACCCCACCTCCTTTTCCTTTTATTCTATCTTTCCTGAATGTTGAATACCCTTGGATGTTGAGTTCCCAGCCCTGATCATCCTGGAGCCACGTCTCCGTAATCCCAATCACATCATATTTGTTAACATCTATTTGCACAGTTAATTCATCCACTTTATTGCGGATACTCCTTGCATTAAGACACAAAGCCTTCAGGCTTGTTCTTTTAACACCCTTTGTCCTTTTAGAATTTTGCTGTACAGTGGCCCTTTTTGTTCTTTGCCTTGGGTTTCTCTGCCCTCCACTTTTCCTCATCTCCTTTCTGTCTTTTGCTTTTGCCTCCTTTTTGTTTCCCTCTGTCTCCCTGCATTGGTTCCCATCCCCCTGCCATATCAGTTTAAATCCTCCCCAACAGCACTAGCAAACACTCCCCCTAGGACATTGGTTCCGGTCCTGCCCAGGTGCAGACCGTCCGGTTTGTACTGGTCCCACCTCCCCCAGAACCGGTTCCAATGCCCCAGAAATTTGAATCCCTCCCTGTTGCACCACTGCTCAAGCCACGTATTCATCTGCACTATCCTGCGATTCCTACTCTGACTATCACGTGGCACTGGTAGCAATCCCGAGATTACTACTTTTGAGGTCCTACTTTTTAATTTAGCTCCTAGCTCCTTAAATTCGTTTCGTATGACCTCATCCCTTTTTTTACCTATGTTGTTGGTACCAATGTGCACCACGACAACTGGCTGTTCTCCCTCCCTTTTTAGAATGTCCTGCACCCGCTCCGAGACATCCTTGACCCTTGCACCAGGGAGGCAATATACCATCCTGGAGTCTCGGTTGCGGCCGCAGAAACGCCTATCTATTCCCCTCACCATTGAATCCCCAATCACTATTGCTCTCCCACTCTTTTCCTGCCCTCCTGTGCAGCAGAGCCAGCCATGGTGCCATGAACTTGGCTGCTGCTGCCCTCCCCTGATGAGTCATCCCCCTCAACAGTACCCAAAGCAGTGTATCTGTTTTGCAGGGGGTTGACCACAGGGGACTCCTGCACTACCTTCCTTGCACTGCTCTTCCTGTTGGTCTTCCATTCCCTATCTGGCTGTGGACCCTTTCCCTGCGGTACGACCAACTCGCTACATGTGATACTCACGTCATTCTCAGCATCGTGGATGCTCCAGAGTGAATCCACCCTCAGCTCTAACTCCGCAACGCGGTCTGTCAGGAGCTGGAGGCGGATACACTTCCCGCACATGTAATCGTCAGGGACACCGGAAGTGTCCCTGAGTTCCCACATGGTACAGGAGGAGCATAACACCCGACCGAGCTCTCCTGCCATGACTTAACCCTTATATACACTTAAATTGGCAACAACAATGTTAAAAGTTACTCACTGATATAGAAGAGAAAAAAGAAAAACTACTCACCAATCACCAGCCAATCACTTACCCTCTTGGCTGTGACGTCACCTTTTGATTTCTTTCTACTTCTTTTTTGCCTTCTCCCTGTAGCTGCACAAGTCACGCCTTTTATAGGCCTCTCCACGCACCTCCTCGACGCTGCTCCCGACTGCCACCGACGCTGGGCCCCGGACTCCCTGCTGTGCCTTTTATAGGCCTCTCCACGCACCTCCTCGATGCTGCTCCCGACTGCCGCCGACGCTGGGCCCCGGACTCCCTGCTGTGCCTTTTATAGGCCTCTCCACGCACCTCCTCGACGCTGCTCCCGACTGCCGCCGACTCTGGGCCCCGGACTCCCTGCTGTGCCTTTTATAGGCCTCTCCACGCACCTCCTCGACGCTGCTCCCGACTGCCGCCGACGCTGGGCCCCGGACTCCCTGCTGTGCCTTTTATAGGCCGCTCCACGCACCTCCGACGCTGCTCCCGACTGCCGCCGATCTGATGACACATGTTTGATTGTTCACTCATAAGGTGCAAACTCTACGAGTTATTGTGGAAATAAATAAATATCCTCTTCAGACTTGAGGATAGCCAAAGACTGTATTTCTTCCAAATGTGATGAAAGAAATATAAATGCAAGAAACTTAGTTTGGGTCCACTGCGAGAGCATTAACAAATTCGGTTGTTTCACTTATGAAGCAACAGAATTTACACAGAAGCAAGCTAGCAGCATGAAGAACTCAACCACACAGAGAGAGGCAGCAAACCCAGACAGAGACTAAATGACAGCTGTCATGGTGGCCAAATCTAGGGCTCTGAAGAATGCAGCAATACTGACAGCTACGGAAATAGCTGGAACTTGAGATAGCCTCCCAGATCCTGAGCACAGTAGTTGGACTGTAAAATAGAAAGTGAGAACTCTGGGCCATTTTATTGCTGCTAACTGAGCTAGCAGTGAGCTAAAATGATGCCGGACAGTGTGTAAAAAAGAATTGAAATATACAAACTAATGGCAAGGAATCCGTGCCATCCCACATGTTAGAAGCATGACAACATGAGCTGAGAGGATCTAATGGAATATAGGAACAGAGGAACATAGGAACAGGGGTAGGCCATGCAGCCTCTTGAGCCTGCTCCACCATTCAATTAGATCATGGATGATATGTACCTCAACCTTATTTACCCTCCTTTGTTCCATATCCATTGATACCCTTACCTAATAAAAATGTCACTCTCAGTCTTGAAAATGTCAATTGGCCTCCAGCATCTACAGTCATTTGGAGGAGAGAATTCCAGATTTCCACTACTCTTTGTGTGAGAAAGTACTTTCTGATCATACTCCTCAATGGTCTAGCTTTAATTTGAAGACTGTGCCCCTTGTTTTGCATTCCACCACCAAGAAAACTCCGAGTCGTGACAGAAGGATCAATCTGATTTGGGATTCTTTAGAACAACGGAACAAAGCTCCTTCGAAAAGGTACAGGTAATGAATGGTATAAGATGGTGCTCAAGCATTGAGTTAAGGACAACAACCTATTTCTTTAATCCACATAACTGAGAGAATATTGTTTTTTATATTCTAACCTTGAAATATTCTGTTAAGCCTTTAGTCCCTAATACTTCTAACTTAGAACTGTGGGTTCAATACCCACTCCAGAGACTTGAGCACAAACTTTAGGCTAACAGTCCAAAATTTAGGCCAACATAGAGGGAATTCCATACAATCGGAGGTGTGAACTTTCGGATGAGACATTAAACTGAGGCTCAATGTGCCCTCTCTGGTGGACATTAAAGATTTAATGGCACTATTTCAAAGAAGAACAAGGGAGTCCTTCCTGGTCTCCTGGCCAATATTTATCCCCCAATCAACATTTCTAAAACAGATGATCAGATCATTATCACATGGTGTTGAGATAGAGGATCACCCATCATCATATTGAATGGCGGTGCAGACTCGACTACTACTGCTCCTATTTTCTATGTTTCTATGTTTCTGTTTGTGGACCTTGCTAAGTCAAATTGGCTGCTGTGATTCCTATATTGCAACAGTGACTCTACTTTATATTTACTTCAATGGCTGCAAAATGCTTTGGGACATCCTGAGGTTGTGAAATTGCTATATAAAGACAAGTTTTTCTTAAGTATGAGACAGCTAACCATACACCCAGAACCAATTCTTGTTTAATATTTTCTTAAGGTAATGATTTGTCAATATGAAAACATTCTATCAAATGCATGACATTCAGAAGTACTTAGAATGAATAAATAGCAGCCATGGCATGAAATGCATCATGAACATCATGCATTCATACAAAAATCTAAGAACATCTACTTTTTGTTTAAATATCTTTAATATGCCAAAGCATATACTGCTGATTAACTGCTTCTATTAAAACTGTTATTTAACTTTGCAGTTTAAGCAGAATCAATAATTAATGCTTCTGTCAAAACTTCAAATGGCAGAGCAGTGCAGTGAACAGCATCTACATCTACGGTCAATGAGTCACTTCTAAATTAGATTTATCAGTAACTAGAGATGTTAATGCAGCAATCTTTCTCTCATTACCTAAATCAGACTGTAGGATGTACTTACTGTTGTGCATTATTATTAACAAAAGGGAGATATGTTTACAGGGGAGCAAGATCTATATAATGTGCTAATTCCACCGTTTGTCCTGCTGCTCTGAGTATTTCACCCTTTGTAAAATGCTTTCAGGGAATGTAGTGAGAAAAGAACTTGTTTGTTGTTAAAGCCCAAGAGCAAACTCATGGAGAATTATGTAGATGGGGAAATAAATCATAAAGCAAGTGCTGGCTTCTAGCTCAAACTGGTATTAGTCGGCTTAATGAACAGAAAATAACACCACCGCTGTCATAAAAAGTTAAATTTACTAATCTCTGTTGCTTTTTCCAAATGTTAATCCTTGTAAAAACATGAAGATCTTCATCTGCTATTGAAGTTTATTTTGTCCACTTCGATCATATTGCCCTTTACAACCATTTTATGTAGATACAGCTAAAGCTACCATTTGCAGAATGGCTTGTATATTTTATGCAAATGGACAAGCAGACAGCAAATGAAATGTAATGCTGACTAATGCAAAATACAAATATTTCTCAGCTCTGCCAACTGCTTGAATATGCTCACATTTCGCATTCTGCTGCAGTAAACTGGAACCTAACTAGACAGCTGTGAATATATACACATAAGTCTGGCTACAGCAGTGGTTATTACTAACTAGGCCTTTTGCCAGCGAAGGAATTCCACTCCATCGCTCAATTTGTTTTGGTCAAGCAGTAATTTATCATGGTTAAAACCTCATTATCTTCTTTAAGAAATCATCAAGGTAAATCACTGAAAAATTTGCATAATTATTGTTTCTATTTGCACACTGTCTTCCTAAATGGACTCACCTCATTTACTGGAGAATTAGGCATAAGCTGGCAGAAATTAAAGCTCTGGAACCCCTGTTATAGCTAGTTGTACTATTGGAGTTCAACTGAGTAAAACCATGCAGTTTCCCAGCACAGAGAACCAATAAAGTTGCTAATTCTAGTCTAGCCAGGACCAGTGTGCCTGTTAGAATATTGCCTTGCAAGATTATAAACTGAGTAACAACTGCCAGCCTAACAACGAAGTATGGAATTTTCCATCCTTGCCACATCACTGACTTGGCCCCAATCAAAGTCACAAATGACACTCTTTCTATTTGTGGCCATGGCGTATTTTCCTTCCTCATCCTTCTTGAGCTCTCTGCAGCCTTTGACATGATCAACCACGCCACCCACTTCCACAGCAAGAATATACCTCCAGTGCTGTGTCAAACTGAGATTACAAAGTGCTCATTAACATACCCAGAGTTTATGTCAATGCCCTGAGTACAAATGCTTGCAGCCATGTTATCAATGCTTGATGTTAGGAACTTTGATGGATGGGAGTGGAATGTGTGTATGCATGCTTACACAATGTGCTGAGCTCTCTCCTGGATTCAAAGATGGACACATTTAATTTATTTAGTGCAAAGTCTTGAAGCTCCAAACATATCCTCATGAGCAGCTCCGCTCGTACGAAAATAACGTATTTACATCGCACTTTTAATGAGAATGGACAGTTTCTGTCCACTGCTTACTTCCACAATGCTGCTCTTTGGCTTGTCTCCTCTCCCACTCTGTTAGGATGCCTGCTCAGTTCTGAATTTGTTGTATCTGTGTTAATTCCCGGGACTCATTCCTCTGCTGCTCATGATTGATTTCGACCAAATCCAATCTACTCCCAGCAGCAAACGAACCAACCAACACTCCATCCTGAGTCTCCAGGAATTCAAACAGGCACGGCAAGTTCAGTCAGAGCTGGGCAGGCATCCAACACAGTGGGCGAGGAGTGCAAACTGAGACTTTATTCCTGGATGCCCATCCTTGTGGAATGAACAATGACAGTCACATCCGAGCCGTGTAAGCAAGGAATGGATAGCTGGGACTGGATACTGTAGTTACTGAGCTGAGATTGTTACCTACCGAATAATTGCACTCGTGCGTACAGTGTACGTATAAATCACTTACACGGTGTACTGCAACATTCTGGTTATAAAAGTCTGTCAACAACATAAAAATAATAAATGGGCATAATCATCGCTAAATAAATTAAAACTGTGGAATATCAGGTGAAAACACTGTTCAGGAAACGTGATTTAGATCTCCGCAATGGCTTTTAAGATCATAAATAAAGTGACTACAGCAGCAGCAATTCACAGTATAAAACTGATTCAAATTCAGCAACTGCCATTTCAAGTGTAAGAGATAGGACACAGCATAAAATTGTTATTAGTAAATCAGGATTCCTATTCAGATGTTTGAGTTTAAGTACCTTGCTATAACTGCAGGCTAGTAGCCCTTACCACTCTTACCCGAAAACCTTATAAAACTTCCAGTTGCAACATGAAAAATATCGACTTGTTCTGCACTGTATTTGTACATTTTCAAGGTATCTCTGTCTACATAAATATATTCACTCACTGGCATGTCTGTGTGTTGGTAGAATCGCAAAATCAAATGGAAAGGTTTTATTTGACTGCCAGCAGATTCAGTGAAACTCCTGTCACCCTGGGCCAGCCAGATCTGTACATTTTCAGCTCACAGTGACACTGAGAGTAATACTAGCATTACATCGTTGAAGCTACTCAAATATTAGGAATAGCTTTATTAGCATAATATTTCCCTAAATTAAAACAGAATTTTATATTAAAATAAATTCTAAACGTTTTAGCCCTGAAAGCCCTGGTGGGTTGCTGTGTGGCTGGAAGTGCAGTGGGGCAGGACTTTAGCTCACCCAGTCAGTCTGGGCAGCTGACCCCACTTCCAATCTCAGGAACAGGGCCATTACTACTGACTCATTAGTATTAAAGGGGGCGGATGTCTGTGTTGCCTGGGTGCCTGACCCACAGGGGGACGGGAATTTTGGAGGCAGCACCTTTCCACTCTATTACCGGGACCTTTCTTGCTGAACTGACTGAATAGCAAATTTCTCAGAGAAAACAATCATTCTTTTCGCCATTTGGAAGCCAGTGATTTGGGCCCCACTTCTGCTAGTATGAATTGCAGGCAAGCAATGAATGCTTCCATCATGCAGGCGTGCTGTGTGCTGGGGGGTGGGAAGGAGGCAGAACTGGTGGGATTTCTGGCAAATGATGTCGTCCCATCTCCTCTTCTAATATTAGTACAAGCGTTGGGGGAAAGCACTACTTGAGGAGCAAGGGAGTTTTCCCCAAGTCCTGGCCACCATTTATCACACAATCAACATCACTAACAAATGGTATAATTCCTAATTCATTTCATTGCTGTTTGTGGGATCTAGCTGTGTGCAAATTAATTGCTACATTTCCCTACATTACAGCAGTGACTATACTTCAAAAAGTATTTAATTGACTGTGAATCGCTTTGGGACATCCTGAGGTTGTGAAAGGTGATCTATTAATGCAAGTTCATTGCAGTAGATCTTAACTTTGTGCATAGTCAATGGAAATAAAAATCAAGAGAGTTTTAAAATGTACTGTTGACTCACTATCACTTATATTACACTATCACCCAAAGTTAAGTTCTACCCCAATCTTTCTTAATCCCCAAATGCCAGAGAGGAAAATCTGCCCTGTTAACTCATTCACATCATGGAGTAAACGAGTACCATGTTCATGAAAAAAATGTTGGACAAACTTTTTTTACTTTGTGAATAAATTCTGTCCTCTTCTCTCTCCCGTTTGTCCCCATCAAAAAAAACTTGGCAAATACATTTGTTGACGGCTGGTTCCGATGAACAAGCAGAAAGTGTAAATCAAATATGCTTGATCAAAAATGCTGACACTGGATGACAGCAATGGAAAAGTGTACCGTTAGCCAGCAATAACATCCTTGATCTGGACAGATAGAAATAATACACGTTTAAAAATCGATTTCAATTTATCTGGGTTTTATTCTGTTTATTTCTGTTTTAGTGACAGATACTAATCAACTTACCAAATTCAAATGTGCACCATGTCTTGGAATGTAAGAAACCGACCTTCTTATCAGAGGCGGGTCCGGCATTGTATGAAACCCTTGTAAATCTGCTTGTGCCTGACGAGCCAAAGGACACAACACTTAAAAAGATGTTAATGAAGCTGGAGCAGCACTATAACCCCAAACCATTAGAAATTGCTGAAAGCTATCGTTTCGGGATTCGGAATCAAAAGCCTGATGTATGTATAAGTGATTACATCGTAGCATTAAAAAATCTTGCGATGCACTGTAATTTTGGAAACTTTCAAAACCGAGCATTACGGGATCATTTTGTTTGTGGGGTGAAAAATGATGCGATCAGAAGGAAGTTATTAAGTTATTGACGATGGATGATTTGACTTTTGAGATTGCTTGTCAGACAACGAGGTCAATGGGCATGGCCGAACAATATTCCCGAGAATTAAATAATAATTACGGTCATCAGTCAACCGAGGCAAATCACCTGCAGATTCAAAGTAAAAGGCGGTGGGGGCCCAAAGTCTCAAAAACTGGAAATTCTAACAGAGCGTCGAAGTC
Source organism: Pristiophorus japonicus (assembly GCF_044704955.1). Lineage (NCBI taxonomy): Eukaryota > Metazoa > Chordata > Chondrichthyes > Pristiophoridae > Pristiophorus > Pristiophorus japonicus. The sequence continues at coordinate 91,642,412 of NC_091993.1, read as the reverse complement.
GTGCTATCGGTGCCTGGGACAACACATTGCTCAAAGTTGTCCATGCGTGAAGACAGAGTGTTTCTTCTGCAGGAAGACTGGGCATCTTGCGAAGGCAAGCTGACTGAAGGGTAAACCAGCTTTCAAAGCTATGAGTCCAGCGTTCAAAGCTATGAGTAGAAATTCCAAGAGACTACATAGCATGGAAGAACAACAACAGGACAAGGAGATGTTAGAGTTACACGTCATCAGGAGCACGAGGTTAACGGACAGCAATTCGGAAAGCATCAAAATCCACGTAGATGTTGCGGGATTCAAGATACCAATGGAAATTGACACGGGTGCATCCATGAGTGTAGTACTAGAGTCGCTGTACCGCGACAAATTGAGTGATTTTCAACTGGAAAAATCCAAGATAGAGCTGTGAGGCTACTCGGGAGAGAAAATTCCTGTGGTAGCCCGTATCACCGTACCAGTGAAATATAAAGATCAATTTCAGAGCTTGCCTCTAATAGTAGTGAAAGGAGACAAGCCTGCCTTACTAGGAAGAAATTCTCACTGAAGCTGGATTGGAGTGAGATTGTCTGTGTGGAAGCAAGATTTTCATCAATGGATGAGGTTATCAAGAAGTATCCGAAGGTGTTCTGCGAAACGAGCAGTCCGATCCAAGGCTTCAAGGCAAGTGTCAGGGTACAGAAGGACGCTAGATCGGTGTACTACAAGGCACATTCCGTACCATATGCACTCAAGGAGAAAGTTGAGCAAGAACTCAAAAGACTAGAGACTGAGAACATTATTTGTAAGATAGATCGATGTAATTGGGCTACGCCCATTGTTGTTGTACCTAAGTCCGATGGTGAGGTAAGATTGTGTGGTGATTATAAAGTAATCGTAAACCAGGTTTTAGAGGGTAATGTCCCCAATACATTGCCAAATATAGAAGATTTGTTCACAACACTGACAGGTGGTCAGATCTTCTCAAAATTGGATCTTACGAATGCCAACTTACAGCTTGAACTAGATGAGGAGTCCAAGTCACGTTTGACTATAAATACTCATCTAGGCCTATATCAATTTAATAGGCTACTGTTTGGAGTGTCTTCCGCCCCTGCCATATTCCAAGGGGTGATGAAACAGATTTTGCAAGGTATTGAAGGGGTAGTATGTTATTTGGATGACATAATAATTTCAACAACAAATAGGCAAATTCATAACAACATATTGAATGAAGTTCTCAAATGGCTAGAAAAGCACAGAGTACGAGTGTCTGCTCGTAAGTGTGAGTTATTTCAAAACTCAGTGGAGTTCTTAGGATACAGAGTAGACAAAGATGGTTTACATCCAACCATGGAAAAATTGGATGCAATTAAAAATGCACCCACTCCCAGGAATGTCACTGAACTTTGTTCATTCTTGGGTCTTTTGAACTATTATGGGAAGTTCCTACCAAATTTGGCTACAGTATTACATCCAATGAATGAACTATTGAAAAAACAGGTCCATTTGAAAGTGGTCAAAAGATTGCGATACAGCATTCAAGGAGTGTAAAAGCAAATTAGTAGAGAGCACCTTGTTAGTTCACTATGACATATCTAAGGAGATTAAGCTAGCATGTGATGCCTCTCCGTATGGAGTTGGGGCAGTGATCTCTCGTGTATCAAGTAGTGGGGAGGAGAGACCAATTGCTTTTGCTTCACTCACTCTCAGTGCCAGTGAGAGTAATTATGCGCAAATTAAAAGGGAAGCTTTGGCATTAATTTTTGGGGTCAAGAACTTTCACAAATACTTGTATGGTCATAAATTTACCATCATTACGGACCATAAGCCCCTGACAGCAATCCTCCATCCAAAGTCCCCAGTTCCAACATTAACTGCTGCCCTAATGCAGAGATGGGCTTTGATTTTGTCAGCATATACATATGATATTGAATACAGACGATCAGCTGATCACAGTAATGCTGATGCAATGTCTCGATTGCCTTCCCCATCACAAGTTACACCGGATAGGGAAGAAGTGTTTTATTTTTCATACATTAATGAACTGCCAGTCACAGCTGAAGAGATTGGTAGAGCAACCAAACGTGACCCAGTGATGTCAAAGGTGTATGAGTATATTGCAAATGGCTGGCCAAACCAGGTAACAGACAAAGATACACATCCATTCTTCGTTCGTAGGAATGAATTATCAGTCGATAAAGACTGCATCATGTGCGGTGCAAGAATGGTTATACCAAATAAATTCAGGTCCAAATTATTAGGAGACCTCCATGACCAGCAACTGGGAATGTGCTTGACCAAGAGTTTTGCATGCAGTTATTTATGGTGGTCAGGTCTTGATAAAGATATAGAGTACATCGTGAGTCAGTGTACGACATGTCAATCAGTAAGCAAGCAACCACCACCAGTACCATTACAGCCATGGAAATGGCCCCCAGGGTGTCGCAAAGGCTACATATTGATTTTGCTGAGTTAGAAGGACAACAATTGTTCATTGTGATTGATAGCCATTCGAAGTGGATTGAGGTGGTTCCAATATGGAAAATAACAACAGTAAAACATTGGACATTTTAAGAAAATTATTTTCTACATTTGGCCTCCCTGAAGAAATTGTTTTGGATAATGGATCACAATGTCGGTCAGAAGAATTTGCACAATTCACGAGCAAAAATGGTGTGAAACATACCAAGGTTCCACCATACCACCCTGCTTCGAATGGTGCAGCAGAGCGCACTGTACAAATTGTAATACGTGCCCTCATAAAACAAATGTTGGATCCAAATCCAAGCAAACGACACCTGTCATTGGATCACAAATTGCCTAATTTTTTTGATTACATATCAAAATACTCCTTATACAACTACTGGTAGAACACCAGCAGAGTTGTTTCTCAAACGACAGCCACGAACCAGATTCTCGTTGTTAAAGCCAAATTTGGCACAGTCTGTAGAAGAGACACAATTAAGACAGAAAGAGAATCATGACAGAGGTAGAATAAAAGAGAGAAGTGTGAAATTAAATCAGACGGTGAGAGTGAAGAACCATCACCATAAATGGTTAAAGTGATTACCAGGAAGAGTGGTGAAGATATGTGGTCCTCGCACATATTTGGTAAAGATGTTTGATAATGGACAGGTTAGGTTTGTTCATATTGATCATATTTTACCTACAGACATGGAAGGAGTTGAAGGTGGGAATGCTTCAATTATTTCTGACTCATCAGATAGTTCTGATACACCAGTAGCAAATCCTAAATCCAATGTACTGGAAACAAATCCAGGAGAGAATCAGAATGAAAGTCTGAGTCCGAGTCAGGAAAACAAAGAGTCTGAAGTTAGAGTGAGTTCAAATGAAAATCAAGGAAATTCCATGGAGGAAAACGTTCCTCAGGATGAGCCTCGAATGAGTTTAGATTCAATACCATGTTTGGAAGGTTCTGTTCAAGAGCGAAGGTATCCTCTTCAAAACAGAAAACAAGTGGTAAAGTTAAATTTGTAAATATGGAAAAAAATAAGTCTATATCCTGTATGTATAAACATGAAAGTTATGTATGATGTTTGTTATAATAACTTCTTCATTAAGCAGGGGTAAGTGTAATGTCTGTAAGCTTGTAATTGTTGTAGCTCCACACTATGGATGTGGACTTATTGTGTACTACACTGCAGGGTTAATAATTAAACAGAACCAGGCAGATTCCGGAGGTTTCCGAGAGAGCTGCCTGCCATGTTAGAAGCTGTGTGTGCTTGTGCTCTGTAAATATGTCATACACTGGAACCAACTTGCAGAAGATTACTGTGCAATGGTGACCACCCTGAGATCTGGAGGCCAGTGCAAAAAGAAGTGGCAAGACCTTGGTCAAGTAGTTAGCGTAAGTAATATTTTCATTTTTCAATGGAATTGCAATTGTAAATGTGATCATCTGTATATGTCCCACCAGCAGAAAGACACCTTCTCTAAAAAGTTATATTTTCATCCTGGAAGAGGAAGGTAGCACACAACAAAAGGGAAAGAACTCGAACAGGAGGAGGCCCAGCAAATCTGCAGCCACTGACACCCTTGGAAGACAGGGTCACTGCTTTGATGGGTCCTGCCTGGAGAAAAGCAACCACCACTGCATAAGCTGGGCCCACACTCGAGGGAAAGGGTAAGTCTTGCAAATTCCACAGTCTGGCTTTGCCAAATGTTAAGTACTGCACAGGCTAGCCATGCTTCGGTTCATGGGGATGTCTCCGTCAGCTACGCTTCGGTTGATGCAATGTGCTATCATTCATCATTGTCCTTCAAATGAGCCTGCTGCCTGCGCTGTGTGTGCCTACTCATGCCACCTGCTACTTCCTCTGCTGCGAACCATTTTTCTGTTCTGTTATATTTTGCAGAACTTGAGGCCAACCGTGACGAGGCTGAAGCCGATGCAGAAAAAAATTTAAATGCAGACAAGCCTGAAGAGGAGAACATCTTCCAATCCGACTTTCCAGACCAAGAGCATGGGGGTGAGGGGGAGGGGGAGGGAGAGGGGCAGAGGCAGGGGGAGGATGAAGCCCTCACTGTTGTACTCACTCTGGAAGAGGTGCAGATGCCGCCCACTGAGTTGCCAGCCGCTTTCCTGAGTGGTACGTGTGTTGGGAAATTCAATGGTTTCTCACAGTCCAGGCTACGGGTCCCAATGGGATGCAGCGAAGCACACCCAGGGTGTGGAGTGGAAGGAGTGCTCGACAGCGCTCTCCTGAGGGTCAGGATCTAACAGATGTGGTTCAGGTGATGGCAATTAGTGCTTTGACCTTACACGATCACTCCTGGACACCATCAGTGGGGTGATGAGGTATCGGGACTGTCGGGAGAAGTAACAAAACTCTCACGAGAAATGGGAACGCTGTCTGGGCAAATGAGGGAGGGAATTTCGCAGGCAGCTGATACATTGTCGTAGAACATGAGGAACGGAATGTCGCAGGTAGTTGATACACTGTCAGTGAACATGAGGGAGGGAATGTTGGAGGTAGTTGAGACACTGTCAGGGCACATGAGGGAGGGAATATCGAAATTAGTTGCTGCAATAAGGGAACACGCCCAGACCCTGCGCCCATTGACAGAATCGACTGCCACTCCCACTCCAGTCTCCAGACCAGCCTCTGAAGAGGCCCAAACCGGGCCTTCCACATTACCACCTGCCCATGCTCCCCCCCATCAAGAAGTGCGCATTACCCGAGATGTCCGAATGAATAAGTTGGTACCAACCCGAGAAACGCTGCACAACCGCCTGCGGGCAGGGGTGGAGTCAACAAGACCAAGCGCAGCGGGCGGTCTTAGAATAAGGTGGAGGAGAGATGGGTGCAGCCTTTCTTTGCTGCTGCTGTTGTTATTGTTGTTATTATTATTGTTGTTATTATTGTTGTTACTGTGGTAACTGTTCTCAAAATTAAAAGTTTTTTGTAAGTTATGTAAATTTACAAGTTTAAAAGTTTGGAAGTGATCTTAAAGTTTGTAAGTCATCTTAAGTCAAATCTTTAAAGTATGATACAAGAATATGTTTATTAAAGTTAAGTTACATACAAACAAATATTTGTTAAACTTCTGAATAAAATATAATTTAAATTACAACTGAATCATTTCCATTATTTGTTCCATTATTAACACAACACAACATTACGGAACAGGTCCAAACAGTAAACCTGGTCCATTTGGAAGTTACTGTTGAGCCTTCAGGCAGCAAAGCGTTCACGGATGAGCTGCTAGCGCAAGGCTCGAGCAATCGTTAAAGGGGCACATTGGCCCACCCTCCTCCGCCGTCGTGCTCCAGGTTCAGGTAGTTGCATGGCTTCCTCATCCTCATCCTCGTCATCTGCATCTTCCTCCTCCTCTTTAGCCATTCTCACCTCAGGTGGGTCTTCTACTACCAGCTGCTGCTGCCTCATGATGGCGAAGTTATGCAGCATCCAGCACACAACAGTGAACTGACCGACAATCTCAGGGGAGTATTGCAAGTAGCCTCTGGAATGGTCCAGGCGTTGGAAACATTGTTTGAAGATGCCAATTGTCCTCTTTATTATGCTATGCATTGCAATGTGCGACATGTTGTATTCCTGATCAGCTTTGGTCCGGGTTATGCTTAGGGGCGTCATGAGCCAGGCAGCAAGGCCGTACCTTTGTCTCCCAGCAGCCAGCCCTGCCCTTCTGGCTGCTGCTGAAACATGGCAGATATAGCACTCTCGCCTAAGATGAACATATTATGGGTAGTCCCAGGATATCTTGCACCAACTGACATGATACAATGCATGTCGTCACACACGAGCTGTACATTAATGGTGTGGAAGCCTTTTCTGTTCCTGTACATCTCAGAATCCTCCAAAGGTGCTCACAAGGTGATGTGGGTACAATCAATGCAGCCCTGTACCTTTGGGAAGCCAGCAATCCTGGAGAAGCCCACAGCCCTTTCACACATTGCCTGGGCTCATCATGGGGAACTTTATGTAGTCATTCCTTCGGGCATATAGTGCAGCAGTCACCTGCCAAATGCAGATATGTATTGAATGTTGAGAAATGGCGCACACATCCCCAGTTGTGGCCTGGAATGATCCAGATGCATAAAATGAAAATGCAGCTGTAACCTTCTCTTCAACTGACAAAGCAGTCCTCCTGATGCTTCTCGGTTGCAGGTCTGCTTTTACTAACTCACAGATCTGTTACAACCTCTTTGTGGAATCGCAGCCTTCTGACACAGTCTGCATCACTCAGGTACAGGTATGAACACTTGTCTCGATATACCCAATGTGGGTAAGGCCTCCTGCCCATCATCCTATGTGCTCTGAGGTTCCTCATGCGATGACGTTGAATCAATTGTCTCCTCCGCAGCACCGTGATGCAGAAGGCTTGCATGAGGTATGACATTGTCAGTATTGCCCCCATAATTAAATTGTACTTTTGCAACAAGCTCAAAACAGTAGGACAAGCTTCTTTGTTCTCTCTCCACAAGGTCGATGCCCTAGTCTGGATCACACCCAGGTCTGTGCATGCGCAATAGGCTTGCTTAGAACGGGAATCTAGGCATTCAATGAGGACATTTGGGGCAACGAAGTCTAATGCAATTCTTTAATTTCAGATTTTTTTCAAAGTACCACCCCACCACCGACTGAACATCTCCTCACCGGGCTCGAGGGTCGGCCGGCAGAATCGCTCCCTTGCCCGGACACAGGGGCTCAGCAAACACTCACCGCACCTGCACCCCCCCCCCCCCCCACCCCCAGCCCCGCACCGGGCTTCTTTTGATGCTGCAGCATAGTGTAAAGGTTCTCATCCCTTCAGTTCGGCTTCCAAACCACCCCCCGCCCCCGGGCTTCTTTTGTAGCCGAGCCCCAAGCCCCCATGTCTGGGCGAGGGACCGATTCTGCCGACCGACACTCCGACCCACGAGCCCGGTTTGGAGACGTTCGATGGTGGCGTGGCACTTTGAAAAAAATCCAAAATTTTAAAAATTGCATTCGACTTCCATTTTCATCATTTTAAGTCTGAAAAAATTAAGCTTCATGATGCATATTTAATGTGTTCTTGACTCCCTCCAAAACTTTGCCTAAAAACAATGGCGTCTTTCTGCAACGATTTTTTAATGTCCATTGGTTTTTCTTAAGTGCCCAGAAGGTTTTTTGGGAGTTACTTGGCAACTGTCCTTATTTTCATCTTGTTAAACTGCATTGGACGTCTTACATATCAGTCCCTATTTTCAAACAGATGTTCAATGAAATGTGCAATTATAAAGGTTTCAAGACACTTCACAGCCAATGAAGTACTTTTGAAGTGTAGTCAGTATTGTACTGTAGGTAAATGCTGCAGCTAAGGGAAAAATGTCCCCTCTCTTTCCCCCGTCTCTCCCTTTCTCTCTCCATCTCACCCTCTCTCTCTCCCCTGTCTCTCCCTCTCTCTCTCCATCTCACCCTCTCTCTCTCTCCCGTCTCACCCTCTCTCTCTCCGTCTCCATTTCTTTCTCTCCCCTGTCTCCCCCTCTCTTCCCCTGTCTCTCCCTTGTCTATTCCTTTCTCTCGCCAACCCTTCTTTCACTCCCCCATCTCTCCCTCTCTCTCTCTCTCTGTCTTCCCCTCTTCCTCTCCCCCGTTTCTCCCTCGTTCTCTCTGTCTCCCCTTCTTTTTCTCTCCCATCTCTCCCCCTCTCTCTCCCCCATCTCTCTCTCTTCCTTATTGATCCAAGCTGCTCCGGGGACTTGATCCATAGAGCTGAAATAAACGTGGGTCCACACTGTAGTGCACTGTGGGGTAGTGCCGGCCGGACCTTTGTGCCAACGAGCATGTGCAGAAGGACACGAAAATATTCATGCAGATAATCACTTCGATAAATGTTGGCCAGGACACTGGAACAACTAACCTGCTCTTGTTTGAATAGTGCCTTAGGATCTTTTATATCTGTCTGAGAGGGCCGAATGAACATCAATTTAAAGTCTCCTCCGAATGATGGAACCTCAGACAATGCAGCACTCCCTGTGTACTATCACACTAGGTTATGTGCTCAAGTCCCTGGTATAGGCCTTGAACCCACGACTTTCTGACTCAGAGAGGAGACTGTCATCACTGAGCCAAGACTGACACTTAGGTTAAAACCACATTGCACTATGTCAGTATCCTTTTCCATATTATACTGTAATGCTGTGTTCTAAATTAGAAAAATATGGCACTAGTTTAAATTGTGCTCTGGGAGAAATTCTCTTCTCCAACAATACTCAATAATTATAGGGGAACAAAATGGTGTAAGGAATGGGGAGTGAATCGAAGGAGATTTATCAATTATATATAAAAAGCCAGCATGTATATAAAGATCAATGATGACACCTGTTTCACATTCAAAAGAGAATAATAAATAAGCAATATATTTATTTCTGAGTTACTCCCTAATTCTACCTCAATAATGCCCATTGCATAAAAGATGAGATTTAGCAAATATAATATAAATATTCTGTGGGCATTCCAGAATCCATCGCTCTGTAACTTCAAAACTAAAAAATTACTGTTCCTTGCATTGATCCAAATGGAAAGTTACTGAATAGCTCCAGGCACAAGTTAAAATTTCACTAAGATTGAATTTTTGACAGCAGCAACTTAATGGGACATTGCACTTTAATGAGCAGAAAGGAATTTCTAGTGGGAAAGTCACATTTCATCAGGGGCTATGTTAGAGTGGTTTTGGTTTAGTTTAAAGGCTACTAATGGCATTTGAAAAATAGCTGAGAAATATTTTACATCTTTTACATCATTATGGGGGAGATTTTCAATTTGGGACCCAAGTACTTGTGAAGCATAATTCTGATCTTTATGGTTATTGGTGTTGAGTTTTTGTTGCTAGCTTTCTTTTCTCCTTTCTTAAAAATAGTGAGTCCCTCCTGAGGCACAATTCCTTGGACACCAGGGATTCGAGTGCTTCCTTGTGCCTCGACCTAGTACTAGTATTCATTTGTGAGCCTTGATATTGATATTGACAGGGAATGCCATTGAGGGAGGATAGTAAGGAAATAAACTCGAAACTTAAAGAAGTACCTTGGGATGAATCTTAACTCCCAAAAACGGGTGGGTAGGGGTTGTGTCCGAGGTTAAACTCCTGCGATTGGGAACTCCCCTCCCCCCACCACCACCCCCTGCCCCCCATCCCCCCACAATCTCCAACATCTCCCCACTAGATTTTCCTGATCTCCTCGGCTGCAGGACATTTGACAAAACTGTCTTTTGAGTTTCCCAACCTCTAAGCAGCAACTGCCCCCACCCACCCCACCCCACCACGGAACATGCCTCCAGGTTAATATCCAGGACCATGAAACTCACAAAATCAGTTTTTTTCCAGACTGTCAACAGTAATCCTATACAGGAAAAATGCAGAGAACTACACCAGCCCTTATACTTGGCCTTCTTCGACCTTACAATGGCCTTTGACACTGTCAACCGCGAGGGTCTATGGAGCGTCCTCCTCCGTTTCGGATGCCCCTAAAAGTTCGTCACCATCTGCTCCACGCCGACATGCAGGCCGTGATCCTTACCAACGGATCGATCACAGACCCAATTCACGTCCGGACCGGAGTCAAACAGGGTTGCGTCATCGCCCCAACCCTCTTCTCAGTCTTTCTCGCCGCGATGCTCCATCTCACAGTCAACAAGCTCCCCGCTGGAGTGGAACTAAACTACAGAACCAGTGGGAACCTGTCAACCTGCGCTGTCTCCAGGCCAGATCCAAGACCACCCCAACCTCTGTCGTCGAGCTACAGTACGCGGATGACGCCTGCGTCTGCGCACATACAGAGGCTGAACTCCAGGACATAGTCAACGTATTTACTGAGGCATACAAAAACATGGACCTTACGCTAAACATCCGTAAGACAGCCTGTCCTCACCGCACTGCCCCCCAGTCATCAAGATCCACGGCACGGCCCTGGACACCATGGACCACTTCCCATATCTCGGGAGCCTCCTATCAACAAGAGCAGGCATCGACGACGAGATCCAACACCGCCTCCAGTGCGCCAGTGCCTGAGGAAAAGAGTGTTTGAAGACCAGGCCCTCAAAACTGCCACCAAGCTCATGGTCTACAGGGCTGTAGTAATACCTGCCCTCCTGTATGGCTCAGAGACATGGACCATGTACAGTAGACACCTCAAGTTGCTGGAGAAATATCACCAAAGATGTCTCCACAAGATCCGACAAATCTCCTGGGAGGACAGGCGCACCAACATCAGCGTTCTCATTCAGGCTAACATCCCCAGCATTGAAGCACTGACCACACTTGATCAGCTCTGCTGGACAGGCCACATAGTCCACATGCCAGACATGAGACTCCCAAAGCAATGTGCTCTACTCGGAGCTCCTTCATGGCAAATGAGCCAAAGGTGGGCAGCAGAAACGCTACAAGGACACCCTCAAAGCCTCCCTGATAAAGTTCAGCCTCCCTGATGAAGTTCAACATCGCCACTGACACCTGGGAGTCCCTGGCCCAAGATCGCCCTAAGTGGAGGAAGTGCATCGGTGAGGGCACTGAGCATCTCGAGTCTCAACGCCGAGAGCATGCAGAAATCAAGCGCAGACAGCGGAAAGAGCGTGTGGCAAACCAGTCCCACCCACCCCTTTCCTCAACGACTATCTGTCCCACCTGTGACAGAGTCTGTGGCTCTCATATTGGACTGTTCAGCCACCAAAAAACTCACTTCAGGAGTGGAAGCAAGTCTTCCTCGATTCCGAGGGACTGCCTATGATGATGATGATGACTGAGCAACTTCTCCAGAATCACTGTAGATGTCCCATCTCACCTGCAGTCCTTGCCTCCTCTCCGTGCCCTTCAAACCGCTTTGTGGAAATAGTGGGATAGTGTTTATGTTACTGCACTAGTAATCCAGAAGTCAGGGCTAATGATTCAGAGACATGAGTTCTAATCCCACTATGGCAGCTGGGGAATTTAAATTCAGTTAATTAAATAAAAAGCTCATAATAGTGACTATGAAACTATCAAGTTGTCATAAAAACCTATCTGGTTCAGTAATGTCCTTTAGGGAAGGAAATCTGCTGTCCTTATCTCATCTGGCCTATATGTGACTCCAGACCCACAGCAATGTGACTGACTCTTAACTGCCCTCTAAAATGGTCTCACAAGCTGTTACGCTTTCACCATACAGACTGCAGCAGTTCAAGAAGGCAGCTCACCACCACCTTCGCAAGGGCAATTAGGGACGGACAGTAAATGCCAGTGATGGTCACATCTTGTGAATGAGTAAAAAAGAACTTTATCCATGGGGATAAGAGGAGTGGTTAATGAATGCTTTGTAAACACCCTGTGATTGAATAACTAGATCACCATGAAAGTGACCTTGGCATATCTGTCTACCTTTCTACATCAAATAGACAAATCCTCATTTTCTTTAATAAAAACACCATGAATAATTTTGACAATTTTTGCCTAGGCATCACAGGACACAAGAATTTCATCAACCAGCAAATCTACCTTACTGCTCTGACATACGATTATCTGATTGATTTTTTTTTTGCAGTAACTTACAGAGAGGAGACACTGAACTAGCTTTAGAAGTCTGCTAATATGCTTTCTCACACATTTAACTGTTGCCATGGTACCCAAACTTCAAAGGAAAGTTCAGGAAGCATACAAATAGCACATTAAGTAGAACCAAGATTGCATTAGAAAGGGGTGCTATTTTCAAAGGGACAATACCTTATCAAAATATTGGGAGTTATATTGGAAGTTGCTTATTGAAACTTTAAATCCACAAACTGTTAAAAAAAATACCTAAGCCTTATCACTAATTTAATTAAGGATTCTGCTCTATCTCCCAAGGTAGTCCATGCAGGAAGTCAAGACCAAGTAGGTCGAGCAGGTTAGAAAGCAATGGGATAACTGGATCTATGCGGTGAAGGGGAGTTGGGAGGAGAGGATGAAGACAAGACGGGAAGAGGGAAATGGTAGGCAGAGAGATGAATGGGAGGGGGAACGAGACAGGAAGGAGAAGGAGAGAGGAGTGGAAGAAGAGAGGAAGAGGGAGATGATGGGAGGGGAGGCAGGGAGAGACAGATAGGGAGAGGGGGAGGGGCAGGTCAAGAGTCAGAGAAAGAAGACAATGAAGGGCTGCTTGGCTCTGCCCCATTTCATAACTGGGGGAGGAAGGGCAGACAGGGAGTGGGGTGGGAAGGAGGAGAGTGGAAAGGTGGATGTTGTGAGGGAAAAGGGGGGAGAAGAGGAAAGGAAAGTAGAAGACCAGGGGATGGATAAAAGGGGCCAAAGGTGGATGGGCAAGGATTGAGAAAGGGACAATTTTCGTCTCTGCGGGGGTGGAAAGAAGAGCCTTTTTCTTCTTATGTAGGGAGTGTTGGAATGCTTTCTCATTCAAATTCATGTTGTTATCTTAAACATTAGTGTACACACACGCACAGGCCGCGATCTTGTCAACCGTGGTGAGACCGGGGCGGCTGGGTCGGTGACGGCTGGGTGGTGAGGCCGCTCCCGGATTCAGCCTGCACTGTACGAAGCATCTTCTGTTGATGGGTCTTATTAAGCTCGCCTTGCGAGGCTCCCGGCCAATTGAAGAAAGAGGGTCTGATGACATCATTTGATGATGTCATCAGCTGGTATCTTTAAAAGGACGCTGGCCACATTGATTTTGACCGTTTTTCTGTCAGTGTTCTGCAGCATTGAGGTGCTGCATATACTGACAATAACAGCACAAAGGTGCACGGTTGCACCCAGGCTCTCCCATGACTCCTTCCAGATGCTTAACGAGGGTCTCACAGCACACAAGGAGGTTCTCTTCCCTTCCAATGGGCCAAAGAGTCCTGCCCAGGAGACCAACGCAGCCTGGTCACACATTGCACAGGAGGGCACGCGCAGGGATGTCATCAGAAGGATCAGGAAGCAGTGACATGAACCTTTCAATGATCTCAGTAGATCACAAAACGTTACTGCAAAGTCGCACTGAATCTCATCCTGCTGTGCCACTCATCACATCCCCATCACTCTTCCCTACCCTACTCCTGCACATCCTTAATCACAACTCCACCCATCCCTTTCTCTCTCTCTACATTATCACATCTCTGTCTCACTAGCCAGCCCTCACACCCACCTTCATCCTAGTGCAAGCATACCAACTAACAACACACAAGGGGGGTAGGCACTTGGGTGGTTTCACCAATGTTCATGTAAAGTGCTGTTAATGAGTTGTCAAACATTGAAAGCTTTATTTTTACCACTTTGCCTTCTTGGACAGATTTGTGTGTACCTTTGGAGGTGGCTTAGTGAGTTGCAGTGAATGGTGAAATATAAGGGTACCCCCCACAATAGTGATGTCTGTAAAGAATGGTTTGAACTTTGTAGGGATGCTTTATGGTGTTGGTGTGGGGTGGTGTCAACCTGGCACATCATGTAGCAGCCAGGGTATGCAGTGTCAAGTGAAGTAAATCTGTCGATGGTGAGGCCATCCCTGGCTTCCTGGGCAGCAATGTGGTTGGGTGCTGAGGCCCTGTGCCCTGTGCAAAATCAGTTGATTGTGGAGAAGGTTGGTGTTGTTGTTGGTACTGCTGGTGTTGGGGCTGATTGTGATGGGATTCTGAGGACCGTGAGATTTTCTCAAGGGCACCGATGCTGATGGAATAGATGTCAGGTCAAGTTGAGGTGACAGAAGTGACCTGTCAATGGTGAGAGAGGTTGCTCCAAGGAGGTGACAGTGGATAGAAAGTTCATTGGTCGCAAACTTCGAGGGTTCACTGTCACAGGACTCAGGTACACTGTGCACCAGTGCAGATATACATGTCGGTGGGACCATCAAAGTAGATAGTTGTGTTGTCACCTGGTGTCTCACAGATCACATGTGCAAGAGCAGAAGGTGGAGGTAGGGACAGCAGTGGAGAGTCCTCATCAGAGGGCGTGGAATGCTCCAAGCTCTGCTGAGCTGGACGCAGGTGCTGAACCTCGGGGGTTGTTGACGTAGAGAATGATTCTCGAGGAGCAGCAAAAATGCGTGGGCTCTGGCAGGATTTCCAGCCACAATCTGCACACTTGCAGAGAGAATGGAGGCGGCCATCTCAAGCATGAGTGGTATGATGTTGCAGGCCTTAGCTATGATGTGTCCATCCATAAAAAGAGTGGCCACCTGCCTGGAGCATCAAACGCGGCAGTCAAACGAGTGCCAGCTTGTTCTCACCAATAGCTTGCACACTCTGAATGCCACCTTAACTAGAATGGATCAACAGCTAGCCTTGGCCATTCAGCATCCCACAAAGTGCTCTCCAGCTCATTGCTAGCAGGGCCATGAAAAGGATGATGGCAAAAGGTGACATAGAAGTGAGGACTCTGTTCAAAGCACGCTGGATCGAGTGCGCATGCGTAAAAAGGGGCATAGTCCACCCCGCGCATGCGCAGAAGGACACAAAAATGTTTGTGCAGATAATCACTTTGTTTAAAGAATGGTCGTGATACCTATTGGTAGTTATCAGAAGCTACAACCTTCAAGTTATTTGCAGGATTATGCAATCCCCTATATTAATGACTGGCTTCATAAATATTCAAATGCCAATTTTAGTGAGAATTAACTATAACCCATGAGTATGTCTGATCTACAATATCATAACTGACTAAGGAAGTCTCTTGCACCTTCACCTTCACTTACTTATGCGTCGGATCTTTTCTTTGTGAAATACATAAGATAAAATGTAGACTGAAATGGAATATATGACAACAAAGCACAGAGGGGCCGAAATTGGCCTGTTGTGCGCCTCCCATTAGCAATTCCAGGGGGGCGCTAGCAGAGCGCGAAAGTGTTTTTGCCCAGGATGGGCATTACCAGCTCCCGCGAAATTGCATGGAAGTTAGCAGAGGTGCGAAACCAGTAGTGTCGCGCTCCGTGGTAGCACCCTAGCCCGCTGCATCTCCGGCGATTACGTTATCGCTGTGCGTGGCGACCCATTTTTGCCCCGTGGCAGAAATTGGATGGCGCCCCATTGGTGGTTTGAATAGCAAAGGAAACTTGCTCAGCACTTGAGCACACGAGGCACATCCACTGAAGATAGTCCTTTGATGTCGTTCCAATTCCATCTAATCTTTTCTAGCCAGCTTCTACTGAACAGCGTTGGGCCATTGCCTGGAACAATCCACAATGATCGGTCATGCACCACAGCTCCATCATACGATACCTTCACTGCCGCACTTCCAATGACTGGTATGAGCTCGTTGGTGTAGGTACGCAGTTTTGCATTAATCGGGCTCAGTTTGGGCCTTTGTGCTTTATTGCCCCACTGTTTCTCGAAAGCCTTCTAGCTCATTATTGACTGACTCGCACCCGTGTCCAACTCCATGGATACTGGAACTCCATTTAATTTGACTTTCAGCATTATAAGAGGGCTCTTGGTGGTGAAGGTATGTACCCCATACACTTCTTCCTCGGTTGAGTTAGCTGTGCTGCGTGATCCGCGCCAGATCGATCATCCTCTGCCACATGGTATGTCGCAGCACGTTTGCACATTCGCTGGAGGCGCCCCATCATTATGCAGCCTTTGCACACGTAGTGCTTGAACCCCCGCAGTGCCAACACGGTGCTAATGGATTCACATTCACCCCCGATGGCGGACTCTGAATCATCACAGGCCTTGCAGCTGCAGAAATATAGGCCCTGCCATATGCAGTTCGGTCTGCTATCGACGTCATTTTATACACAGTACTTGCTGGTGAGCTTCGATGTTGAGAAGATATCTGATTGGTGTTATCGTCCGTGGTCATGCATGCCTGCTCAGGTCTAGGGTTTCAGCAGCCAGCAGCTTTCGAAGAATGACCTCATGGCTGATGGCCAGTATGAAAAAGTCCCGCAGCATTTGCCCCAACGCAGCTCCAAAATCATATGGTCCCGTGAGGCGTCTTAGGTCGGCGACATAATCCACCACGTCCTGGCCCCCGGAGCGATGGTGCGTGTAAAAATGATATCTGGCCATAAGGATACTTTCTTTCGGCTTGAGGTGATCCTGAACCAGCGTGCACAACTCTATATATTCCTTCTCCATTGATTTTGTTGTTGAGCAGATTCTTGATGAGGCTGTATATTTTAGGCCCACATACGGTGAGGAGAACCACCCTGCGCTTAACCGCTTTAGTGTCTTCTTCCAACTCGTTGGCCACAAAGTACTGGTCGAGATGCTCGACGAAGGCTTCCCAATCATCACCCTCTACAAATCTCTTGACTATTCCAAAGGCAGCTATGGTTTAACGTGAAGGTTTGTATTCTGTTACTCGTCACCAATTGTTGTGTATAGAAGAACTCCATGAGGCTGAGTACTGTGAGCTAAACTTAGTGTGACCTTAGTCTTCTTTATTACAACTCCAGAGTGCCTAAACAACATGGCAGCCAACCTTTTATACTGGCCCTGCACTTGTGTGCAGATGAACATTAGGACTCCAACAATCGCTCCCTCTGGTGGCAAGTATTACATGGTTACATACATAAATCCTTCCTTACCAGTACTTGTGTGTCAGAGGGAGTTGAAACTGGTGCTGTTACTGAATGCAGAGTTGTAATTTGCAACGAGCTGGAATATTCCTACCACAGAATTGAGCAGCAGCTGATGAGGTAAGTCACACTGCAACTTTCTGAAAAGAATCTTTGAAATGCTTTGTTCCACATTTGATAAAGCTTGGCAAATAACCAAAGGTTATTAAGCACAAAGACAGAATGATAATCACCAACTTCATTTGTATCCAGTATATGCTGCACCCCCAGGTGCAACATTTACAATGGCTAAATCTGGGGCCATTTTTAGAAGATCCAAAGAGGTAATTGTGATGGATCTAGTACCAGTTGAATAATCCTAGGAAGGAAATCCTCTCCGTCATCTGATTTTTCCCTGCTAACCACATGGCCAATAATACATCAATGCTTATATGGTTAGTACGGATCATGTCAGCTGCCATATAATGGATATATCTTTAAAATTATAATATGTACAGAGAGTTTATGAGGAGTACTATTACTCTGTTTTCCTTTTATTTTGACCAGTTTATGCTGTGGGACACAATGACAAATAGTCGACTTCCAATATTAGATCATGTGGAAAATAGGAACAGGAGTAGGCCATTCAATTAGCTCATGGCTGATCTGCATCTTAACTTCATCTACTTGCCTTTGTTCCATATCCCTTATAGCATTTGCCTTACAAAGTCTAACAATATCTACATTACAACAGTGACTACATTTCAAAAAGTACTCTATTGACTGTAAAGCGCTTTGAGACATCTGGTGATCGTGAAAGGCGCTCTATAAATCCAAGTTTTTCTTTTCAGTATCAGTTTTGAAATTTTCAGTTGACAACAGCTTTTTGGAGGAAGGACTTGCAGATTCCCACTACTCTCTGTGTGAAGAAGTGCTTCCTGACATCAGTCCTGAAAGGCCTAGCTGTAATTTTAAGGTTATGCCCCTTTGTTCTGGACTCTCCCACCAGAGGAAATAGTTTCTATCTATCCTATCAAATCCTTAATCATCTTAAACACCTCAATTAGATCACCCTTTAATCGTCTATACTCAAGGGAATACAAGCTTAGTCTCTGCATGTCTTCATAATTTAGCCCTTTTAGCCCCGGTATCATACTGAAATGTGACTTAACTTGACAGCTTTTGCTTTTGTACGATACTGTAAGTCCCTTTGTCACTGCACATTACAGTAGAGTAGTGTAACACATATATAGTAAAGGGTAGATTTTGTGAGGTGAGGCTCCTGACATAGACCGACATTCAATGGGAGCATGGTATAATGTATGCACCCGTGAGTATGCTCACAGGTTTGTAAAGCTGTTGGTCCCTGGAGATGGAGCATGCAGTGTCCACTGGTACGCTCGCGGCCTTCCACGAGAGGTGGGTGCTGGAGGGACTGGAGTGCATCATCACCTCCTACAACCAAATTTTAATTTGATTCATTAATGTAAAAAGTTCATTTGTTTAATTTGTCGATTTTAGTGCCCCTTTAGTAGGGGGGGGGGGGCACTTGATTTATTGTTTTAAAAAAAATAGTTGTAGAGCTATCGAGTTGGGAGTGGCTTAGCCAGTCACATGATGTTCACAAGACTCAATAAAACCCCAGCCAGTTGGGTTCAGGAGATCCACGATGAGGCAGGTGGTTGTAAGTCTGGTGGATGAACTGGTAATGTGTGGTGTAACTATTAAACCTTTGCTAATAATAGCAATGTGTTGCTATGAATTCTTAAGCAAAGAACCCATGAAGCAAATACATTACACATGGCATAAAAAATTTACGATCAGCACACCTGATCCATGGTGCTCCCAATTTTCCAATGATTCATATTAAGGACCAAAAAATGAGGGCGTCTTAAGATAGTGGTGCTGATCACTGCAATCAATGTACTGATCTACACTACTGCCGAGCAAGGCTCTGCACTGGGAGTCTCCTCTCACAACAGTTATCATTATATGCGATCGCTACAGCCATAAAACATTTATTTTTTGACATTAACATACGATAAAGGAAATCTTAGTATGCAAGAGGGAATCTGCCTCATGGAGAGGTTTAAATGATACATTAGACTACAACAGTGAATTCTGAGCTGTTTATTAAGTGTTATCCAACAGCTCCCCCCTCCCCCCATTTGGTTCATATCCAAGAAACCATTCTCTTGTTGAAAGATTTCTGTAATGCATACATTGCTTCAGTTTTATATAGGGTATAATTCTATTACAGGACAGTATCTGTCATTACAGACACCAGCGTAAGTGTATATTGAGTCTTGATGTATGATGATGTTCAATGTTTATGCAGTTATTGCTGCAGATTTATGAAGATATGAACAACAGTTTATTACTGGAAAAATCTGTGCCCCATATATATATGTTAGAAATAAATGAATCTCATGTCAAAATGGAAATATAAGTATACAGGTTTGTTATAGACAAAGCTACACTTAACCCATTAACAATAAGTACTACACTCAATCTTTATAACGAAGCAGCCAGTTACTTCTGCTCTTTGGAATACGAAGATGCAATCTCTGATTTTGCAGTGAATATTTCCAGAGAGTAGAGGCTGGTTTGAATTCATTTAGAACATTTTTCCTCAAAAAAAAAAGAGCTTGATGATCCATTTAAAACATTGTCGCAAATGATTGGCAGCTACTGCTTCAGAATTCAGCCCTTCAAATATTAACGTGACTCCAATAATGTGGAGTCAGATCATATTCAAATATCAATCATTAAATTATTCACCAAGAAAAGGGTCACATTTATATCGTGCCTTATCAGATTAACATGTCCCAAAGCTCTTTATGAAACAAATATTCGCCATCAGGCTTTCAGATCGTTACCAAAGGAGCCCATTTACCTTTCAAGAAGGGTTTGCTGCTACAAGGAGGTAAATTACATTTATTGATTATTTATTATAATTTATTGAGTAAATAATTGTGGTGTTGGTGCGAAGTTGGGTTTTTGGTAGCAGTGGGTGTCTTGATGTCAGTGATCAGGATGCTCCAGGTAGATAGTGCACGTTGATTACTTCACTAAATTCTAGTTATCATTGATTTAAATTAAGATTTTAATGGTCACAGTAATAATTCATGCCTGTCATGGAATTATCAAATGTTAATTAACAGCTATTTAACAAAAATATTTGTGGTTATTAATAAAGTAACTAAATACATCAACAATCAACAGCACATTATAGGATCGGATGGAAGAATCCACACGATACTTGCAACCACACATTGGTAACCTGAAATTTGGTTTCATTATAAGATCTTGCAGTTTTCTATAGCAGAGCCAGACATCTTGCTAGCCAGTTGTCAATCATACTTGTTCAATATAGCATGAAGTCTTAGAGTTGCTCCTCTATTTTTGCTACAAAAAAGAAAATAACTATAATATGTATTGATGTGCTATTTCCTTGGAAATAGCTGCAGATTATCGTTTGAATGCCAGTTGTTTTATAAGAATATGGTGGAGGTACCTTTGGAAGTATTGCCATTTGTGACAATTGTTTGACAGTGGTAAATGAAAAACCACCACCCAAGCCAATTGTTAGGAGCTCTTGCAAAAAAACCAAGGGGTGACCTAATAGAGGTCTTTAAAGTTATGAAAGGTTTTCATAGAGTGAATAAAGAGAGAATGTTTCCACTTGTGGGGAAGAGCATAACTAGAGGCCATCAATATAAGATAGTCACCAACAAATCCAATAGGGAATTCAAGAGAAACTTCTTTACCCAAAGATTGGTGAGAATGTGAAACTCGCTACACAGGGAGTAGTTGAAGCAAAAAGTATAGATGCATTTAAGGGGAGGTTAGACACGCAGATGAGGGAGAAGGTTATAGAGGGTTATGCTGATAGATTTAGATGAGTATTGATGGTAGGAGGCTTTAGTGGAGCATAAACGGCAGCATGGATTGGTTGGGCTGAATGTCCTGTTTCTATGTCATATACCCTATGTAATCCTATGAGCCATATGCTTTTTGAATTAATTCTATCTGGTGTTTGATATTCTCCAGTGTTAGAGTATCAGCTTGACTCATTTGCCTCCGAGTCAAAATGTGGGTTCTATCCCACTCCAGGACTTGAAGACATAATCTAGGCTGCTACTTCAGTGCACTGCTGAAGTAATGCTTCATTGTAGGAATTGCTGCTTTTTAGATAAGCTATAAAATCAAGATCTTGCTCATCTGCCAATGGAAACTTAAATATGTTGGGGTAGAGATTCTGCTCATTTATGCTAGTAATATCAACGCAATCTGGGTGGAATCCGTAAAACCAGCACAAAAGATCAGGACATTTTAAATGTGATTTACATCCAAAACCACTTGCGTGGTATGTTGAATGGGCTGCGCAGCCCCTCAAAGGGGGCTGCTCACTTCCCCCCCAAAATTAAAGGGAGCATTGGTGGTCACGTGCACTATTCCCTACTTCCTCACCCTAGCAACCCCATCTTACAACAGCATCACCTCTACCTCACTATGAGCAACACCATAGGAGATATATATGTGTGTGTGTGTGTGTATGTGTGTGTATATATATATATAAACATAGAAACTTACAGCACAGAAGGAGGCCATTTCGGTCCATTGTGTTCACGCCGGCCAACAAAGAGCCACATGGCCCTTGGTCAGCAGCCCTAAAGGTTACATATAAACCTATGAACAATGAGGGAAAGGCAAAGATCAACCAGCCCAAACAATCCGCCTCACACAACTACGACGCTCCTTATACTGAAAACATCTACACTCCACCCCACTGGAGCCATGTGATCTCCTGGGAGAGGCAAAAACCAGATAAAACCCCAGGCCAATTTGGGGAGAAATAATCTGGGAAAATTCCTCTGAGACCCATCCAGGCGATCGACACTAGTCCAGGAGATCACCCTGGCTGTATTCTATTCCCTGCATCTGTGCCGCCCAACAAAAAGTCATCCAGTCTAATCCCAATTACCAGCTTTAAGTCCGTAACCCTGCAGGTTACTGCACTTTAAGTGCCCATCCAGCCATCTCTTAAAAGTGGTGAGGGTTTCTGCATCCAATCACTCTTCCAGGGCAGCGAGTTCCAGATCCCCACAACCCTCTGCGTAAAGAAGCCCCCCCAAATCCCCTCTAAATCTTCCACCAACCACCTTAAAATTATGCCCCCTCATACCAGACCCCTCCACCAATGGAAATAGACCCTTACTATCCACTAGGTCCAGGCCCCTCAATACTTTGTACACTTCGTTGAGGTCTCCTCTCAACCTCCTCTGTTCCAATGAGAACAAACCCAGCCTATCCAATCTGTCCTCATAACTAAGATTCTCCATTCCAGGCAGTATCCTAGTAACTCTCCTCTGCACCCTCTCAAGTGCAATCACGTCTTTCGTATAATACTATATATTCGAAGAGTGGGCAATAAGTGTGGCCTTACCAGCATTGCCCACATCTCAAGGGCATAAAAAATTAATCAAGCTTCAACAGTGTTCATGACTTTTTTGAGGAACTTTGTTCATCTTTATTTCAAGTTTACCTTTTCCCCATGTAAGACCACAATCTTTGTTTTGCTCTCTATAACATGATCAGATCAGCCATGATCATATTAAATGATGGAGCAGGCTCGAGGGGCCGTATGCCTACTCCTGCTCCTATTTCTTATGTTTCTTATGGGGGGGGGGGGGGAAAGAGGATTCTAAATGATGGAGTAATCACACCCCAGATATTTAGTGCAACCTGCCGTATGATTGGCAGAGGTACACCTGGTCAGACGATGGGTACAGACGTCGTTGCCCACAAACTATCCTTCAACATCTCACTATTTCCACAGTCACTATTCCCTCCGCAATTGCTCATCACCCCCGAAAAGTTCACTTGCTTTAGCCACCAATCCAAATTGCCACTGAGCCAACATGACCCAAAGCACTCACTATCCCAATCACACTAAACACTCACTGCCCCCAGTGTTCTTCACCCCACTTGACTACTTACTTTTCTCTTTGCCGCATCACTATTCACTGCCCCATCCCCAAGTTAATGTCATGCACAAAATAGCCACTACTTTTGTTCTCTAATTAATCACTACATTCCCCAAACTGCTTACTTCTCCACCACAACTGGTCACTTCCCAGGCCTTTACCTACTACCAAATCCCCTCCCGAAACCTCACAAGCCCAGTACTCATGTTGCCACACATCAGACCTTCTCACTTAACGTTAGCACTGCTAACAGAAGATCCATTTCCTTATAGAACATCATACCCTTGGACTTCACATGAGCAACAACAATAGGAATAGCCGTAAAGTGTCACATTTGCTTGCATGTGTCACATTGGGGGACACTTTCAACTGGTGGCCATTCATTCCTCACCTGAAAAACAAGCAACCGGCAGAACAGGACTTTGCGCACCCATTTGCCCATCTGAAGCAACTTTTAGGCAGACTTTCAAATGGGCATTTTTCATTCCTGCCCAAAACAGGTGGGAGGTTGTTTAGTTATGCTAATCAGGGTAGGACGCCTGTTGTGCGACACCGATTGTAACTTTCAAAGACAAAAGGGTGGAACATGCATGTCACTGCCAATCCCATTTCTCCAGGTGTTGAGGTCTAACCAACAGTCCTTAAGGATGCCTACAGAGGATTCTCTACAAGGGTTTTGAAGGTCTTTTTAATGAAGATATTTGTGGGGCCAAGATTTCCAGGATGAGCAGATAAAGTGCAATTCTTTTCATTCCTGATGCAAGTATGTGATTGAGACTAGTCTGATGGGGCAATAATTGGCTGCATTGGATTTGTCCTGCTTTTTTGTGGACAGGACATACCTGGGAAATTTTCCAATTTTTCAGTTGGATGCCAGTATTTCAGTAGCTGTACTGGAACAGCTTAGCTAGTTCTGGAGCACAAGTCTTCAGGAATATGGTAGCATAGTGGTTATGCTGCTAGACTACTAATCCAGAGACCCGGGCTAATGATCTAGAGACATGTGTTCAAATAGCAGCTGGGGTATTTAAATTCAATTAACTAAATCGGAATTAAAAAGCTAGTGTCAGGAATGATGACCATGACCTGGTTTGCTAATGTCCTTTCGGGAAGGAAACTTGCTGCCCTTACCTGGTCTGGCCTATATATGACTCTAGACCCACAGCAACGTAGTTCACTCTTAAATGGCCTAGCAAGCTACTCAGTTGTGTAGGGTGGATTACCACCTTCTCAAGGGCAATTAGGGATGGGCAATAAATACTGGCATTTCCAGTGATGCCCATATCCTGTGAATGAATACATTTTAAAAAACTATAGCTGGGATATTGTCGGGGCCTTTTCTGTATCCAGTGCACTCAGCCGTTTCTTGATATCACATGGAATGAGTTGAATTGGCTAAAGACTATGATGATGGGGACCTCAGGAGGAGGCCAAGATGGATCATCCACTTGGCACTACTGGAAGATGGTTGCAAATGCTTCAGTCTTGTCTTATGCACTCAGGTGTTGGGCTCTGCCATCATTGAGGATGGGCATATTCATGGAGCCTCCTCCATTCATGACTGGATGTGGCAGGACTTCAGAGCTTTGATCTGATCCGTTAGTGTGGGATCGCTTAGCTCTGTATATAGCATGCTGCTTCTGCTGTTTAGCATGCATGTAGTTCGGTGTTGCAGCTTCATCAGGTTGCCCCCTCATTTTTAGGTATGCCTGGTGCTGCTCCTGGCATGCTTTTCTACACTCTTTATTGAACCAGGGTTAGTCCCCTGGCTTGATGATAATGGTAGAGTGAGGGATATGCCAGGCATGAGGTTACAGATTATGGTGGAATATAATTCTGTTGCTGCTGATGGCCCACAGTGCCTCATGGATGCCAGTTTTGAGCTGCTAGACCTGTTCTGAATCTATTGCATTTAGCACAATGATAGTGCCACACAACATGATGGAGTGTGTCCTCAGTGTGAAGACGGGACTTCATCTCCCCAAGGACTATGCAGTAGTCACATGACCAATACTAATATGGTAGATTGGTGAGGTTATGGTCAAGTAGGTTTTTCCCTTGTGTTGGTTCTCTCACCATCTGACACAAGCCCAGTCTGGCAGCTTCAGGACTCAGCCAGATTGGTCAGTAGTGGTGCTACCGAGTCACTCTTGATGGTGGACATTGAAGTCCCCCACCCAGAGTGCATTCTGTGCCCTTGCTACCCTCAGTGCTTCTTCCAAAACTGTTCATTCAACATGGAGGAGCACTAAGTTATCAAATGACAGAGGGCAGTAGGTGGCAATCAGCAGCAGGTTTCCTTGCCCATGTTTGACCTGATGCAATGAGACTTCGTGGGATCTGGTGTCAATGTTGAGGACTCCCAGGACCACTCCCTCCCGACTGTATAGCACTGTGCCGCCACCTCTCATGGGTTGGTCCTGCCAGTGGGACAGGACATGCTCAAGGATGGTGAAGGAGGAGTCTGGGACATTAGCTGAAAGGTATGATTCTGTGAATATGACTATGTTAGGTTGTTAGTTGACTAGTCTGTGGGACAGTTCTCCCAATTTTGGCACACGTCTCCAGATGTTAGTGAGGAGGTCCTTGACGGGTTACCTGCGCTGGATGTGCCTTTGTCACGTCCGAAGCTGGTGCCTAGGTCAATGCCAGGTCAACCTCATTGCTGTGGGTCTGGAGTCACATATAGGCCAGAACAGGTAGGATTACAGATTTTCTTTCCTAAAAAGAATCAGTAAACCAGATGGGTTTTTATGACAATCTGGTAGTTTCATGGGGCTCAATTTTCCCCAGTGATTTGCGCCATTTTTTTTGGCATAAGTTACAAAATTTAAGTTTCCCCAAGGAATGTGTGCCAGCATAACTCAGCTAATTATGATTTTTTTAGGTTAGTTTTATTTTTGTGTCATTGGGGGCGTAACCCGATGTCTGCGCCAGTTTTTGTCAATTATTGAAGTTTGTCCCCCAAAAATTTCTCCTAAGTCGGCGTATCTGACCACTGCCAAAAAACCTTCTGGTGAGTTAAGAAAAAGCAGTGCACATTGAAAAATCGGCGCAGAAACACGCCATTATTTTTCAGCCAGCGACGTTTTGAAGGGAGTCAAGAAGACTTAAATATGCATAATAAAAATTAAATGTTTTTACCTTATAACGCAGTAAATGGAAGTTTGATGGAATTCTGTAAGTTTTCATATTTTTTCAACTGACACGCCACCACCGAATGTCTGCAAACAGGGCTGGAGGGTTGGGGTGTCGGCCGGCAGAATCGGTCCCAGACACACGGACTCGAAGCTCGGCTGCAAAAGAAACCCGGGAGGAAGGTGGGGGGGGGGGCTGTGGAAGGTGATCAGAAGGCATCACAAGACTGCACTACACATCAAATGTAGCCCAGGGGGTTTCGGGGGGTGGGCGGGGGATGGAGGTGGGGGGTATTCCCGATCACTGCACCTGCTCAAACCTGGGTGTGATCCATACAGACCTGTGGGGAGAGAGAACAAATAACGTTGTCCTGCCTGCCTGCCGCGTGCAAGCCTTTTGCATGACATTGCTGCGGAGGAGGCAATTGATTTTTTCATCATCGCGTGAGGAACCTCAGAGGCCATAGGGTGATTGGCAGGAGGCCTTACCTACATCGGGTATATCGAGACAGGTGTTCGTACCTGCACCTGATTAATGCAGACTGTGTCAGAAGGCTGCGTTTTCGCAACTGAGAGCTGTGAGTTGGTAAAAACAGACCTGCAACCTAGAAGCGTCAGGAGGACTGCTTTGTCAGTTGAAGTGAAGGTTACAGCTGCACTTTCATTCTATGCATCTGGATCATTCCAACCTACAACTGGGGATGAGTGCACCATCTCTCAACATGCAACACATGTCTGCGTTTGCCAGGTCACAGCTGCACTGCACGCGCGTAGGAATGATTTCATAAAGTTCCCCATGACCGGCCAAGCAATGCATGACAGGGCTGTGGGTTTCTGCAGGATTGCTGGCTTCCCAAAGGTACAGGGCTGCATTGACTGTATCTACATCACCTTGCGAGCACCTTTGGAGAATTCAGAGATGTACAGGAACAGAAAAGGCTTCCACTCCATTAATGTGCAGCTCGTCTGTGACGACATGCATCGTATCATGTCAGTCGATGCAAGATTCCCTGCAACACCCATGATGCGTTCATCCTACGCGAGAGCGTTATATCTACCATGTTTCAACAGCAGCCAGAAGGGCAGAGCTTGCTACTGGGAGACAAAGGGTACGGCTTTGCCACCTGGCTCATGATGCCCCTACACATAACCCGGATGGAAGTTGACCGGGAATACAACATGTCACACATTGCGACACGCAGCATCACTGAGAGGACCATTGGCATATTGAAACAGCGTTTCCGATGCCTGGACCATTCTGGAGACGACTTGTTATACTACCCTGAAATTGTCGGTCAGTTCACTGTTGTGTGCTGCATGACTTATCCATCATGAGGCAGCACAGCTGGTTGTAGAAGACCCACCTGAGTTGAGAGTGCCTGATGATAATGATGAGAAAGATGCAGATGATGAGGAGGAGGAGGATGAGAATGAGGAAGCCATGCAACTATCTGAACCCAGAGCATGACGGCGGAGGAGGGCAGGCCATTATGCCCCTTTAACGATTGCTCGAGCCTTGCACCAGCAGCTCATCCGTGAACACTTTGTTGCCTGAAGGCTCAGCAGCAACTATTCCAAATGGACTGTTTACTATTTGGACCTGTTCCGTAATGTTGTGTTGTGTGAATGGAACAAAAGATGGAATTGATGCTTGTTTACTTCAAAAGTTGTGTTAATAATGGTACAAATAATGTAAATGATTCAGTTATAATTTAAAATATATTTTATTCAAAAGTTCAACAAATATTTGCTTGTACTTAACTTAACTTTAATAAACATATTCTTGAATCAAACTTTAAAGTTTTTACTTAAGATCACTTACTAACTTTAAGATTACTTACACACTCTAAGTTCACCTAAAAACTTTAAGTTTACTTACTAACTTTTAAACTTGTAAATTTACATAACTTACAAAAAACTTTTAATTTGAGAACAGTTACAACAGTAATGGCAATAATAATAACAATAACAACAACAGCAGCAGCAGCAGCAAAGAAAGGCTGCATCCATCTCAAGGGGAAGGCAGTAATGTGGAAGGCCCGGCTTGGGTCTCTTCAGAGGCTGGTGTGGGGATTGGAGTGGGAGTAGCGGTTGATTTTGTCAATGGCCGCAGGGTCTGGGGGTGTTCCCTTATTGCAGCAGCTAACTCTGACATTCCCTCTTTTATGTGAGCTGACAGTGTCTCAACTACCTTCAAAATTCCCTCCCTCATGTTCACCGACAGTGTATCAGCTACCTCCAACATTCCCTCCCTCATGTTTATCGACAGTGTCTCAGCTACCTGTGACATGCCCTCGTTTATGTTGAGCAACAGTGTTTGAACTACCTGCAACATTCCCGCCCTCATGTTCACTGACAGTGTAACAGCTACCTGCGACATTCCCGCCCTCATGTTCACCAACAGTGTAACAGCTACCTGCGACATTCCCTCCCTCATGTGCCCGGTCATTGTTCCCATTTATTGAGAGAGTGTTGTTACTTCTCCCAACAGTCCCAAAACCTCATCACCCACCCCATTGATGGTGTCCAGATTCAGGTGAATTTATAATGGGGAACAAAGAAATGGCGGACCAGTTAAACAAATACTTTGGTTCCGTTTTCACGAAGGAAGACACAAATAACCTTCCAGAAATACTAGGGGACCGAGGGTCTAGTGAGGAGGAGGAACTGAAGGATACCCTTAAAAAGCGGGAAATTGTGTTAGGGAAATTGATGGGATTGAAGGCCGATAAATCCCCGGGGCCTGATAGTCTGCATGCCAGAGTACTTAAGGAAGTGGCCATAGAAATAGTGGATGCATTGGTGATCATTTCCCAACAGTCTATCGACTCTGGTTCCTATGGACTGGAGGGTAGCTAATGTAACACCACTGTTTAGAAAAGGAGAGAGAAAACGGCTAATTATAGATTGGTTAGCCTGATCAGTGGTGGGGAAAGTGTTGGAATCAATTATTAGATGAAATAGTAGCGCATTTGGAAAGCAGTGACAGGATCGGTCCAAGTCAGCATGGATTTATGAAAGGGAAATCGTGCTTGACAAATCTTCTGGAATTTTTTGAAGATGTAACTGGTAGAGTGGACAAGGGAGAACCAGTGGATGTGGTGTATTTGGACTTTCAAAAGGCTTTTAACAAGGTCCCACACAAGAGATTGGTGTGCAAAATCAAAGCGCATGGTATTGGGGGTAATGTACTGATGTGGATAGAGAACTGGTTGGCAAACAGGAAGCAGAGAGTAGGGATAAACGGATCCTTTTCAGAATGACAGGCAATGACTAGTGGAGTGCCGCAGGGCTCAGTGCTGGGACCCCAGCTCTTTACAATATACATTAATGATTTAAATGAAGGAATTGATTGTAATATCTCCAAGTTTGCAGATGACACTAAACTGGGTGGCGGTGAGAGCTGTGAGGAGGACGCTAAAAGGCTCCAGGGTGACTTGAACAGGTTAGGTGAGTGGACAAATGCATGGCAGATGCAGTATAATGTGGATAAATGCGAGGCTATCCACTTTCGAGGCAAAAGCACAAAGGCAGATTATCTGAATGGTGGCAGATTAGGAAAGGGGGAGATGCAACAAGACCTGGGTGTCAAGGTTCATCAGTCATTGAAAGTTGGCATGCAGGTACAGCAGGCGGTGAAGAAGACAAATGGTATGTTGGCCTTCATAGCTAGGGGATTTGAGTACAGGAACAGTGAGGTTGCACAGGGCCTTAGTGAGGCCTCACCTGGAATATTGTGTTCAGTTTTGGTCTCCTAATCTGAGGAAGGACTTTCTTGCTATTGAGGGAGTGCAGCGAAGGTTCACCAGACTGATTCCTGGGATGGCCGACTGACATATGAGGTGAGACTGGATCAACTGGGCCTTTATACACTGGAGTTTAGAAGGATGAGAGGGGATCTCATAGAAACTTACAAGATTCTGACGGGACTGGACAGGTTAGATGCGGGAAGAATGTTCCCAATAATGGGGAAGTGCAGAACCAGGAGACACAGTCTTAGGATAAGGGGTATGAGGAGAAACTTCTTCACTCAGACAGTTGTTAACCAGTGGAATTCCCTACC
This sequence comes from Pristiophorus japonicus, assembly GCF_044704955.1. Classification (NCBI taxonomy): domain Eukaryota; kingdom Metazoa; phylum Chordata; class Chondrichthyes; family Pristiophoridae; genus Pristiophorus; species Pristiophorus japonicus. The sequence continues at coordinate 91,612,298 of NC_091993.1, read as the reverse complement.
GCAGAGAGTGTTGATGCAGTTCATTGGATATATTCAAGAGGGAGTTAGATATGGCCCTTATGGCTAAAGGGATCAAGGGTTATGGAGAGAAAGCAGGGAAGGGGTACCGAGGGAATTGATCAGGCATGATCTTATTGAATGGTGGTGCAGGCTCGAAGGGGCGAATGTCCAACTCCTGCACCTATTTTCTATGTCCAGGAGTGATCACGTAAGGTCAATGCTCTCCGCATTCATTGCCATCATATGAACCACATCTGTTAGAACCTGCACCTCAGGAGAGTGTGGTAGAGCTCTCCTTTCCCTCCGCAGCCTTGGATGGTAGGGCCCTGGGTGTGTCTTGCTGCATCCCACTGGGACCCGCAACTTGGCACGGTGGGGCCCCTGGGTGTGCCTCACTGCAGCTGACTGGAATCCCCAGCCTCGAACGGTGGGAAACCATGGAATGTCCCACCAACACTCAAACCACTACTCAGGGAAGGGGCTGGTACCTCAATGGGCGACACCTGCACCTCCTCAAAAGTGAGTACAACAGTGAGGGCTTCATCCAGCCCCTCCCCCTCCTCCCCATGCTCTTGATTTGGACGGTAGGATTGGAAGATGTTCTCCTCTTCAGGCTCGTCCATATCTGAATCTTCTTCTGCATCGTCAGGGTTGGCCTCAAATTCTGCAAAATATAACAGAACAGACAAATGGTTAGCAGCAGAGGAGGGCGCAGGGTGGGTGGCATGAGTAGGCTCACACAGCGCAGGCAGCAGGCTGATTTGAAGGACTACGATGAATGATAGCACATTGCATCAACCAAAGCATAGCTGAGGGAGACATCCCCATGAACCAAAGCATGCCTAGCCCGCGCGGTACTTAACATTTAGGAAAGCCAGACTGTGGAATTTGCAGGACTTACCCTCTCCCTCGAATGTGGGCCCAGCTTGTGCAGTAGTGGTTGCTATTCTCCAGGCAGGACCCATCAAAGCAGCGACCCTCTCTTCCAAGGGTGTCAGTGGCTGCAGATTTGCCGGGCGTCCTTCTGTTCCAAGTTCTTTCTCGTTTGTTGTGTGCCACTTTCCTCTGCAAAGATGAAAATATAACGTTTTAGAGAGGGTGTCTTTCTGCTGGGTGGGACATATATAGATGGTCACATTTACAATTGCAATTCTTTGAAAAATTTAAATATTACTTACACTAACTACTTGACCAAAGTCCTGCCACTTCTTTTTGCACTGGCCTCCAGACCTCGGGGTGGTCACCATTGCACAGTAATCTTCTGCAAGTTGATTCCAGTGTTTCTTCATTTCTTTGGATGGAACTTTTATGTGCACTCTGCTGGTGTCCAGCTCCTGCCATCTGCCCTCAATCACAGTAACTAGTGCCTCCACTTCATCCAGTAAGAAATTCTTGGTCCTTGCACCACGTTGCATCTTGTATTGCAGCTCCAATTTTTCTAATGATAATTAAAGTTCTCACACAGCACTCAAAGTTCTCACACACACAACTGGCTCTTTAAAAATAGTTGATTGCAGACCGGGAGCTGTATTGCGTATGCGCGCCCATAGGAATCACAGCAAATACGTCCTTTTTTTTTTCCGCGCATGCGCAGGCTGAGTGCCGCCAATTTTGAAAAATAGAGCAGGGAAACTTGGCACATTTATTTTTGGAGTAGTTCTGGCCTATAAAAACAGGTGTAACTCTGGCAATAGACCAAAAAACGGCTTTGGGCAAAATTGAGCCCATGGTCATCATTACTGGTACTAGCTTTTTATTGCAGATTTATTTAATTGAATTTAAATTCCCCAGCTGCCATGGTGGGATTTGCGTCCACATCGCCGGATCATTAGTGGACACCTCTGGATTACTAGTGACCACTATGTTACTAAAATTTCTCCAAAGAGTTCATGTAAAACAATTTTGCCAATCTCTTCACTGCAGGTATTGGGATGACCACCAAATATAACTTCTCGTCTTTTAACAGAGAATTCAGAACTTTTCCTGTAGAAGAAAATCAAACAAAACAAACTACCGATACTAAATGTACTAATTTCTCTCAATGCTCTAGTTGCTGTTTGTAGTGAAGTTGTAACCATGAATTTTCCATGGTGGTAGCGGGCACAATCGGTGACGGGTCGGGTGGGAAAGCTGTTTTTCTGACAGCGGGTCAGGAACCCGCTGTTAACTCACTCCCACACGCCTTTCTCAACGATGCCTCTGTCAGTGTGGAGCTGACCCGACCTGCAGTGGTGGGGTGACTAATTGAAATCAATGGGTCGTAAATTGCGACCTCTCCGGGTCCGTATGATGTGTGTACATGCCCGAAGAGGCCCCTTAAATTCTGGGTATAGTCGCGCGAAGTGTATGTGCCTAAACCCGGCGCTTGCATCCCCGTGAGAAGGGCCTTTGCAGGCAGAGATTTGAGCTATTTGCCCAATTACTGCCCAGCAAATGTCCTTAAAACTCTTATGCCTGGTAAAAGCAGGCTGTACAGCCTGCTTTTACCAGAGTAAGAGTTTTAAAAGATAGAAAAATTTCAGTTTAGCATTAAATTTTATATTTAAAACCTTGTCCATTAAGGTAAGTTTATTTTTAACCCTATTAAAACATTTTTTTAAATTCAAAAAAAATAATTTGTTTGCTAAAACATTTAATTCCATTTCAATTAATTTTAAATATGTGGTTTTTTTTATGTATTATGTTGTATTTCTGTATTTTTGGAGGTACTCCCAGTCATAGTAATAGGAGTTCTATACAAATGGAACTCACCATTACTATCAATGAGATTACCCCATGTTCATTGGTGGTCCAGGCCCACATAATTACAGGATGCGCATACGATCCTGGGATGCGAGGGCCTCTGCGCTGGGCTGCGTATCTAGGCCTTGGAGCAGAATTGTTTGTTCCTCCGGAACCACCAGGTATTTTAGTAAAAAAACATTTGGTCGGAAGCATCTACCTGTGGGAAGCCTCCAACCGCAATTTCTGGCCCATTAGGCACTTAAGAGCCTTTTCGCCCCTACTTTTTAAATTTTCCCTGCATGGCCACGGGTTCTCACAACTCGGAACCATATCTGCCAACCTGAGGTGTGAGTTCTGTGGTCATTGCTCCAGCTGATTACTTGACAGCATAGAAAACAATCCAAAATGAAAATATGTTGATTACATCAGCTAACAGATGGATGGAGATTATGTTCTACTTGAAATGCTACTGGTAAATGTTACTTTTTCACTGATCATTCTCGGCTGTTGCCTTCCAACTCAACTGTAATTGCAGTGAAGTGACTATAAAAATGACATATACCATTTAAATAAATGTTTGTGTTGTTTCTCGTCAGGTTTTTCTCACAGTATGCCGTGATTGTCCAGTTACACATTAAGTCAAGTCATCAACCGTAACAATTTCATTCTCATCACTCATTCCACTGGTTCAATTTTGCTTTCAGTCCCTGAATATGACTAATTCAATTTTTCAGTCTGCGACTTTAGGGTGTATTTCTGCGGAGGTTCTCTCACTTGTCCATTATTAACTTCAACTAAAGAGCTGCAGAAATCCCAGAAACATATTGTAAGCACCACTTACACTGTTTGTCAGGAATTCCGCCGTTCTGCCGCTGAACTTGCGTAAGATTGTAAATCCACCTCTTCACAATTTCATTTAAAATCTGCTTAATTTTACATATTACCTATACACACACATCTTTTATTTGTACCAGTTACTGATACAAAAATCCATAGATTTGTGACTAAAGCACCAACAACTTCCCAATTAATGTACTTTTTAAATTATGTTCTTGATCATATTTGTAGATGGCATCATATTACTTAATGATCATTTCATTTAAATATTTATATGTCACTCATATTATTGTGCAGTAAAGATTCACCACCTACTATGTTAGATTAAACTTAAAATTTAACGTGGCCAGGGTCCCTTTAAGGATCCTGGCTTAAAACACGTCATGAGTGTCGTCTCTAGACCCGCTCCAGCTAATTGGGCTGGGTAACGCGTTGGGCGATTTTAATCGGAATGCGCTGGGTGGGCTTAACAGACCCCAATAAGGTAAGTTCATTTTGTACAGCGTGATGGGGCCAGCAGCGGGGTCGTGACCTGCCACCAACACTGACTGCACCGGACCTGCCAAGATAAAGAAAATTCCAGCCCATGTTTCTGAATTTATTTACAATGTAACTTAACACAACATGACCAGAACAATTCTTCTCTCTGTTGTTATTAAAATTACAATACTCCTACTTAAAAATTATAAATGCAAAATTAAATCTGTGGCCTGGATAATTTACTGGGTAGTATGATTGGTCCCTGCTTTATGCAATGGTTTTACCCATCGAATGGTTTTAACCATCGAGGAGGTTGCCAAGTGGCTAAAATCCAATCTCTCACAACGAATGAACACAGCAATATATCAGAAAAAGAATCAATAGTGTTAAGTTTACTGCCAAGCGCAAGATTGTCTTCAACCACAAGGCTGACAGAGCTACTAGAGGGGAACATCATACACTGAGACATCTTATAGCTGCAGTGGAAAGGATAGCAGGGTTGCTTTTGCACAGAGTCTTTGGAGCGAGCTGCTGGTTATGAGATTGGTCACAAACAACACTGATTCAATAAGAATTTTATTTCAGCAGTCTACATTTTAAGGTGTTCTTCACTGCTATAAAATATCAGCAAAATGCGATTTTGGCTAATACGATGAGTGCAGAATCCAAAGTTGTGTTCTTATAATTCAATGATAGACCTGATTAAGTAATCTTTGAAGTTAACACTGTGTACCTGTAGTGAGAAGGCATTCCATTCCTTAGCTCTCATATCCACCACCTGGAGAGATGAATGCAAAATGTTAACCAACAAACATCCCATTTTAGGAAATGAAACAGAATGACAACACCATGATTAATGCTTTGAGTAAATAATTTTATTTAAATTGAATCCTCTGTCTGAAAGAGCCCTTTATGTTCTATTTTTTGTTGATAATGCAAATGTAAAAGAATTCCAAGGATTTTCATTTCCTCTGTTAGTGCACTGGTTAACACATTCACATAAAATGCCTTTGTATGCCATTTTAATGCAATCATGAATCTGTTTTCAAATATAAGGAGTAATGACTATGTGAAAATAGCACTCAAAAGAATTTAGCACCAACACCATTATACCACCAGAGTCCCGGATTCCAAACAACTTCCATTTAATACTGTACATACGAAACTGCTTCAGTTTCGAGCTCACCGCACAGATTTATTTTGTATTGCTTCATCCACACAAATTTCAACGGAGTTGTTTTCACCAACTGACTGTAGGCAGTCTTCAGTTAACACAGTATGCTGTAATGCTATCTGCTATCACCAGCTAAAATACACACGGAAGCATAAATGTCAACATACTAGGGATTTATTTTTAATGCAATATCATAAATCCAGGCTTTTACTAATGATTAAATGGATGAACACTGGTCCATTAATAGTCGAGTTACACACTAGTGAAATAAAACAAACTTGAAAAACAAACAGTGCAGCATCCCAATCTGCGAACAACAACTGGAATCATACCCTCCATAACTTGTTTTTACTGTATAGCTTGTATGATAAAATAGAAGTAGCAGTGGGAAATCAATATCGTTCTCTCTATTAGTTAAAGGTTGTTTAGGCCTTGGCCTTTTCGTTAAGAGTCATTTTTTGTCTTTGGTATTGAGATGGATATTGTGCAAACTTTGCTCATCAAATTATTAGCATATGTTAATACTGAAGCAGAGGGAACTTAATTTGTTTGTATGTAGAATTATCCAACCATTAATACATTTTAAGGATATTAGTAACAACAGCAACAACTTGTACTTATATAGTACCTTTAACATAGTGAAACATCCCAAGGAGTATTACAAGACAAAATATTTGACACCGAGCCACATCAGAGAAATTAGGGCAGATGATCGAAAGCTTGGTAAAAGAGGTAGGTTTTAAGGAGTTTCTTAAAAAGGAGGAAAGAGAGGTAGAGAGGTTTAGGCAGGGAGTTCCAGAGCTTAGGGCCTAGGCAACAGAAGGCACGGCCACCAATAGTTGAGCAATTATAATCAGGGATGCTCAAGAGGCCAGAACTGGAGGAACACAGATATCTAGAGAGGTTGTGGGGCTAGAGGAGATTACAGAGATAGGGAGGGGCGAGGCCATGGATGGATTTGAAAACAAGGATATGAACTTTGAAATCGAGGCGTTGCTTAACTGGGTGCCAATGTAGTTCAGAGAGCACAGGAGTGATGGGCAGGTGCGAGTTAGGACATGGGCAACCAAGTTTTGGATGACCTCAAGTTTATATAGGGTAAAACGTGGGAGGCCTGCCAGGAGTGCATTGGAATAGTCAAGTATAGAGGTAACAAAGGCATGGATGAGGATTTCAGCAGTGGATGAGCTGAGGCAGGGGCAGAGACGGGCAATGTTACAGAGGTGGAAATAGACAGTCTTAGTTATGCTGTGGATATGTAGTCAGTAGCTTATTTCAGGGTCAAATATGACATCAAGATTGCGAACAGTATGGTTCAGTCTCAGTCAGATGTTAGGGAGAGGGATGGAGTTAGTAGCTAGGAAACGGAGTTTGTGGCGGGTTCCGAAAACAATTGCTTCGGCCTTCCCAATATTCAATAACTAATGAACTGGCCTCAACAATTTTCTGTGGTAGAGAATTCCACATGCTCACAATTCTCTGAGTGAAGAAGTTTCTCCTCATCTCAGTCCTAAATGGCTTACCCCTTATCCTTAGACTGTGACCCCTGGTTTTGGACTTTCCCAACATCGGGAACATTCTTCCTGCATTTAACCTGTCCAGTCCCATCAGAATTTTATATGTTTCTATGAGATCCCCTCTCATTCTTCTAAATTCCATTGAATATAAGCCTAGTTGATCTAATCTTTCTTCATATGTCAGTCCTGTCATCCCGGGAATCAGTCTGGTGAACCTTCGCTGCACTCCCTCAATAGCAGGAATGTCCTTCCTCAGATTAGGAGACCAAAACTGCACACAATATTCAAGGTGTGGCCTCACCAAGGCCATGTACAACTGTAGTAAGACCTCCCTACTCCTATACTCAAATCCTCTCGCTATGAAGGCCAACATGCCATTTGCCTTCTTCATCGCCTGCTGTACCTGCATGCCAACTTTCAATGACTGATGTACCATCACAAGTGGAAAATTTTGAAACCAATGTGCTGGGGAATAGGGAGTTGAAAGAGGTTAGCTAGGTTATGGGTTGTAGGTGATTTGGATTTGGCTTGGGATTAAATGTAGGCAGCAGTGTTCTGGATGACCTGGAATTTGTGCAGGTTGGAGTCAAGGCGGCTGGTAAGGAGAGCATTTGAGAAGGAGAAGGCGGCCTGGATGATGGTTTCACTAGTGATGGGGTGATTTTCCTAATGGAAGATTTGGGATTGAGATAAATACTTTCTGGTGTAAGAATAAAACCAGAGGTGGGTCAGGAACTGCTCTCCCTCTTTCAATCCCAACCCACAGCAGGGCACTATTCGACCCTGGTAACATTTTATAAGGTAGCATCCACAGCTTGGTGGCATTCCATGAGGGAAACAATCAACCAATACGTGGTACGATGCCTACCGTGCCTGCAGCACACTCCTCCCGCGAGCACTAACCAAGCCTTGCTTCAAAGCGCACCCCACCTCAAGCGCCATGGACTCACCTCCAGATAGAATTCATTGGGCCAATTCCACAGGCGCAAGGCAATTTTCAGCATGCTCTAGTGGTAGTGGATCAATCACTAAATGGATCGAAGCATTTCCCTGCCGCTCCAACGCCACAATCACGGCAGCCAAAACACTACTGAATCATGTGTTTTGTAGGTGGGAGGTACCAGTATAAGTGGACAGCGATCAAGGTTCGCACTTTACCAGTAAATGTTTTAACCACCTGCAGGAAATGTTGGGGATTAAACACAAACTACATATTGCTCACCACCCCCAGTCGTTTGGGGGGGTCGAAAGGGGGAACAGGACCCTCAAGTTGATGTTAAAACGATTGTGCATGGACCACTTCACTCAATGGGCTAACATGTTGCCAATGTGCTTAATGGCAACAAGGTCCACACCTCACAAAACAATAGGGTCTCCCCACATCAGGCCATGATGGGGAGACTCATGAGAACACCAGGCCAGCTAACACCAACAGGGATGAGTCCCCTGACAATTAAACCATGTAGTTCCAAGTGGCTGGAACAAATGGTAGATCACACCGATCAGATGAATCAATTTATGGCCACAAACTTGGGGAAGTCAAAAAGACAAATCAAAAGGTACTTTGACAAGAAAGTACATCCCTTTGAATATCAGGTGGGGGACTCAGTAATGATTCCAAATTATGGGAAAAAGAAGCTGCCTTTGAGCCCAGGTGGTGGGGACTGTTACGATTATAGACCGATTGAACCCCGCGGTTTATTTGATTCAGTTACCGGGAAAAAAGGGTGTTAAGTACAAGAAATGGTATCACATTAATCAGTTAAAAACTGCTAAAGAGTAAACACTGATCTTGTTTCCCACAGACCATGATACGGATCCTTATGATTGTCGGAATGATACTGGCCACGACCGAAGCCGAAGGAAGATGGGGAAGCGGGAGCTGCAGCATGACTTATGAATGTCACGGATGTGCTTTGAGAAGTGATAGTGCACTGGAAATACAGGAAGGGGAGGGCCCCGCTGGAGATGTTATTATACGACAATGAATCCCCCATGTGTGGCATACACCTTACGAGGTGGGGACCGAATCAGGCCCAGTATGCGTACACGAGTCACGGGGCATATTGTGTGACCACCAATGCCAAGACAATGAGGCATGGGAATCAGGAGTGCCCCATTAAGATGCCCACCTTTTCTTTCACACCAACCACCCTGACTGCATTGGGTGCTCCTGGTAAGCATTCATAACATCACTGACCTCAGGGTAGAGTTTCTAGAACAAGCATCGGCCCCGAGAGCGGTGGATAACTTTGGCCATCTACTTTCCCCCCTCTCTCTAAGTTTAAAATCCATTCTACAGTGGTCATCCACCTCACAGAAACATTTAATACAGATGAGACAGAACAGTGCCATTAAACAGCAAAGCTGTACAAAAGCTAGGAGTCGGCCCATGGTGGGAAACAGTGTGTAATGAAGGACAAAACCCCTGGCTCAGGACCCTCTCAATGTTTATGAAGTGACACAAGTCATAATTGTAGTGGTGGGGATCATCATGATCTGCTACCTGAGAAAACTCCTTAGAAAACTGGACCACTATATGCGAGCCCTGAGGAGATAAACAAAATAAGGGGTCAATAAGTATATTTCCCCCTTAGGCCAGGGAATCTGTAAGAATAAAAGTATATATTAATGATAGAATTGATATGGGATGTATGTAATAAAGGTGAATTTAGTGTGTATGTATAAATGTCGAAAATGCAGATTACACAGACAGGCTGCGGTTTGAACTCGTGCACAAAATGGATACATCCAAGTTCAAATCATCTCTTCTGGGCGGAGCTTTTGGGTAAGCAAACCCATCGAAACTCACCAAATTAGAAATGGGAAAACGATTAACCTAATCAAGGAATGGCTCCAGTTCCTGCAGACAGTCACATGTGCGAAGAAAGCCAATAAAGAACTGCCCTAAAACTAAGACCCAATCCTGGGGCTTCACCAACTTACATTGAGAGACAATGGGGTCGAAATTGAACAAAGGCAAGTTCCGCCCATTTGCCATCGAAAAGACCGCCAAGATCCTGACGGTACTTTGGGTGGAATGTTGGTCAAAAAAGGAGGGAAAAAGCTCCCGGCGGCAAAAATGGGCATTACAAGCTGATTCTGAGTGGTAGAGGGCAGTAGGTGGGATTCTGGGCGGCAAGTGGAAAGTTATGCCGAGGCTGGAGTCGGCCCTAGGGAGGGGGGAAATGCACAAAAAAAATGTTCAAAAAATTAAAACTAAAAAAAATCAAAAAACCTTCAGAGGACCCTTTAACACAAAGTCACTGCAAAAGAAGTAAAAAAAAAGAATCTCACTTACCTTTTCTTGCAGGTCTTCATACCTATCATCCTGATAAGACCTGCTTCCATGCAGCAGTCTTTTCTCCTGCAGGGGCGAGGACCGCTCGGATGAATCTCGGGCGGGAGTAGGCGGGAAGACTTTTTTCGGTGTTCCATGCTGCGCATGCCGATGGACACTCCCCAGCATTCCTTCCAAACTGCCGGCGTGAGGGTCTCACTAATCTCCCACAGAGGGGAGAGCGCCAAAAAAACGGGGAAACCGCCAAGAAAACGCGGCGGCAGCCAGTGGTAGGACCATCAATTTCAGCCCCAATGCATCATAAGAGATATAAAAAGGCAACCCCAAAGCCTGTTCTCTCTCTTTCAGATGACCACGCAGCAAAACAGGGAACCTCCCTCTCTACAGACCAGACCAAGAAGCAAGGAAGAAGGCCACGTGCTTTGTTTGACTCTGTAAATCTGTAACACATATTCTTACCTGTTGTAATTAAGTAGAGTCCATAGGATACTTCCTCAACGACTCCCTGTCCCACCTGTGACAGGGACTATGGTTCTCGTACTGGGCTGTTCAGTCACCTAAGAACTCATTTTTAGAATGGCAGCAAGTCTTCTTCGATTCCAAGGGACGGCCTATGATGAGTCAACTGTTATTTTGTCTGATCGGCTACGCATATGTGTGTGTGTTTAATAAACTTATTCCAAATTTTTTTTAAAGAATTGGTCTTGCTGTCAATTTAATGCCAGAGAGATTTAGAACTCTTAGACTGGGAAGACTGATCCTTGTCTAAAATGGGATTTTCGTTCTTTCAAAGAGCCATCATGCACCTGTATTAAACGCGCTACTGCTGCGATGCTAGTTACGTGTCAATTTAGTTGCTTGAGAAGTGTGAACGGAACATTATTACTGGTATGTAAGTGATTAGCTGGTTTGCTGTCATTCCCAACAATGAATTGATGTTGTATAAAATTGCCTGCAGGAAAATCATGTTTAGTCACCATTTCAGCTGTTAAATCTACAAGGAAAAAAAAATGCAGTTATTAACTTTTACTCCAAAAACATGAAAATAAATCCTGCGATGCCTCAGAAGAGTTTCTGTTAATGTTTTGCCAAAGCAAAATAGAATGGTTGTGTTTTAGTGGATTGCAAATACATGCTGAGTTTTACATATTACGAGTGGGTGCACTACAAAGAGATCACCTGTCACAATTAATTATTTTTATCCTGGTAAGTAGCAGGATGTTTTACATATCACTGCTATGAGTGTGGAAACTGCAAAAAAATAACCCAACTATGTTTGATGAATATTACAGAATCATATATTGTCCAATGATTGCATCCTTTAACTGAGGTTAATAGATCTTAATGATTTATCAGAGCAGCGAGACAACTAAAAAAGAACAAAGCACAACTCAGAAAAAAATTAAAGATGGTTTTAAATCAATAATGCAATTTGCAGTGCTATGTCTAAGATCAAATATGTGGCTAGATGACGCAAGTAGTTCCTCAAGCAAGTCTTTTATCCTCTGACAAGGGAATTTATAAAGACACTGAAGCAAAATGTTTTCATGTTTGATTCAAGGGAGAGGTAGTGGGGATAAATGACTAACTTTGGCTATTACACTCGAATGTAATATTCTCAGACTCAGAAGATGATACAATAGTAATAATAAAACACTATGACCTAGAAATTTGATTGCACCAAAGGATCAAAAGAATTGCATTATTTACACAGGTTTGCTGAGAATGAATCAATTCAATGAATGAATTAAATAAAAGCATGTTTTTAAAAAAAAAGAAGAAATTCAAATTCAGAATAATTTTTCAAAGGTTAGAAAGTAACTTACACTTTGGCTGGAATAGTAGGTGAGAGCGGGTGGGTTGGAGGCCTGGAGCGAAGTGAAAGTTGAAAGAACCCCAAACCGCGTTCACCCCACCCACTGTCACCTGTCACTCAGGCGAGATCGTGAGGCAGGTTGACAACCCGCTGCCAGGAGGCGGGTTGGCAATTTAAATATTATAATGAGGCCTGAATCCGCTGCTTTAACCTGCTTTGCAGGTTTTAGTGCAGGTGGCCGGGGCTCGGGATCCCTGGTGGCTGCAATGAAGCAGCCTCACCCCCGGGGAGCAATCCTTGTGGGCCGGGAGGAGCAAAGGGTGCTTCCCCTCCCCCCCCAAGTGATCAGCCACCCGCCCCGGACCGCAAACACACCCCGCCCGGGGATCGCGACTCGAACCCTTTTCGGGGATTTGTGCTCACCGCTCCAGCTCGGGGATCAGAACCGCCCCCCGGGCTTGGACCCCTCCCCCCATCATGGGCCCATCACTTACCTGGTCCTGCGTTCCCCAAATGCCATACCTGAATTCGAGGGGGACGCTGGGGGGAAATATTGCCTGCCAATCAGGCTGACTTCTGGGTGGGGAATCGTGCCGATCGATCCGAACTTACCAGGGGGTGGGGTCACGGGAAAATACACTTCTTTGTGGCAGGAGAGCTGTCTGTGAACAAAATTGGAATAGATGACCAAGGAGGGTGCTAGTTATATGGGGAGAATAGGCGAGTCAAAGGAAAGCAGGCCAAAATAAAAAACCATTAATTGACACCAAAGATAAGAATTTTAAATGATAACAAAGAGCACTGAGATAGGAGACAGGCAAGAAAGAAACAGTATTAACAGAAATATTGTGATACAGGAATTAAAATGTGAAATGAGCAAGAACTCCTGTTTCAAAACCTTTTAATACATTATATTACAACTTGTATTTACATAGCGCCTTTAATGTAGTAAAACCTCCCAAGGCATGTTATCAAACAAAAATTTGACACCGAGCCACATAAGGAGATATTGGCCCAGAAATTCCTCTGGGGGTCGTCCCGCGGGCAAGTGCCTCCTCGCTGGATATTTTTTAGGAATTTACCTGGTAGTCTAGGAGGCGCCCTAATTTCCGATGGGGAGGCCTTCTCCCGTGCAGAGGGTCCCGATGCAGAAGATGCATTCATGTGTGACTGCTCAGCCAATCGGGTAAGTATCTACGAGAACAAAAGCAATCACACAAAATAATAAAAAATAAAAAACAAACCACACATTCAAAATTAATTGAAATTAAAGTTATTATGTCTTATAAAAATAAAATATTTTCCCGATTTTTAAATAAGTTTGTTTAATTATGGTTAAAAATAAACTTACCGTAGTGGGGAGGGTTTTTAAGAATAAAATGTGTTGTTATAACTTTATTTTAAAATGTTTATGTATATTTTTAAACACCTGCACCTGTAAAAGTAAGCTATATGCCTGCTTTTTCAGGCACAAGATTTTTGAAGACATTTGCTGGGCAATATAACTGTAAGTATCGGAAATCTTGTCCTGCAAGCGTCCTCGCTCCCAATCTGTGGATGATCTGTCAAGCTAGAAACTTGGTTTTCAGCGCATGTGTATTATGCTCTGAAAACGGGCTTTTCCTATGCCTTCCAGGGTCCGTAGAAACTTCATACGGACCTGGGACATCAGAGTTCCAGCACCATTAGGACAAACAACCAAAAGCTTGGTCAACGGTAGGTTTTAAGGAGTTTCTTAAAGACAGGTAGAGAGGCGGAGAAGTTTAGGGAGGGTATTCCAGAGCATAGGGCCTAGGCAGTTGAAGTCACGGCCACCAATGGTGGGGCAATTAAAATCAGGAATGCATAAGAGGCTATAATTAGAGGAGCGTAGAAATCTCAGAGGGTTATAGGGTTGGAGATGGTTATAGAGATAGGGAGGAGTGGGGCCATGGAAGGATTTGAAACCAAGGATGAGAATTTTAAAATTGAGGTGTTGCAGGACTGGGAACCAATGTAGGTCAGCGAGCACAGTGGTGATGGCTGAATGGGACTTGACGCGAGTTAAGATACAGCAGCAATGTTTTGGATGAGCTCAAGTTGATGGAGGATGGAAGATGGGAGGGCGGCCAGGAGAGCATTAGAATAGTCGAGTTCAGCGGTAATAAAGGCATGGGTAATGGTTTCAGCAGCAGATGACCTGAGGCAGGGCGGAGTCGGACAATTGGTCTTGGTGATGGAGCGAATATGTGCTCGGAAGCTCATCTCAGGCCACCAAGGTTGTGAACGGTCTGATTCAGCCTCACACTGTTGCCAGGGAGGAGTATGGAGTTGGTAGCTACGGAACGGAGTTTGCGGTGGGCACCGAAGATAATGGCTTCGGTCTTCATGTTATGTAATTAGAGGAAATTTATGCTCATCTAGTACTGGATGTCAGACTAGCAGTGTGATAAATTAGAGTCAGTGGAGAGGTTGAGAGAGGTGATGTGAGGCAGAGCTGGGTGTCATCAGCGTGTATTTGGAATCTGATTTGTTTTCGGATGACTTGAAAAAAATAGTACCTCACAGTTTGTCTAAATATGTTAAAAGCATTAGTAAAATTTCAAATGCTACAAGTCATTATGATATAGGAGACTAATAAACACGAGCCAAGCTTCACTTCCAGTTAACAATTAATCCATACTTACATCTGGGCAATGGACGTTTCAGAAAAATGTTCTAAATCTTACATATATTAATCTCTGCAGATACAGGAATCATATTTAAGAAACATCTAGCTCTTCCAGAGTGAAAAGTAATGCCTCCTTTAAACAACACTTCCTCTGGACGCTGCACAGATTGTGTCAGATTCATCAGCTTCAAAGGGAATACGGATCATTAATACAGCATTACATGGCTGAATACATACAATAGAAACAAAACAAAGAGTAGATAGTGAAAGTAGGTTTGAGATATGTCTCACAAATAATGAGTTTGTCACTGTTTGTACTGATTTACAAGTTGAGAATAATAACACGTTAAAGGCCAGAACTTGCTGGAGCGGGACATCTCATAGCATACACTATCAGCAAGATGTTTTCCTGATAACGCTGTGGCGAGGGCAACAGGGTATCTTGGACCTTAGTGAATGGCGAGATCAATAGAACATCTCTTTAACCAATGAGATCTAAGGATTGAGAAATAACAGACAAGGGGTGTGAATTCGAATTGGTGAATTTGAGTCAAATCAGGTACAGAAAGAGAAAAAAAGTCTTGCATTTATATAGCATCTTTCATGCCTGCCAGACTTCCCAAAGCACTTTACAGCCAATGAAGTACTTTTTGAAGTGTAGTCACTGTTGTTCTGTAAGAAATAGGGCAATCAATTTGCACACAGTGGACCCAGAAACAGCAATGTGATAATGACCTAATCATTTGTTTTTTAGTGATGTTGATTGAAGGGTTAAATATTGGCCAGGACACTGGGGATAACTCCCCTACACTTCATTGAAATAGTGCCATGGGATATTTTAAATTCATCTGAGAGAATAGACAGTGTATCAGTTTAACGTCTCATCCGAAGGACAGCACCTCTGACAGTACTATACTGGAATGTTAACCCATATTTTTTGTGCTCAGGCCTCTGGAGTGGGATTTGAACCCACAACCTTCTGACTCAAAAGCAAGGGTGCAACCCACTGAGCCATGGCTGACACCAAGAATCAAAGCGAGGGAATGAATGACTGGATTAAGAGAGAAAAGAGGAGGTGGTAACTAAGGTGAGAGGGGACTTCTTGCGCCCTGTGAAAATTGGGGTAACCACCCCCGAGAGGAAGTGGAGCACAATGTCGGGTGCTCCATTTCCTCTTCGGGGTGGAACTGGGGCACTATGCGCAGGAATATTCCAGCACTACGCAGAGAGCCACGTAGTGCTGGCAGGAGAACAGGGGTCTCCCCTTCTGTTAAAGGGGAGGGCACGCTGCAAACTCTGCAACAGGGTGAGGGGCCACCACTTCTCCATTGAGGAGTGGGGTGCCGGGGCAGCAGCCCGGCTCAGAAGCGAAGACTGGAACATGGAGTCACAGACCCCGTGAAATCTTCAACGCAAGGTAAGTAGGCCGTTGAAGCAAAATGGCGCCACACACCTCCCCTTTAATTCCCGCCCCGCGAGTGGAGTGTGGCCCGGTTCGCGACGCGCGAGGCTGGTGTGAACATCATCCGCAGTGACCTCACGGGGTACTACCGAACTTACGCCACGGGGGGGGGGAAATAGATTGTTGCACAAGGCGATAACGTCATCATCGCTGGCACAGCTGCTCAGGGCGCTACCAACAGGAGCGGGGCGCTGCTGGTTTGTGCCTCCGCTAACTCCCGCGCTAATTCACGGAAGGCAGCAGCGTGCTCGTGCCCCGGATGAGAAATCCTTTGGACCCCAATAACGCCCCCTGGGGGTGCTAACAGGAGATGCAGACAATGCGAATTTCTCCCCCCCCCCCAAAAAAAGGTAGATAAAAAGTAAAAATTTAACAGCTAACAGTTTTAAAATCGCGAACACAAATTCACAACCTGAAAGAATGAGTTTAAATAATTCATTTTCTGAGCCAGAGATATTAATTAGAAGTCATTATTGTACAAATCCAGCAAGTTCTTAAAAATAACAGGGAGGCTAAGAGCGAGATGCTGTTTATGCAAAACAAATATCAAAGCATCGTTCATCGACCAGAAAGTTCTGGAGATTCACAACTCATGCCATATTTCTTAATCCCCTGAACTTGCTGGCCAATTTGCACAGTAATAAATTCATGGTAAATCCAAGGAATGGATAACAAACTGATTGAAGGGTGGGAAGCATTGAGTATTCATGTTAGAGTTGGCAGTACTGAATAGCTGCGTCAAGGGTCAGTACAGGCACTGCTATAGTTTCTAATTATCGCAAATGATTTAGAAACTCAAAACTCAAAAGTGTTCAAATTTGCAGATGATACCAAAGTAGAAGGTTCAGAAATTGTAGACTGTGTTGGAGAAGATATATAATTGGGGAGAATAATGGTAGATTACATTTAATATAGAGAAATAAGAACATAAGAATTAGGAGCAGTGGTAGGCCATACTGCCCTTCAACTATGCTCTGCCATTCTATAAGAAAGTAGCGACCTCAACACCACTTTCCCACCCGTTCCCCATATCCCTTGATTCCCTAGAGTCCCAAAAATCTATCTATCTCAGCCTTGAATATACTCAACGACTCAGCACCCGCAGCCCTATGGGGTAGAGAATTCCAAAGATTCACAAGCCGAGGCATAGAATATCATAGAATCATAGAAGTTTACAGCACGCAAGGAGGTCATTTCAGCCCATCGTGTCCGCGCTGGCCAACAAGAGGCTATCCAGCCTAATCCCACTTTCCAGCTCTAGGCCTGTAACCCTGCAGGTTACGGCACTTCAAGTGCACATCCAAGTACTTTTTAAATGTGGTGAGGGTTTCTGCCTCTACCACTTTTTCAGGCAGTGAGTTCCAGACCCCCATCACCCTCTGTGTGAAGAAATTCCCCCGCAAATCCACTCTTAACCTTCTACCAATTACTTTAAGTTTATGCGAGGAGCAATTTCACGAGGACGTCCTCGCAAGTCGGTGAGGGGTCGGTTCATGTAGGCCGCAGCGGGAAAACGGGCGGAGCGGTCCCGGGCACCACTCCAGAACTCACGAAGGGCGAATTACAAAATGGCGGCCCCTCTGCAGAGAGTTAGTGGCCATTCCACGCTGCCCCATGGCCGTCTCTTTCAGGCAGTCAGAGACCTTATCGGGAGGGGCAATTTCGGACCCTGGGAGTGCAACTAGGAGATATGGTTCAAACTGGAGAAGGGTACTTTTAGGGCAGATTGCAGGATTTTTTTTCTTTACACAAAGGGTGATCAATATGTGGAATAAACTTCCAGACAGAATAGTGCGGGCAACCCAGGAGTCAACTGAGAAGCGATTGGACATTACAATGGCAGGAAGAGGTGGGTGGTGCTTTAGGATCTCTCTGGGTGGATGAATCAATGAGCCGACTGGCCTTCCCCCTCCATATTGATCTCTGTTATAAAGTGTGTGAGGAGAAAACAGGACTTGACTAAACAGCACATCAACACTCACACATGAAGAATGAACACTGAGGTGCAGTGTTTGAATATTGGAGAGACACACAGGACAGTATACTCAACACACATTATCACCTACAGAGCAGGAGGAGGAGAGGGAGGGAGCTATTATGCTTAAAGATTCCAGACAGTGTACTCAGCATGAATCACCGCCTTCAGGAGAAGAGGGGAGGAAGGGGAGAAATGATTACATTTCATAATTGTATATATAAAGCAACTCAATGCTTTCACATAATGTTTAAAGAATATAGTTCAGCATTGTCATTCTGAACTGGAGAAGCAGTAATGCAAAAGATTGTTGTTTCATTTCACATTCTGCCTGTTCCAATTCCAGATATTTTATTTATGAGTTTTTTGGGTATTTTGGAGCAATTGCTCACTTGTAAACGCTAATAGAAAATTGTTGCACACTAAATAATATATATGTATTATATATATATATATACACACACTGCTACTTAATGTCTTTTCTTTTGCTTGCTGAAGTTAAATTGAAATGCAGAGCCTCATTTTCACAGACTGAGAAGAACAAGCTGAGTGTAAATATGATTTTGTATCGTCGAAAGCTTTTAAAGCTAATTGACCACTATAAAGATTCATTTTAACTAACGATACGAACAACTTTTCTATTAATCTTTTCTTTCTAGCTAAGCCCATTCTACACAAAATCAAGAAAAGAAGAAACAATCACAGCCAATATACTAAGAATGTATATATTATCCAGCACACTGAATGGGTAAAATACCAATCTTCCAACAGAAAAATAATTGCAAATTTCAGCATCCACTTCTCATTTTCCTAGCACAGTCACAACAGCCTTTCAAATAATTTCTCCTCCCAAATAGTTACCTCAGGTGTGCTCGACTACTTCATCCCCCTCCTAGTGGCAGCCATGGCTCAATGGTAGCACTCTCACCTCAAGTCCCACTCCAGAGACTTGAGCTCATAATCCATCTTAACACTCAAGTGTAGTACTGGGGCAGTGCTGCATTGTTGAAGGCACTATCTTTCGGATGAAACCATTAAACTGAGGCCCAGTCTGCCCTCTCGGGTGGATGTAAAAGTTCCCATGGCACTATTTGAAGAAGAGCAGGGGAGTTCTCCCCCAAGTCCTGGCCAGTATTTATCCTTCAACCAACATTACTAGAACAGGTTATCTGGTCATGAGAAAAATTCCTGTTTGTGGGGCCTTGCTGTGTGTAATTTGGCTGCCGCATTTCCGACATTACAACAGCGACTACACGTCAAAAGTTCTTCATTGGTTGTAAAGGGCCTTGGCACATCCTGAGGTCATGAAAGGTGCTATATCAATGCAAGTCTTTCTTTTTCTTTTGCTATTTATCATTTACATTCCACCCTTTGGTGATATCTTCGACAAGCAAGGGTCCGTTAGCTCATGATATTCAACTTCATCTCACCGTCTTCTTTATTGCCCCCAGGGCTGTATATCATCATAGGCAGTCCCTCGGAATCGAGGAAGACTTGCTTCCACTCTAAAAATGAGTCCTTAGGTGGCTGAACAGTCCAATATGAGAACCACAGTCCCTGTAACAGGTGGGACAGATAGTCGTTGAGGGAAAGGGTGGATGGGACTGGTTTGCCGTATGCTCTTTCCACTGCCTGCGCTTGATTTCTGCATGCTCTCGGACTGTACGATCAACTGCCTGGTTAACATCATCGATCAACAGGTTTTTTTTAGTTGATCACATAATGTAGGCAAGGTAGTTCTATATGATAATTATGCTTGCTAAGGAAAGAGCCCCTATGTGTCTACAGTATTATTACCGGAAGAGAAAGACATGCCATAATCAGCCTTGTCCTTTCACCACTTGGACCTAGTGATTCCAGTCCAAAATTTCCTCTCTCTGTTAGTTGTAAGGGTTAGCTATGAAATAAGTTAAGGTCACCTGAATCTAGCTGCTAGTCGATGTATGTCCAGAGCATAAAAAGGCTCACAAGTTGGCAATCACACGAAGAAATGCCACAAAAATAGCTGGTGGAAAAATTCTCACTGCACTAATGTGTTCCCTTTTGAGGTTGGAGTTACGATTGAGACAAACAACAACAACAACTTGTATTTATATAGCGCCTTTAACGTAGTGAAACGTCCCGTGGTGCTTCACAGGAGTATTATGAGATGAAAATTTGACACCGAGTCGCATAAGTAGAAATTAGCGCAGGCTTGGTCAAAGAGGTATGTTTTAAGGAGCATCTTGAAGGAGGAAAGAGAGGTAGCGAGGTGGAGCGGTTGAGGGAGGGAGTTCCAGAGCTTGGGGCCTAGGCAACAGAAGGCACAGCCACCAATGGTTGAGCGATTACAATCATGGAGAGACTTGAAAATTAGGATGAGAATTTTGAAATTGAGGCATTGCTTAACCAGAAGCCAATATAGGTCAGCGAGCATAGGGGTAATGGGTGAGCTGGACTTGGTGCGATTTAGGACACGGGCAGCTGAGTTTTGGATCACCTCTAGTTTACGCAGAGTAAAATGTGGGAGGCCAGCCAAGAGTGCATTGGAATAGTCAAGTCTAGAAGTAACAAAGGCATGGATGAGGGCTTCAGCAGCGGATGAGCTGAAGCAAAGGTGGAGACGGGCAATGTTAGGGAGGTGGAAGTAGGCGTCTTAGTTATGCTGCAGATATGTGGTCGAAAGCTCATTTCAGGGTCAAATATGACACCAAGGTTGCGGACAATGTGGTTCTGCCTCAGCCAGATGTTGGGGAGAGGGATGGAGTCAGTGGCTAGGGAATAGAGTTTGTGGCGGGGACCGAAAATAATGGCTTCAGTCTTCCCAATATTCAATTGGAGAAGATTTCTGTGGGAAAGATGGGTGCGGATTTTGGAGGCGACAACGCATTCAAGGACTTTGGAGAGGAAAAGAATATTGGAGATGGGGCGGTAGTTTGCAAGGACGGAGAGATCGAGGGTTGGTTCTTTGAGGAGAGGGGTGATGATGGCAGATTTGAGGGAGAGGGGGACAGTACCTGAGGAGAGTGAACCGTTAACAATGTCAGCTAAAATGGGAGCCAGAAAAGGAACTTGGGTGGTCAGCACTTTGGTGGGAATAGGATCAAGGGAGCAGGAAGTGGGGCTCATTATCAGGATGAGATCGGAAAGCTGATGAGGGGAGATCAGAGAGAAACTGGAGAAAGATGTAAGGTCAGGGCTAGAGCAGGGGGCTTCCTTAGAGGAAGTTTGGCCCAGTGGGCTAGGGGAAGGAAGTGAAGAGACAGAGGCGGCTGAACAGATGGTCTCAATCTTCGAGACAAAGAAGTCCATGAGCTCCTCAGACTTATTGTTGGAGGTGAGGGTGGAGACTGGGGAGAGGGGTTTAAAAAGACGGTTAGCAGTGGAGAATAGAAGCCGGGGCTTATCTTTACATTCCAGAATGATTGTGGAATAGTGAGCGACTTTGGCAAATGAGAGCAGGATCTGATAGTGCTTTATGTGGTCCATCCAGCTCTGGCAGTGAATGGCTAAACCAGTTGTTCGCCATATCCGTTCAAGTCTATGTCCCTTGGACTTAAGGGAGCAAAGATCAGGGCTGTACCAGGGGGAAAGGCCAGGGTGAGAGAAAGGCATTGCTTTAACAGGGACTAGGGCATCAAAGGTGATGGTGAGGGCAAGATTGAGCAGATCGGTAGCTGCAGAGATGTCATGGTGAATGAAGGGCCAAAGGCTGGGAGTTGATAAGTGCATTGTAAGAGAGCTGAGAGAGAGTTTCTTCCAAAGTAAAAAGGAGGATCCACTAGCCTGGCTTGTACACAAGATAGCTTGATTCATGCTGATACTTGAAAGAAAATGTGTTGCGTTTGCCATCTCTGATGTACTTGCCTGGTAGGACATAAAACTATTACAGAAATTACTGACAATCCTAGAAAAGAAAATCTCAGGGAAGTACCTTTTAGTGTGACACCTGAGAGAGTAAAGGACAGATACATAATTAAGCTATCTCATATGAATGTGTTAGCTGCATTGTGTGTTGTCACTGACAATGATATGATGACAGGGAAGAAGTAAAGCATTAACTAAAGGCGGATAAAACTATTGAAACCGCATGCCGACAACAGATCTCCAACAAAAAATAGTTTGAGATATTACAATATTCCTCAAAAGATATTACCTCATCCATTTTCAGACAGTGAAGATCAATTCAGGTCACCCTGGATAAAATAAATCCTCAGATGAGAAAAATAATTTTAATTTACAAAAGTAGTTGTCAGTCATTTGCAATCTTGTATTATTATATTCTAATTTCCATTTAGAAGATGCATAAAATCAGCCCTCATTTAACATTTGAAGATAAGGTTTATCAATTTTGTCATTCTAAGCCTTGTTATGGTTATGCATCACGGCCCCCATAGTCCCACGAGTATATGAATGTAGATGTTATTTGCATTAATAGAATGGTACTTTGCCTATGATTGTGGATACTGCTTGAATCTGTGCCTCTACTTGGGCTGTATCAGATTTTCTTTTCACTACAAACACGATGCTGATTAAAACTGTAGTGACATTCCTGTCTCTTCCAATGAATATATTAATTAGGGAGTGTTCCAGGGATAATTGCACTCCATGTGGAATTAGCATCTCAATTTTCATAAGAAAATTGCAGGCAGTATAGAGATTTATTTCAACCTATTCTTAACTAGGCGCTAGCTTCAAAGCAGAGATTGTATTGCAACAACATGAGAGTTTTTTCTGAGGTAGAACTGAGCAAATGTGAGGCAGGAAGGTCTTGTGCTGTGTTTCCCTGGATCTCAGTCTTATTGCAACTGCCAACCCAGGCCTCAGTATTCTTGGATTCTGCTATTGATATGCCTTTTACACAAAAATGAAGCAATTAGCTTAACATTTTAGGGACTGCAAAATATTCCTCAGCAGAAATTTATGCTATTGTGTTTTAGAGTTCCTCTTTGCTTCTTCATAATAGATTGCTAAAAAATCCAATATTTATACTCATTTGCTTAATTTATGCGAGTGTGCTCGAGTCACACCTAAGCAAGTTCTGTCAGTGGTGTCTCGAGCAGACTGTGCCAAAGTGTTAGAGACGTAGAACGCATTGCATGAATATCTCAATATGTTCTACTAATATTTTGACACAAATTTTCAGCTCCACCACGGCGGGACCCGCCCGAACACCGCCTTGGCAGCGAGGTCCTGCTCAACGACCTCATCAATGGGGCAGGCCGGCCCAAACAGTTCCTCGGCGGGGACCACCCCCCTTTCTAACGTTCCGAAATCTGGAAATATCTGAACCTGGGCTCGATCCCGAGGGTTCCGGATTCTAGACTCTGCACCTGGATTAGATAAGTAATTACAGAATTTGCTAGTTTGTGGTCCAACGACAACTGTTGTTTCTTTTGATTTAGATCCAACATTTGTTTGATGAGGGCACATTTTACAATTTGTACTATGCGCTCTGCTGCACTATTCGAAGCAAGGTGGTATGGTGGAACCTTGGTATGTTTCACACCATTTCTACTCATGAAATGTGCAAATTTATCCGAACAAAATTGCGGCCCTTTATCAGTCACAATTTCTTCTGGGAGACTGTATGAAGAAAACAATCTTCGCAAATTGTCTCGTGTTTTACTTGTTGTTATTTTCCGCATCGGAAACACCTCTACCCAATTCGAATGACTATCAATCACAATGAACAATTGCTGTCCTTCTAGCTCAGTAAAACCTACATGTAACCTTTGCCACACCCTGGAAGGCCATTTCTATGGCTGTAATGGTACTGATGGTGGTTTCTTGCTTACCGATTGACATGTACACTGACTAACGATGTACTCTCTCTCTTTATCTAAACCTGGCCACCATAAGTAACTGGGTGCAAATCTCTTGGTCTGGTCATGAAGATCTCCTAACAATTTGGACCTGAACCTATTTGGGATAACTACTCGCACCCACATGATACAATCTTTATCCACTGATAGTTCATTCCTACGAATGAAGTGTGGATGAATATCTTTAACTTCCTCTGATACCTGGTTTGGCCAGTCATTTGCTGAGTAATCATACACCTTTGATATAACTGGGCCACCATTGGTTGATCTACCAATCTATTCAGCTGTGACTGGCAGCTCATCAATGTATGAGAAATAGAACACTTATTCTACCTTAGAGATAATGTTCTCAGTTTCTAGTCTCTTGAGTTCTTGCGAAACTTTCTCCTTGAGTACATATAGTATAGGACGTGACTTGCAGTAAACTGGTCTAGCGTCCTTCTGCACTCTGACAGTCGCCTTGAAGTCTTGGATCGGACTGCCTGTTTCACAGAACATCATCGGATACTGCTGGATGATGTCATCTTTCAATGCAAATCTCGTTTCCAGATAAAAAAATCTCATTCCAATCCAGCTTCAGTGATCCCAACCTTTTTCTACCTAACAAGCTAGGTTTGTCTCCAGCCACTCATCATCATAGGCAGTCCCTTGGAATCGAGGAAGACTTGCTTCCACTCTTAGCATGAGTTCTTAGGTGGCTGTACTGTCCAATACGAGAACCACAGTCTCTGTCACAGGAAGGACAGATAGTCGTTGAGGGAAAGGGTGAGCAGTGAGCCTGGTTTGCCGCATGCGCCTTCCGCTGCCTGTGCTTGATTTCTGCATGCTCTCGGTGATGATACTCGAAGAACGCAGCACCCTCCCGGATGCAATTCCTCCACTTCGGGCGGTCTATGGCCAGGGACTCCCAGATGTCAGTGGGGATGTAACACTTTATCAGGGAGGCTTTGAGAATGTCCTTGTAACGTTTCCTCTGCCCGCCTTTGGTTCATTTGCTGTGGACGAGTTCCGAGTAGAACGTTTGCTTTGGGAGTCTCATGTCTGACATGCGAACTATGTGGCCTGCCCAGTGGAGCTGATCAAGTGTGGTCAGTGCTTCAATGCTGGAGATGTTGGCCTGGACGAGGACGCTAATGTTTGTGCCTCTGTCCTCCCAGGGGATTTGTAGGATCTTGCGGAGACATCGCTGGTGGTATTTCTCCAGTGACTTGAGGTGTCTACTGAACATGGTCCACATCTCTGACCCATACAGGAGGGCGGGTATTACTATGGCCCTGTAGACCATGAGCTTGGTGACAGTTTTGAGGGCCTGGTCTTCAAACACTCTTTACCTCAGGCAGTCGAAGGCTGCACTGGCGCACTGGAGGCAGTGTTGGATCTTGTCGTCGATGCCTGCTCTTGTTGATAGGAAGCTCCTGAGATAAAGGAAGTGGTCCACGTTGTCCAGGGTCGCGCTGTGGATCTTGATATCTGGGGGGCAGTGCTATGCGGCGAGGGCAGGCTGGTGGAGGACCTTTGTCTTACTGATGTTTAGCGTAAGGCCCATGCTTTCATACACCTCGGTAAATACGTCGATTATGTCCTGGAGTTCAGCCTCTGTGTGTGCACAGACGCAGGCATTGTCCGCGTATTGTAGCTCGACGACAGAGGTTGGAGTGGTCTTGAACCTGGCCTGGAGACTGAGAAGGTGGAACAGCTTCCCACTGGTTCTGTCGTTTAGTTCCACTCCAGCGGGGAGCTTATCAACTGTGAGGTGGAGCATGGCAACGCGGAAGATTGAGAAGAGGGTTGGGGCAATGACGCAGCCCTGTTTACTTTTGGTGATATACTTTTGGGGGCATTTGAAACGGAGGAGGACGCTCCTTAGACCCTCGCGGTTTACAGTGTCAAAGGCCTTTGTAAGGTCGAAGAAGGCCATGTATAAGGGCTGGTGCTGTTCCCTGTATTTTTACTGCAGCTGTCGCGCTGCAAAAATCATGTCCATTGTGCCCCGGAGGGGACGAAATCTGCACTGCGACTCCGGGAGGAGCTGCTAGCCACAGGGAGAAGACGGTTGAGGAGGTCTCTAGCGACGACTTTCCCAGTGGTTGATAGCAGGGAGATTCCTCTGTAGTTGCCACAGTCGGACTTGTCCCCTTTTTTAAAGATGGTCACGATCACTGCATCTCTAAGATCTCCCGGCATGCTCTCCTCCCTCCAGGTGAGAGAGATGAGATTGTATTTGCGCTAGTAATGTCTCTCCGCCATACTTCAGTGCCTCAGCAGGAATTCCATCCGCTCCCGTAGCCTTGTTGTTTTTTAGCTGTCTTATGGCTTTTTCTACCTCATGCAATGTTGAGGTCTCACTGAGGAGGTGGCGGGTAGCCTGCTGCGGAATCGAGTCAAGAACACTCGAGTCAAAGGCAGAGTCTTGATTGAGGAGATCGTCGAAGTGTTCCTTCCAGCGGGCCCTGACTGCCTCCGTGTCCTTGATGAGTGTTTCCCCGTTCTTGGCCAGGAGTGGGGTGGGGCCTTGGGAGTTTGGTCCGTATGTGGCCTTGACTGCGGTGAAGAATCCTCGCACATCATGGCTGTCGGCCAGTTGTTGTATCTCCTGTGCTTTCTCCATCCACCACCTGTTCTTTAGGTCCCGGATTTTTTGTTGGACCTTAGCCTTTAGCCATCTGTAATGCTGCTTTGCTGCTCCCGAGTTGGGTTGCTGTTTAAGACTCAGAAATGCCCTGCGCTTGCAATCTATTAGTTCTTGAATCTCCTGATCATTCTCATCAAATCAGTCCTGATGTTTCCTGGTTGAGTGACTGAGCATCTCTTTGCAGGCACTGGTTATGGAGATCTGTAGAGCAGACCAAGTGCTGTGGATATTCTGCATCTCGGGATCATCAAGGCGCACCAGGTTAGCTGTGAGGCGCTGACTGTATAGGGGCTCTCTTAGCTGGGTCTTTAAGTGCCCCGGCATTAACTTTTTTGCAGCACTGCTTCTGCTGTCCCCTTCACTTTGGGGCTATGTTGTTGTCAATGATAAATCGGATTAGGCGGTGGTCCATCCAGCAGTCGTCAGCTCCTGTCATGGCACGGGTGATGCGCACATCCTTGCAATCCCTGGCTCGGACGATGACATAGTCAAGCAGGTGCCAGTGTTTGGAGCGAGGGTGTTGCCACGATGCCTTGTATTTGTCTCTCTGGCGGAACAAGGTGTTGGTGATAACAAGTTCATGCTCTAGACATTTTGTCAGGAGTAGGGTACCGCTGGAGTTGGCTTTCCCTAACCCCTCTCTGCCAATCACGCCTCCCCAGAGGTCTGTGTCCTTGCCGACCCTGGCATTGAAGTCACCGAGGAGGATCAGTTTGTTGCCCGCGGGGACGCAGGTCAGGGATTTTTCGAGGTTGAAATAAAAACCCTCTTTGGCCTCATCTGTTGCATCGAGTGTTGGGGCGGAAGCACTGATGACTGTGGCGCACTGGTTCCGGGATAGGGTGAGTCAAAGCGTCATGAGGCATTCATTAGCCCCGCAGGGGGAGTCTTTGAGGTGGTCGACCAGTTTGTTTTTGATGGCAAAGCCGACTCCGTGAAGGCGACGTTCTGCCTCTGGTTTCCCTTTCCAGAAGAAGATGTAACCCCCACCTTGTTCCTTGAGCTGGCCTTCCCCTGTCCGTCGGGTTTCGCTGAGGGCTGCGATGTCGATATCAAAGCGTTTAAGTTCCCGGGCAAGTATGGCGGTGTGGTGTTTTGGTCTGTTGTTGTTGGGGTTGTCCATGAGCGTCCTGACATTCCAGGTCCCAAACTTCATGTTAGAGGAGTGGAAGATGCTTGTGCATGATTTCTTTTAACTTGGGGTGATCGTTGCACACCGGCTACCACACGGGCTTAGCTGAGCAAGGTCTTGGTCCAGTGGAAAGGGGGTCCAGGTGAACTGGAGACTAGGCACTGTTATATGGGCCTAATTGCCTACAACGAGATGTTGGCCTCAGGCTTGGCGTTGGGTAGCGCCCTTGATAGTAGGTGGTCCAAGGTTTGGTTGGCGACAGGTATTGGGAGAGCCAGTGGTGCACTGGAGTTCAGAATGGGGGGTGCAGGGAGGTCACAGCCATTGTATTCACCACATGCTGGAGGAGGAAAGGAGGCCAGGCCATCAGTGGGGAAGGAGAGGTCCAGATTGGAGGGGGGAGGAGGTGGAGGCCTGATAGCCAGGTCCAATCGCCCAGTCGCCGCAGGAGGTCCAACCGGGAAGCCCAAGTCGTGTCGAGTCGCCGCAGGAGGTCCAGCCGGGAGACCCAAGTCACGTCAAGTCGCCAATGTGTGATGTGGCAGGAGGCCTGAAGTTGGCCCGAACTTTTGGGATTCGCGGGGTTGGAGTTAGGGTGGGGATGTAAGTCTTTAAGACCCCCTACTAGGGTCTATTAGAGATAGGGCTGGGGCTTGGGGAAGTTTAGACAGTGGGAGGGGGGAGGTTGAGAGTGGGAGTTGCTGAGGAGCTGTTTAGCAGGGCAGCTTCTCAGGGAGCTGCTACCCTGACGGCCGCCATATTACATGAGAGGAAAGCTCTGAAACTGATCCTTGTATTTCACTGGTATGGCGATACATCATACAACAGGAATTTGCTCGAAAATCACTCAACTTGTCGAGATATAGCGATTCCGGTGCACCAGTGTCGATTTTCATGGGTATCCTGGTTGCTGCAATGTCTACTTGGGTGACAATACATCGCAAATCATTGTTAGATACCCTCGCGCTCCTGATAATGTGTATCGCCAGAACCTCTTCCACCTGTTGCTTCTCTTCAATGCTATGTAGTGTCTGGCGATTTCTACTTCTAGCTTTGAACACCGCTTTACTCTTCAGTTGGCATGCCTTTGCAAGTTAAATATAAGTGCAAGTTGTATTTATTAGTGACTATCTTATATTTATGGTCCCTAGTTTTGGACTCTGCCACAAGTGGGAATATCTTTTCTAAGTCTACCCTAGTGAACCCCTTCATAATTTTAAAGACCTCTATCAGGTCACCTCTCAGCCTTCTCTTTTGAAGGCAAAAGAGTCCCAGCCTGCTCAATCTTTCCTAATAGTTATAACCTCTCAGTTCTGGTATCATCTTGTAAATCTTTCTATGCACTTTCTCCAGGGCTTCTATATCCTTTTTGTAATATGGTCAGCAACATTTAATATGTTTTAAAAATCACCAAATAATATAATACAAATATACACTAAGAGAAACACAACTTTATAACACGTTTCTTTCGCACAAACAAATGTGGCATCACAGTTGGAAGACAAAGCTGAGGAATCTTTGCTCCACAATGGCACTCAGTGGCCAGAACATGAAATTGCAAGCAGACTCAAAAAGCAAGCTTTTTAACTGGGAATTGCACAAAGTGACAGGCGTTTGTGGCTAAAAAATATGACAAACGGGTGAGTGCTCCACAACAGACATCATAGCTAATTATATATGTAACAGGGTTGTGAACACAATTAACATTGTTGACAAGTGACAGGCAAACATGTTAAGGGTGACAGAACAAAGGCAGGTAGATGGAGTTAAGATACAGATCAGCTATGATCGAATGGAATGGCGGAACAGGTTCGAGGGGCTGAATGGGCTACTTCTGTTCCTATGTTCCTCGGACATATCAATTTTAATAATAAATAGATATGAAGTCACTACCTTGAAAGGGATTCTTCTAGGAATGTGGGTTCCCACAATTGCACCCGATACTCTGGGTAGAATCATAGAATCGTTACAGCAATTAAGGAGCCCATTCGGCCCATCGAGCCTGTGCTGGCTCTCTGCAAGAGCACTTCAGCTAGTCTCACTCCCCGCCTTTTCCCCGTAGCTCTGCAATTTTTTTTCCTTCAGGTACTTATCCAATTCCCTTTTGAAAGCCACAATTGAGTCTGCCTCCTTCACCCTTTCAGGCAGTGCATTCCAGATCCTAACCACTTGCTGCGTAAAAACGCTTTTCCTCTTGTCGCCTTTGGTTCTTTTGCCAATTGCCTTAAATCTGTGTCCACTGGTTCTCAACCCGTCCGCCAATGGGAAAAGTTTCTCTCTATCTACTCTGTCTAGACCCCCTCAGGATTTTGAACACCTAGATCAAATTTCCTCACAACCTTCTCTGCTCTAAGGAGAACAACCTCAGTTTCTCCAGTCTATCCACGTAACTGAAGTCCCTCATCCCTGGAATCATTCACATAAATCTTTTCTGCACCCTTTCTAAGGCCTTCACATCCTTCCTAAAGTGCGGTGCCCAGAATTGGACATATTACTCCAGTTGAGGCAGAACCTGTGTTTAAAAAGGTTCATAGCTTCCTTGCTTTTGTACTCAATGCCTCTATTCCCACATTACAACAGTGACTACACAAAAGTACTTCATTGGCTGTAAAGAGCTTTGAGACGTCTGGTGGTCGTGAAAGGCGCTATATAAATCCAAGTTTTTCTTTCTTTTTTTATTTATGAAGCCCAGGATCTCGTATGCTTTTTTAATCACTTTCTCAACTTGCCTTGCTACCTTCAACGATTTATGCACATATACCCTCAGGTCTCTCTGTTGACGCCCAATAAAAAACAAGTTTCATAATAGTCCATCCATCTATACATGCATATGCATGCATACTAGGATAAAGTGGAAATCTGGGTTCTCCTAAAGAAAAATTAATGTATTACAGAACCAGGCTGATGTACAGCAATTAACTGGCACCTATCACATTGTTGTTTGTGGGAGCTTGCTGTGTGCCAATTGGCTCCTGTGTTTCCTACATTACAACAGGGTAAGACACTCATTCTGTAGAAACGAACAGCCCTTTTATACTGTGATACTAAGACCATTGGCAATTTTTTACATCATTTGATGATCAGATAATGTACCACTTACACTCTTTATACACCTTTGTGTTGCTAATGTCTGCATTTGCAGCCTGGAAAGATTCAGAGGCAAAGAATTTACATATTGTGACCTTAACATCAACTGCATATCAAGCAATTGCATATTATTCTTGGGTAACCTCAGCCTTTTCAAGCATTGCATATCTGAGAAACTTTTGAAACTTCTTCCGTCTCTGTGCTTCTGGAGTGGGGTAGTGGGTAAGGTGACAGACATGTGAGATGCAAATGCCTACCGTGCAGTCTCATCCTTGCCCTCTCCCTCTGATTGTGCTCCTCTTCATCCTCCACGGCAGCCATGAATAATGGGATTTGCAGGAGAAAGTCATAAGTGACTGGCTATCAGGGCAATTTCTGCGAGGGATGGGTAATGAGGGAAGGAAGGGTTCAGTGATAATGAGGACTGCTTCCTTTAGATTTGAGATGATGAAAATATATCTGGTAAAGAACATAGCTGGCTCCGGGCTCATTAATAACTGGAAAATAATGATTAAGGAACAACAAAAAAGATGTTCACAAAAATAGCACAGTTTTGGGCCACAGTATCAACCGTCACCATTCACTGTACTTAGACAATAAGGGACGCCTTGTTTTTTAAACAAGTGAACACTTTGGTTATTACACAAAATGGGCAGGGTAAGTGTTGTCGTCATGGTAAGCGATGTCTTTAGGTCAATAGGATCTCACCGGTACGTCTATATCCTTCAGTGGGTGCCTGTTTCTCCGGCATGGCACAACAGGTACATTCTGTTTTTCCGGCGCCGCACAATCCCGTGATAATTTATGCACACTCCCATCCAATTTCTGCTTCTTTCTTAAGTAGAAAGTCCAATCTATAGAGCTGGCAGTGTGTGCTGATGAGGGACTGTGCATTTTCCTTTGAACGGATCAGCTTAAAAGGGCTGAATGGCCATTTCTGCCTTTATTTGCAATACCATGACAAACTTTCTGTAAAGTTATTAATAAATTATAGAATTGTGTGTCCGGGCCCATGCTGCACCAATTTCCTTACTTGCGCCAATTTATTTAACTCTCCGCAAAGGTTTTCTGGAGAGACCGCATACGCTGGCCTAAGCAGAACTACAGTAATTCTCTACCACAGAAAGTTGTTGAGGGCAGTTCGTTAGATATATTCAAAAGGGAGTTAGATATGGCCCTTACGGCTAAAGGGATCAAGGGGTATGGAGAGAAAGCAGGAATGGGGTACTGAAGTTGCATGATCAGCCATGATCATATTGAATGGTGGTGTAGGCTCGAAGGGCCGAATGGCCTACTCCTGCACCTATTTTCCATGTTTCTGTGTTTCTATGTAACTCTCAGCTGGCCAAACTTCTCTAAATGACCAGAATTGGCACGGGTGGCAGGTTACGCCCCCTTTGGATGAAAAAAAAACTGACCTAAAAAAATCGTAACGAACTGAGTTACACTGATGCAATTGATTGGGGAAACTCTGGTTTTTCAACTTAGACCAAAATGACCAGCCTGCTCCAAAAAAATGGCACAAATCACTGGGGAAAATTGAGCCCAATATCTTACCAATCTGCTTTCAAAATGTTGCTAGTTGTGGCCACTCTCACTGTGTGAAGCCCAAGGGACTCTCACCAGACTGATTCCCGGGATTGCGGGACTGACCTATCAAGAAAGACTGGATCAACTGGGCTTGTATTCACTGGAGTTCAGAAGAATGAGAGGGGACCTCATAGAAACGTTTACATTTCTGACTGGTTTAGACAGGTTAGATGCAGGAAGAATGTTCCCAATGTTGGGGAAGTCCAGAACCAGGGGTCACAGTCTAAGGATAAGGGGTAAGCCATTTAGGACCGAGATGAGGAGAAACTTCTTCACCCAGAGAGTGGTGAACCTGTGGAATTCTCTACCACAGAAAGTTGTTGAGGCCAATTCACTAAATATATTCAAAAAGGAGTTAGATGAAGTCCTTACTACTAGAGGGATCAAGGGGTATGGAGAGAAAGCAGGAATGGGGTACTGAAGTTGCATGTTCAGCCATGAACTCATTGAATGGCCTACTCCTGCACCTATTTTCTATGTTTCTATGTTTCCACTTCTAAACATATCTATTTGCTATTTTGATGGCGCACTTACAATTAGATGTTTTAACATGTATTACCTCATGGAAGTTAACTTTTCGTGAACCAACACATAGCTAAATTTAAACAAAAACAACATATTTTTTGAAAGGAATAAATATGTTATAAGAATATAAGAACATAAGAAATAGGAACAGGAGTAGGCCATACGGCCCCTCGAGCCTGCTCCGCCATTCAATAAGATCATGGCTGATCCGATCATGGACTCAGCTCCACTTCCTTGCCCACTCCCCATAACCTCTTATGCCGTTATTGTTTAAGAAACTGTCTATTTCTGTCTTAAATTTATTCAATGTCCCAGCTTCCACAGCTCTCTGAGGCAGTGAATTCCACAGATTTACAACCCTCTGAGAGAAGAAATTTTCCAAATCTCAGTTTTAAATGGGCAGCCCCTTATTCTAAGATCATGCCCTCTAGTTTTAGTCTCCCCCATCATTGGAAAGATCCTCTCTGCATCCACATTGTCAAGCCTCCTCATAATCTTATACATTCCGATAATATCACCTCTCATTCTTCTGAATTCTAATGAGTAGAGGCCCAACCTACTCAACCTTTCTCATAAGTCAACCACCTCATCTCCATGCAGTATTCCAGGTGTGGCCTCATCAATACCCTGTATAGCTGTAGCAAGACTTCCCTGCTCTTATACTCCGTCCCTTTGCAATAAAGGCCAAGATTCCATTGGCCTTCCTGATCACTTGCTGTACCTGCATACTATCCTTTTGTGTTTAATGCACAAGTACCCCCAGGTCCCATTGTACTGCAGCACTTTGCAATCCTTCTGCATTTAAATAATAACTTGCTCTTTGATTTATTCTGCCAAAGTGCATGACCTCACACTTTCCAACATTATACTCCATCTGCCAAATTTTTGCCCACTCACTTCGACTGTGTATGTCCTTTTGCAGATTTTTTGTGTCCTCCTCACACATTGCTTTTCCTCCCTTCTTTGTAACATCAGCAAAATTGGCTACGTCACACTCAGTCCCTTCTTTCAAGTCATTAATATAGATTGTAAATAGTTGGGATCGCAACACTGATCCTTATGGCACCCCACTAGTTACTGATTGCCAACCAGAGAATGAACCATTTATCCTAACTCTTTGTTTTCTGTTAGTTAGCCAATCCTCTATCCATGCTAATATATTACCCCCAACCCCATGAACTTGTATCTTGTGCAGTAACATTTTATGTGGCACCTTGTCAAAGCCTTCTGAAAGTCCAAATACACCACATCCACTGGTTCCCCTTTATCTACCCCGTTCGTTACATCCTCAAAGAATTCCAGCAAAGTTGGCAAACATGACTTCCCCTTCATAAATCCATGCTGACTCTGCCTGACCGAATTTTGCTTTTCCAAATGTCCTGCTACTGCTTCTCTAATAATGGACTCCAACATTTTCCCAACCACAGATGTTAGGCTAACTGGTCTATAGTTTCCTGCTTTTTGTCTGCCTCCTTTTTTAAATAGGGGCGTTACATTTGCAGTTTTCCAATCTGCTGGGACCTTCCCAGAATCCAGGGAATTTTGATAAATTACAACCAAATTTGGTAAATTATAATTATGTCACTGGGGGTTTGCAGTGTGGAGAGGGCGGAGGGGAGAATACAGCTCAGAGCTGCAAGGCTCATTGTTAGCTTTTTTGGGATCAATGGAGATGGGTGTCAGTCACAAGAGGAAGAAATTGAGGTTGGGAATGAGCCCTCAGCCCCCACTGACCTACACCTATTGCAGGCACAGACCCAGAGGCTGCCCCTTAGCAGGAGGTGGAAACCCCAAGTAGTTTTTATTTCTCTTGCACCCACAAAATGAGCATTCTCCAGGCATTACAGAGAGCAATATCAGAGGGCATGCGTTTGTCTGAAATTCCTCTCTCCTCTCTATTTAGCGGAGGTATTGACCCATTTATTTTGAAATTCAGATCAGGTTTATAGAGTACGCTAACTAGAATTACTTTTGTTTACACAATAGCATTTTAGTCGCGTTATGTTTATTTACCAAAATGTACATTGAAAAGAAAATCCTCCAATAGACTATGTCTTTTGACCTCTTTTTCATGCTTTTGCAGTTGCAAGTTTTGACAGTCTGAAACCCTGACTGATGAGTCTAATTCAGATTCATAAAATGCAACAAAAACAAAATATACTGACATGAAGGAGGTCACTCACGTTATTAGCAACTCATTGGTAATCATGTTCCAATACTTTCCATGCAGGCAGTCACTATTTTATTTTCAAAATATTACAAATCATGTTTGAACGACATTTCTCTGTGTGCTATTTTAATGCATTTAATAACCTGCTTACTTTAAATGGATACACAAATGTGTTAAATAGTGGAGAGAGGAGTTTCATATGAGCAAAACTAACTTCTTTGGGCCCAAGTTTCGGGCCGCGCCTAAAACAGCGCAGCCCGGACCTGGACGCCCGTTTTTCACGCCAGAAAGTGCACCTAAAAAAACTTACCTATTCTGCGGCTCCATGCAGGTCGTTTGCAGCTGGGCGCAGCGCAGCACGAGCTGTAGGGGGTGGAGCCAGGTCCCTGCGCTGAAAACAGTGCCGGGACCTCTGCACAGGCGCACTACAGTGGGCGTGCATGTGCAGTAGCTCCAGGCGCCCAAAACTGTGGGAGGGGCCCTGGCCGAATGGCCTCACTGGGGCTGCGTGAATAAGGCTCCTCCCATCTGACCGGACCCGACCCCCGCTCTCTCCCCCCCCCCTCCCCCCGCCCTGGACCTCCACGACCCCCCCTGAGACCCGACGCCACCTACCTGTAAATCCAGCCCAAGGTTTTGGGCCCGGCCGTTCAGCCTCCTTCTCTCCCTTCCCTCCCCCGCCCCCCCCTCTCCTTCCCTCCCCCCCTCTCTCCTTCCCTCCCCCCCCTCTCTCCTTCCCTCCCCCCTCTCTCTCCTTCCCTCCCCCCTCTCTCTCCTTCCCTCCCCCCTCTCTCTCCTTCCCTCCCCCCCTCTCTCCTTCCATCCCCCCCTCTCCTTCCCTCCCCCACCTCTCTCCTTCCCTCCCCCCCCTCTCCTTCCCTCCTCCCTCTCTCCTTCCCTCACCCCCTCTCCTTCCCTCTCCCCCCTCCTTCCCTCCCTCCTCTCTCCTTCCCTCCCTCCTCCATCCCACCCTCCTCTCTCCCTCCCTCCCTCCTCTCCTCTTCTTCTCCCTCTCCTCCCCCTTCTCCCCCTCTCCTCCCCCTTCTCCTCCACCCACTTCTCCTCGCCCCTCCTTCTCCTCCTCCCACCCCCCCTCCTCCCCCCCACCTCCCTCCTCCCCCCTCCCCTACCTCACTCCTCCCCCACCTCCCTCCCCTCTCCCTCCTCCCCCTCCCTCTCTCCCTCCTCCCCCCTCCCCTTCTCCCCCTCCCCTTCTTCCCCTCCCCTCGCTGTCAGAAACACAGACACTGACAGACAGAGAATGAGACACTGACAGAGACACACTGGGGGGGCCGTCCCAGCATGCTGTTGGAGGACTCCCGGTGCAGCAGTCGGTAAGTAGAAAATGTTTTATTTATTGATTTTTAAAAATTTGTTTTATTTTTTATTAATTTTTTTTGATTGATTTATTGGTTGATTTATTGATGTATTTATCACTTATTATTGATGATGGCTCTTTATTTGTAAAACTGAAGTGTTTAATGTTTGTAAACTTCCCTTTAAACCCCCCCCCATGCCTAATTTGTAACCTGCGCCTGATTTTCTAAAGTGTAGACAAGGTTTTTTCGAACGTACAAAAATCTTCACTTACTCCATTCTAAGTTAGTTTGGAGTAAGTTTTCACTGCCTAAACTTTGAAAACAGGCGGAAGTGGCCGGACACGCCCCCTTTTGAAAAAAGAATTCTGTTCCAAAGTGAAACTGTTCTAACTGACTAGAACTGGAGCAAACTAAATGCCGAGAATTCAAATTTCTAAGATACTACATTCTAAACCAGTTGCTCCAAAAAAACAGGAGCAACTCAGGCCGAAACTTGGCCCCTTTGTCACTATATTGTTGGAATATCTGTCCCACCTGTGACAGGGACTGTGGTTTTTGTATTGGACTGTTCAGCCACCTAAGGACTCATTTTTAGAATGGAAGCAAGTCTTCCTCAATTCCGAGGGACTGCCTATGATGATGATGGTTGTTGGGAGAATTTACACACAAATAACTTAGCAAATCATTGGGAAATTTTGGAAGCAATTTATCCTTCAGGCTCTTATGGGTGCTGCATGCGGAATGTGTGCAGTGATACTGAACTGCCATCTCATTCCACTCCTAAATCAGAGAAAACCCGTGAACCTGTGCACAGCTCTGCCAAATGGTTGCCAAGTAGTGGCACAATTGTTAATTTAGAAAAAAGATAACTTGACAATCATCTCTATTAGAAAATTAAAGACAATGGAAATTCACCAACCTTGCGCCGGGTTTTTCAGCGGTATTTTGCCATTTTGTGCGGAAATCGGTGTGGCGGGAAATTCCCGGAAGTCTTGCAACGGTGGTTTTGAAATACCGCTGAGGAGCGGACTACCCATGGCTGGAAAAAGCGCTTTCGGCCAATTTTTGGCTCAGTGGTGACCCGTAGATAGGACCAAAAATACACTGGGGAAAAACCTGCGTTGCAGCCCCAGAAACAATGGTAGGTATGAAAACCTACAAAAAAGGTAAGTTAACGTTTTTATTTTTAAATTCTTTTGCAGCGATTCGCTAGAAAAGGGTCTTGTGAATGTTTTGTGATTTGTTATTTTTTGTTTTTTGCAGGAAAAAATGTGTTTTCCGCCCCCCCCAGGCCCAACTCGCAGCGGTATCGGCCTCAGAGAAAAGTTGCAAAACATTCGCGGTTTGCGCCGCGAATCCTCGTGCAATGCCGATTTTTCCCGCTGGGCACATTTTTTCCCATTTTTCCCGAATGTTAGGCCTCGAAATCATAGCGGAGTCATAGCGGTTTTTTTGGCGGAATAAAAGCACAATGACCTAAAACCGAATTTCAAGCTCAATGTTTAATAATTCAGACATAAACAAGTAATTACATTGCAATTATAGAAGTTACTTCCAAGACCAATAACAATTTTAGCAAAAGCATCAACCCTTGAAAATATTTAAGAAATCAACTTTTCGGTGCCAATATTTGACCAAGCACGATCAACAAGATACCAAGTTACAAGATTAATGAATAGATATTGAAACATTAATTTAGCTGCACATGAAATAATACTCATAATTCAATTCACTAACTGTTCAAATACAACTTATGAACCAAAATAGACTGGAGGCATCTTCATCTGTTGGAGATGTTGAGAACATATTAATTTATCCATTTTGTGAATATGAAAAAATAAAGATCTATTAAAAAGAGTTTCCTTCATTTTGATGCCATGTTATTAAAACACATTTTTACTGTACATATAGGGTGAAACTTTCAACATCAGCATGTGCATAAAATAGATAGAGGTGGATCGTACACTTGTTATACACCCCGGCTGATTGTCCTGATGGGAGACAATCCATTTTGAGGGCCAAACCTCATTACCTTTGAGCCAGTCAGCTGCGGACAGAATACTAGAGCCCTGAGGCAGCCTGTCAGCTCTGGGCAATTGGATGAAGGTCAGTCTGGGAAGTAAGGTGGTGGTGGGGTTGGGGGTCGTTGATTCATGGGGAGGGGGGAGAACCACACAACTTTAGAGCTGCTTTCTCCCTGTTTCCATTCAGCAGCACCAGTGAAAATCTACCCCTCTGACTTTACATAAAATAAAAGGAGTGTGATAAGCCCAATTATGAGATAGATGCACTTAAACAACAATTGGTAGATATTACAAGTTCGCTATTCGTATGTGAAAATATAAATTCTGAACCATCTGCTTGTTCTGATGCCATTTTCTTCCTAATCTCCGAATCTTAGCAACAATCCTCGCTCCACAAAAACATTTTAGTTAACGTATATTATGGGATGGCCTAAAATGTTTAACTCTGCAAATCATTAACTCCTTTTTAATATTAAATAAATAGGCAGGTGGATATACAACTAAATTGTTTGCATAAATGACCACTAGTAAGAGTCTACAACCAAATGGTCCTGAATAGGACACATTCAGATATTTGATGACCAACCACCCTTGCATTCCTGGGTAAGAAAAAAATGAAAGATGAGAGGTAACACCCATCTAGATGATCAACAAGATTGGAGCCCAAATGCTGACCTCAATCCTGGCAGCTAATTTGTGAATTGAAGGTGAGCTTCATTAAAAACTAACACCATGAGCAAACATAGGGCCCGAGTTTGGTGAGACCTAAGTTCCGCCCAAGTACCGTCGGAAAGGACCGCTGAGATCCTGACGCTACTTTGGGTGGAAGTTCCGTGAAAAACTGTGGGTAAAACCGCCCGACGGAAAAAATGGGCCTTACACGCCAATTCTGGGTGGCAGCGGGCGGTAGATCCCATTCTGGGCGGCAAATGCGATCCTCGGCAAAGTACCGCCGAGGATAGAGTCGGGCCCAGGGAGGGCGAACGCGAAAATAAAACGTTTTCAAAACAATAAAAAAAACACCAGAAATCCTTCAGAGGACACCATCGACCAAAATCCCTGCAACAGAAATAAAGAAAAGTGCACTAACCATTTTTTGCAGGTCTTCATACTTACCGTTCATGTAAGACCTGCTTCCACGCTGGAGTGGAGGACCGCCCGGACCAAACTTGGGACTCAGCGGGCAGGAGGACTTTTGTCGGTGTTGCATGCCGGCGCATGCTCCCCGGCGGTCCTCTATCCCTGCCAGTGTGAGGACCTCACCAAATTCGCTCGGAGGGGAGAGCATCCAGAAACCATGGAGACCGCCGAGAAAACTCAACGGCAGCCGGCGGTGAGTCCACCAAAATCGGGCCCATACTCTTGATGTCTTTAGGGTGGGAACTACTTTTGAATCCAGGGAGCCAAAAGTTATTCCGGCAAAATAGAGACAGGGCTAGAGAATTGAACTAAGCAGGCTGGTTTAGCATAATGAATTTAAATTGGATTAAGATTTAGGACTAAATATCAATTGAATAAGAAAGGTGAATTTGAAGGAAAATAATTGGAAAGTGAGGAGGTAAGTTCAAGTATAGGCCCAATCTAATCAATCTCTCCTCATAGGACAAGCCTCTTATCCCAGGTAACAATTGAGTGAACAGTCGAATTTTGTTTGATAACCCTCCTGTGAAGTGCCTTGGGATGTTTTGCTATATTAAAGGCACTATATAAGTGCAACGCATTACCCCAATGTCGTACTGAATTAGCTGATCTACAATTGGTCTGAGTGTTCCTGAGCTACTGAGAAGGAGAGAAAAAGCAATTCAATGTTACTGCTCCTGAACACTGGCCACTTGCCTCTGCAGGAAAGTGAGCATGCGGGAATGGCAGGTGACAACAGGATTCTTGACTGTGATGCTCTCCACGGTTGAATAACTTACCAACGCTCACTGTCTACATTCACATAATAGGAATAGTCGTAAGGCTGGAAGAATGGTAACAGCAACCCAGACTTCAGTAAATGATACAAATGGAAAATACTGCAGAGGCTGGAAATCTGAAATAAAAACAGAAAATACTGGAAATACTCAGCAGGTCAGGCAGCATCTGTGGAGAGAGTTAACGTTTCAGGTCCATGACCTTTCGTACAAACTGGAAAAAGTTAGGGACGTAACAGGTTTTAAGCCAGTACAGAGGCAGGGAAAGGGGGAGGGGAGGAAAGAACAAAAGGGAAGGTCTGTGATAGGGTGGAAGACAGGAGAGATTAAATGACAAAAGGGATGATGATGCAAGGTAATGGGACAAGTAAAGAAACAAAAGATGGGTCCAGAAGAGGAGTAAATGAGAATGACAGAATCATCAACTGCTGCCGTCCGAAAAAAAGGTAGCAGTGGTTATGATCTGAAATTGTTGAACTTGATGTTGAGTCCAGAAGGCTGTAAAGTGCCTGATCGAAAGATGAGGTACTGTTCCTCGAGCTTACATTGAGCTTCATTGGAACAGGAGGAGACCGAGGACAGAGAAGTCAGAGTGGGAGTGGGGTGGAGAATTAAAGTGACAGGCGACAGGAAGCTCGGGGTCACGTTTGCGGACTGAACGGAGATGTTCTGCAAAGCGGTCACCCAAGTAAAACATAATGGGCCTGATTTTCGAGAGCTTTGCGACTGGATTTTCTCCGCGATTTGACCCTCCGTGGCGAAAACCCGGCCGCAAAGCTCGGGCGGGATCCTCGGGTACCTGTTTGCAGCGGCGCTTCCAAGTACCGCGGGGGAGAGGTGCACCGACCTGAAACAACGGAATTGCATTTGCGATTGATTTTCGGCACTCTCCCGACCCGTACGTCGCACCCAGAATAGCGACAGGTCAAACCTGTCAGTGCAGCCCTGCCTGTAGCAGTAAGTACGAAAACCTGCAAAAAAGGTAAGTTAAAGTTCTTATTTTTTTAGTTTTTCGCAGCGATTAGTTAGTTAAGGTCTTGTAAATGTTTTGGGGAATTTTTTCCCCCTCCCAAGGCCTCTCTCACAGTGCAAACGACCCCGGATTAAAGTTGCTGAAACTCGCCTTACCAATGCACCCCTGTCGCAAAGGTAAAGGCCGAAAGTTCAGCCTAAAAACGGTAGTGCAGCGAAAACAGTAAGTTTCGTGTATCGCTACTGTTTTCACTGAAAAACCCTGAAAGTCGAAAATCCAGCCTAATGGCTACAGGAGTGAAGGACAGAAAAAAAGAGAACAAAACTGAACCCAAATTATGAATGGAAGGGGGGTTGATGAGAACAAATTGCTCAGGATAGCCTTGAGGAGGAGTTCATAGAGTGCATAAGGGATGGGTATCTTGAGCAGTATGTAACGGAACCAACCAGGGGGCAGGCTATCTTAGATCTGGTCCTGTGTAATGAGACAGGATTAATAAACAATCTCTTGTAAAGGATCCCCTCGGAATGAGTGATCATAGCATGACTAAATTTCAACTTCAGATGGAGGGTGAAAAAGTTGGATCTCTAACCAGCATACTAAACTTAAATAAAGGAGACTATGAAGGTATGAGGGCAGAGTTGACTAAAGTAGACTGGGAAAATAGATTAAAGTGTAGGACAGTTGATGAACAGTGGTGTACCTTTAAGGAGATATTTCACAACTCTCAAGAAAAATATATTCCAATGAGGAGGAAAGGGTGTAAGAGAAAAGATAGCCATCCGTGGCTAACAAAAGAAATAAAGGATGGTATCCAATTAAAAACAAGGGCATACAAAGTGGACAAAACTAGTGGGCGGACAGAAGACTGGGAAGCTTTTAAAAGCCAGCAAAGAATGACTAAAAAATTGATTAAGAAAGGGAAGATAGACTTTGAAAGTAAACTAGCACAAAATATAAAAACAGATAGCAAGAGTTTCTATAGGTATATAAAAAGGAAAAGAGTGGCTAAAGTAAATGTCGGTCCCTTAGAGGACGAGACCGGGGAATTAGTAATGGGGAACATGGAGATGGCAGAAACTCTGAACAAATATTTTGTATCAGTCTTTACTGTAGAGGACACTAACAATATCCCAACAGTGGATAGTCTAGGGGCTATAGCAGGGGAGGAACTTAATACAATCACAATCACTAAGGAGATAGTACTCAGTAAGATAATGGGACTAAAGGCACATAAATCCCCTGGGCCTGATGGCTTGCATCCTAGCGTCTTAAGAGAAATAGTGGCAGGGATTGTGGATGCATTGGTTGTAATTTACCAAAATTTCCTGGACTCTGGGGAGGCCCCAGCAGCTTTGAAAACTGCAAATGTAATGCCCCTATTTAAAAAAGGAGGCAGACAAAAAGCAGGAAACTATGGACCAGTTAGCCTAACATCTGTGGTTAGGAAAATGTTGGAGTCCATTATTAAAGAAGGAGTAGCAGGACATTTGGAAAAGCAAAATTTGGTCAGGTAGAATCAGCATGGATTTATGAAAGGGAAGACAAGATTGACAAATTTGCAGAAATTCTTTGAGGATGTAACGAACAGGGTGGATAAGGCGAACTAGTGGATGTGGTGTATTTGGACTTCCAGAAGGCATTTGACAAGGTGCCACATAAACAGTAACTGCACAAGATAAAAGTTCACGGGGTTGGGGGTAATATATTAGCATAGATAGAGGATTGGCTAACTAACAGAAAACAGAGAGTCGGGATAAATGGTTCATTCTCTGGTTGGCAGCCAGTAACTAGTGGGACCGCAGGGATCAGTGTTGGGACCCCAACTATTTACAATCTATATTAACGACTTGGAATAAGGGACTGAGTGTAACATAGCCAAGTTTGCTGACGATACAAAGACGGGAGGAAAATCAATGTGGGGGAGGACACAAATAAATCTGCAAAAGGACATAGACAGGCTAAGTGAGTGGGCAAAAATTTGGCAGATGGAATATAATGTTGGAAAGTGTGAGGTCATGCACTTTGGCAGAAAAATATCAAAGAGCAAGTTATTATTTAAATGGAGAAAGATTGCAAAGTGCTGCAGTACAGTGGGACCTGGGGGTACTTGTGCATGAAACACAAAAGGATAGTATGCAGGTACAGCAAGTGATCAGGAAGGCCAATGGAATCTTGGCCTTTATTGCAAAGGGACGGAGTATAAAAGCAGGGAAGTCTTGCTACAGCTATACAGGGTTTTGGTGAGGCCACACCTGGAATACTGCATGCAGTTTTGGTTTCCATATTTACGAAAGGATATACTTGCTTTGGAGGCAGTTGAGAGAAGGTTCACTAGGTTGATTCCGAAGATGAGGGTGTTGACTTATGAGGAAAGGTTGAGTAGGTTGGGCCTCTACTCATTGGAATTCAGAAGAATGAGAGGTGATCTTATCGAAACGTATAAGATTATGAAGGGGCTTGACAAGGTGGATGCAGAGAGGATGTTTCCACTGATGGAGGAGACTAGAACTAGAGGGCATGATCTTTGAATAAGGG
This sequence comes from Pristiophorus japonicus, assembly GCF_044704955.1. Taxonomy (NCBI): domain Eukaryota; kingdom Metazoa; phylum Chordata; class Chondrichthyes; family Pristiophoridae; genus Pristiophorus; species Pristiophorus japonicus. Next base: position 91,568,652 of record NC_091993.1, on the reverse strand, counting down.
GCTGCCCATTTAAAACTGAGATGAAGAAAAATTTCTTCTCTCAGAGGGTTGTGGATCTGTGGAATTCACTGCCTCAGAGAGCTGTGGAAGGTGGGACATTGAATAAATTTAAGACAGAAATAAACAGTTTCTTAAACGATAAGGGGATAAGGGGTTATGGGGAGCGGGCAGGAAAGTGGAGCTGAGTCTATGATCAGATCAGCCATGATCGTATTAAATGGCGGAGCAGGCTCGAGGGGCCGTATGGCCTACTCCTGTTCCTATTTCTTATGTTCTTATGTTCTTATAAGTAGATTTATCACTGAACCCGCACAGCCGGTCGCGATAGAAATCATAAATTCAGACAGACAAGAAACTGTCCTCCCCGTGGTAGGGGGGTTTGGGGAACATTCTTTCATAATAAAATTCCAGGCTCGTCTTCTTCTCCAAATGACTGTAAAAAGGCCTTTTGCAAATCAAATATAACCTTTTTAAAAATTTGAGAAGCAGAGAAACAACCACTAAAAGGTCTGGACACGCGTCCATTTCACATCATGGAGTGCAGGATGATGGTAAGCTATTTTATTTAAACATGTCACCCGGCAGTTTTCCTGTTATTTAGATGACTCGTTCACATTTTCAATTACCCTGCATATTATGAGATTAAATATTAAAAGGCATTTGATTTAAAATATTTAAATAACAGTTGAGAAATGTTCAAATGGACTTGGCAAGTTGCAAGCGCTTTTTCCTTCCATGGACTTGTATTGCTGCCTGGGCACTGTAGACCTACATTCCTGATTGCCTTGGCTCAATCTTAAAAGCTGCAGCTTGATGAGAAGTTGGCAATACTAAGAGGAAGACAAACCATCTTTCAGCTACAAAATTTCAGCCATTATGTCTATGCCTTCAAAAACTTCTTGCAAAACTATTTGGTTTTGCTACCCCTCTAGCCTGCTTTCGAAAACTTCTTAAAAGCCATCTCGACAACAGCTCCTTCAGCTTCTCCTCTGCACTCAAATTCCTTCTGTTCTTGCTTGATGACCACCTTTACCCCACTTGTAAAATGCTCTGAGATTATTTATTTTAAACGTGAGGGTTGCTAAATAAATGCAAGCAGTTGTAACTGTCCATTGTACTGTGTGTTCCATACTGTAGCCCTCAGTGTCTCACACACAAAATCAATGCACAATACCAATAAGGGATGTAATGGTATCGGAGAGCTAACCAGACAGTAGCCACTGAAACAACTATGTTGCCTGACAAATGTTTCTATTTTCCTCATAGATTTTTTTGTTGCTGGATATATGAATTACAGGGCCCAAGTTTCCACAAGAAAAAAAACGGGCGCCCCTCCGAGCTGGGCGCCCGTTTTTCGCGCCTAAAACGGCGCCTAAAAAAATCCTCGGTATTCTCCACCGACTTTCAGGTGCTGTGGCACTCGGCGCAGCCGGCACGAGCTGTGGGGGGGGCGGAGCCAGGTCCCTGCGCTGAAAACAGTGCCGGGACCTCTGCACATGCGCGCTACAGTCGGCACGCAAGTGCAGTAGCTCCAGGCGCCGAACTGTGTGGGAGGGGCCCGAAGCACGCAGCCCCTAGCCCTGGCCCAATGGCCTCACTGGGGCTGCGTGAATGAGGCTCCTCCCACGGCCAGCTCCTGCTCCCCGCCCGACCAGACCCGACACTCGCTCCCCCCCCCCACCCCCGAAACCCGAGACCCGCTCCCCCCCTCCTCCCGACCCGACACCCGCTCTCCCCCCCCCCGACACCAGAGACCCGCTCTCCCCGCCCGCCCCGAGACCCGCTCTCCCCCCCCGACACCCGAGACCAGAGACCCGCTCTCCCAGCCCCCCCCCGCCCCGAGACCCGCTCTCCCCCCCCGCCCCCCGACACCCGAGACCAGAGACCCGCTCTCCCAGCCCCCCCCGCCCCAAGACCCGCTCTCCCACCCCCGCCCCCCGACACCCGAGACCAGAGACCCGCTCTCCCAGCCCCCCCCCCGTCCCGAGACCCGCTCTCCGCCCCCCCCCGCCCCGACCCGAGACCCGCTCCCCCCCCGACCCGCGGCCTGCTTCCCCCCCCCCCGACCCGACACCCGCTCCTATTCCCCGATCCCCCCCCTCTCTTCCCCGAATCCCCTCCCCCTCCCCCTCCCCTCCCCCTCCCCTCCCCCCTTCTCCCCTTCTCCCCTTCCTTCTCTCTCTCCCCTCTCTCTCTCTCTCCCTCCCTCTCTCGCTCAGCGGCACGAACAGCTGCAGAATTCTCCCTGGCTGAAGCACTTTCACACAGGTAGGAAGATGGTTTATTTAATCTTTTCTTGGCTTATAAATGTTTATTCAGGTTGGATTTTTTTGTATAATATTTGTAGAAGTATAAATAAGGATTTATTGTCGAATTTAATGAGTTCCCTTCCCCCCCACCTCGTTCTGGGCGCCTAATTTGTAACCTGTGCCTGATTTTTTAATGTGTAGAACAGGTTTTTGCAGTTCTACAAAAATCTTCACTGGCGCCATTCTACTTTAGTTTGGAGTACGTTTTCACTGTGGAAACTTTCAAATCAGGCGTCAGTGGCCGGACACGCCCCCTTTTGAAGAAAAAATTCTGTTCTAAACTAGAACTGTTCTACCTGACTAGAACTGCAGAAAAAAAAATGTGGAGAATTGCGATTTCTAAAATAGTCCGTTCTCCACCAGTTGCTCCTAAAAATCAGGCGCGAATCAGGTGGAAACTTGGGCCCACAGAAACTCAATTTAATTCAGGCCAAAATGTACTTGGCTCTTCTCTGTGTTGACCAGGATTAATACAATACTCTCAACTAATAAATCAATTAGCAAGGTCAAAGATCAAATTCAAAGAATGAAGCTTCTGCTGTATCATTTGCAAACCTTTCCAATATGCGAATGGCCTCCTTCGGCCCATAGCAACACTCGGAGTGCTCACTTGGAAATATATTTTACAGTTTGAGGACATTGTGAGATGTAAAAATGAACCATGACAATGTTTACATGGTAAAGATTCACTGCTGCAAGATCTGTTCTTGACTCATCCAAGATCGTGTCTGAGAACAGTTCCAGGCATTTTGCAGGTCAGCAAACTTATATCTTGATGCTTTTCAAATCAATAATTTCTTCCGTTAGTGTCAATACCATAGGCTATTTGACTCAGTGCTCCACTGTGCTTAACTGAACATGACGGCACACTTTGGAACGAATTTCAATTCATTGAATTTTATCTCTGCTTATAGCCAGCCTCAGGATGAATGGCAATAGAAACCCTTAAAGAAAGACATGCATTTCTACAGTGCCTTTCACGGCCACCCGGACATTCCAAAGCTCTTTACAGCCCATGAAGTACTTGTTGAAGTGTAGTCGCTGGTGTGCAGCAGCCAATGTGCGCACAGCAAGCTCCCACAAACAGCAATGTGATACTGACCTGATAATCTGTTTTTAGTGATATTGATTGAGGGAGAAATATTTTGTAAGTTGCTAATAGAATGTAGTATAACAATTATTGCTGGGGTTTTATAAACATAGCAAATAGGTGCAGGAGTAGGCCATTTGGCCCTTCGAGCCTGCACTGCCATTCAATAAGATCATGGCAGATCATTCCCTCAGTACCCCTTTCCTGCTTTCTCTCCATACCCCTTGATTCCCTTAGCCGTAAGGGCCATGTCTAACTCCCTCTTGAATATGTCCAATGAACTGGCATCAACAACTCTCTGCGGCAGGAAATTACACAGGGTAACAACTCTCTGAGTGAAGAAGTTTCTCCTCATCTCAGTCCTAAATGGCATACCCCTTATCCTAAGACTATGTCCCCTGGTACTGGACTTCTCCAATATCGGGAACATTCTTCCCGCATCTAGCCTGTCCAGTTCCGTCAGAATCTTAACGTTTCTATGAGATCCCCTCTCATCCTTCTAAACTCCAGTGAATAAAGGCCCAGTTGATCCAGTCTCAACTCATATGACAGTCCAGCCATCCCTGGAATCAATCTGGTGAACCTTTGCTGCACTCCCTCAATAGCAAGAACGTCCTTCTTCAGATTAGGAGACCAAAACCGAACACAATATTCCAGGTGAGGCCTCATGAAGGCCCTGTACAACTGCAGTAAGACCTCCCTGCTCCTATACTCAAATCCTCTAGCTATGAAGGCCAACATACCATTTGCCTTCTTCACCGCCTGCTGTACCTGCGTATCCACTTTCAGTAACTGATGAACCATGACACCCAGGTCTCGTTGCACCTTCCCTTTTCCTAATTTGCCGTCATTCAGATAATATTCTGCCTTCGTGTTTTTGCCCCCAAAATGGATAACCTCACATTTATCCACATTATACTGCATCTGCCATGTATTTGCCCACTCACCTAACCTGTCCAAGTCACCCTGCAGCCTCTTAGCATCCTCCTCACAGCTCACACCGCCACCCAGTTTAGTCTCATCTGCAAACTTGGAGATATTACACTCTATTCCTTCATCTAAATTGTTAATGTACATTGTAAAGAACTGGGGTCCCAGCACTGAGCCCTGCGACACTCCACTAGTCACTGCCTGCCATTCTGAAAAGGACCCATTTATCCCGACTCTCTGCTTCCTGTCTGCCAACCAGGTCTCTATCCACATCAGTATATTACCCCCAGTACCTTGTGCTTTGATTTTGCACACCAATCTCTTGTGCGGGACCTTGTCAAAAGCCTTTTGAAAGTCCAAATACACCACATCCACTGGTTCTCCCTTGTCCACTCTACTAGTTACATCCTCAAAAAATTCCAGAAGATTCGTCAAGCATGATTTCCCCTTCATAAATCCATGCTGACTTGGTCCGATCCTGTCACTGCTTTCCAAATGCGCTGCTATTTCATCCTTAATGATTGATTCCAACATTTTCCCCACTACTAATGTCAGGCTAACCGGTCTATAATTACCCGTTTTCTCTCTCCCTCCTTTTTTAAAAAGTGGTGTTACATTAGCTACCCTCCAGTCCATAGGAACTGATCCAGAGTCGATAGACTGTTGGGAAATGATCACCAATGCATCCACTATTTCTAGAGTCACTTCCTTAAGTACTCTAGGATGCAGACTATCAGCTCCGGGGATTTATCGGCCTTCAATCCCATCAATTTCCCGAACACAATTTCCCGCCTAATAAGGATATCCTTCAGTTCCTCCTTCTCACTAGACCCACTGTCGCCTAGTACATTCGGAAGGTTATTTGTGTCTTCCTTCTTGAAGACAGAACCGAAGTATTGGTTCAATTGGTCTGCCATTTCTTTGTTCCCCATTATAAATTCACCTGAAAGGGACCTACATTTGTCTTCACTAATCTTTTTCTCTTCACATATTTATAGAAGCTTTTCAAGTCAGTTTTTATGTTCCCTGGCAAGCTTCCTCTCATACTCTATTTTCTCCCTCTTAATTAAACCCTTAGTCCTCCTCTGTTGAATTCTAAATTTCTCCCAGTCCTCAGATTTGTTGCTTTTTCTAGCCAATTTATTTGCCTCTTCCTTGATTTTAACGCTATCCTTAACTTCCCTTATTAGCCACGGTTGAGCCATCTTCCCCGTTTTATTTTTATTCCAGACAGGGATGTACAATTGCTGATGTTCATCCATGTGATTTTTAAATGTTTGCCATTGCTTATCCACTGTTAACCCTTTAAATATCCTTTGCCAGTCTATTCTAGCCAATTCACCCCTCATACTGTCAAAGTTACCTTTCCTTAAGTTCAGTTTCCGAATTAACTGTGTCACTCTCCACCTTAATAAAGAATTCTACCATATTATGGTCACTCTTCCCCAAAGGGCCTCGCACAACAAGATTGCTAACTAGTCCCTTCTCATTACACATCAGCCAGTCTAGGATGGCCAGCTCTCTAGTTGGTTCCTCGATATATTGGTCTAGAAAACCATCCCTAATACACACCAGGAAATCCTCCTCCACCGCATTGCTACCAGTTTGGTTAGCCCAATCAATATGTAGATTAAAGTTGCCCATGATAACTGCTGTACCTTTACTGCACACATCCCTTATTTCTTGTTTGATGCTGTCTCCAACCTCACTACTACTGTTTGGTGGTCTGTACACAACTCCCACTAGCGTTTTCTGTACACAACTCCCACTAACATTTGTTGCTATGTTACATAGACTTTGGCCGGAATCTTTACCTTGGAGTCGAGTCAGGGGCATGCGGGCTGTGTAGCGGGTCGCCATCCCGAAGATTTCAACAGCGCGCTCTGCACTGCCGTTGAACTTAATTGCACCAATTGAAAGAGCCATACCGGTTTCCCAGCTCAGTTAAATGGAGTGGGTATGATAATATCACCAATGACTCGTTTTCAGTGCGGATATTTAAAGCAGCCTTGAATACATCTCATTTGAAGATTGCTGGAGAAGTGTTCAAGGTGCTTTGAAGAGCTACACATTGCTGAAAAATATTGAGATTTCTGTGGGTCATGAAGCCACAATGACAGAAGGCAACACCGAAATTCCCAGATGCCGCCCTGGAAGTGCTGATCCAGGGAGTAAGAGCATGCAGGGAGGTCCATTTCCCTGCAAATGACCAAAAGGACTAGCCAGAGATACTAAGAAGGCATGGTTAGAGATCGCAGAGGAGATCAGCAGCAGGGATATGGTGAGGAGGACATGGATCCAGTGCCTCAAAACATTCAATGATCATTAGGTCTGTTCAATGACGGGAAGAAGCGGGAGCGGAACGAAAGAGAGGAGACAAGAGGCCCAAGACCGGAAGATGTGGAACGGAACGAGAACGGGAAGAAAGGAGGCCCGAGACCAGAAGAAGCAGAGCGGGGAGACTGAAAGATGTGGAGCGGAGCGAGAGCGTAGAGACTGGAAGATGCAGAGCAGGGGGCTCCAATTCAGAAACAACAAAAAAAATCAAAGAGTGATGTCACAGGAGAGCAGTGATTGGTTGGTGAGTATTATAGCTTTTCTTTGCTTTCTAAGTTATAGATGGGGGTTAAATTAAGAGCTGAGAAACTGTAACTTGCTCGTACTTATTAAATTAATAACTTAAAACATAAAATAATTAAACAAAACTAAAATATATTGATTGAATCAAAGATTTAACTAATTAATTCATAAATAAAAGGACGCGTTTATTTGTACTGCAAAAATGGCCACCATGCTCCACCATTTGTCAATGATTGGTCCCCTTGGAGGATAAGCCACAACCTGAAGTTTTACTGGACTGTGTAACTGGAACCGCCCATCCCAAGGTCTCACTGACTTTGCAAATTGTAACTTGATCCACTTTGACTTCCTGAAGCAACAGAGGACAGAGCTCCTCAGAAGACTGCAAGGGCCAGCCGAAGTGCCTTACCCCAGTCCAAGTGCATCTCTCCCCCAGCCGAAGTGCCTTACCCCCACGCAAGTGCATCCTCTCCTGCCCTCGCCGCCCCCCCCCCACCATAGATGAGGCAGGCATTGTGTGCAGATTGTTAACAGGTTTATCAGGTATGAAGTGAATGGTGACAATGTTGTGACTTCTGGATATCATCCACTCCAACAATGTCTCTTGTAGGGAGTTGGAAGAACGTTATCCATCTTCCCTGAGTTCCCTCTCTCCCCTCCGACCCCTCTCCCCCACCACCCCCCCCCACCCACCTGTGTCTCTCACTCTCTACCCAAGCTCTCTCTCTCCCCAGTCTCTCTCTCTGTCCCCCCATCCTCTCACTCTCCCCTCAGCCTCTGTCTCGCTCCCTCAGCCTCTCTCTCTCTCCCCTCCAGTCTCTCTGTCTCTCTCTCTCTCTCTCTCTCTCTCCCCCAGCCTCTCTCTCTCTCTCCTCCCCAGTCTCTCTCTCTGTCTCTTTCTCTCTCCACCAGCCTCCCTCTCTCTTTCCTCCCCAGTCTCTCTCCCACCCTCCAGCCTCTCTCGCTATCAAGGCCCAGGACTTTCACCATCGGGGCCCAGGCCGGCCGGAGAGTGAGAGAATCAGGGCCTCAGGTCCTGCTTCTCGGCACCACGTTCATGGAATGATTCGGCCGGGAGGGGGCGGAGCTTTACAGGGGGCGGAGCTTTACAGGGGGTGGGGCTTTTCGGTCAAAAATGTGCAGATGGTGTGTCATAACTGCAGCATGTGGGAGGTGGTGGAGAGCATTGCGATCCCGAGCAACCACATCTGCAGTAAGTGTTTGCAACTCAAGGAACTTCGGCTCAGAGTTGTTGAGCTGGAGTACAAGCTGCAGACATTGCGGTGCATCAGGGAGGGAGAGAGTTCCCTGGACATTTTGCTCCAGGAGGCAGTCACATCCTTAAGGTTCAATGGTACTCAGCGTTAATCAATGGTCAGGGACAGGAGGGTGTGACTGTGAGACAGGAAGGTATGGGGATTCAGGATGCAGTGATGGAGGAGCCTCAGCCCTTGACCCTATCCAACAGGTATGAGGTACTTGCTCCCTGTATGGATGAAGAAAAGGACTGCAGGGAGGTTGGGCAAACTAACCACGGCACCATGGTACAGGGGGCTATCCAAGTAGGGGGAGAAGGAATGTGGTAATGGTAGGGGACAGTAGAGTCAGGGGGATAGATACTGTTCTCTGCATCTGCGACAGGGAGTTCCGGAGGTTGTGTTGCCTGCTCAGTGCCAGGGTTAAGGATATCTCCTCACGGCTGGAGAAGAACTTGGAGTAGGAGGGGAGGATCCAGTTGTCGTGGTCCATGTAGAAACCAATGACATAGGTAGAACTAAGAATGAGGGAGTTTGAGGAGCTAGGGTCTAAATTAATAAGCAGAACCTCAAGGGTAATAATCTACCTGAGCCACGTGTAAATTGGCATAGGGTCAAGCAGGGACAGAGAGTTAAATGCGTGGCTCAAAGAGTGGTGTGGGAAGAAGGGGTTTCAATTCATGGGCACTGGCACCAGTACTGGGGAAAGAGGGAGTTGTTCTGTCGCCATGGGCATCCTGGTGAATCGAATAACTAGTGCTGTAGAGAGGGCTTTAAATGAAAAAAATGGAGTGGGAAGGGGTTAGGTGAGAGGGAATTTAGATATCTGAAGAGAAAGGTCAATGCAATAGAACAGTGTAGCGATTTGGGTAAAAATAAGCAGAGTGTAACAGGAAGGCTAGACTTTCCACTTCTATCACTACTGCCCATATATGGACTGTATTTCCGACGGTAGTAGATGTCCCACTTTTACGAACCTCCGAAATATCATTTGTTTCGGCTTTTTTGGGGGCCGGAGCGGTAGTGATAGTTGGTGGGTGGTAGCGGTCTTTTTTGTCATGCAAGGCTGGCATCCCTAACAATGGCCATTCTACGCATGTGCAATTTTTTTTCTGCACTTCACTTTTCCCACGATTCGGAGGTTCAGGGGTCACCTGCGCATGCGCAGAAAAGAAAGGGAGGAGGAGAGAGAGAGAGTGACACAGGCAGAGAACAAGTAGAGAGTGGCTGAGCTGAATATTCAAATTTAAACGGTATAACCAATTTATAATACACAGTGATGAGTGACGTGGGGAAGGCTGAGGTGGGAGGGAGGAAGAGGGCCAAGCACTTTTCGAATGAGGCCAACGCTGCCTTGGTGCATGAGGTTGAAATGAGATGGAGTAAATTAACCCGGGGTGGGCATGGGAAATCCCTCCCCTAATGTTTACCAATGAATATGGGCGGAAATTGCCGAGGTGGTGTCATCGGCCACTCATGATTATCAGGAGCCGAGCCAGTGCCGCAAGTGCTGGAATGCCCTTGTTGCATCTGCGAGAGTAAGTACTAACTTTAATAACTTAAATAATTGTAATCATGCACTGACTCATTACTTAAAATGTAAATCTACCAGATTGTAATTAAACTTGGTAAGCTTGGTGTCACGCATTACTTCCTATCCACGATCTGATTATATTGCTTTTCTGAACTTAGATGTGTTCATCATGCATCAACTGCATCCTAACAGTATTAGCATATAACATTTAACATATAACGTTAATGGGACATTGATGAAAAGCATTGGGGATGGCTAATTGTGGATGTCTAAGTGTGTTCCGTACTAGTAGCTGGGCAACTAGCTTATACCATGCTCTTGTCATCTTTGCAAAAGAAGATATCTTCCAATCGCGTGGAGCGTCGGTGCATGGGAGGATGGCCGGCAGAGTTGGCTGAATTGATGGATCTCGGAGCAGGCCGCGGATCTCGGAGCAGGCCGCAGACCTCATTGGGATCCATAATCACTCAGCCACCCATGGTGGTGCAGATCCGGTTGTAGCGGCATGAATTATGTAATGCAATGTAATGCAATTAATGCTGCGATCATGAAATCTTATTATATAATGCCATGCAGTTTCTGTACATTCTGTTTATGTTAATTAAATGTAACATCTCTTGGTGATATCTAATGCAGTAGTGTTGCTCCTCCTACATATGCCTGCGTAGTGTAAGCATTCTCATGTCACCCTGGCCCTCCCCTTTTCTACTAACCTCTCTTATTATGTTTTCTAATTGCCAATGAGCAGCGGAGAACATTGGAGCCCCCTGGAGCGCCGCCCGGACTACTTCATGTGGTACTCGCCACCGGAGGGGAGACCACAAAAGAGGAGGATCATCTGGATGAGCCTCAAGCCAGCTCCTTAACCCAACATCTGGAGGAGGGTACTCAAGGGTCCAATCTATCTGTGGTCACCTATTCCTCAACCAAGGAAGTAGCGGGTCCAAACGGCTTGCAGCAGGGCACACCGAGTGGTCCAGCACCTATGCTGAATCCGCGGAGATTGATTTGGCAAGGTAGGCATGCTCAGAGACAGACAGACGTCAACCTGGACATGGTAGCACTGTCTAGGGTGAGCGGCGACATTGGTCGAGAGCTCCTCCAGGCAGTAGGTAGGTTAACCAGCAATATTGTCACGCTTTCAGTTCATCATTCAGACGACATGGCACAGCTGATTGCGGTAATGCGGCGAGCTGCCGATTCCATCGATGCCATGTGGCAAACGATGGACTCGGTATATGGCAATGCACCCCAAGGTGCCATACCACCTATGCCAGCAGCTGCTGAGAATCAGGAGAAAGCAATTGCTTCTGACTCTGGAGCCGGGTTTTCAAATACTGATTCTTCTCCGGGATCCCAAGAAATGACTCTGCCACTGTCACCCCCACCCCCAGCCCCCACAGCAGCAGTGCTCATGGTGCCCTACCTACTGCAAGACGTCTTGGAATAAATGTGGGTAGGACCAGGGGGAAATGGGAGGGGGAAAGGGTGTGTAAAGATTCGGGAGGGGTAGAGGGAATGGTGGCCGCAGGTAGAAATTTTGCCTGGTTGGGGGGGCGGTGTTGTTGTTATTGTTATTTTAATTGCTATTCAAAAATTGTTGACTCTTTTGGGGGGGGGAGGGTTATGGGTGTTTCTATTCTCTTTAAATGTTTTCAATGTTTGTATCTGTTAATCGTTTTTTTAATTAAAACTATGTTGCTTTTTTCGTTTAACAATTATGTAATTATAAATTACATAAGTTTTTTTCAATTTTGTTAAATTATAAAAGAATGTTATTACACTTACAATTGTTGTGCAGAGTCTTTTACAAACAGAAGGTTAACAAGCAATACAAGGGTTGCAAACAATGGCCAGGCAAGGATGAAATGTAATGAAATGTAACTGTCATCAACGTAACTTCAAGAAAAGCATTCATTTATGAGCTGTTGACACAACAGATTTGCAGTTGCGTAACAACCACAGGGCTTCTCCTGTGGTGTGTGGGGGGGGGGGGGGAAGGCGTGATGGCATGGGTTCATCGCCAGGCTGATTGTCCTCCTCAAGGTCCTCGTCCTCCTCTTCCTCCTCCTCCTCCTTCTCTTCTGCCTCCCCTCTCTCTTGAGGTGGACCAGCAGTGCCATCTAGCAATTCCTGTCCGCAATGAACTCAGTGACCTGCTCAGGGTGGTATTGTAGGCTGCCTCCAGCGTGGCCCAGGCATCTGAAATGCTGCTTCAGCACTCCAATTGTCTTTTTTATGATATTGCATGTGACTATATGACTTTGATTGTAGCGGATGCTCAGCATCTGTCTGGGGCTAATAGAGGGGGAGTCAAGAGCCAGGTAGCGAGGCCGTATCCTTTGTCACCCAGCATCCAGCATTGACCGTGTGGCTGACTCTTAAAAACTTCGGAGACAGTGATCTCACATAAGACGTGCAGATCATGAATGCTCCCTGGAAAATTGGCATTTACTGCCATGATTATTTGCTTGTGATCGAAAATGAGCTGCACGTTTAGGGAATGGAATCCCTTTTGGTTATGGTAAACCTCTTACTCCTCAAAAGGTGCTCGCATGGTGATTTGCATACAGTCTATTGTGCCCTGGACCTTGGGGAAGTTTGCTATTCTCGAGAAACCCAAAGCCCTCTCACTCTGTGCCTCCTTGGTCATAGGGAAGTTTATAAAGTCCATCCTGTGTGCTTGAAGGGCTTCAGTCACCTGACGAATGCAACAATGTGTGGCATGCTCAGAGATGCAGCAAACGTCGCCAGCTGAGACTTGAAAGGAACCCGATGCATAGAAGGAAAGTGGAGCAGTAACCTTAACCTTAATGGGCAATGCAGTCCTGATGGTGTTGGTAGGCTGCAGGTCTCCTTTAATGAGCTGGCCTATCTCACTGATGACCTCTTTTCGGAAGCGCAGCCTTCTAATGTACATTGTATTGAATAGGTGCGGGTATGAACACTGCTCCCTGTAAATGCGTTGGGTGTAAGGTCTCCTCCTCAGCACTCTGCCACCTCTTTGATTGGGCACATAATGCTCTTCAATGAACCGTCTTCCATCTCTATTCTGCAGCATGTGAGTAGTCATCAATATTGACTGAGAAATTACAGACCCCATTATTTTAAATGCCCTAATCTGTCTTCAAAATTCTTGAGTTGTCCTTGAACAACCACAAAACTGTCCATTCTGCCAGGTTAAGGTAAGGTGAGTGCAGCTTTTCCTGAGCACTTTTTTGGCGGGCGATAATTTGGGCGGTATTTGGGCGAAATTGCCGAATTTACCGCTCCGCAATAATTTGGGTGGTAGTTTCCATTATAAATACTCTTTTGGGCGAGCAATGATGTCACATTTCAGAAAAAAAATGGGCGGGCAGTTTCGCTCATCACCGCCGGTAATTGACTGCCGAATTTACAGCTGGCGGTAAATGGGCGGTAGTTTCCATTTAAACACTGTTTTGGGCGGTAAAGTGCATCTCGGCGGTAAAATGTGCGGTAAATGGGCGCAATGATGCCGAAAGTCTAGCCTTCAGAGAGCTTAATGGTAGCAATGCAGTAAAGAATACGGTCAAAGCAGGGAATAATGCTAAAATAAAATTAAAGGTTCTTTATCTGAATGCACGGAGCATTTGTAACAAGATAGATGAACTAATGGCACAAATAGAGATAGATGGGTTTGATCTGATAGCCATTACAGAGACGTAGTTGCAAGGTGACCAAGGTTGGGAACTAAATTTTCCACGATACTTGACATTTCGCAAAGACATGCAGAATGGTAAAGGAGGGGGTTAGTTCTGGTAATAAAGGATGACGTAAGCATAGTAGAGAGAAAGGATCTTGGCTCGGAAGATCAGGAAGTAGAATCAGTAGGGGTGGAGATAAGGAATAACAAGGTGAAGAAAACATTGGGGGGAGTAGTATATAGGCCCCCTAACAGTAGCTATACAGTTGGACAGAATATTAATGAAGAAATAGTAGGAGCTTGTAACAAAGGTAATGTGATAATCGTGGGGGACTTTAATCTTCATATAGACTGGACAAATCAAATTGGCAAAGATAATCTGGCGGATGAGTCCATGGAATGCATTTAGGACAGTTTCCTAGAATAATAGATCATGGAACCAACCAGGGAACAGGTTATTTTAAATCTTGTATAGTGTAATGTGTGTTAATTAGCAATCTCACAGTAAAGAATCCTCTGGGGCAGAGTGAACATAATATGATTTTACATTATATTTGAGAGTGACTTGCCTATGTCCGAAACTTGAGTCTTAAAGTTAAGTAAAGCCAATTACATAGGTATGAAGGGCGAGTTGGCTAAGGTAGACTGGAAAAATAGATTAAAAGATATGGCAGTAGATAAGCAGTGGCTAGCATTTAAAGAAATATTTAATAATTCTCAACAAAAATTCATTCCATTGAGAAACAAAAACAACACAGGAAAAATGATCCATCCGTGGCTAACTAAAGCATTAGATTGAAAGAAGTTTATAATGTTGCGAAGAATTGAGGATTGAGAGAGTTTTAGAAACCAGCAAAGGGTGACCAAAAATTTGATACAAAGGGAAAAAATAAACTATGAGAGAAAACTATCAAGAAATTTCAAAACAGATTGTAAGAGCATCTACAAGTATGTAAAAAGGAAAAGAGTAGCAAACATAAACATTGGTCCCTTAGTGGCTGAGGCAGGAGAAATTATTATGGAGAATAAGGAAATGGCAGAAACATCAACAAATATTTTGTATCTGTCTTCACAGTAGAAGGCACAAAAAGCATACCAAAAATGGTGAGGAACCAAAAGAGTCTAAAGAGGGTGAGGAACTTAATGTAATTAATATAAGTAAAGAGAAAGTACTAGAACAACTAATGGGACTAAAAGTTGACAAGTCCCCTGGACCTAACGGCCAACATCCTTGTGTTCTAAAAGAGGTGGCTGCAGAGATAGTGGATGCATCGGTTTTGATCTTTCAAAATCCCCTCGATTCAAGAATGGTCTCAGCGGATTGGAAGGTAGCAAATGTAACACCGCTATTCAAGAAAGGAGGGAGAGAAAACAGGGAACTACAGGCCAGTTAGCCCGATATCAGTCATCGGAAAAATGCTGGAATCCATTGTTAAGCAAGTGATATCAGCACACTTAGAAAATCATAACATGCTTAGACAGAGTCAACATGGTTTTATGAAATTGAAATCGTGTTTGACAAATCTATTAGAGTTTTTTGAGAATGTAACTAACAGCATAGATAAAAGGGAACCAGTGAATGTAGTACAATTTGGATTTCCAAAAGGCATTCGATAGGGTGCCAAATAAAAGGTTATTACATAAGATAAGGGATCATGGGATTGGAGGTAATGTATTACATGGATAGAGGATTGATTAATAGACAGAAAAGAGAGAGAAGGGATAAATGGGTCCTTTTTCAGGTTGGCAGGCTGTAACTAATGGGGTGGTGCAAGGATTAGTGCTGGGGTCTCAGCTATTTACAATCTATATTAATCACCGAGATAAAGGGACTGAGTGTAATGTATCCAAGTTTGCCGATGATACAAAACAAGTCGGCACAGTAAGCTGTGAGGAGAACACTTCAGGCTGGATTTTCGGTCTATTGATGTCCCACCCAGTGCCCCTGAAGATAATGGTGGCAGTAAGCACTTCTGGGTCGATGGCCAGCTTCCAGTGCCCCGCCGGGACATTCGGTGCCAGTTTAGAGGTGGCGCGGAGCATTACCACCCGGAAGAAGCGAGCCGATGTGCAATGCTGGGAACATAAAAACTGACTGCAAAAGCTTCTATAGCTATGTGGAGAGAAAAAGATTTGTGAAGACAAACGTAGGTCCCTTGCAATCAGATTCAGGTTAATTTAGAATGGGGAACAAAGAAATGGCAGACCAGTTAAACAAATACTTTGGTTCTGTCTTCACGAAGGAAGACACAAATAACCTTCTGGAAATACTAGGGACCGAGAGTCTAGTGAGAAGGAGGAACTGAAGGAAATCCTTATTAAGTGGGAAATTGTGTTAGGGAAATTAATGGCACTAAAGGCTGATAAATCCCCAGGGCCTGATAGTCTGCATCCCAGAGTACTTAAGGAAGTGGCCCTAGAAATAGTGGATGCATTGCTGATCATTTTCCAACAGTCTATCGACTCTGGATCAGTTCCTATGGACAGGAGGGTAGCTAATGTAACGCCACTTTTTAAAAAAGGAGGGAGAGAGAAAACGGGTAATTATAGATCGGTTAGCCTGACATCAGTAGTGGAGAAAATGTTGGAATCAATTATTAAAGATGAAATAGCAGCGTATTTGGAAAGCAGTGACAGGATTGGTCCAAGTCAGCATAGATTTATGAAAGGGAAATCGTGCTTGACAAATCTTCTGGAATTTTTTGAGGATGTAGCTAGTAGAGTGGACAAGGGAGAACCAGTGGATGTGGTGTATTTGGACTTTCAAAAGGCTTTTAACAAGGTCTCACACAAGAGATTGGTGTGCAAAATTAAAGCACATGGAATTGGGGGTAATGTACTGACGTGGATAGAGAACTGGTTGCCAGACAGGAAGCAGTGAGTCGGGATAAAAGGGTCCTTTTCAGAATGGCAGGCAGTGACTAGTGGGGTGCCACAGGGCTCAGTGCTGGGACCCCAGCTATTTACAATATACATTAATGATTTAGATGAAGGAATTAAGTGTAATATCTCCAAGTTTGCAAATGACAATAAGCTGGGTGGCGGTGTGAGCTGGGGGGAAGGATGCTAAGAGGCTGCAGGGTGACTTGGACAAGTTAGGTGAGTGGGCAAATGCATGGCAGATGCAGTATAATGTGGATAAATGTGAGGTTATCCACTTTGGTGGCAAAAACACGAAGGCAGAATATTATCTGAATGGTGACAGATTAGGAAAGGGGGAGGTGCAATGAGACCTGGGCGTCATGATACATCAGTCATTGAAAGCTGGCATGCAGGTACAGCAGGCGGTGAAGACGACAAATGGTATGTTGGCCTTCATAGCTAGAGGATTTGAGTATAGGAGCAGGGAGGTCTTACTGCAGTTGTACAGGGCCTTGGTAAGGCCTCACCTGGAATATTGTGTTCAGTTTTGGTCTCCTAATCTGAGGAAGGACGTTCTTGCTATTGAGGGAGTGCAGCAAAGGTTCACCAGACTGATTCTAGGGATGGCTGGACTGACTTATGGGGAGAGACTGGATCGACTGGGCCTATATTCACTGGAGTTTAGAAGGATGAGAGGGGATCTCATAGAAACGTATAAAATTCTGACGGGACTGGACAGGTTAGATGCAGGAAGAATGTTCCCGATGTTGGGGAAGTCCAGAACCAGGGAACACAGTCTAAGGATAAGGTGTAAGCCATTTAGGTCTGAGATGAGGAGAAACTTCTTCACTCAGAGAGTTGTTAACCTGTGGAATTCCCTACTGCAGAGAGTTGTTGATGCCAGTTCATTGGATATATTCAAGAGGGAGTTAGAAATGGCCCTTGCGGCTAAAGGGATCGAGAGGTATCGAGAGAAAGCAGGAAAGGGGTACTGAGGGAATGATCAACCATGATCTTATTGAATGGTGGTGCAGGCTCGAAGGGTCGAATGGCCTACTCCTGCACCTATTTTCTATGATTCTATGTTTCTATGCTCCTGGTTGCGACACATTGAGGTAAGTAATGGCCTCAGGTATGTGTGATTCTTTTTTATTTTTATCTTGTTGCAGTTTATATTGTGGTGGCATGAGTTACGTATTGGGAATGTTTTTGATGGGGTTTTGTCAGGATTTCCCCCCCCCCCCCCCGAGGCCTCTCTTAGGGCGCTCTGAGGCCAGCTGTTTAGCTCGGGTTTTAGTGCCGGCCTAGCACCCTAAAAGGGGTGTGCAACGCCTCCCTTAGCACTCCACTCCAAACTCTGGGCCTAACTAATGAATTTTGCGGCGGCTGACGCAATCCATTGGCCGGCACTAAATTTACCGCTCCGCTCGGCATGACCGAATTTCATCCCCAAAGTGTCTGCAAAGGGATATAGATAGACTAAATGAGTGGACAGTAAGATGGCAGATGGAGTATAATGCAGGGAAATGTGAGGTTATTCACCTTGGTAGGAAGAATAGAAAAACAGAATATGTTTTAAAGGATGAAAAACTTTTAAATGTTGATGTTCAGAGAGATTTGGGTGTCCTTGCTCAAGAAACACAGAAAGTTAGCACGTTATCTTTTATTGCAAGCGGGTTTGAGTATCAGAGTAAGGAAGTCTTGCCATAATTGTACAGGACCTTGGTGAGACCACATCTGGAGTGCTGTGCACAGTTTTGGTCTCCTTATCTAACAAAGGCTATACTTGCCTTGGAGGCTGTGCAATATAAGTTCACTAGATTGATTCCTGGGATGAGAGGACTGTCTTATGATGAGAGATTGTGTAGAATGAGTCTATACTCTCTGGAGTTTAAAAGAATGAGAGTTGATCTCATTAAAACATACAAGATTCATAAGGGAAAGCAAAATACTGCAGATGCTGGAATCTGAAATAAAAACAGAAAATGCTGGAAATCTCAGCGGGTCAGGCAGCATCTGTGGAGAGAGAAACTGAGTTAACTTTTCAGGTCAATGACCCTTCGTCAGAACTGGCGAATGTTCAAAATGAACAGATTCTTAAGGAGCACTGAAAGGGGGAGGGGAGGAAAGAACAAAAGGGAAGGTTTGTGATAGGGTGGAAGGCAGGAGAGATTCGAGAGACAAAAGGGATGATGGATCGACTTGAGATGGTAAAGGCAGAAGTTAGAAAACTATTAGTCTAGATAGGGTGTGAATGGCAGAATAACGATCAGCTGCCATGGGAAACAGAGAGAGAAAAATTATATAAGATCGGTGGGGTTAAAAAAAAGGAGGAGAGGGAGCAATATCGAGGCAGAGGTTATGGTCTGAAATTGTTGAACTTGATGTTGAGTCCAGAAGGCTGTAAAGTGCCTAAACGAAAGATGTGATGCTGTTCCTCGAGCTTGCGTTGAGCTTCATGAAGTTTCAAGATTCTGAAGGGGATTGACAGGGTAGATGCTGAGAGGTTGTTTCCCCCGGCTGGAATATCTAGAACTAGGGCGCATTGTCTCTGGATAAGGGTCGGCCATTTAAGACAGAGATGAGGAGGAATTTCTTCACTCCAAGGGTTGTGAATCTTTGGAATTTTCTGCCACAGAGGGCTGTGGATACTGAGTCTCTGAATATATGCAAGGCTGAGATAGATAGATTTTTGGAATCTAGGGGAATCAAAGGATATGGAGATGCGTGCGATAGTGGATTTGATAATCAGCCATGATGTTATTGAATTGCGGAGCAGGCTTGAGGGGCCGTATGGCCTACTCCTGCTCCTATTTCTTATATTCTTATGTTCTAGGTCAGGAAAGGCGAATGCAGTGCAACATTCACCTACATGCTGATGTACCTGTCACCCCAACCCATCACTCTGCCTCTCCAAGCCGACTCCTACACGTCACTCTTCACACCAACCTACCTTCTGTGTGCACCCATCCCTCTCTGTCTAGGCACCTACTCATCACTGACACTCACTCTCAACCTAATGCAATCATAGCAAGTAACACCACAGAAGGAGGCTATTTGGCAATGTCATGTCACTCCCTAATAGTCACCCTCTTTAGTTGTAGCCCATCCATTCCCTACAGTCATTCCATCACTCTCACTCAAAGTTCTCTTCTTTCCCTCCCCCTCAGTCAGAGCTCCTCATGCTGCCTTGGATCCCAATGGCCGAGTCTACCCATGCACAGTTGCAGGAAGGGTCTTTGGCGGGGCCATCACAGCCGCCAAAACCCAGAGGACATCTGCCAAAAGTGTCTAAGCAGTCGCAGCAGGAAGTGAGCAGGCTGCCTCTACCTCTGCTAAAGCCACAGGGGTTGCACCTCTTGGAGGAGGCAGAAAAGAAAAATGACACAATTCTAGATGCACAACGGCCATGGATGTATGACAAAATATTACTTAAGTTTCAGTTATATTTATGATGCACATAAATGTATTTCTTTGCACAACTTTCCTGTCGTCCATTTTTGCCTCCTATCTGGGAAGTTGGAGTAATTACTTAACCTCGAGCAATGGGGGATTGAGTGACAGGAATGGCTTGGTCATTGTAGGACAGCCTTGTGGTGTTGCTAACGGGGTGGGGGCAGTAGTATAGCATGTTGCAGCCATATGAGTGCACTGGTGCAAGTTAAGTAAATCTGACCATTATGAGGTCATCCCGCGTCTCCCGGGCAGCCAAATGCACCGTTGCTGGTGTTATCTCCACCCCTGGTTCCTCCTCCTCCTCCTCATGTAGCATCTGTTCCTCCTCCTTGTGTTCCACCTGTTCCTCCTCCTCCTCCTTAACCTTCCTCCTTCAAAGATGCTGTGTGCTCTGCGCCTTGCTTCTCCTGCAGCTCCAATTCTCCGTGCTGCGCTGTGTTGTGCAGCGCGCAGCATACATCATCATCATCTTCATAGGCAGTCCCTCGCAATTGAGGAAGACTTGCTTCCACTCTAAACATGAGTCCTTAGGTGGCTGAACAGTCCAATATGAGAACCACAGTCCCTGTAACAGGTGGGACAGATAGTCGTTGAGGGAAAGGGTGGGTGGGACTGGTTTGCCGCACGGTCTTTCCGCTGCCTGCGCTTGATTTCTGCATGCTCTCAGCGATGAGACTCAAGGTGCTCGGGGCCCTCCCGGATGCACCTCCTCACCTTAGGGTGGTCTTTAGCCAGGGACTCCCAGGTGCCAGTGGGGATGTTGCTTTTTATCAGGGAGGCTTTGAGGGTGTCCTTGTAACGTTTCCTCTGCCCACCTTTGGCTCATTTGCCATGAAGGAGCATATAACAATGATGCTGGAGACCCTAGCTGGTGTGTAGTGAAGGCTTCTGCAGATCTAAGGTATCTGAAGCAAATCTTCACCATGCTGATTGTTTGCTCTATGACACATCTGGTGGACATGTGTTTGTCATAATTCGTCCTCATTACTTGCCCTCCTCAAGGGTGTCATCGGCCACATCTTCAGCCCTAAGCAGCCATCTGGTAAGCCTGTTTGTAGGTGCGAGGAGCCGAGGGAGCTCGAAATAGTCATGACAGCTGCCAGGGAATCTGATGCACACTTGCATGTTGATCTTTTTATGGTTGCAGGTGAGCTGCGCATTGAGGGAGTGGAAGCCCTTGCAGTTCACAAAGACACCTGGGTGATGTGGGGAGCCCTGATGGCCACATGTGTGCAGTCAATGATGCCCTGCACCTGTGGGAAGCCAGCCAGAGCCGCAAAGCCAAGTGTCCACTCAATAACACTGACTTTATCAGTGGCAATATTTATATAAGTGGCTGACTTGTGAAACATGGTCACCTGGGTGATGCATCTGTGGCCGGCCGACTGTGAGATCCTGCAAATGCCTACTGCAGATCCCTGGAATGGGCTTGAGGCAAAGGAGTTGAAGTTGGTGGTGACTGTGTCAGCCACTGGGAAGGCATGTCCACCAGGTCCTCTAGGCAGCAAGTCTTTTTCCAGCAAGCTACGAATGCCTGCAGTGACCTGGCATAATAGCCGGAACCTCTTGAAGAACTGCTGCTCCATCATGTCCAGGAAGTTTATCCTCTGCTTGTGTACCCTGTGTTGGGGGAATCGCCTCCAGCGTGGTGCACCTCTCTGCTGACCACCTCGCTTCTGTGGAGCATCAGGTCGTTGATGAGGCTGCTATTGTGGTTGCTGCTTTTGCCGGTGTTGTGGCTGGTGTTGTTAGTGCTGGGGCTCATCTTGGTCCGTTTCTGATGTCCAATGTGAGACAGCATAAGCGACACCCATGCCGCTGTAATAGATGGCAGGTAAAGGGGAGATCAGAGGCACAATCCCTCAAGGTTGCAATGTGCTGAGAGTGGCCTCCGAGGTGCGGAAATGGCTAAATCTTCACGTAAAACGGTGTCAACAAGAAACTTTCCATTGGACAAGGAAGCAGGTGTATGGTATGCGTATTTATATATTTTTTCAAGCTCTCACTTTCCAGCTGGCACTATGGCCACTGAGCTTCCTCCCCTTCACAGACAAGGTTCCCGAGGTGCGTGAATCCCATGCCCAACAAGTTAAAGCCAAAACCTGATGTTAAAAAGGCAGTTAAAAGTCCCTCAATGAGCAGTTAAGTACCTCAATGAGGTCATCGCCTCTCCCGAGCGGGTTCACGACATGCCTCAAAACGCGCCCGAGTTAAAGCCGGAAATTGGCGGGATGACGGCGGGTTCCTGAAGTGCTGTCAATTTCCGTGCTTTTAACTGCCGACAATTATTTAATTGTCACAGGTTAAAATACTAAATTTAAAACTTATTATTCAGATAGATTACTGAGTGAAGCAGAGGAGTAATGGCAAAGGAATTCGACATCTGACTGGCTTTGTGGCAGTGAAAATTGAGGGAGATTGTTTAATAATCAGATAGAAATATTAAGCCTTTAAGAATAAGAGATTGGCAACTAGACACAGAGGTTCTTCATGGTTAATGCACGAATAAAAAAGTCAGAGTAGAAAGATAGTTTGATTGTTGGATTTAACGTATCAATCCAAAACTAGGGATTTGTTCTAAAGATTTGGTCTGTGACAAAAAAAGTCAAAAAATTTGTAATGGAGGAAGCTTTATATCCCCTTTAAAGAAAGGCTACAAGAAACTACTTGAAAAAGGATTTATATTCAGACTGCTGCATTTGTGTGTGTGTGTGCAAGAGAAAGTGAGAGAGAAATTCAACATCTCACATCTTGAGTAAAAGAAAATGAGATCTTCCAACTCCTGTACAGTTACACTAGATGGACTGCCCTGTTAGTTACCAATTAAACTCTTGTTGAGACTACCCATGCTTTATTCCATGGCCTTTATCCCAGAGTCTGTTGTGGCAATAGAAGCCAGGGCTAGTAAACAGCTTTCAATTGTTAAAGATTTGCCAACAATTGATCTCATCGCTCCAATATATCTGGTACAACATTTCTGCTTTTTCTGTTACCTTGCTATTGGGATATTTAATAGCTTAGGTTTGAAATTCCTCTTTTATTGGAAAATAGATTAAATGTCTGTTTTTATTAAAATCATAATTAATACGGCTTTGAGAACCGCGCTTCCTGAAAATGTGATTTTTTTTTCGTGGTAATGAAAAACTAGTAGCTAATCAGGAAACACCAGCAATAATGATCCTTTTCAAATAGCTCAAGCAGCTACCAAACCATTTAAACCAATATAAATATTCAAAGGTTTATATACTGAGCTCGCAAAATGGCTGAATGACAACCGATGAAATGATAATTTATCAATGAGGCCTTACATGTGCAGGTAATTTCTGTTATGGAGAAAAGCAAGCACATTCTGGGTGAGGAGATCATCCTCCAAATTTGGAAAGGAGGTGCAAGCATGGCATTATGTCACTCAGAGTGTGAGCTTGATGGTAACAGGGTGGTCCTAGCTAGAGCCTTAGGAGAAGTTTCTTGACTTAAAGAAGAGAATAAAGTAAATGCTGAATATTATTGAAAAGTAGCAATATAGACATTTAGGACAAGATGAAAAATAGCAAGAAAAATAGCAGGATGTGGTAAGTAAGATAAAAGAAGTGAAAACAGCCGGGTGATGCAAATTTATTATACATCTGATGATGATGCAAATTAGAATATAATGCAGGAAGGAATTTCCATCAGAAATCACCATGGGCTAGAATTTGCAGTGGTTCACCGCCCAGTTTCTGAGCAGTATTGGCCATTTTGGGCAATAACCGTGTCTGCGAGAAATTGCCCAGCTGAGTTACGCCGGCAGTTTCGAGGTACCGTTGGGGACCAGACCACCGGTGTGCACCGTCCACAGATCGCCCTGGCGCAATATTTGGCTTAGCGGTGATCCGTAGGTAAGTATTAAAAAAACTGCCCACGAGAATCAGTGGAGCTGGGCGGTAAGTGAGTAGCTCTGCAAGAAAAAGGTTAATAATTGGATTTTTACTAGTTATTTTAAAATTCTGTTGTGGTGAATTAAGTTAACAGGGTCCTGAGAATGTTTTTATGATTATTTTATGTTATGTTTTTTGAAAAATGTTTTTAGTGTTTTTCTCCTCCTAGACCCAACCCACAGCCTCGGGGTAAATTTTTAGTAAATTTATTAATTATCGCCCATTTTCTTTAAGAACCGCCCAATCGACCCAAAATTAATTTTTTTCACTGGGCGGATTTTTTTTTGGGGGGGAAGTTTTCGCCGGCAATAATCTTGGGAATATTAGCGGTATTTTGGGCAGCAATCGGGTGCTGGTGGGTTGTTTGGAAATTTTAGCCCCATGTCTGAATCCTTACTTACAACAACAACAACTTGAATTTATGTAGCGCCTTTAATGTAGTAAAACACTCCAGGGTTCTTCACAGGAGCGTTGTCAATCAAAATTTGACATCGAGCCACATAAAGAGATATTAGGGCAGATGACTATAAGCTTGGTCAAATTGGCAGGTTTTAAGGATCATCTTCAACGAAGAGAGAGATGGAGAGTTAGAGGGGTTTAGGGAGGGAATTCCAGAGCTTAGGGCATCAGTAGCTGAAGGCACGGCTGCCAATGGTGGATTGATTAAAATCAGGGTTGCACACGAGGCCAGAATTGGAGGAGCACAGATATCTCAGAGGGTTGTAGGGCTGGAGGAGGTTACAGAGATAGGGATAGTTTAGAACTAAAACTTGTACAAAACAGGTCACACTGACATACATGTGTTGTACCCCATGAACTTAAACAACTCATTTCATATGAAGAAGCTACTGTGGACATATTCAGGTAAGAGAGATTGGAAAGAACGGAATGTGGAGTTTGGAGGGAACTACTGGTATGCAATGCTCAAATCGCTGGAGAAATACCACCAACGATGTCTCCGCAACATCCTGCAAAACCCCTGGGAGGATAGGCATACTAAGGTCAGTGTTCTCGATCAGGCCAACATCCCCAGCATCGAAGCACTGACCACACTCGACCAGCTTCGTTGGGCGGGCCACATTGTCCACATGCCCGACACAAGACTCCCAAAGTAAGCGCTGTACTCGGAACTCCTACACGGCAGGTGATCCCCAGGTGGGCAGAGGAAAGGTTTCAAGGACATCCTCAAAGTCTCCTTGATAAAGTGCAACATCCCCACCGACACCTGGGAGTCCCTGGCCAAAGACCATCCTAAGTGGAGGAAGTGCATCCGGGAGGGCGCTGAGCACCTCGAGTCTCGTCGTCGAGAGCAAGCAGAAAGCAAGTGCGGGCAGCGGAAGGAGCGTGCGGCAAACCAGACTCACCACCCACCCTTTCCTTTAACGACTGTCTGTCCCACCTGTGACAGAGACTGTAATTGCTGTATGTGTAGGGGGTTTTTGCTCTGCCCAATTACGGGGGTCTTTGGTGGCTGTTGGTGTATTGGGCCTCTCTGTCCCTTCTAGGGGACGGTCCAACAGCTTATGGCTCGCTGACTACTAAACTGGCAGTTTCGAAGCACCCTAGCACCCCTATCTGGTTCTAACCTCAGAATTTTGGTGGATTATGAGCTTCCACAAGGGAAAACAAAACACTCAGAGACAAGTGGTCCTTGGAACGAAAAAAAAACAGGTAAGTCCAATTTATTAACCACGGTAAGTTTCCAACAAGGTCAAACTTCATCAAAACACATATCTGACACACACTTATAAACTATGAAAATCTATGGGAAGAAACGGACACAACGAAAACCTTACACAATTTTATCTTTACAAGACATTTCCAACACCACCCCCACCCCACTTTTTACCTGGCTGACCGTGGCTGACAGTTGGGAAAAGAAACCCCAGGATAATACTTAGGATCCCTTTTGACAGTTATTGTTTTTTAGCCTTAGGATGGTTGGTTTACGGGGTAGCTGGAGTGAATGTTGCCTCTCCTAGTTACTTCGGTCTCCGGTTCTTCAGCTGGTTGGCCTCGGAGCGTTGTTCGGTGTGCGGCTCGGCTTCTTGAAATGATGTTGGGCCTCTCGATAGTTGGGTTGTATATTCTGCACACAAGTCGAGTCCAGGGCTCGTTCGATGGTAGGTTTCCCAGCCCGTAACAGTCCGTCTCCACTCTCTCTTGGTTTCTGTCTGTGACTGCTACTGCTCCTCGACTCCTTCTCCTACTCCTCCAGCTGCTTCTCCCCTCTCGGTGGTTCCGTAGGTCCTATATTTGTATCTGGCCTTTTCGCGCCCAAACTCAGTTGGTGGTCCATTGTGTAAGTTTGGGCGGGGAGATAGCTTTGAATACTTAATCAGAAGATGTCACAGGTACAGGTAGGTGTGAGGACAGGGGTATTGATTCAGTGCACATTGGTGCCTCAAAGTCTGCTGGTCCATTGTAACAGTCCTGGGAGTCAATCGGTTTGGCCCTCCCCTTTGATGGGCCATCACCGCAGTGATCTCAGGACTATTGTCCACTGTCCATATTAATTAGGTAGATGATGGTCCACATTCATAATTTGATTAGGGGTGAGTCATATTTTCGAACTGGGCCGGGTAGTCCCCATTGGTTTAGGATTTCCTCGCTTCAGGCCCGACTCGACCCCTGATTGGCCTGCCAGAATGCACTTTTTCCCCATTGGCCAGTGCCTCTGTCTCATTTATGAGCCAGACTCCACAATGTCTGTATCCGTCCACACGTTTCTCAGCCTGCCTGGTCTGAGGATTTTACTTGGCCAAAAATGTTCATTTAAAATGTATAGAATGATCCCGTCTTAGTTTTCTTGTCCTTAGGGTGTTCCAAAAGAAAATGCGGCCGTGGATTTTTGAACCTTACACTCCCCCGTCTTGACACACCCGGATATAGACGGAATGTGTCAAAAGGTTTGCAAGAAAATCCTAGAGCTCCCCAAGTGTCAGCCATCCCCATAATTACTCTAAACTATAGACCCGCATAAACCAATATGCACAAACAATATTTCTATCCATAATGTGTGCACTACCCACGCTCCTTTACAGGTAAACTACAAACAAGGTACCATTTTGCTTTTAGTTACATAGAGTTAAGTACATAATTATAGCACATCATATCACATGTTCCTTGCGTTCCTTGAAAGATTTTTCCGCCATCACAGCATATCGAATAGATGTATATACATTGTGCAAATGTATATCTGTGATAAGTAAGTCCGTATTGTGTTCTGTCATGGATAGTTTTAACAGCTTACGTAGTTGACAGTGCCAGTCAGTTTCCAGGTACGGGCTTTCGCGGTGCTACGGTAAACCAGAATGTTCCCTTTTGTTAACAAAAATAAACACCTGGAAAGAAAAAAAAATGGCAATCTTGTGTGTTAGACTGGGCTGTCCTTCTGTTGTTTCTGGAATATTTTAAGATAACCCCGTGCTATTTGGGCTCTTTTGGATCTGCAGGCATTGATGATGAGACATAGGACACTGACCAGTTGTACAATCACCAGTGTGTGGGAGACCATGCGAAGCCAAACCGGGATATCTACTCTCGTACCCCATTTCCACCAAGCTGGTGACTGTATGTCTGTGATTTCGAGGGCTATGTCTTTGGTCTTTTGCTGTAGGGTGTAATAATGTTTTTGGCTGAGATCCACTGCCTTCAACAGGGCAGTGAGTTTCTCAGGTAGTAAGGGTATGGGGTACCCAAAATGGGCAACATAGTTCTGCAGATCACTCGCATTATACTGTACCATGAGGTGGACTATGGAGGGTTCTGGAATTGGGATGATCCCTTCCCTGGGCCACTTGAACTTCTGCCCTAGGTTTAAAGCAAAAACTGCTGTCCGGAATATCATACCACTTACTCGGGCCGTGTCTATACCGGTGGGCAGTCATGGCGACACAATATGTCCCACCACCTACATATGCTATCTGTGGAGGTACATGGCCAGGTGCCATCACCTCCATCGTGCAATTTATAGGTTCTGCCCCAGCAGTGCTAAACGTGCACTGTGGCCTCCCGAAGGCATTCAAGTGCTGGGGACACAGGATGACCTGTGCTCCCCGGCTACGGCAGCCAGATAGGTCTGTACCCCTCATTGCACGCTACCACACAATGACATAGGGTGCGACCGTTGCGAAACAGACGTGTACCCCGCCGCGAATGACTCCAATGTTCTCCACACGGTACAGGGATGCTGGCTTGGCGGATGGCCCCATCACTGGCATTCGCACAACTACACCCATAATAGTGTGGTTGGATTTTCCACAGTCAACAGGGGCAGGATAGGCTTCCGACGCCACGCGGAGTTGGCAGGGACTGAGGGTGCTGCTGTATGGGTGTAGTGCCTCCAGGTGCTGGTTGCTGATCCAGGAGGGGACCCGACCTTGCCTAAGGTCCTCCAAATTGCTCTGTCCCTCTCCCAGCAACCAGGCCCCATAGAGTACACACACCTCGTTCTGTGCAGCCTGATCTGAGGCCAGCCGGTCCTCCTTGATCAAGGTGTTTATTGTCCGGGCGTGAGCCTCTAGCTGGGCAATAATTTCTTTCAGATGCACTGTCATAGCCACCCCCTCGTGAAGCGTGGAACCCAACACATTATTCTCTTTC
The DNA here is from genome assembly GCF_044704955.1 of Pristiophorus japonicus. Lineage (NCBI taxonomy): Eukaryota > Metazoa > Chordata > Chondrichthyes > Pristiophoridae > Pristiophorus > Pristiophorus japonicus. Next base: position 91,540,449 of record NC_091993.1, on the reverse strand, counting down.
CCTAGGATGCTGCGCAGCTGTGACTTTAACCCATTGATCTGTAGGGCCAGCTGCACATCATCCAGGTTGTTCATGACAGACGCCCCAGCATTAAATCCGGTGAAAACGTCATTCATGACCCCCCTGCATTGTCGGCCCCGCTCGGTTGTATCTTCTTGTCTATACAGGTCCGCCACATTGACGTCCCCAAAGCCCAACTCCTAGAAGCTCCTGAACATTTCCTTCAGTAGAGCTTGGTACAACAACTCAGTTTCTCTTTAGCAGAAGGCAGGTAGGTAGGTGTACTTCTGTCAGGTTTAGAGTTACTGAAGCAACAGCATAATGTACTCCCTGGTATACTAACTTATCTGTCGGTACTAATACTAACCCATTCCCAGGTCCCCTAGTGGTGGGCGGACATCCATAACTGTCAATGGGCTTGGTCGTGGGCAGGGGTTTCTTCACCTGAGCCAGCAGCTCGGTGGCGTTGACTGGTACCCGGAAGCGAGGGAGCACACAGTCTTCCCTGCTGCAATGCCATTCCATCCCCTTCCCCGAGTCCTTCCACCATCTGGCAAAGGCAATGGACAAACCCACTTGGCACACCTGGGCCGACCCCCATAGGCATGTATAGATCCCCTGATCATCGGCCCACCATTTCTCCCAACACACCGTGATCCCCCGGTGACCCCGTGATCGTCCGGTAGGTGTCATTGCTGAGACGTTCCCAGTCTGAGCTGCGGTCCTCGACGTCCGCGCTCAGTTTCCTGAGCCACCACCAGCATCCCAAAGGTATGTCCCCAACACATGTTAAACACACTCTCCTTCCCTCTGTCACCCTAACCCGGGACGTAGTCATCTCGATTTTGGGGCAAGGGATGGAGGCCTCCCCATAGGTAAAACTCTCGTGGCTCGAATACCGGATGGAATTCGAACCCAATCACCCAGGCCATCTCCCCTTGTGGAAGTAGGTGGCCTGGCCTTCTGCCTCCATGATCCCTTCTCCCGTGGTCATGATTGGTGCCCTGCCCTCGGAGCAGCCGTATTCCAAAAGACATTTCGATGTCGAGTTTCTGTCCGGTGCAGGTCCCCAGGTAGGTAAATAACATCGCGACGGTCCGGAGCATCTTCTGGATCACAAGATTGACCACAGTTTTGCCTGAGACTTCTTCAGGCTCGACTGGAGTAACAAAATAAAAAACACCATCCCCTCACTTTAAAATCTCCCTAAACTATATACAGAACACCGGGCTATATACAATGCCACCCGTCTCCGGGTGGCCAGGTCAGTCTCTGATACTGACTTGGCTTTGTCGGTCATTTGGCTGACCTTACCCTAGGAGCCGGACTGCCCCCTTTTGTAGGGCTTGCAGGAGGACTTCTTTTAAATGACCTGCTTCCATTTCTGTGAGCCCTTTGGTGTCTGGGATCTTTCCCGGATCTTTCGGTGGTGTCCCTTTTACCGCACAGAGTCTACCACTCTTGTGCTTCTTTTCTCGTTTGACTCTGGGATGGGCGGGAAGGTATACAGGGGACCAAGGCATCCTAGGCTGCCCCACTCTGGAACTACGCCTAACCAGGGTGCAGAGTACCATGTTACAGGCTGCACCCCTTGGTCCTCCCACTGGTCTATCCCTTCCTCTATCTGCCGTTTCGTTATACTGCTCAGGGCTCCCTTCTCCTGTGCGAAGTCCCTTTTGAACCTATCAGGGTGTGCCACTTCACTCTGCTGTGTGATGGTCTTACAGTGGCAGTGGACTATTCCGGGTTGTGGGGCTTCGGGGCCGTGGTTGACCTCTGTTACAGCCTCCACATCCACAGGAGTATCCTCTGCTTCCCGTGAGGTTTCTTTACCTGTGGGAGCCTTCCTTTTTCCTGTCCTAGTAGGGTCGAACCGCTTGCATTGGTTTATGTAGTACCACTTTACCCAGCGGGGTAATTAGACCGCATAAACCATAAGGCTTGCCTTGTCCACTTTACTGTAGAGCCCCATGTACAGTGGCTCGAACACCCCCACCCTGGCGAAGCTGCGTCCCATGACCTGGTCACCTATTCCCCAGTCGTGGTGGCTACGGGGTTCCAGCAGCAGCTTGTTACTAAAGTGCTGTCTTCCCATGTTGGTGGCTGCCTGCCAGTGAATCTGCTGCAGTTGTTCCAGCAGATTCCTAGCAAAGCGGTCTCGGTTAGCTTCCTGGAGCTGTCCTTCGGTGAGACCCGGCACCAATGTGTGTACTGGAGTCCTCATGGGTCTCCCAGTCATCAGCTCGTGGGGTGAATATCCTGTGCTTTTCGACTGACTGGCCCGGATCCCCATAAGGACCAATGGCAAGACCTCTACCCATCTGTTGGGTGAATTCCCTGATGGTGCGGTTGAGGCGCTCTACAGGGCCTGAAGACTGGGGGTTGTACACCACATGCCACCGTGCTTTAATCCCCAGTACCTTTAAGGTGGCCTGCATCACCTGGCCGGTGAAGAGGCTTCCCTGGTCGGACTCCACAAACTGTGGCAGACCCCACCTTGAGAACACTTCCCGGACCAGGATCTTGGCCGTCCCCAATGCAGTAGCTGTTCGGCAAGGGAAGGCTTCCACCTATTTGGCGAACACATCCACCAGCACTCGACAGTACTTGTACCGTGCCCCCCGGGCGGTTGGTAGGGGCCCTATGTAGTCGATTTGGATCGACTGCCATGGTCCCTCTACCCGCCTGATGTGTCCCATGGCTGCCTTTCTCTTCTGGGGGTCTGGGTTGTTGGCTGTACACACCAGACAGGCTGTGCAGAAATCACGGACGTCGTTCCGGAGATCTGGCCACCATGCTGCCTGTTCCACCTTCTGCCAGGTGGATTCTGGCCCAGAGTGTCCTGCACCTGGACCCTCATGGGCCAGTTGTAGGAACTCCCGCTGATGTTGTGCTGGAACGACCCACTTATCCCCTTTAAATAGCATCCCTTCCTTGACAGCTATATCTGCGGCACTGTATGGGCTCTCTGCCTTTCCTCCACTTAGGATGGTTGCTATGGCAGCCTTGAGGATGGGGTCCTGTGCCTGGACCGTTCTCAGGTCCAGGGCTACTGCTACCCCTGCGCTCCCTTGTTTCCCTGGCTTTCCTCTAGCTGTTATCACCCTGCCTTTCTCATACGGGTCCCAGGAGCGACCTGTCTTGGCTTCTTCTCTGACCAGGAGGTCCGCCCGCTGGTTACCCTCTGCCCTGGGCTCTGTCTTAGAATGTGCCTTAACCTTGTGGATGTAAACGTCCCTATTGTTCCCTAGGGCTGCCACTATCCTTACTAGCAGGGGTTTGGTTACCAGGGGCTTTCCATCTGCGGATGTGTACCCCCTGCGTGACCAAATAGCCAGATACTCTGTACACGAATTGCAAGTAAACATACTGTCCGAACAAATCGTGTACGGGGTGGGGAATTCCTCGGGGTGTGTCACCACGTACATCACCACTGACAGTTCACCCTGCTGGGCGCTCAGGGTGCTGGGGAGTTTAATCGCCAAGGCTATGCCTGCCTCGGGGTCCCAAACTCCGCAGCCCGTGAGTCGTGTACCGGTGGACACCAAACTGGATCCATCGACGTAGATCTCACGGCCTGTGGGATGTACCCCTGCCCGAAATCCAAAGTCGGTGTCCCAAACCCCTTCTACTGAGCATCTGTGTGGCTCCCCTGCATAAATGAGGTTATCTGTGAGCCTGGGCTCTCAGAGGCCCCTGACCCCGATGGCCATTTGGGAAAGGAGGCGGGTCCAGCGAGTGATCCTGGCACTGCTGACTGTTCCATCCTTTATTCTCCCATCTAACAACATCTGGGTCGGAGTGTGATGGGTGAGGAGTGTGATAGGGGATACTTCTGTGAAAACCTGTGCTCTTTTCACAGCCCAGTGAGTGGCTAACAGATGCCTTTCACAGTTGGAGTATCCCTTGTCCACCTCTGCAAGGACTCTAGAGGAGTACACCACCGGTCTCAGCTGTCCGTGCCTTTCCTGTATAAGCTCTGCACTCAGACTGTCCCCGCTGGCTGCTACATCTAAATAGAAATCCTTCCCCCCATCAATAGCCCCAGTGCAAGTGCCTTCTGCAGGTTCTGTTTCAACTGAAGAAACGCAGCTTGGCAGCCTTGATCCCACTCCAACTCGACCCCTTTGTGTAGGAGCCTGAGTAGAGGGGCTGCAGTTGCTGCATAATCTTCTATGAAATCTCTACAGTAGCCTGTGATCTCTAAAAAAGATCTGACTCCAGATACGGTAGTCGGTACCAGGAGTTCCTGCACGCTTGCCTTTGGGCCTCATCGATACCTCGTTCCCCTGCTCTGAGTGTTAGACCCAGGAATTTTACTTCCTTTAACCCTATCTGGGCCTTCTTGGGGTTGACCTTAAAACCCCCCTCCTTGAGCACAGCCAACAGTTTTGCCAGCAGGGGACCATGCTCTTTATTGTTGTCAGTGAAAAGGAGCAGGTCATCCACATACTGCACCAACTGTTGCGGCTAGCTGAAGCTCTTTAAACAGTTCGCCATCCACTGGTGGAAGATGCTGGGACTGTTATGGCATCCCTGAGGGAGGCAGCTGCAAGTATATTGCTGTTCCTTAAAGGTGAAAGCAAACTTGTACTGGTCCTCTCTCCTCACAGGGATAGACCAAAAGCCATTTGAAATGTCTAGGACAGTGAAGGTGATTGCAGACACAGGGATTTCCCTGATCAGGTCTGCCACTGCAGGAGCACAAGCCGGAATGTTTCTGTTGAGCACCTGGTAGTCCACGGTGGCCCTCCACGACTTGTCCGGTTTTCTGACCGGCCACAGGAGAGAGTTCTCATGCGTGGCTATGGGTCTCAACACACCCTACTCCACCAGTGAGCTCAGTGCCACCTCCAAGTCGGCTTCTGCCTCTCTCGGGAAGTTATACTGCCTCTGAGGCCGGGACATGGGATCCCCATCTATCCTGACCTCTACCCCGGTGACTCTCCCACAGTCGTGTTTGTGGGTGGCAATTGCTGCGAGACTGGCTCACACATAGGCCCTGTACTCTGCCGAGGTGTCCCTGACCAGAAGCTCTAAGTCATAAACCCTTTTGGTTTCACACTACACAGAGCCCCTTTGTCTTGTATCCTTTCTATAAGCATGACTTCGTTGTTTGTACCTGGGTCCACTGTTCCCCATAAACAGTGATTTCGCAGATCCACCAGGAACTGGTGGGCTATAATGAAGTCGGCCCCCAATATACCTTTGTTAGCCTGCTCCCACCTTATCAGGACACACTTCCATTTGGTGGTCAGTGCTCCCAACTTAAAGGTCAGTGGGATTGAAAAATACCCTGTTCTTTCGTTCCCCGTGAAGCCGACTAGCTCGTAGGGCACACCGCTGGACAGGGGCGAGGAGGCCGGGTCCTCTGTGTGGACAAGGGTGCTTGAAGCCCCCGTATCCAACAAGTAAGTTCCCTGCTTCCCCTCCACCTCCATTTTCACCCACGGTCTTCCCCACGAGTCATAGTCCAGCGGACACAGGTAGGCAGGCTTGGTGGATGCTCGTCATGGCTCCTGCCGTATGGGAGCTGTGGGGATCTCTCTACCCACCGCTACATTGATACGGCCGGGACCTGTCAGCAGCTGCCTGAGGGTTTCTACAGCGGTTTCAAACACTGTTGTGGCACTCGCTTTCTCATTACTCGGTTTCACCTCTGTATATGTTTTTACTTCTTTCACGCGGTAGGGGTTGGCCCTGCAGTTATTGCGGTAGTGGCCAGGCTTGCCGCACCCGTAACGCACCCCCCTTCTATCGGGAGGATGTCCACCCTCCTGATGCCACTCTCTCTTGGGGGTTTGGTTGGGTTGCACCGCATGCAGCCGGCCTTTTACTGTTTTCTCTGGCTTCCTCTCTTCGGCCCCATCCCGCCGCCGTATGGCAGCCAGTCTGCCTATCAAGAGGGCTTCGGTGAGATTGGGGTCTCCCGGGATGAACCAGAGATCTGCCCTTTCCTTGGCACTGGACAGGCTGTTCGCAATTATGATGCGAAACCATGCTTCCCTTTGTTCTGCTGTAAGGTTGTTTCTGACAAGCAGGCCACCACATGCTGTGCTGTAGACCAGCCATAAGCTTTCCACGTATATCTGTGGGGCCTCTCCTGCTAACTGGCGTGTTTTCGCTATCCTTTCAAAGGGACTCCCTTCGTTCCACCCCATGGCCTCTAGGATAGCCCTTTGTAGTGCTGCGAGGGTGCTTTGTGCCCCGCGATAATCTGGGGGAAGAGCCTGGGAGATCTTCCTGTCAATGGAAAAAAGGAGCACTTTAACTGCTTCCGCGTTATTGCATATGTTCATGTCCACTGCCTGCGCTATCTCCAGGAAGTGAGCATATGGATCTCCCAGTCAAGTGAGCTTTGGGATATGTGACACCATGGCTTTTAATGCAGCAACTGAATGCGGAATGATAAAACATAGAAACATAGAAAATAGGTGCAGGAGTAGGCCATTCGGCCCTTCGAGCCTGCACCGCCATTCAATGAGTTCATGGCTGAACATGGAACTTCAGTACCCCATTCCTGCTTTCTCGCCATACCCCTTGATCCCCCGAGTAGTAAGGACTACATACAACTCCTTTTTGAATATATTTAGTGAATTGGCCTCAACAACTTTCTGTGGTAGAGAATTCCACAGGTTCACCACTCTCTGGGTGAAGAAGTTTCTCCTCATCTCGGTCCTAAATGCCTTATCCCTTATCCTTAGACTGTGACCTCTGGTTCTGGACTTCCCCAACATTGGGAACATTCTTCCTGCATCTAACCTGTCGAAACCTATCAGAATTTTAAACGTTTCTATGAGATCCCCTCTCATTTTTCTGAACTCCAGTGAATACAAGCCCAGTTGATCCAGTCTTTCTTGATATGTCAGTCCCGCCATCCCGGGAATCAGTCTGGTGAATCTTCGCTGCACTCCCTCAATAGCAAGAATGTCCTTCCTCAAGTTAGGAGACCAAAACTGTACACAATACTCCAGGTGTGGCCTCACCAAGGCCCTGTACAACTGTACTCAAATCCCCTCGCTATGAAGGCCAACATGCCATTTGCTTTCTTAACCACCTGCTGTACCTACATGCCAACCTTCAATGACTGATGTACCATGACACCCAGGTCTCGTTGCACCTCCCCTTTTCCTAATCTGCCACCATTCAGATAATAGTCTGTCTCTCTGTTTTTACCACCAAAGTGGATAACCTCACATATATCCACATAATTCTTCATCTGCCATGCATTTACCCACTCACCTAACTTATCCAAGTCACTCTGCAGCCTCATAGCATCCTCCTCGCAGCTCACACTGCCACCCAACTTAGTGTCATCTGCAAATTTGGAGATATTACATTTAATCCCCTTGTCTAAACCATTAATGTACAATGTAAACAGCTGGGGCCCCAGCACAGAACTTCGCGGTACCCCACTAGTCACTGCCTGCCATTCTGAAAAGTACCCATTTACTCCTACACTTTGCTTCCTGACTGCCAACCAGTTCTCAATCCACATCAACACACTACCCCCCCATCCCATGTGCTTTAACTTTGCACATTAATCTCTTGTGTGGGACCTTGTCGAAAGCCTTCTGAAAGTCCAAATACACCACATCAACTGGTTCTCCCTTGTCCACTCTACTGGAAACATCCGCAAAAAATTCCAGAAGATTTCCCTTTCACAAATCCATGCTGACTTGGACCTATCATGTCACCTCTTTCCAAATGCGCTGCTATGGCATCCTTAATAATTGATTCCATCATTTTACCCACTACCGATGTCAGGCTGACCGGTCTATAATTCCCTGTTTTCTTTCTCCCTCCTTTTTTAAAAAATGGGGTTACATTGGCTACCCTCCACTCCATAGGAACTGATCCAGAGTCTATGGAATGTTGGAAAATGACTGTCAATGCATCCGCTATTTCCAAGGGCAACTCCTTAAGTACTCTGGGATGCAGACCATCAGGCCCTGGGGATTTATCGGCCTTCAATCCCATCAATTTCCCCAACACAATTTCCCGACTAATAAGGATTTCCCTCAGTTCCTCCTTCTTACTAGACCCTCTGACCCCTTTTATATCTGGAAGGTTGTTTGTGTCCTCCTTAGTGAATACCGAACCAAAGTACTTGTTCAATTGGTCTGCCATTTCTTTGTTCCCCTGATTCTGACTGCAGGGGACCTACGTTTGTCTTTACTAACCTTTTTCTCTTTACATATCTATCGAAGCTTTTGCAGTCCGTTTTAATGTTACCTGCAAGCTTCCTCACGTATTCTATTTTCCCTGCCCTAATCAAACCCTTTGTCCTCCTCTGCTGAGTTCTAAATTTCTCCCAGTCCCCGGGTTTGTTGCTATTTCTGGCCAATTTGTATGCCACTTCCTTGGCTTTAATACTATCCCTGATTTCCCTTGATAGCCACGGTTGAGCCACCTTCCCTTTTTTATTTTTACGACAGACAGGAATGTACAATTGTTGTAGTTCATCCATGCTGTCTCTAAATGTCTGCCATTGCCCATCCACTGTCAACCCCTTAAGTATCATTCGCCAATCTATTCTAGCCAATTCACACCTCATACCTTCAAAGTTACCCTTCTTTAAGTTCTGGACCATGGTCTCTGAATGAACTGTTTCATTCTCCATTTTAATGTAGAATTCCACCATATTATGGTCACTCTTCCCTAAGGGGCCTCTACCTGGCCGAGCCCATGCTCTGTGGGTTTCTTGGGCTGCATCCTCTGATCCTCCGTAAGGCCTGCCCGACACACTACCGGCGCCTCAGGAGGCAGTCGACTATCCTCTGCCGCCGGATCCTCTTCCACTCCCCAATACCCTGACTTGTTGGTTGCCTCCCTGGGCCCCAACAGACAGACTGTCCCCTTTACCTGGGACAGAGCCTGAAGGAGGGATTGGATATGCTTATGGCAGGGTGCATGATCTGCCTTCTCATGGCTTATTTCGGTGTTAACTTTATAGGCTGTGTGCAAATCCCTTAATTGGACCTGAAGCTCTTGGACCTGCTGGGCATAAGCTGCACTCTGCTCCCTGTACTTCTGTTCCGTAGCCCGGGACACCGTAACCTGACTCTGCAGGTACTCCTGATGGTTGTGGAACGTTTCCTCTAACCTTACCCTTCTATTCCTTTCCTCTATTAACTCTTCTGTGACCTTAGTGCCCGCGGCCCCCCTGGCCACTGAGGTGATAACAGCATCCTTTAATTCCTACTGTAATTTTCCTACCTGGAGGTCTAACTCCCGAACCTGTCGAGTTAAACATATCAGCCAAATTGCCTTTTCCACCCTTTTGTTATGTGTAGGCCCTTCTGTCCACTGGGCTGCCGTGTCCGCTGGACGTGGCGTCCTGGTCAGGTTCTGAACCCATGTTTTGGCAAAATCGACCTTGGAGAAAACATATTCCGTGACTCTGTGCTCCATTTTAGATTTTTCCAGTACCACCCTCTCTGAGGTAGTAAACTAATTCTCCCACTGAGCTCTTACTGGGCTCGCCATGAGTGTAGGGGTTTTTTGCTCTGCCCAATTACGGGGGTCTTTGGTGTATTAGGCCTCTCTGTCCCTTCTAGGAGACGGTCCAGCAGCTTATGGCCCACTGACCACTAAACTGGCAGTTTCGAAGCGCCCTAGCACCCCTATCTGGTTCTAACCTCAGAATTTTGGTGGATTATGAGCTTCCACAAGGGAAAACAAAACACTCAGAGACAAGTGGTCCTTGGAACGAAAAAAAACCGGGTAAGTCCAATTTATTAACCACGGTAAGTTTCCAACAAGGTCAAACTTCATCAAAACACATATCTGACACACACTTATAAACTATGAAAATCTATGGGAAGAAACGGACACAACAAAAATCTTACACAATTTTATCTTTATAAGACATTTCCAACACCACCCCCACCCCACCTTTTACCTGACTGACCGAGGCTGACAGTTGGGAAAAGAAATCCCAGGATAATACTTACTATCCCTTTTGACAGTTATTGTTTTTTAGCCTTAGGATGATTGGTTTACGGGGTAGCTGGAGTGAATGTTGCCTCTCCTAGTTACTTCGGTCTCCGGTTCTTCAGCTGGTTGGCCTCGGAGCGTTGTTCGGTGTGCGGCTCGGCTTCTTGAGACGATGTTGGGCCTCTCGGTAGTTGGGTTGTATATTCTGCACACAAGTCGAGTCCAGGGCCCGTTCAATGGTAGGTTTCCTAGCCGGTAACAGTCCGTCTCCGCTCTCTCTCGGTTTCTGTCTGTGACTGCTACTGCTCCTCGACTCCTTCTCCTACTCCTCCAGCTGCTTCTCCCCTCTCGGTGGTTCCGTAGGTCCTATATTTGTATCCAATTCTGGCCTTTTCACGCCCAAACTCAGTTGGTGGTCCATTGTGTAAGTTTGGGCGGGGAGATAGCTTTGAATACTTAATCAGAAGATGTCACAGGTACAGGTAGGTGTGAGGACAGGGGTATTGATTCAGTGCACATTGGTGCCTCAAAGTCTGCTGGTCCATTGTAACAGTCCTGGGAGTCAATCGGTTTGGGCCTCCCCTTTGATGGGCCATCACCGCAGTGATCTCAGGACTATTGTCCACTGTCCATATTAATTAGGTAGATGATGGTCCACATTCATAATTTGATTAGGGGTGAGTCATATTTTCGAACCGGGCCGGGTAGTCCTCATTGGTTGAGTATTTCCCCGCTTCAGGCCCAACTCGACCCCTGATTGGCCTGCCAGAATGCACTTTTCCCCCATTGGCCAGTACCTCTGTCTCACTTGTGAGCCAGACTCCACAATGTCTGTATCCGCCCACACGTTTCCCAGCCTGCCTGGTCTGAGGATTTTACTTGGCCAAAAATGTTCATTTAAAATGTATAGAACGATCCCGTCTTAGTTTTCTTGTCCTTAGGGTGTTCCAAAAGAAAATGCGACCGTGGATTTTTGAACCTTACATATGACAGTAATGACAGTACAGCACCCCAATGGATAAATGTGGTTATGCTCTCTGCTGTCTGCACAAAGCAAGAAGCACTCAGTAATTCACCAGATGCACCTGAAGAGTGCCAACCATCATGACCCCGACTGAAAGTGGGTGCCAGCATACATGCACGTACAAGGGGACATGTACATAGTCATGATGAGGGGGGAAGTGCAGGGAGTTGTTTGGGAACACAGATTGTAATGGACCTGCTTTCAAATAGATGCTGCAAGAGCTGAAACACCATATTGTGGAATCACTTAACCCTGGACACACAACATTTGAAAGTGGTCTGGGTTATGTAGGGGATTCCAGCAACAGATGCTCTCTATCATATTCTGTGTTCGTCACATTATGGAACAAGGGTTACACTCCCCTCTACTATTGGCACATGACAACAGCAGTAGAGATCTCAGCCATGCAGATCATATTGCTCTTTCAGGGAGCGACACAGGCACAATGTGCCAAATGACCTTCTTGTGTTCTAAAATTCTATAATTCTATCCCCTCTCATGAGTACTCCCACTGCTGGTATGGAGGTTTTAGGATCGTGAAGTCTCTTCACGGAAGCTATTCATACTATTTCCCAAAGGTTAGTTTGAATCTTTCTGCCCCATTTGCTCCTTATGTTTATCCTAAACCTTTACATAATTTTAAATGTTAGCTTATCCATGCTAAGAAAAAGGAGACAGTTTCCTTAAATCATTGCTATTTTATAATTAAAATCCGATTATTGAACTTTGAAATAATAAAAAAGCATATACTACACAATCATAGTTCAGAAAGCAGATGTCAGCTGTCGGTCAATGTTCCAGTAACATTATAAATTTATTTAATCAGCCATTTAGTTTGTTCCAAAATTGGTAGACAATATTATGTTGGATGACAATCAGATAACATTCATAAAACTATCAATATTAAGAGGAGGCCTGTAAAGCTTATAAACATGTAAATAGAACTGTAATTTCTTTATAATATTTCAACAGACAAGGCTAGTCATAAAGTGTTTGAGTTTTTCCCTTTCCAGATATGCAATACTTCACTGTGCATTGATCCATCTAACAAGCTACAAATGGACAAAACTCACTTGGTTGATCTGAATAATTGCTGTTTGAGTGAAGTAGTGGAGCATGTCTAATGCCTGTGGAGTCTGTATGTGCATTTATAGATATTTCCTTGCTTCAGTAAGAATCCTCTTTGTACAGACTGATAGATGTTGGCAGGGTGTGAATGCTACTAGGACAACCACAAGCACTTCTTGAAGGGAGGGTACCACTGAAAATAATAAACATAGAAACATAGAAAATTGGTGCAGGAGTAGGCCATTCGGTCCTTCAAGCCTGCACCGCCATTCAATAAGATCTTGGCTGATCATTCCCTCAGTACCCCTTTCCTGCTTTCTCTCCATACATCTTGATCCCCTTAGCCGTAAGGGCCATATCTAACTCCCTCTTGAATATATCCAATGAACTAACATCAACAACTCTCTGCGGCAGGGAATTCCACAGGTTAACAACTCTCTCAGTGAAGAACTTTCTCCTTATCTCAGTCCTAAATGGCCTACCCGTTATCCTAAGACTATGTCCCCTGGTTCTGGACTTCCCCAACATCGGGAACATTCTTCCCGCATCTAACCTGTCCAGTCCCGTCAGAATCTTATATGTTTCCATGAGATCCTCTCTCATGCTTCTAAACTCCAGTTGATCCAGTCTCTCCTCATATGACAGTCCAGCCATCCCTGGAATTAGCTTGGTGAACCTTCGCTGTACTACCGCGATAGCAAGAACGTCCTTCCTCAGATTAGGAGACCAAAACTGAACACAATATTCCAGGTGAGGCCTCACTAAGGCCCTGTACAACTGCAGTAAGACCTCCCTGCTCTGAAACTCAAATCCCCTAGCTATGAAGGCCAACATACCATTTGCCTTCTTCACCGCCTGCTGTACCTGCATGCCCACTTTCAGTGACTGATGAACCATGACACCCAGGTCTCGTTGCACCTCCCGTTTTCCTAATCTGCCGCCATCCAGATAATATTCTGCCTTCGTGTTTTTGCCCCCAAAATGGATAACCTCACATTTATCCACATTATACTGCATCTGCCATGCATTTGCCCACTCACCTAATCTGTCCAAGTTACCCTGCAGGCTCTTAGCGTCCCCTTCACAGCTCACACCGCCACCCAGCTTATTGTCATCTGCAAACTTGGAGATATTACACTCAATTCCTTCATCCAAATCAATAACGTATATTGTAAATAGCTGGGGTCCCAGCACTGAGCCCTGCGGCACTCCACTAGTCACTGGCTGCCATTCTGAAAAGGACCCGTTTATCCCGACTCTCTGCTTCCTGTCTGCCAACCAGTTCTCTATCCACGTCAGTACATTACCCCCAATACCATGCGCTTTGACTTTGCACACCAATCTCTTGTGCGGGACCTTGTCAAAAGCCTTTTGAAAGTCCAAATATCCCACATCCACTGGTTCTCCCTTGTCCATTCTGCTTGTTACGTCCTCAAAAAATTCCAGAAGATTTGTCAAGCATGATTTCCCTTTCATAAATCCATGCTTACTTGGACTGATCCTGTCACTGCTTTCCAAATGCACTGCTATTTCATCCTTAATGATTGATTCCAACATTTTCCCCACTACTGATGTCAGGCTAACCGGTCTATAATTACCCGTTTTCTCTCTCCCTCCTTTTTTAAAAAGTGATGTTACATTAGCTACCCTCCAGTCCCTAGGAACTGATCCAGGGTCGATAGACTGTTTCTAGGGCCACTTCCTGAAGTACTCTGGGATGCAGACTATCAGCCTTCAATCCCATCAATTTCCCGAACACAATTTCCCGCCTAATAAGGATATTCTTCAGTTACTCCTTCTCACTAGACCCACTGTCCCCAGTACATTCGGAAGGTTATTCGTGTCTTCCTGCGAGAAGACAGAACCAAAGTATTTGTTCAATTGGTCTGCCATTTCTTTGTTCCCCATTATAACTTCACCTGAATCTGACTGCAAGGGACCTACATTTGTCTTCACTAATCTTTTTCTCTTCACATATTTATAGAAGCTTTTGCAGTCTGTTTTTATGTTCCCTGCAAGCTTCCTCTTGTACTCTATTTTCCCCCTCTTAATTAAACCCTTAGTCCTCCTCTGTTGAATTCTAAATTTCTCCCAGTCCTCAGGTTTGTTGCTTTTTCTGGCCAATTTGTATGCCTCTTCCTTGGTTTTAACACTATCCTTAATTTCCCTTGTTAGCCACGGTTGAGCCACCTTCCCCGTTTTATTTTTACTCCAGACAGGGATGTACAATTGCTGATCTTTAAAGATCCATGTGATCTTTAAATATTTGCCATTGCTTATCCACCGTCAACCCTTTAAGTATCCTTTGCAGTCTATTCTAGCCAATTCACCCCTCATACCGTCAAAGTTAGCTTTCCTTAAGTTCAGGACCCTAGTTTCCGAATTAACTGTGTCACTCTCCATCTTAATAAAGAATTCTACCATATTATGATCACTCTTCCCCAAGGGGCCTTGCACAACAAGATTGCTAATTAGTCCCTTCTCATTACACATCACCCAATCTAGGATGGCCAGCTCTCTAGTTGGTTCCTCGACCTATTGGTCTGGAAAACCATCCCGAATACAGTCCAGGAAATCCTCCTACACCGCATTACTACCAGTTTGGTTAGCCCAATCAATATGTAGATTAAAGTCGCCCATGATAACTGCTGTACCTTTATTGCACACGTCCCTTGTTTCTTGTTTGATGCTGTCCCCAATCTCACTACTACTCTTTGGTGGTCTGTACACAACTCCCACTAGTGTTTTCTGCCCTTTGGTATTCCGCAGCTCCATCCATACCAATTCCACATCATTAGGCTAATGTCCCTCCTTACTATTGCATTAATTTCCTCTTAAACCAGCAACGCCACCCCGTCTCCTTTTCCTCTCTGCCTATCCTTCCTAAATGTTGAATACCCCTGGTTGTTGAGTTCCCAGCCTTGGTCACCCTTGAGCCATGTCTCCGTGATGCCAATTATATCATATTCATTAATCGCTGCCTGTGCAGTTAATTCGTCCACCTTATTCCAAATACTCCTCGCATTGAGACACAGAACCTTCAGGCTTGTCTTTTTAACACACTTTGCCCCTTTAGAATTTTGCTCTAATGTGGCCCTTTTTGTTTTTTGCCTTGGGTTCCTCTGCCCTCCACTTTTACTATTCTCCTTTCTATCTTTTGCTTCTGCCTCCATTTTATTTCCCTCTGTCTCTCTGCATAGGTTCCCATCCCCCTGCCATGTTAGTTTAACTCCTCCCCAACAGCACTAGCAAACACTCCCCCGAGGACATTGGTTCCAGTCCTGCCCAGGTGCAGACCGTCTGGTTTGTACTGGTCCCACTTCCCCCAGAACCGGTTCCAATGTCCCAGGAATTTGAATCCCTCCCTTTTGCACCACTCCTCAAGCCACGTATTCATCTGAGCTATCCTATGATTCCTACACTGACTAGCACGTGGCACTGGTAGCAATCCTGAGATGACTACTTTTGAGGTCCTACTTTTTAATTTAGCTCCTAGCTACCTAAATTTGTCTCGTAGGACCTCATCCCGTTTTTTACCTATATCTTTGGTACCTATGTGCACCATGACAACTGGCTGTTCACCCTCCCTTTTCAGAATGTCCTGCACCGGCTCCGAGACATCCTTGACCCTTGCACCAGGGAGGCAACATACCATCCTGGTGTCTTGGTTGCGGCCGCAGAAATGCCTATCTATTCCCCTTACAAGTGAATCCCCTATCACTATAGCTCTCCCACTCGTTTTCTTTCCCTCTTGTGCAGCAGAGCCACCCACGGTGCCATGAACTTAGCTGCTGCTGCCCTCCCCTGATGAATCATCCTCCTCAACAATACCCAATGCGGTGTATCTGTTTTGCAGGGGGATGACCGCAGGGGGCCCCTGCACTACCTTCCTTCCACTGCTCTTCCTGTTGGTCACCCATTTACTATCTGGCTGTGGACCCTTTACCTGCGGTGAGACCATAGAAACATAGAAACATAGAAAATAGGTGCAGGAGTAGGCCATTCGGCCCTTCGAGTCTGCATCGCCATTCAATGAGTTCATGGCTGAATATGCAACTTCAGTACCCCATTCCTGCTTGCTCACCATACCCCTTGATCCCCCTAGTAGTAAGGACTACATCTAACTCCTTTTTAAATATATTTAGTGAATTGGCCTCAACAACTTTCTGTGGTAGAGAATTCCACAGGTTCACCACTCTCTGGGTGAAGAAGTTTCTCCTCATCTCGGTCCTAAATGGCTTACCCCTTATCCTTAGACTGTGACCCCTGGTTCTGGACTTCCTCAACATTGGGAACATTCTTCCTGCATCTAACCTGTCTGAACTTCGCTAAACGTGTTATTCACGTCATTCTCAACATCGTGCATGCTCCAGAGTGAATCCACCTGCAGCTCCAGTGCCGCAATGCGGTCCATCAGGAGCTGGAGGTGGACACACTTCCCGCACACTTAGTCGTCTGCTGTCCCTGACTTCCCACATAGTACAGGAGGAGCATAACACGTGTCCGAGCTCTCCTGCCATGTCTTAACCCTTAGATTAACTTAAATTGACAACAATAAAGCTAAAGGTTACTTACTGATATAGAAAAGAAAAAGAAAAACTACTTACCAATCACCAGCCAATCACTTACCCCCTTGGCTGTGACGTCCCCTTTCGATTTCTTTCTACTTCTTTTTGCCTCCCTGCTGCAGCTACACCGACTGGCCTTTTGTAGGCCTCTACGCCCCCGGACCCCCCACTGTTCGCACTCCTGCTTCTCCGACGCATTGTGCCTTTTGTCGGCCTCGACGTCCCCGGACCCCCCGCTGCTCGCACTCCTGCCTCTCCAACGCGTTGTGCCTTTTGTAGGCCTCGATGTCCCCGGACTCCCCGCTGCTCGCACTCCTGCCTCTCCGACGCGTTGAGCCTTTTGTAGGCCTCCGATGTCCCCAGACTCCCTGCTGCTGGCCTGTCCAATCTAGAACTGCATGTCAGTTTAATTTCTAAATTATAATTTTGACATTTCTGTTGATAAAACATTCAACATCCTGCTATATCCAGCAGTCACGGAAGGCATTAGTAAACTGGTCGATATGTGGTCACATTCTGTGGTCGTTCGTGTGTGTATCAGATATTTAAACATGCACAAGCAGATGGAGGGACCCTCTCTAATGATCTTACACATCCTAGACCTGTGCCTAGTAGATCTTGCCAAACCCAAGCACACCCTGTGTAGTAGATCTTGCCAAACCCAAGCACACTCATAAGGAGGGCTTTTGGTCTGCTCATCCTAAATACCGAACATACCTGGAAGGACGTGCAACCAAAAACGGTGAGATCGGACCCCTTAGATGTTAAAACAAGGGCTGCAACCTGTAGCATTGCAGTATATATAGAATTTCAGGGATATTTCTGCAATCCCTTACTGACAACCGGGGAGCTGTGCTCGCAGGGAGAGAACAACGGAGATAGAGCTACAGTCTTGTGGAACCAATTCTACATTCCAAGGTCCCTGTGATGCTGGGAGTGTGATCACACAGAATTATCCTGTAGTTTCAGCTTGGCTGCAAAGCAGTCAAATAGTAACTCAAATAAACATTTAATGCTACCGAGCAGTGCAACACTCCCCACCTCAAGTCCCCATGCTGCGAGGAATCATCCCCCGATACAGAGCCTTTCACTGGGGGCCTTCAGCCATGCCAGATAATGTGGTGTTCTGTCAGAGAGTATCAGAAAACAAAGGCAAGAACGTAGAGTGTGTGTAAATACAGGACATTTCTAAATATAGAATGCATCTGCACAGAAGGAGGGAGAGATGGCAATGTTGGAGGGGAGGGGTGTTGTGGGGTGGGGGATTGGTGGAGGGGCTGGTGGGTGGCAGTTGCTATTGTGGCCACTAAGTAACTCAAGCAGAACAGGGGTGAAATCAGATGAAAGTACCCAACAAAATAGCGAGCAATAAACCAGAGGTGGTCTTAGACACACATACACACACAACTAAATATATTAAATACACTGGATATACTTTTCAATATCTTCATTCCTAGTTTAAAAGGATATTGGTTTGCAGACATGTAAGGAGTTCCTTAATCAGCGCAGCTGTCTTATTGCTCATCACAAGCAATCTGAAATGTTTCTCCTAAACCTTTCCTAAAACTGTTTAACTCACTTAATCATGGACTTTGATTTTAGTTATCCAGGTTAATTTGTATCCAACCATGCCCTCTCCCTAAATTTCTATTATGCTAATATTATTTTTTGTTCAGCACGTACATAGACAAGTGTCAATGGGCCCAAATTTTCCCATGAGTCGCACTGTTTTTTTTGTGTAACTTGATTTTTCTGGTGTATCTTTTTAGCTGCAAATATGGCCATTTAATTTGCGCCAGTGTAAGTGAGTTAGTTAGGTCTTTTGTTAGGTCACTTTTTTTTCAAAAGGGGGCGTTCCCAGTTACTTACACCATTTATGCCAATTTGGCCAAATTGTACTAAACTAACTATGTGTCCACTTTTGTCCGCACAGAAATACCTTACTTACAGTTAAGGAATTGGCGCAAGTAACAACATTTAAAGCACCACCAAGCACCAAACAAAGCACAAAAAGTAATAAGCAATTCATTAACAAATAAAATAGAAGGAACCCTGTCCCTAAAGCACCAAGACCAAAGTAATAAGCAATCAATAAATAACAAACAAAAAAAATAGAAGGAACCCTGCACCTAAAGCAACAATATCAATCAATAAATAACAAATAGAAAATAGAAGTCTTACCTTAGGGAACGCAGCCGGCCGCCGATGAGGGAGCCCATTCGGCCAGGATGGCATGCTTCGGCCCCTCCCACACAGCCTGCAGCGCGTGTTTGCAGAAACGGCCTGCCAAGAGCAACTGCACATGCGCGCAGACTCTAGCGCGCATGTGCAGAGGTCCCGGCACTTTTTTCAGCGCCGGGACTTAGCTCCGCCCCCCTCGCTTTGTTCTGTGCCACGCCAGTTCCACAGACGGCCCGAGAATCGGTCATGATCGCAAATTATTTTTTGGCACTACTACTGATCTAAAATGTCGGCGGGGGGCCCGGAGGGGCGTCGAAAAAACCGGAGGGCCAAATTTAGGCCCTTTATTTGTAAGATGATGAAATGCTAGCTGTTAAATTGAGACATCTTATGCCAGCTAGATGGCATTGCTTACAGCGCAAGAGTATTCAACTCAACTGAGGAATCCAAAATTAGAATCCCAAAGCTGATCAAATGTTATATTTGAATTTACATTATCTGCTTTGCTAATCTTGGCTGTTGTATCGTGGAGAAGCAGAAGAAAATGACCATTCAGGGTGTATTTCTATGTTGCACAGGTGCCTCCTGGTGTGTGAAGTAAGAAGCTGCATTCACTCTGGGCTGCACCATCCCACCCTCCTCAACAAGCACAACAATGTGGTTCCAGAGAACATGTGAAAAATGAGAGTGAAAAATAGGCTGAATAGGTATTGGGGCTGAGATTTTTTTTCTTCCTTAATTTTCTGCTATTTTTATAATTTAAAGATGCAATATTCAAGCATGGGTTATTTCAACAGTTTAATTAATTTGTTTTGCAACATTCCTTTCTAAATATTGTATTTTTGGATCTCGTGGATATTTTATGGACATTTTGAAGACTGATTAGAACAACAGTCAAGTGCTTAATTGCATTAAATAGTTTTGACCATTAATATAATGTATCTGACAAGGTGTTACCTGACTAAGTGATCCAAACTGATTTTGGAATTACGGGACAATATTGAATAATGTACGCGGACAACGCACATTCAAAGGCTGAACTCCAAGTCATAGTCAACATCTTCACTGAGCCATATGAAAGTATGCGCCTTACATTTAACGTCCATAAGACAAAGGTCCTCCACCAGCCTGTCCCCGCCACACAGCACTACCCCCCAGTCATCAAGATCCACGGCGCGGCCCTGGACAACGTGGACCACTTCCCATACCTCGGGAACCTCTTATCAACAAGAACCGACATCGACGATGAGATTCAATACCCCCTCCAGTGCGCCAGTGCAGCCTTCGGTCGCCTGAGGAAAAGAGTGTTTGAAGATCAGGCTCTCAAATCTTCCACCAAGCTTATGGTCTACAGGGCTGTCGTGATAACTGCCCTCCTGTATGGCTCAGAGACATGGACGATGTACAGTAGACACCTCTAATCGCTGGAGAAATACCACCAATGATGTCTCCGCAAGTTCTTGCAGATCCCCGGGGAGGACAGAAGCATCAAAGTTAGCGTCCTCAACCAAGCCAACATCCCCAGCATCGAAGCACTGACCACACTCGACCAGCTACACTGGGCGGGCCACATTGTTCGCATGCCTGACACAAGACTCCCAAAGCAAGGGCTCTACTCGGAACACCTTCAGGGCAAACGAGCCCAAGGTGGGCAAAGGAAACGTTTCAAGGACACCCTCAAAGCCTCCTTGATAAAATGCAACATCCCCACTGACACCTGGGAGTCCCTGGCCAAAGACCGCCCTAAATGGAGGAAGTGCATCCGGGAGGGCGCTGAGCACCCCAAGTCTCATCGCCGAGAGCATACAGAAACCAAGCGCAGGCAACGGAAGGAGCGTGCGGATAACCAGTCCCACCCACCCTTTCCTTCAACAACTGTCTGTCCCACCTGTGACAGAGACTAATTCCCGTATTGGACTGTTCAGTCACCTAAGAACTCACTTTTAAAGTGGAAGCAAGTCTTCCTCGATTTCGAGGGACTTCCTATGATGATGATGTATTGTATATGTATATAAGCTCCATCTTATTGGTGAAGAATCACTTTAGATGGTGTACCAGGTTTGAGGAAAATAATCTACGTGACGTTCTCCTCTGAATTGGATCTTTTTACACATCTTAGTGATTTAAAGGAGTGATTTAATGCTACGATTTACATTATAACATTTAAGCAAACACATTTTATAAATATTTGTACTGAATAAAAATGTTGCATTACATTGCATCTCAGAATACAATTTCATTTTGTGTTACAGATATTGTGCACTGTTAAATCCATTATGAGGAGCTGTTGCTCATGGTGAAGGCTTTAGCACGGTGCACAATTAGGCCAACACCTGATTATGTTGTTTATACCCACCAATCATTTGCTAAATTGGCAGATTGCAACAATGTACAAAAATAAACATGCAGGTGCTGACTTAGATTAGCAGAAATTCAGACAGAATAAATTGCCCAAATTCAATTCTCTCACCTACCAGAAATTGGCTGGAAATTCTCCGAGCATGTGCAACATCCAATCTATCATGTTTCAGCAAAAAAACCCAGAACATTAACACAGACTAGAAAAGATATGAATGAAAATGCTTCCAATAGTTATATCAATTGTTCATCTTTCATTAGATATTTTATGTGTAAGGACATATATTCTCATTAAATCTGTTCTTCAGTCAGTAAAAATAGCAACCATACCATTGTTACATTCATTACACACCCCGTATGATTGTGTAGGTTTTCTTCTGCTTATTTCCAATTAAAAGTTCAGAAGGTAACTTCCAATTAAGAAATCCGGGTGCTTTGATCCAAAGTTCAAAGTGCTTAATTTCGATGACTCGTAGGGAAATTGTTTAAGCTATTTGCCACCTCCACAGACATGTTTTCTGATTGAATTAAGTGAATTCTTATTGAGCTACCAGTTACCTGTATCAGTATTTGAATTGTTAAGTGGTTTTGCTTGTCGTTTTGAATTATAATATTCTTGGATTTTCGACAGAGTTGCGCTTGGCAGTGGTCTAGATCCACCCCTATGATGTAACTCCTGCCATCTTCTCGCCACAGCCCCCACTAGAGATTCATTAGCCTCCTGGCTGAATCGCCTGGCACGCTGTCTCGGTTCCTCGTCCTCCATCATGAAAATCCAAATTGAAAATGGTCGATTCAGCCCTAGGTTTACTGCGTATGCGCACGGCCGTGCCCTGCATTAGCGCTTGCGATCAGACAGCAGACCAGAAGCGCGGGAAGAAAAAAAACTAAAGTTTGCACATGCGCAGAACAACCGATTTTTTTTTTAGCAACGGAACTTTTGGCTCCGGCGTGCAAATTCTGTGGTGCACCGCCGGAGTTAGCGCTAACGCTCCTCGTGAACTTCCATATGGGAAAAGTTGCAAGCTCTGGCGCTAACACTAACCCGGTGCTAAATTTTTGATTTTGTCATGGATTGCACCCGGAAACGGGCAAAAAAACAAAAAGCAGAAAATCCAGCCCTTAGGCATTATCTGTTTGCCTGAGAGTTCATCTTCTATGTTCGCAAAAGCAACCTTATGTGTCATTATTTACTCTGGTTAGAAAAGCAAACAAAGATTTCACAGGATAGATGACTCTGCCACCACAGCATCCTAAAATTGTAAGGTTTTGGAGTCCAAGAGTTCATTTCTGAGATTTGATCAGATAGGAGGATGCCTTAACATGACAATTACATTTCAGTTCATGCTGTAACTAAAAGGTCAAAGACAGCTGGAATTTGCCGGCCCAAAGTCTTTAGGGTAGAACCTCGCCTTAGGTGGCAGAGCAAAATGGGGCGTTTAATGGGCGGCCAATGCAATACTGCCCATTTTGTGCCAGTGTCCAGAAGAATTCCTACCACTTTGTTATTAATCAGAGACAGTTCTCAAAACAGTCATTTCTCACTATGGACTTTGCAATTATATTTCTGTATTATATTATAATCAAAAGTACTTGTTTCAATACTTCCATTTAAAAGTAAATAAATATATTGTAGTTGTGCTAGCCTGTAAAATCTCTGATGCATGTTTAATATTCTGTTGTTTCCATAAAGAATGGCATTGTAGTGCAAGGCTACAATTCTTCCAGTATGCCTCTTTGGGTAAATCCTTAAGGTTGCTCCAGTGTCATTAACTCAAAAAATCTCACCAAAGTGCCCCCTTTTTAGAGGGGCACAACTAATAATACTGGAATCATTAAAAAAAACAAAGTAACAGAGGGAAGCAAAGGTGTGGGACAAATGTTTAAAGGGGAATTGGGGATGTGGTCATTGGTACTGAAGGCGGATGATTCCATCACGTTATCCTGGTCAGAAAGATGCTGGTTGGGTTGCATTCTTTCTTCTGCTTCCTCCTCTTCTCTTCTTGCTTTTCTGTGTCTTCCTCTTCCCTCTGTGAGTAGATGCTATAAATCTAAGGTTGCAGCATAAAATTCTGGAAATACTCAGCAGGTCAGGCAGCATCTCGACCTGAGACGTGAACTCTCTCTCTCTCTCTCCATGGATATTGCCTGACCTGCTGAGTATTTGCAGCATTTTCTGTCATCTCTGAGGCCTCCTTTACCATCTGACGCCTTGCAAGCATCCAGAAGCACTCCCTACACACTTAAAAATGTTTAACATCTACTGCAGCAAGCCACTACTTCAATAAAATAAAAATAAAAGGTCCAAAAGCTTAAATGCAAACTTACCTGAAGGATGTGTGTGTCCCTTTAAGAAGTGTTGACATCGCTACTGTCAGCCTACTTGCACACCAACCTGGTATGCTCAGAATCCAGCTCTGAATTCAGTGCTAAGGTCAAAGTTCGGCTTTGCACGCTGATTGATGTCACCATGCCGCCATTTTTTCTTTCAGGATGCTGCCAGTTACCGGCAGTGCAAAGGGGGACACGAATATGGCGGCCAGTACGGGACCTGCCACCAGCTAGCGAAAGAGCGGCAGTCGCCATTTTATTACCATTTCATGGTGCTACCAAGTGGCACTCAACAGATGAATTTCTAGCCCACTTTTCTAAATCTTAGGCCCTAAAATTCAAGTCTGGATCAAGGGCAAATTGGCCATTCATGACAGGAATTTGGAGTGGAAGCCAGTTTGGCTAGAATTCTGCCCTGTTTTTTTGGTGCAATCATGTTCCATTGGGTAGATCAGAGAGCTGGCACAGGATTCCGTTCCACCACACAGAGTGCAGATCTCTGGAATTTGAGGGGATTAGTATGCATGCACTTAACATGTTCATATGAACTTCCTTTTTGATCTATTTTAACTGAGGGACTCTTACATTTAACTATATTGAAATGAGTTAATTGAATTGCATAGGAAAGGTTAAGGCTTTTCTAAACTGACATTCATAGAGCTGAATTTGAATACAAATGTTCATTTTCAGGGACTGATGTAAATTGTATGAGAGAAAAACAGTTCTGTAAAATAGAAGTTGTCACTAACCCCATCAATAGGTCTATAGGCAACACATTGAAAATGCACACACACATACTTACACTTTAAATGAGTCTATTTATCCCATTAGCCCTGGAAAACCTGCTCTTTATGCAAGTGTTATTAGATGTTATAGATGTAGAAACAGCGACAGGTAATCCATAAAGACACAAGGCAATTATAAAAATCACTGCCTCAGAATAGCTATAGTTTAAGATTCTCCAAGTGGCATATTTATTTTGCCCTAAGTTCTCATTCCAGCATCAATCAATTACGTTTTCTGTCAACAATCAACCCAGTTATTTATGAAATCATATGTTACTTTTAAAAGAACATTTTGTCCGATTATTATTTCATCTACAATGATCAACATTTTTTTAGCATTCTTCATTAATTGCCAAGATTTATTGAAGGATTGGTTTGGCAGTTGGACTGCAATTAATTAATTGCTTATCAAAACTAAACAATCAACTGAGTTAGAATAAAAAGTGGTTTGCGCCACGCTTCACGATTAGCGCACCGGCGTGATGCACGCACATCGATGACGTCATCTGCGTGCGTGCCGACTTCTTATCGCCCGCGCCGATCCCTTTGCACCCCTCGGGGGAATTTGCCCCGCGAGGTCGATGTGGGGCGATGCGAAAAGCTGTGGTGGCTGTGGCACCCCGGCTGCCGTTAAAGGGGAGGTGGTATCACGGTGGCCACCATCTTTCTTCTGTTGGACGACTTTTCAGTTGCATCGACAATGGCGGCCGCTGGTGTGGCTGTGCCGCCAGCGTGTAGACCAACACCCCTCTTGGATGCCAGGCCGTTGGCCCGGCTGACACCCACCTTAGTATCCCAGTAATTGCCACTAAAGAGGCTACAGAGTTCGCAGCAGCCCTCCCCTTTAAAAGAAGGGGAGGGATGTTGTGACGCGTCAATGTGATGCGGTACATCCATGTTGCACTGATGTGCTGAGCGCATCACTGAGCGTCATGCCCTGAGAGCGGCACATGAATGCTCCGTTAGCGCAACAAACATTTTATTAATCAAAGAGGCCAGTTTCATGCCAGGGCTGGCGCTTACCATGCTGGTGCAAAAAAACATATAAATCGAATTAACGCCCCAAATCCAGCGTGGGGCAATTTTGACCCCAATATATTTTGACTAGCTCTATTGTAAGTATTTTTGTTTAAACAGTAAATTCTGAGGCCATAACTGGGGAAATTAGCTGAGGAAAATGGCTGAGGAAGATCGTATGAGGGAATGGAACTCCTATCCCAAGTTGTTAACCTTGGAAGCTACATTTGTGCTATTACAGTTGCATGTTAATATAGACCACTTGTGTGATTGGACTTCATAACTTCTCCATGACAGTTCTCCCAATGGTACCTAAGCTATTCATGTTTAAAATATTTTTTTAAGTATATAGATTCAGGCAAAAAAATAAGTTAGTCATCCGCTCTTTACAATGATTTGATTTATAAAAGAATTCCTGAGCATGAAACTCACCTTTTTGCATTCATACCTGGAGGAAAGCCAATACAGGTTAGTCCCTTTAAACCATATTTTACTCACAACTCACAAAGTCTCTTATGCATAACAGCCTCACATCTTGTCCATTCAAATTGGACCCAATAGTTTTCATTTCCTGTTTCATTTGTGCTAATGAATACCCATTCACCATGTGACCAAGCTTCCTGTGCCAATGTGCATGAACTTAAATTTATCCGTATTCAAATCAGATAGTCCTTGGATGATTCAATTAGTTTGTTCAGGTTTTTTTTAGAATGCTGGCAATCTAATACTTGTGATTTGGCCACACAGCTTCATGTTGTCAGCAAATTTTGTTATATTGATGATGGAAGCCACCTCTTCCATATCATTTATGAATAGATTGAAGAGCAAGGAAAGCAGAAAATATCCCAGCAGAGCTCCGTAATCGTCATTTATCTTCGATGGAGCCGTGCCCATTTATCATCACCCACTGCTTTCTATTGCCCAGTCGACTTTGAATCTAGCTAGATAATTTATCACTAATGTAATGAGTGTCAATCTTCTTTAAGAACTTTAGAACACTTTGTCCACTTCATGCGTAACCAAATACAAAATATTTTGCTCCTTGACTTTATTTCTGATTCAACTTTTTACTGTCTTCTGTTTTTTTCTAATACCAATTTGAGTTTACTTCAACTGGCATCCCAAACTTCTTTACCCTTAATTGTTTGTACTTCTTACATTTCTTACATAATTCTAGCTCCTGCTATTTTACTCCCTTGCTCATTAGCATAAACTTCTTTTCCAAGATCATTGCAGATTTTTGACTAATGCTAATCTAGATTTTGTTGTCCGTCTATCCTATTTGCAGTATCCAGATTGGTGGTGTCATGATTGGCTAGTAGGAAGTATAGTCAATGGGAAATACTGTATTTTTATTGGTTCATTTCATTTTTCTGGTGTTTCTAATTATTAGCGTAGCAAGACTCTTATTTCCAACGCCATTTCTTACAACATGTTGCTTCCATTAACTATTTTGCAAAATGACATGGTGACAATTAATTTGGACATCCCAACAGCACTTCTAGATTTGGAGGAGAAGGAATAGTTCTTGAGAAGAAAGCGGAGCAGGCTTGAGGTGCAGAATTACCTACTCCTGCTCCTAATTCTTATGAAAGACAAAAACATTATACATTGTATATGCACCTGTCTTCCCGGGTGTGTCAGATGAGAGCTACCTTCAGTGCCCACATCACGAAAAATAGCTATGCCATCTTCTGAGAGGCTGGCTTGCAGACAACTTCTACCTCAGAGGCAGCTCTTCTCATGGGTGTGAAGATGATTACTGCAATAAACTTTTTTGCTATCAGAAACTTGCAAGCCAGTGAATAGCAGATCAACCATGCCATTGTTTACAGTGACTCGGAGAATATATTCTTTTATCAGTTATGATTGGCCAAACCCACCAAGATATTGTCAACCAAATCTGACAATGATCATGCAAAACTGACTTCACAGGCACTGGTCGGCAAGACTTTAGACAACCTGATGCAGAGCTGTGCCATCTGCCTCAAGAACACCTACAGCAAACAAGCAGGATTGGTTTGGCACATCCAGTGGCAATGAGTGCCAGCTCTCACTTTTCATTTTTTCTTTCTCATTGTTTCAATAAGTCTGTCTTCTCTCTGTTTTGTATGACTGCAATGCAGGTACAGCAAGTAATCAGGAAGGCAAACGGAATGTTGGCCTTTATTGCAAGGAGGATGGAGTATAAAAGCAGAGAAGCCCTACTACAACTGTACAGGGTATTGGTGAGGCCACACCTGGAGTACTGCATGCAGTTTTGGTCTCTGTATTTAAGGAAGGATACACTTGCATTGGAGACTGTTCAGAGAAGATTCACTAGGTTGATTCCGGAGATGAGGGGGTTGACTTATGAAGATAGGTTGAGTAGGTTGGGACTATACTCAATGGAGTTCAGAAGAATGAGAGGTGATCTTATCAAAACATATAAGATAATGAGGGGGCTAGACAAGGTTGGTGCAGAGAGGATATTTCCACTCATAGGGGAAGCTAAAACTTGGAGACATAGTCTCAGAATAAGCGGCCGTCCATTTAAAACTAAGTTGAGTAGGAATTTCTCCTCTCGGAGGGTTGTAAATCTGTAGAATTCTCTGCCCCAGAGAGCTGTGGAGGCTCATTCAATGAATATATTGAAGGCGGAGATAGATTTTTGAGCGATAAGGGAATAATGGGGAGCGGGCAGGGAAGTGGAGCTGAGTCCATGATCAGATCAGCCATGATTTTATTAAATGGCAGAGCAGGCTCGAGGGGCCAAATGGCCTACTCCTGCTCCTATTTCTTATGTTCTTATGTTTTTATGTGCTTAAGTGATGGACTTAATATCCATCTCTTTCATTTACTGATGCAATTCTCATCTATCTCTGACCTTATTTAAGGTGTAATGTATGTGGAAGTACATAGAATTTTGAAGAACAGAAATAGACCATTTAGCCCAGTCTTTATCCTCCACACAAGCCTCCTCTCACCTTACTTCATCTTACCCCATCAATACATCGATTCCTTTCTCCCTCATGCACTTACAATAAGTTGCTAGGCAGAGGCTATCAAAAAAGTGCTGCAACATGGTGGAGAGAAGTCAGGGCTGAGAGTCAGGCCTCGAGGGGAAACACTGCAGGTAGGAGGAAGCAAGAAGGTTGGAATTGATATCTGGGTGGGAGTAGGCTGGGGCCACTGTGAGCTGGGAAGGTTGGCTGGGTGAGCACATTGGCCAATAAGTACTCGGAGCTGCTGTGCAAGCAATTGGGTGGGAGAAATAGAAAGTCCTCAGAGCAATGTAGTGAACAAATGGGCCAGAGGCACTCAATGAAACCAAGCAAATGAACAGGCCAGGAATAACATAGAAACATAGAAAATAGGTGCAGGAGTAGGCCATTCGCCCTTTCAAGCCTGCACCACCATTCAATATGATCATGGCTGATCAAGCAACTTCAGTACCCCATTCAGGGCAGGAGGGCCAGTGACTAGCTCAGGCTGTAAATTGGGAAGTACACATGATGGGTGAGTGAGCAAGTGGGCCAAATATTATTGTGAGTCTGCGGAAGGCCTTCACAGATTGACCTGCTCTGATCTCAGTCAGTTCCCCACCTAAACCAAGTTGTTTCTGCCCGAATCTTTCTCCAAGGATCAAGTTTTGTTCTCAAATATCTCAGGACTATAAGAATGAATAATTATTTTGTTCAGTAGATTGATTGCAGTCAATGAGAGCTAAGTGACAATGGCCTTAATATTCGCCAACGATGGGCGGGAGAGAGTCGGGTTAAACCATCAAATGTTTAACTGGCACTTCATTAATGTATTTAAATCAGGCTCCTACAGTGCAATTGGGAGGTTGGTTTAAAATTCACTGCCACTTGTGGGTTTCCCGGTGGTTGGGAAACCCAGCAGTGAAAGGGAAGCAGGAGTCGTCGGCTCCATTCGTGAATTTTACAGCTCTCCTTGTGGACCAGGAAGAACAGAAGTGCTCCCCCCGGCCCCTGAAGGAAGCCTCCCCTTTGCTGATTGCGGCCTCTCTCTCTCTCTCCCTCCCTCCCACCCCCCACGATCGCCAACCTCCCCATCCTGCAGCCTGGATGTCCCTTCTCTCTCCACCGCCACAATTTCCAATCTTCTCACCGCCATCCCGATGTCCTCTCTTCCCCCCCCCCCGCCATGATGGACTGACCTTCTCCTCTCCCAATTACCAGAGACTGCCGTTGGTTTTCCCTCCGGCCATCAGCCAGGCTGTCCATTTGGCCAGCTGCCGGGCGGGAAACGGCTTAAAGAAATTATAATGAGGTCCTGCCATTAAGTTTGGCAGAACCTCAGCGCAGTCAGATGTTTTTAGCCTCCCGAGACGCTCCCCATGCCTCACATTCTCCCCATCCCCGTAAATATCAGAGCCAATGTGTTCAATACTGATCGGGCTCAATAAGAATACAGTAGCCAGGAGCCCAGATATCTAAGTCTAAGTCTGCACATTGGAAATAGAAACTAAGCCAGAGTCGTATTCCTGAGAGAGGGTGAGGAGAGTGCATTTGTAACAGTAAGTAAACACATGGCTGCTTTAATAAATATAAATTGCAGAAATAACTAACCCCTTAAGTGCATTTAATCAACACCAGTTTTTCTCTCAAAAATTGCCAAATAAAAAGTTCTAAAGTACTTAAGCTGTTTTGATATTTTTATTCAAAAATAAATTACTTTCATAATTCAAAGCCCCCGAAACCATTTGTTACTATTGTGCTACTAATTTTCACCATCACTTAGGTGGGAGGGTTTACAAACACCAAGTCCTAGCATGTACTTGGAGTAGTCAATCTTGCTAGAAAATGATTTCTTGGAGTTGTAGGCACAAATGCACACTGGGATATTTAGATTCTAGGGCCTAGAAATTGAGTATCACCTCGTTTGGGAGTGGTAACACTCGGCAGGCTCGAGACTTTGCAACAGGCGCAGAAGTCTTGCCCTTCTCGATAAATTCGGGAAGCGCTCCATTTCCTTCCTGGGGTGGGAGCGAGGCGCACGCCTCAGCAGCACTACGCACTGGGTCACATGGCGCTGTTGTGTATGAGGGCCTCTTGACTCAATTAAGAGGAAGGGCCCAAGCTGCATACTCTGTTTAAGAGGAACACACCTACCTGCACCCCTGGGGAGCGGGGGTGCCGCAGAGTGCCGGGCTGAGCGATCGCGCACCAACTCCGCGACCAAAGCACGACCGGAACAATAAGGAAAATGTCTGATTTTTTTCGGCAGCAGCCAGCCATCTCCCCTTTAAATTTCACTCCAGTAGGGGCCAGCTGGCCGGTACAAGTCCCATGAAGCTGTCGCTGTTATCACTCGGTGGAGCTTCAAGGGGACAACCTAATTTAGGGGTTGGGGCGCTAATGAGGCGATGCGCACAGCGATGACATCACGATCTCCGGGCGCAGGAGATTGGGGCGCAACGCTATAGTGCCACCGCTAAACTCCTGCCGAATTTAGCGGAAGTCATCAGCGGCGCCATACCCAGGCACTAACAGGAGGTGCAAATGCACCCAAGTTTTCCCCCATGGAGTCTTACAGCACAGAAGGAGACTTCTAAGTCAGAAGAGGTTGAGGGATGAGGGAGAAGTGTGTTGAGAGAAGGAGGATGCAGATACCTTCATCATCAATCCCTCCAGCTCCGCCAGTGACCACAGTCTCATGCGATGCCCCTTCCCATGATGGGCAGCACTGACTCCTCCATAGGGGTTAAAACATGTAGGCGCTCTTGTCCTCCACCAGTTCTTTGCTGCTGCCTGCTGTATGCTTCACCTTCTCCTGCAAGAAAGAGGAAAGTGTGTCAGTGAGTGTCGTGTTATATGTTTGGGTGATGTGGCCATCTTTTTTTTAAAATTTGTTCACGGGATGTGGGCGTCGCTGGCAGGGCCAGCATTTATTGCTAATCCCTAATTGCACCTGAGAAGATGGTGAGCCACCTGCTTGAACCGCTGCAGTCCGTGTGATGATGGTACTCCCACAGTGCTGATAGGGAGGGAGTTTCAGGATTTTGACCCAGTGACAATGAAGGAACAGCGATATGCTTCCAAATCAGGCTGGTGCGTAGCTTGGAGGAGAACGTGGAGGTGGTGGTGTTCCCATGCGCCTGCTGCCCTTCTCCTTCTAGGTGGTAGAGTTCGCGGGTTTGGGAGGTGTTGCCGAAGAAGCCTTGGCAAGTTGCTGCAGTGTATCGTGCAGATGGTATACACTGCAGCTACAGCGCATCTGTGGTGGAGGGAGTGAATGTTGAAGGTGGTGGATGTAGTGCCAATCAAGCGGGCTGCTTTGTCCTGGATGGTGTTGAGCTTCTTGAATGTTGTTGGAGCTGTGCTCATCGAGGCAAATGGAGAGTATTCTATCACACTCCTGACTTGTGCCTTGTAAATGGTGGAAAGGCTTTGGGGAATCAGGAGGTGAGACACTCGCCACAGAATACCCAGCCTCTGACTGGCTCTTGTTGCCATAGTATATATGTGGCTGGTCCAGTTAAGTTTCTGTTCAATGGTGACCCCCCAGGAGGTTGATGGTAGGTGATCCGGTGATGGTAATGTCTTTGAATGTTAAGGGATGGTGGTTAGACTCTCGTTTGTTGGACATAGTCATTGCCTGGCACTTGTGTGACGCGAATGTTACTTGCCGCTTATCAGCCCAAGCCTGAATGTTGTCCAGGTCTTGCTTTATGCGGGCATGGACTGCTCCATTATCTGAGGCGTTGCGAATGGAACTTAACATAGAAACATAGAAACATAGAAAATAGGTGCAGGAGTAGGCCATTCGGCCCTTCTAGCCTGCACCGCCATTCAATGAGTTCATGGCTGAACATTCAACTTCAGTACCCCATTCCTGCTTTCTCGCCATACCCCTTGATCCCCCTAGTAGTAAGGCCCTCATCTAACTCCTTTTTGAATATATTTAGTGAATTGGCCTCAACAACTTTCTGTGGTAGAGAATTCCACAGGTTCACCACTCTCTGGGTGAAGAAGTTCCTCCGCATCTCGGTCCTAAATGGCTTACCCCTTATCCTTAGACTGTGACCTCTGGTTCTGGACTTCCCCAACATTGGGAACATCCCCACTTCTGAACTTATGATGGAAGGAAGGTCATTGATGAAGCAACTGAAGATGGTTGAATAGCTGCCAATGTGTATGCGCGCTGTGAGTTGTAGATGTGGGCTTGCAGCGGTGCTAAGTGTGTGAGAGTGAGGTAAAGCATATGAATGTTAGGGTTGAGTATTGATTGATATAGATTGTTGGTCGATGGGGGCATAGTGAATTGAGCAGTGGATGAGGCTAGTGGTGCAGTTGTTAGGTGATGCCTCGACATTCGTGTAAGATCATTAAACTTCTTCCTGCACTGCATCCATGTTCTTGGAGCAACATTCCTGGCACTGACTGCCACTGTTGCTTACTCCCACTGCCTCCTAAACACATGTCTAGAGGGCCTCCTGTCCCTTTGTGGATACAGGATGTCTCTCCTTCTCTCCACCTCTCCCATCAAGACCTCATGTGCAGTGTCTGAAAACCTTGGTGCTCACTCTTTCACATGTTCAGCCTTTGTTCAAAGTATCAGAGCACAGATTCCGTTTTCAAATGACTCCTGCCACTTCTTACAGATGCAATGCACTCCCCATTAAGAGCAGGCTGCCTTTAAGTAGCTCTAGCTCCTTGCGATATTGAGCCCCCTGCTGATACATGCAGCCAATGAACAGTGCAGGCAGTGTCGGCGGAAAGCAGCAATGATATAAAAGAGAAGGCAGCACAAATTTACTTTGTGGTCTGCAATGCAATGAACGGGCGCGGGTTAATCACGCACTGCAATCCTCATGCCTATTTTTACATCTTATCCAATTTAACCACCATAGAATTTACAGATTTTACAGAAACAGGCCATTCGGCCCAGCTGGTGAGTGCTGGTGTTTATGCTCCACATCAGCCTCTTCCCACCCCTCTTCATATAACCCTCTCAGCATATTTTTCTATTCCTTTTTCCCACATGTACGTATCTAGCTGATCTTTATTTGCCTCAACTATTCCATGCAGTAGCAAGTTCCACTTTCTAGCCATTCTCTGGGTAATGAAGTTTCTTCTGAGTTACCTATTGGATTTATTAGTGACTGACTTACAGTTATGACCCCTAGTTTTGGACTCCCTCACAAGTAGAAACATCTTCTCAATGTCTACCCTATCAAACTCCTTCATAATTTTGAAGACCTCTATTAGGTTACAATCAGCCTTCTCTGTTCTAGAGCAAAAATTCCCAGCCTGTTCAGGCTTTCCTGATAAGTTACAACCTCTCAGTTCGGGTATCATTCTTATATAACTTGTCTGTGTCATGTATTCAACCAGCATTGTAACCCATGTATAATCTGACCTAAGTTGTACACTGTGAGAACAATGACCACAAGGTGGTGAACTTGTGGGAGACACTCCTAACCTGGACCTTCAGAGATAAAAGGGGAAGCTCCACCCACTTCCATCACTTGAGTGCTAAGGAATAAAGGACAGGTCACAGACTGACCTTCTCTCAAGCATGGGCCTCGTGTGCATTTATACTGTATAGTAAGGACATATCAATGGCGACGAGAAACTGGGATTTAAACCACGCGAGCATGGCCACTAGCAGAACAGGCGAGAGGTACTGTGTTAAGGAATGGTTGAGACAGAGATTCAACATTGTTAAAGCAGCACACAGTTCTCCAGGCAGACAAGGGCAATCGAGCATGCCCCAACATGTAGTCGAACCCAGAGGGGAAGTTCGACAGAGACAATAGCAAGCTGAACGGCGATTCATACCATTGCAAGGGACAATGCGGCCAGTAATGGGGCCATCAACACCTGTTAATGGCGCACTCAAGGACAATCACAGGGGCAGTCAGGGACGATCGACTGGCAAGGGACCTTTTGTTTCAAACAGCAGCTCATGTTGGAGGCGTGGAGGCACACACTCAGCCGGAGTTTGCAGAGATGAGCAAAATACCTGCAGAAATTGCAGAAATGAACGCTGGGGGAAATTGCTGGAAGCTGAAGTTCAGCGAGTTCATGTGGAGCACGTATACAGTTCATACACCAGGATGCCACCGATAATGATGAAAGTGCTCCTCAATGGCATCCCAGTATCAATGGAGCTAGACACAGGGGCCAGCCAGTCCCTGATGGGTATCAAACAGTTCAAAAAGTTGTGGGCATCCAAGGCCAGGAGGCCAAAGTTATCGCCGATTGACGCACAGCTACGGACATACACAAAGGAGATCATTCCGGTGCTAGACAGCGCCACGGTAGTCGTGATCCACAAAGCTTCGGAGAACAAATTGCCACTCTGGATTGTCCCGGGGGATGGTCCCGCACTACTGGGGAGGAGTTGGCTTGCTGTCATGAACTGGAAATGAGGCGATGTCAATGCAATTTCCTCTGTGGAGCGAGTATCATGCTCACAGATCCTGGACAAATTTGACTCATTATTTCAACCTGGCATTGGCACTTTCATGGGGGCCAAGGTAGTGATTCACATGAACCCAGATGCCAGACCAGTACACCACGAGGCCAGAGCGGTGCCGTACGTGATGCGGGAAAAGATAGAAGGCGCATTGGACTGCCTGCTGAGGGAAGGCATCATCTCGCCAGTTGAATTCACTGACTGGGCGAGCCCGATTGTGCCGGTGCTCAAGGCGGATGGGTCAGTCAGGATATGTGGTGGTTACAAGGCCACCATCAATCGGGTGTCACTCCAAGACCAGTACCCGCTACCGAGAGCGGAGGACCTCTTTGCGACGCTATCCGGTGGCAAACCTTTTTCAAAATTGAACCTGACCTCAGCTTACATGACCCAGGAGCTGGCAAGTGAGTCGAAGAAGCTGACCACCATCACGACACACAAGGGGTTGTTTGAGTACAACAGATGTCTGTTCGGGATTTGCTCGGCCGCCGCGATCTTCCAACGAAATATGGAAAGCCTCCTCAAGTCTATTCCAGGGACGGTGGTTTTTCAGGACGACATCCTCATCATGGGTTATGATACTGAAGAACACCTTCACAACCTGGAGGAGGTGCTACGCAGACTGGACCGGGTAGGGCTGCAACTGAAAAAGGCGAAGTGCGTCTTCCTAGCTCCAGAGGTAGAATTCCTGGGGATGAGGGTAGCAGCAGACAGGATCAGCCCTACTGCGTCCAAGACGGAAGCGATCCAGAGAGCACCCAGACTCCATAACACGACGGAGCTGCGTTCGTTCCTGGGGCTCCTGAACTATTTTGGTAACTTTCTTCCCAAATTGAGCACGCTGCTAGAGCCGCTACACGTGCTCCTACGCAAAGGTCGCAAATGGGTCTGGGGCTGTGGTGTATGTAGCACACAAATCACTGACTCCACACGGTCTGGTGTTAATCTAACTGCTGTGACTTTCATCCTTTATTGTTCAGCTCCAGAGTGCCTCTCGGGTGTGGTGGTCAGCCTTTTATAGTGCCTGTTGCAGGTACTTCCAGGTTTCCCACCACAGCGCCCTCTGTGGTGTACCATTGTGCTTATATTACATTTAAGGTACCAGGACGATACACACATCAATACATAACATCACACTTCCCCCCCACCAGGACGCAGGACAACGATACACACATCAATACATAACATCACACTTGTCCAACGGAAGGCAGGTAGGCATAGACAGTGCGTTAGTATGGTACATGTTATCTGGTACATTAACTAGTTATTGACTGGTAACGGATCCCTGATTTCCTTGTTCGCTCTTATCATTAATTGTACTTCATATCCATTATTTTACACAAATACAGTGGCCATTCAACATTAAAATATTAATTCTTATTACAAATTCGCCAGCTCACATTAACATAGCTCATTTTAAACTCGCTCTGCCTTACAGAAGTCCTTTGTGGGGACCACCTCATGGTAAGGCCCTTTTAAGACTCCCGGGTGCATTTCCTTTTTAAGGCGCCATCTTTGATGCAGGAGGATTCCACGAGGCTTCTCCTTGGGTGACGCCATCTTTGATGCTCTGCTGCTCTGGACACGCTGCCGCCGCCATCTTGCTCTCCGCCACTCCAGATGCCCTCCGCCGTCGCAGCCTCCGCTCCCCTCCGCTGCTACCTGACTTGCCGCCTCTCCTGCGGCCATTGTCGTCGATTCTCCAGCGGCCGCACTTACCGCCTCCCCTGCGGCCGTCGTGGCCTCTCCAGCCGCCGCACTTGCTGCCTCCACTGCGGCCGCCGTGGCCGCCGACCTCCAGCTGCTGATGCCGCCCGACTCTCCCTCTGCGTGGGCCCCTCCGATCCGCCGGCCATCCTGGATCCCTCGCACCCCGCCCGCAGCGCCCCACCGGCTCACCGCCCCCCCCCCCCCACTAGGCCCCTCTCTGCAGGGCTACTTGCCTGTGGGGACTGAGGCTGCAGGATCTCTGTGTGAGGTCCGGGCCTGGGGCTTGCCTGTGGGTGGATTGAGGCTGCAGCTCCAGCTCGGTCGGCACTGCTCTCTGGGGACCCGGGGCACGGCAGCACCCCGGGGAGCAGCAGCCTGTGGAGTGGTGAAGTCTTCCCAGCTCCCACGGACCGTCCTCATCCAGCTCCGGCCAAGGAGCATCGGCCCATCGCCTGCAACGACCCACAAAGATAAACCGTGCGTCTCGTCCCCATGGGATACCTGCACCATCGCTCTGCCAAGAACAGGTATTAGTTCCCTGGTGTAGGTACGCAGCTTCGCCATGACCGGGACCAACTTGGGTCGTGCAGTTGGGTTACTCCACAGTTTATCAAAAGTTCTCCGACTCATCAACGACGGACCCGAGCCCGTGTCCACTTCCATACTCACAGGGACTCCGTTGATTTTTACTTCCCTTATCACTGAGGGCGAATCGTCGGTGCACGTATACAGTCCAAACACCTCATTATCTTCTGCCTGCTCCTCGCTGGATGGTGGCTCATCCCCCATCTCCTCAGCCACATGGTGAGTCTGATTTCTTTTACACATACGCTGAATGTGGCCTTTCGTGTGACAGGTATTGCATGTGTACTCTGCAAACCTGCACTGGTGAGCCCCATGGCTTCCTCCATAACGCCAGCATGGTGCTGCTTGATTGGCCCCCCTCAGTGGACTCTGAGTTCCAGGACCCCGAGGTCCGTGCTCTCTGCCCCTGGCAGAGCCATGTTCTGCAGTTTTGTCCGTGGCGGGCGCTATCCTGTGGACAGTGCCTGCCGGGTTCGAGACTGTGTAGATTATTTGCTTGGTGCTGCAAGTCGAGGTCATATGTGCCCGGCTGATGGTGATGGCCTTTGTCAGAGTGACTGTGGGTTCTGTGGCTAACAGCTTGTGAAGGAGGCCCTCATGGCCAATCCCCATGACGAAAACGTCCTGCAAAGCCTTGTCAAGGTGTGCCCCAAAATCACACGGCGCCGCGAGTCTCCTGAGGTCCGCAGCATATTTGGTGACATCCTGGCCCTCAGGTCTGCAGTGATGGTAAAATTTGTATCTGGCCATGAGGATGCTCTCCTTCAGTTTCAGCTGGTCACGAATGAGTTCAGTCAGCTCCTCGTATGACTTGTCCCTGGCGCTCCCAGGTGCCAGCAAATCCCTGATGAGACAGTAAACCTCATCTCCACAACTCGAGAGCAAAATCGCTTTACGCTTATCTCTCATTGCGTCCGTGTCCTCCGTCAGGTCGTTTGCTGTGAAGTAGTACTCGAGCCTTTCCGTAAAGGCCTCCCAATCATTGCCCACGGTAAAATCCTTTAGCGAGCCCAGAGTAGCCATGGTTGCGTGGAGTTCGTCCGCTTCCTTGTCGCCAATGTGGTGTATGTAGCACACAAATCACTGACTCCACACGGTCTGGTGTAAGTCTAACTGCTGTGACCTTCGTCCTTTATTGTTCAGCTCCAGAGTGCCTCTCAGGTGTGGTAGTCAGCCTTTTATAGTGCCTGTTTCAGGTACTTCCAGGTTTCCCACCACAGTGCCCTCTGTGGTGTGGCATAGTGCTTACATTACATTTAAGGTACCAGGACGATACACACATCAATACATAACAGGGGGGACAGCCAGAAAAGGGTTTTTAATAGAGCATGCAATTTGTAATGTTCCAACAATCTGTTAACGCTATATGACCCATGTAAGAAACTTGTGTTAACGTGCGATGCGTCGTCCTATGGTGTCGGGTGTGTGTTGCAGCATGTCAATGCCAAGGGTCAGTTACAGCCGGTAGCTTATGCCTCCAGAAAGTCCCAGGCAGAAAGGGGCTACGGGATGGTAGAAAAGGAGGTGCTCGCATGTGTATATGCGGTAAAGAAAATGCACCAGTACCTGGAAATTTGAACTGGAGACAGATCACAAACCCCTAACGTCCCTTTTGGCTGACAACAAGGCCATAAATGCAAACGCATCGGCCCGCATACAGAGGTGAGCGCTTACGTTAGCCACCTATGACTACACAATTCGGCACAGACCGGGCACTGAAAACTGCGCCGATGCACTCAGCAGGCTCCCACTAACCACCACTGAGGGGGCTACCGAGCATGCTGCTGAGATGGTCATGGCTGTTGAAGCTTTCGGAAGCGAAGGCTCACCGTTGACGGCCTGTCAGATTAAAGTCTCGACAAATAGAGACCCGCTATTGTCTCTAGTCAAGAAATGTGTCCTGAATGGGGACTGGGCAGCCACGTACAGGGCATGCCCTGAGGAATTTAAACCATTACACAGGCACAGGGATGAACTCTCGATTCAGGCCGATTGCCTACTGTGGGGAAACCGCGTAGTCATGCCCCAGATGGGCAGAGAGGTGTTCATCAGAGAACTCCACAATGAGCACCCGGGCAATTGCCAGGTCACACGTTTGGTGGCCAGGGATAGACGCAGATCTGGACCTTTGTGTTCGCAGGTGCAACACGTGTGCCCAGCTGGGCAATGCGCCCAGGGAAGCCCCATTTAGCCCCTGGTCCTGGCCCGCCAAGCCATGGTCACGCATCCATGTGGACTACGCAGGTCCTTTCATGGGAAAATGTTTTTGGTTGTAGTAGACGCCAAATGGATCAAATGTGACATTCTCAATTCAAGCACATCCTCTGCCATGGTAGAAAGTCTACGGGCAATGTTCGCCGCCCACGGTCTACCGGACATCTTGGTCAGTGACAATGGCCCGTGCTTCACAAGTACTGAATTCCAGGACTTCATGGCAGGCAATGGAATTAACCATGTCAGAACGGCACCGTTCAAGCCGGCCTCAAACGGCCAGGCAGAACGAGCAGTGCAGATAATCAAACAGGGGATGCTCAGAATTCAAAGGGGTTCCCTACAAAGATGCTTGTCACGCCTCCTGTTGGCCTACAGATCCCGACCACACTCGCTCACAGGGGTTCCACCCGCAGAGCTGCTCATGAAAAGGACGTTCAAAACCCGGTTATCCCTTATACACCCCACCATGAAAGTAATTGTCGAGAGCAGGCGCCAGTCACAATGTGACTACCATGACAAGAATGCGAGAGGGCGATGTATTGATGTAAATGACCCTGTTTTTGTCCTCAACTACGCTGCAAGGCCCAAATGGCTCACAGACACTGTGATTGCCAAAGAGGGAAATAGAATTCTGGTCGTTAAACTTACCAATGGACAAATTTGCCGCAAACATGTGGGTCAAACAAAAAGGAGGTTCAGCAACCCCATAGAAGAAGCAGAGGAAGAACACGATGTAGAGTTCACTCCTCCACAGGTGACCGAACACCGGAACCAAGTGGAGGAGAGCCCAGTCACTGTGGGCAGTCTGGACAGGCCTGATGCACCGCAAACAGCAGATACTCAGGCCAGCGCCCAACAATCGGAGCCCCAACTCAGGCGCTCCAAAAGAGAGCGTAAACCACCAGAGAGACTCAACCTGTGATCCCAATAAGACTTTGGGGGGGAGGTGATGTCATGTATTCAACCAGCATTGTAACCCATGTATAATCTGACCTAAGTTGTACACTGTGAGAACAATGACCACAAGGTGGTGAACTTGTGGGAGACACTCCTAACCTGGACCTTCAGAGATAAAAGGGGAAGCTCCACCCACTTCCATCACTTGAGTGCTAAGGAATAAAGGACAGGTCACAGACTGACCTTCTCTCAAGCATGGGCCTCGTGTGCATTTATACTGTATATTAAGGACGTATCAGTCTGCACCTTTTCCAGTGCCTCTAATATGGAAACCAGAATGTGCACAATATTCTAAGTGTGGTCTAACCTCGGTTCCATATAAGTTTACTGCAATTTCACTGCTTTTCAATAACGTTTGTCTAGAAATGAACCTTAGTGCTTTGTTTGCATTTTTATAGTCTTGTGGACCTGTGTTTGAATGATCTGAATTAAAGATGAACTAAAAGCATAATGAGATGCAGTACATAAATATATATGGAGGTACATAAAGACTGACTGAAATTTTGGCAACATGTCACATAATAAAATAACTCAGACATTCTGAAAAGTTACATGATTAAGACCACCTCAGTGATTGTGGCGATCTTCTGAGCTTATTAATAAGTTAAGGAAAGACTAATAGCAACATGAAAGGTATTTTGTTCCAATGATAAAAATTGTAATCATAGAGCCAGATTATAGGGCAGACTTTATAATTTCACACTCCGATTCATGTATAGAAAACATTGGAAAACAGGAACAGAATTTAATTCCCACGCACCATTTCCACTGGGAGGCACGTTAAAATCGACCCTAATGTGGATTTACTCCTCCCACCTCCCCTAACTGGATCACATATGGGGATTGAGGTGCACAGGCCAGTGTGGCTCACAGGATTTTACTTCCATTGGCCTCCACACCAAAAGTTTTGAAATGCACTCTACAGTTTGTAAAATCTATCATATTTTTCCTGTCTTGAACCTGCTTTGATGTAAATTTGGAAGAAATAAATTTGCAACGATCAATAACAATAAATGTTCTGGTTCACAAATTAAAGAGAGAGGCCAGGATTTTCTGGTTCTGCACTATCAAGCCTGCAATCTTTATTATTTCCGTTCTCGGGATGTGGGCAAGGCCACATTCATTACTTGTCGCTAGTGACCCTGAGAAAGTGGTGCTGGGCCTGGAACTGCTGTGCTTCTTGAGGTGATGGCGCTCCCACAATGATATTAGATAGGGAATGACAGGATATCAATATCCTCCCAATAAATGAGTGACGGAAAATTGCCAGCTGGCAAACACATAAATGGAATGGCCCAGCCAGACTGTCTCTGTTCTCATTTGTGAAGCTGGCTTTTTAGTTTTGTTAGTAACATCAATGTAATGGTACCATTTCCAACACGAATATATCACTGTTGCTAGTGTATGACATCATCTTGATACATTTTCTCTTTCTAAACTTTAATTTTTGGAGAAGTACCCTTACACTTTTCTTAAAAATGCCAGCATACCGTATTCTTTTCTTATTACAATAACTTGCTGGTATCAAAGCCACGGATTTGCAATTTTTCGGGAAAAATGTCCGGAATTTTTTTTTTTTAATTCGTTCCGGGATGTGTACATTACTGGCAAGGCCAGCATTTATTGCCCATCCCTGATAGCCCTTGAGAAGGTGATGGTGAGCCACCTTCTTGAACCGCTGCAGTCCATGTGGTGAAGGTGCTGTTCGGGAGGGAGTTCCAGGATTTTGACCCAGCGACGATGAAGGAACAGTGATATATTTCCAAGTCAGGATTGTGTGTAACTTGGAGGGGAACTTGGCGAGAAATAGCAGAATGCAAGAGCCAAAACATCGGCCTGGAAAAGCGCACAGTCCAATATAATTACAATGGAATTTGACTTATCATGCTGGATTTTCTGAGTCCCTGCCCGCCATGTGCGGAAGGTTGCTTTTCCAATGTGCTCCTGCAGCGGGTAAAGTACCTCGCTGCAAGAGTAGGCTTAGAAAATTCAGTTGCTGTAAACCAACAGGCATAATTATAACTGGATAGAATCCTAGAATGTGAACCACAGACACCTGTACAAATTCTAGAAACATAGGTGATAAGAACAGAATTGGACTTATTCAGGATTTGTATAATAGT
Organism: Pristiophorus japonicus; assembly: GCF_044704955.1. Taxonomy (NCBI): domain Eukaryota; kingdom Metazoa; phylum Chordata; class Chondrichthyes; family Pristiophoridae; genus Pristiophorus; species Pristiophorus japonicus. The sequence goes on along the minus strand of NC_091993.1, from coordinate 91,498,160 downwards.
GAGCCTCCATATTATATACTCGTAGTTCCTCAGTTAATGTGATGCCCTCTCTACTACAACTAAAAAGATTTTTAACAACTGCCATAGCAACAGTGCTCATTTGGGTACACGCTTAGGCTGGCTCCTGAAGCAAATATGCATACCAAAGTTTTTAAAAAGCCGAATATGATTAGCAAAAGCGTCCTTTCACACAGTACAAAGGTTGCCATTTCACATCAGTTTTACTCAGTAAATATCCTTCTCATGGCCACTGCCAGTATATGATATCAATACAACTTGCAAACCCAACTAACATAACATGTTTGTGACTCCATCCCACATGATTTGCAAGTGGTTCCACTCACATAAATATATCACATCAGGCAATTAGGTGTGTTCTCTACTTCACTTATACCAGGGGAAATTACACATGGATTGTTATGACATTTCAAAGTTCTAGAAATTAATGTTTAATATTGCAATAAGGAAGTGTTATGCCCACTTGCATACACATGCAATTGACCCTTTGAGGGGCCCATCAAAAGCAAACAGAATCAGAATTCACTTTGATTTTAAGATCTGGTTTTATATATCTCTGCTGCAGAAATCTATTGAAATCATTTATTAACTTCTCTTGCACATGTGTAATATATTTTTATTCAGACTTTAATTATGAAACATAGAAATCCCAAAGCTAAGTCAGGCAATAGTAGAACTTTGAGGAACATTTACAAGCACTGTGCTAAGAGTTTTGTGGCTTTCTTACAATATCATCCTGAAAGAACGCGTTGGGAATCTACTTTATTCAAGTTGAAAACTCACCCATATCCATAATCCTAGACAGTCAGGGGGTGAAATTCGGGTACTTTGCCCCTGGGGGGCGCTAATGGGGCGTAAAGGGGTTTTCTCCCAGGAGCGGTGAGGACAGCGCCTCCCACTAAACTGGGCGGGGGCTTTGCAGCAGCGCTAACATGTAGTATCCCGCTCGGCTGCACCCCGTTACCGCCCCGGAGGCTAAATTCACTCACGACACCTGTGTTCCCACCTGGCGCTGACAGCAGAGTTGGCCGAAGGAGCACTATTTAAAGGTGCCATCTTTGGGAAAATATTTAGTTGGCCATTACTGTTTACTGCTTACTTCCACAAAGGCAGACAGGCTTTTTGATAGATTTCAGCGATTTTCAGCTAAAGGAGTGTTCTGGCTATTAAACATTTGTGACTTTCATTGAGAGCAGATTTAAAAGTCCAACATTCATATCATTTCTGTGTTAGCACTCGGCCTCCTGCTCCAACGTCACTGTCGGAGGCAAATTAGTCAGAGAGAAAGACAATAAAATGTGACCAGAGGGAGGAGGCCCAACATAGCTGTCAACAGGAGACCTTATCCTCCCAGGGTATTCCGGCAGCAGTTCTCCGACATCAATTTCACGGAGGAAAAGCATGTTCAGAGGCTGTGCTTCAGCAAGGACATGGTCACAGAGCTCTGCCTTCTCCTGCAACTAGATGTCGAGCCTCAGACCAGGGTGAGGACGGCTCTCTCAGTGGCAGTCCAGGTCACCATCGCGATCAATTTCTACGCCAACAGAACATTCCAGTGTGCAACAGGAGACATCTCCAACCTCCCCCAGTTTGCCGTCCATTGCTGCATTTGCAAGGTCACAGATGCTCTTTATTAAAGGAGAAGGTTAAATCCGATAAAATGTGAGGGTGTCAGGAAGTCGGGCTCCAACCTGCTGACTTCTGCATTTAACTGAATGCGTTAGGCTGGTTGAGCGCAACGCCACCCCCAGGAGAGACGGGCCAATTATTAACATAATGTAATCGCTCAATTGAAGTGATATTTCAACACAGTTATAAGTTTAATGTTGCATCTACGAGTTTCCCGGACTTCCTGACATTCGCCATTGAAAACAAGGTGAGAGCACAATGGCAGTTGAGGGGGCTGATTAGAACTCATGGAAATACTGCAATAAATGCTCAGTATTCAGTTGCTTTCTGACCTGTTCGTCGGAAAGGGTTTGTTCATATGCCTTTTGCTGAGAGCTTACTTCCTACACCTTGGAAGATTTTTGCATCACATCAGAATGCGTAGTGCCTTGGCTGCCTTCGATTGGACCTCAGACAAGGAGTGATATGACCAGCAGCAGCAGTAGCCTATTGTTGAGACTAGTGGCTGGAGAGCAGAGAGGGGAGCAGCAGAGAGGGGAGCAGCTCACAGGAGGTATTACCTGCGAAACAGGGTGTCCAGGCAGAGGCTGAGTTTCCTTGACAGGTACTTCAGGAGGCTGCGGTTGTCATGTCAACTGGTGGCAGACACCTGCAGCCTCCTAGAAGAAGAACTGCTCCCTGCTGGACCCAGTAGCCATATGTGAACCGTGGCTATCAAAGTGACCACCACCCTCAACTTTATTTGCCTTCAGATCCTTCCTGGGCTGTGCCTGAGACATGTCCAGGATCTCCCAGTCAGCGGCCCACAAATGATTATTCGCCAGGGACGGCAATTATGTAAACCTTGCCTGTGATGATCCCAGTCAGAATGAGGAGGCACTTGGGTTTGAGGCTCTGGCCATCTTCCCACAGGCGCAGGGCATCATCGACTGCACACACGTGGCAATCCGTGCAACCCCAGATCAACCAGGAGCATTTGTGAACTGCAAGGGCTTCCACTCCATCAATGTGCAGCTGGTGTGCAGTCTCAAAAAGATATTTCTGCAGGTATGCGCAAGATTCCCGGGGAGCTGTCATGATGCTTTCACCCTGCGACAGTCCAAGCCCCCTCGATATCTTTGGGCCTGCAAGCACAGTTAAGGAATGGCTTCTAGGAGACAATGGATACACAGTTAAAACTTGGCTGATGACACCCATCAGATGCCCAACAGCACTACAATTAATGTTATATGACCACCAGAAGTGTCATCGAAAAAGCCATGTTCATGCTGAAGATGGGCTTTAGCTGCTTAGATGGATCTGGAGGTGCCCTGTAGTACACATTATCCAGGGTCTTCAGAATGGTTGTGATGTGCTGTGCTCTGCACATCCTTGTGCAGCAGCGAGGTTTGGATCTTCAAGAGGAACAAGACACAGAGCGCAGATCATCTATAGACAATTCCGAGAAGGTTGAGGAGGAAGAAGAAGATGACAAGCAGGGGGAAGGTAATGCAGCACCACCTGCTCACATTGTTGCCCGGGATGCCCTTGCAAGGTTCACTTAGGTTGCACCACTGGACCAACAGCAGAACCACATGCAATGGCGACTTTTCCCACCCCTCATAATGCCACTGACACAAAGCAGTCCTGCCACCCCTTGCATATCCAACCCCACCCCACCCTCCCCCCCCCCCCCCCCACCCTTGGCCTTGGTCAATTCATTTCTTCCCATTCATCATCAGGCAAGTTAAAAGTTGACTTGTCACCCAGTCAACAAAACTGGAAAGTGGTGCCAACTAATAAAATGTGTATGAATCTGCTAAAGAGCAGAAACTTCACAACATAACATTTTCCCATACACCCATTCGCATTCCTTTATGCAGCTACAAAGCATTACTCTTCCTTTTCCTGGATTTTAGAGCTTGTGAGGGTCCCGCCAAAGACTGCTCCACCTGCACCTGTGCAAGGGCAGACTCAGCCATCGAGACACAAGGCAGAATGTCGGTTACTAACTGGGGGAGGGGGGGGGGGGGCAATTGGTGAGAGGTGGAAGTACTTTGTGTGCAGTCCCCACTACCATGTCCCATTTTGCCATCAGCCTTCTCATGGATGAGTTGCACTTCACTGCTATCACTGTGCTACAGAGGCCAAGGCTAAGGTGTCTGTCAACCTGCTTGAGGTAGAAGACATGTTGGTATCCAGAGTCTGCACAGCTGTGGCCAAGGCCTGCATGGAGTCACTGATTGCTGTGTTTGATATTCCATGGAGCTGGCCATTCTATCCATGCAAGAAGACATCATCGCAATGCCCTGTGACATTATCCCATTCATGCTTGAGGCAAACTGCTCCATTCTCTCTGCAACCATGGTCAGTATGCTTGGAATGCTAGTCAGTACATCGCACATTCCCTGCTGCTCCTCAATGATTCTCCTTTTCATCAACGGCCCCCGGGGTACAGTATCCATGTCCAGTTGAGCAGAGCTTGGAGAGGGCTGTGCCCTCCGACACGCAGACTCTCCACAGCTGTCCCTGCCACCACCAGCTGCTTTTGCTCAGTTGTGAAGTGAGTACCCAACTATCTGTCTAACTGGTCCCCGAAGTGCAAGTATCTGAGCTGGTGCATGGTAAGCATGAGTCTTGTGATGGTGCACTCTCAGAAGGCATCAGCTCCTCTGAGGATTAGTTATCCATGAGGTCTATGGACTCCTGCTGCACGCATGCAGGTGCTTGCAGAGAGAAGAGATATAAATTAGTACTGGCAAGTAATGTTCCCGCTAAGGTGTGCACGGCTGCACAGTAATCTGAAAAGTCCCCCGCAAGCCGATCACCGGCTTTTACATTGCAGATATCACGCATGCGCAGAAATTTAGAGGGACTGCGCATTAAAAGAAACAGGCTACGCAGAACAACATGCAGCTAGAGGGAACATTTTGTAACTTATCATTATGAAGTTGTTCATATTTCACTTGCTGTTGAAATCAAATCAAAATTACTGAGTGCTATATGCCATGTGGGTCGTTGATATTTAATTGTTTCCCCAGGTAGCTGGGAGGTCTCCATTTCCCCATCTCCAATGGTCATGGACACCAAAATGCCACTAATCTCCAGCACTTCCTTGCCTGCAGTTGATAGCTGAGAAATCTGTGGAGGACCACCTCCAGTTCTCTCCCTCTCCCGAGTGTTCTGTGCTTTCTTCTCCTGCAATATAGGAAAGAGAAGGCATGTTAGTGACTGTTATGGCATGTGTTCACCCCATGGATGCAATGCATTTAGTACGAGTGACTACCAGGGAGAAGCATGACATTCCATAAGGATGATGGTGACTGGCAGTGGTGGATGGATAGATGGGGATGTGAGGAAGTGCATAGAATGAGAAGGATGGGTGCCTTTACAAGGTTAATGGGTGTGAGGAGTGATGTGATGGAGTAGGCTTGACAAGACAGAGTGAGGGATTGGGGTTAAGTACACAGCAAGATATAGATAAACATGCAACAGCACTCACCTTTTCTGACCTGGTTAGGTCATTAATGCACTTCCTGCACTGAATCCAGGAGCGTTGCACAATGCTCCTGCCGCAGACCTCCTAGGCCACATCCAGCCATGCCTTCTTTGCAGCAATTTATTCCTCCCATTGCTGGGGAAGAGAGTTTCTCTCCGGCTCCTCACAGCACCCAGCAATACATCAAGGGAGGCATCACTGAAACACTGCACAGCCTTTGAACATTCTGAATCCATTGCAACACCTTCTCTTTTCTTGCTTCCAACTCCAAACTCTTCCAAATTCCATCTTTAGTTGGCCCTTTAAACATTGGAATTGAGATCATGTCATGCAGGTCCTTCATCACACCCGCTGCCTGCAATCGACGGCAAACCTGGAATTAAAATGATAATGGGATGGCTGTGTTAAAATGCCACTGACAGACGGCTGAACTTGCCTTCGGATTTCTCACGTGATATCAGCCACCTTTGCTCCCACCATGCCTCTGAGTTAATATTGGGGCTTATGTCTTTTTAATTGTTTTTTTAATCCATCTCCATATGTTGCACTAAGTAGTGTGAATGTGATTAGATTACCAAATGTTCCTAGAAGTTTCTAAATAAATTAATTATTTGATTCGGCTATACATAATTGGACTAATTTGGTAAATTGTTTCAATGTCAAAATGTGTCTTTTAGCATTGAATGTTGAATTATTTCATTGAATTTTTAATGGCAGAGTAGACAATGGGCTAGAATTTCCACTTCACATTGCTGGGCTAGTACCCATTGTCATGTATGTAACCACAATGTAACACCACTGTATTACTGTATACACGCAATCTAGTTGCACACCTTGACCACAAGGAGTGAACTTGTGGGAGACACTCCTTACCTGATCACACAGATATAAAAAGGGAGGTCCCATGCAGAGTCATCGTCTTTGGAGTCCTGTGAATAAAGAGTTAAGGTCAGAGAGTGGCCTTGTCCCCAGAATGTGCCTCGTGTGGTTTCATACTGTAGAGTAAGGACTTTACATTGGCGACGAGAAACGGGAATTCACGACCCACGAGAATGCCCACCGGTAGCACAGAGGAATGGTACTGTGTTGGGGAAGACTGGGACGATTTTGTCGAGAGGCTTTAATAAAGCTTCGTTATGAAAGAATGGCTGGGGGATGCAACGGCCGACAAGCGAAGGGCTCATCTTTTGACCAGTTGCGGACCAAAGACTTAATCGCTCGTGAAGGACTTACTAGTACCCGAAAAGCCGGCGTACAAAACCTTTGAAGAACTTAGCAAATTGATCGGGGAGCACTTCAAACCGGCGAGTAGCATACATATGGTCCGACACAGATTCCACATCCACCGACGTCGTGAAGGACAGAGCAGACCTCCGGCGTTTGGCCAGCCTCTGTAAGTTCACAGATGCCTGCAGGGGGGAGATGCTAAGGGACATCTTTATCGAGGTCATGCGAGAATTTTCCGCAAATCAATTGAGACCAAGGATTTGACCTTGGAAGCGGCGGCGTCGGTAGCTCAAACTTTCATGGTGGGGTAGGAAGAGACGAAAATAATATACGCACGCAATTCTGTCTCTAACGCAGCGATGGATCAGGGAGTCAACATCATCAATGCAACTCAGAGCCCTGCAGGCAGGCAGTCCGACACTCCCTAGACAGCAATAGACCCCAGAGTAGAACGTCAACAGAGACAATGGCAGGCTGAACGGACATTCACGCCATCACAGTGGACAATGCGGCCCGGGATGGGGCCATTGACACCCACTAATAGGGTACTTAAGAGCAGTCAAAGGGACAGTCAGCACGGCATGCCTGGCCATAGTCCATTTATTCCCAACAATGGAAACTTTAACTCATGCTGGAGGTGTGGGGGAAAACACTCAGCTAGATCTTGCAGATTTCAACAGTATGTCTGCAGGAACTGCAATATCAGTGACCACTTAGCTCGAATGTGCAGGAAGTCTGCAACCAGACTAATATATGAGGCGGATGGACCTGAAGAGGGTTCTTTGAGGCAGGATGACTTTTGGGGCAAATTGATGGACGCCGAGGTTCAGCGGGTCCATGTGGCAAATATTCACAGTTCATACACCAAAACGCCACCAATGATGATGAGGGTTTTATTAAATAGTATCCCAGTACGCATGGAGCTGGACACTGGGGCCAGCCAGTCACTCATGGGCGTTCAGCAATTTGAGAAACTATGGCCACTCAAAGCCAGTAGACCCAAATTAGCACGTATTGAGACACAATTACAGACTTACACAAAAGAAATCATTCCGGTGCTAGGCAGTGCAATGTTGGCTGTCACACACAATGGGTTGGTGAATTGGCTGCCGCTCTGGATTGTCCCGGGCAATGGTCCCGCACTGTTGGGGAGGAGCTGGTCAGCCGAGATGAACTGGAAATGGGGAGATGTTCACGCAATGTCATCTGTGGAGTGAAGTTCATGCTCACAAGTCCTACAACAATTCGATTCACTATTCCAACCTGGCATCGGGACTTTCAAAGGCACTAAGGTAGTGATACACATCACCCAAGACGCCAGGCCAGTGCACCACAAAGCCAGAGCGGTGCCGTATGTGATGCGGGAAAAAAACGAGAGCGAATTGGACCGGCTGATGAGAGAGGGCATCATCTCGCCTATGGATTCAGCGACTAGGTGAGCCCCATCGTTCCCGTCCTAAAAGCGGATGGCTCTGTCAGGATCTGTGGCGACTACAAGGCCACCATCAATCTGGTGTCCCTACAAGATCAATACCCGCTCCCGAGAGCGGAGGACCTCTTCACCACGCTGGCAGACGGCAAGCTGTTCACCAAGTTGGACCTCACTTCAGCCTATATGACCCAGGAACTGGCCGACGAATCTAAACTACTGACCACCATCACCACGCACAAGGACTGTTCGTTTATAACAGGTGCCCGTTTGGCATTCGATCAGCGGCCGCGATTTTTCAACGAAACATGGAAAGCCTGCTTAAATTCATTCCTGGTACGATCGTATTCCAGGATGACATCCTCATCACGGGTCGAGACACCAACTGGAGGAGGTGCTACACCGACTGGACCGGGTAGACCTGCGACTCAAGAAGTCTAAATGTGTGTTCTTAGCTCCTGAGGTTGAGTTTCTGGGCAGGAGGGTTGCTGCAGATGGGATTCGGCCCACCGAATTCAAAACAGAGGCGATTCGACGAGCACCCAGGCCCTGCAACACATCGGAGTTGCGTTCATTCCTGGGACTGTTGAACTATTTCGGGAACTTACTGCCGAACTTGTGCACGTTGTTGGAGCTGCTACATGTGCTCCTGCAAAAGGGTTGCGATTGGTTTTGGGGGGACTGTCAGGAATGGACTTTTGATCGGGCGCGAAACCTACTTTGTTCAAACAAGTTGTTGACCCTGTACGACCCCTGTAAAAAATTGGTTCTGACATGTGATGCATCATCCTATGGGGTTGGGTGTGTGTTGCAGCAGGGCAATGCTGAGGGTCAACTACAACCTGTGGCTTATGCCTCCAGGTCGCTCTTTCAAGCAGAACGGGGATATGGGATGGTCGAGAAGGAAGCGCTTGCATGTGTCTATGGTGTAAAAAAAATGCATCAGTACCTCTTTGGTAGGAAGTTTGAACTAGAGACGGACCACAAGCCATTAACATCCCTGTTGTCAGACAGCAAGGCTATCAATGCCAACGCATCAGCTCGCATACAGCGATGGGCTCTCACGCTGGCTGCTTATAACTACTCTATCCGGCACCGGCCCGGCACTGAAAATTGCTCTGACGTGTTCAGCAGGCTTCCACTGGCCACCACTGAGGGGGCAGCGGAGCAAAGCACTGAGATGGTCATGGCTGTCGATGCCTTTGACAGCGCAGCCTCCCCCATCACAGCCCACCAGATCAAAATCCCCTCCTATCCCTGATTAAGAAATGTGTCCTGACTGGGGATTGGGCGCCCGCACACGGAGCATGCCCTGAGGAGGTCAGACCGTTCCATAGACGGATGGATGAGCTCTCCATCCAAGCCGACTGCCTACTATGGGGCAGCCGGGTCGTTATGCCTCAGAAGGGCAGGGAGGCATTCATCAGGGAACACCACAGCGAGCACCCAGGCTGATGAAGGCCATTGCCCGGTCACACGTTTGGTGGCCTGGAATTGATTCAAACCCGGAACACTGTGTTCGCAGGTGCACGACGTGTGCCCAGCTGGGTAATGCCCCCAGGGAGGCCCCGCTCAGCCCGTGGCCCTGGCCCACCAGGCCATGGTCACACAGTCATGTTGACTACGCGGGCCCGTTCATGGCTAAGATGTTCCTTATCGTGGTAGATGCGTACTCGAAATAGATCGAGTGCATCATTCTCAATTCATGCACGTCATCCACCACCGTGGAAAGCCTACATGCGATCTTTGCAACCCATGGCTTGCCGGACATCCTGGTTAGTGATAAATGGCCCATGTTTCACAAGCTACGAATTCCGAGAGTTTATGTCGGGCAATGGCATCAACCACGTCAGGACTGCGCTGTTCAAGCCAGCCTCCAATGGCCAGGCGGAACGTGCGGTCCAAATCATTAAGCAAGGTATGCTCAGGATTCAAGGACCCTCCCTACAATGCCGCCTATCGCTGGCCTATAGATCCTGACTGCATTCGCTCACGGGGGTCCCGCCTGCAGAGCTACTCATGAAACGGACACTCAAAACTCGGTTGTCCCTCATTCACCCAGTCCTGACCGACATAGTTGAGGGCAAGCGCAAGTCACAAAATGAGTACCATGACCGTAATTCGAGGGGGAGATGTATAGAAATAAATGATCCTGTATTCGTCCTTAATCACACCATGGGGCCCAAATGGCTTGAGGGCACTGTAATTGACAAAGAGGGGAATAGGGTCATCGTGGTAAAACTCAACAATGGCCAGATATGCCGTAAGCATCTGGACCAAGTAAAAAAAAGGTTCAGCATCGACACGGAGGAACCTGAAGAAGACCATGAGATGGAGCTCACAACACCGCCAGTGAACGAGCAACAAGAGCAATCAGAAGAATGCACAGTCCCTGCGGTCAGCCCGGACAGGCCGGAATCACCACAGGTGACAGACACTCATGTCAGTGTCCAACAACCAGAGCCCCAACTGCGGCGCACCATGAGGGAGCGTAGACCACCTGAAAGACTAAACCTGTGATCCCAATAAGCCTTTGGAGGGGGGGGGGGGAGGTGATGTCATGTATGTAACCACAATGTAACACCAGTGTATTACTGTATACACTCAACCTAGATGCACACCTTGACCACAAGGGGTGAACTTGTGGGAGACACTCCTTACCTGATCACACAGGTATAAAAAGGGAGGTCCCACGCAGGGTCATTGTCTTTGGAGTCCTGTGAATAAAGAGTTAAGGTCACAGAGTGACCTTGTCCTCAGAATGTGCCTCGTATGGTTTCATACTGTAGAGTAGGGACTTTACACCCATATATCGCGCTAAATGGCCTGCTGTCGCCCGCTAAAAAATGGAAAGTTGGGCTGGAACATCGCCCGAAAATTCTCCCTCAATTTTCGTCTCACATTGCCGAGGTGATCGTTGAGGTGATCGCCCGCACATCGTCCAGCCCAACTTTCGGCACATCATTGGGCTGATCACTCGCCGAGAGCATCGCTGGAGAATAGTTGCTTTTCGCTGGCCATTCTCACAGAGCTCGGCACTATGGATGCCATTTTGAACATCGCAGGAAGAGAGGAGGCTGCTTACACAAGGGCTTAGATAGTTTGTGAATTATTCTAAGGGCCTTTTAAAGATAGATCCACTCACAATTAGACGTTTTATTATATTTATATTAATAAGTGATGTTTCATCCTTACTTGGTCTGGCATGGCCATTGTTTTACAACAAGTGCATTCATGTTTTACGAAAGACACTGCACAACAATTGTAGAGTGAAGCAAAATTGTTTTTATAAAGTAAGAGCTCTTGAACGTTATTTTTAAATAACACACACAAAAACACCCTCCCACCACCGCCCCCCCCCCCCCGCCGCCATCATCATAGGCAGGCCCTCGGAATCGAGGAAGAGTTGCTTCCACTCCTGAAGTGAGTTCTTTGGTGGCTGAACAGTCCAATATGAGAGCCACAGGCTCTGTCACAGGTGGGACAGATAGTCATTAAGGGAAGGGGTGGGTGGGACTGGTTTGCTGCACGCGCTTTCTGCTGCCTGCGCTTGATTTCTGCATACTCTCGGCGTTGAGATTCGAGGTGCACAGCGTCCTCCAGGATGCACTTCCTCCACTTAGGGCAGTATTGGGCCAGGGACTCCTAGGTGTCAGTGGGGATGTCGCACTTTATCAGGGAGGCTTTGAGGGTGTCCTTGTAGCATTTCCACTGCCCACCTTTGACTCATTTGCCATGAAGGAGCTCCGAGTAGAGCACTTGCTTTGGGAGTCTCGTGTCTGGCATTCGAACTATGTGGCCTGCCCAGCGGAGCTGATCGAGTGTGGTCAGTGCTTCAATGCTGGGGATGTTAGCCTGGATGAGGACGCTGCACCTGTCCTCCCAGGGGATTTGTAGGATTTTGCTGAGACATCGTTGGAGATATTTCTCCAGCAAATTGAGGTGTCTGCAGTACATGGTCCATGTTTCTGAGCCATACAGGAGGGAGGGTATTACTACAGCCCTGTAGATCATGAGCTTGGTGGCAGTTTTGAGGGCCTGGTCTTCAAACACTCTTTTCCTCAGGCTGCCGTAGGCTGCACTGGCGCACTGGAGGCGGTATTGGATCTCGTCGTCGATGCCTGCTCTTGTTGATAGGAGGCTCCCGAGATATGGGAAGCGGTCCACTGTGTCCAGGGCCATGCCGTGGATCTTGATGACTGGTGGACAGTGCTGTGCGGCGAGGACAGGCTGGAGGAGAACCTTTATCTTAATACGTTTAGTGTAAGGCCCATGCTTTCGTATGCCTCAGTAAATATGTCAATTTTGTCCTGGAATTCAGCCTCTGTATGTGCGTAGACGCAGGCGTCATCTGCGTACTGTAGCTCGACGACAGAGGTTGGAGTGGTCTTGGACTTAGCCTGGAGACGACGAAGTTTGAACAGGTTCCCACTGGTTCTGTAGTTTAGTTCCACTCCAGCAGGGAGCTTGTTGACTGTGAGGTGGAACATGACGGTGAGAAAGATTGAGAAGAAGGTTCGGGCATTGACGCAGTCCTGTTTGAGCCCGGTCCGGATGTGGATTGGGTCTGTGATGGATCCGTTGGTATGTCGTCGTGGAGCAGGTGGAGGATGGTGCCGAACTTTTGGGGGCACCCGAAATGGAGAAGGACGCTGCATAGACCCTCACGGTTGACGGTGTCAAAGGCCTTTGTAAGGTCGAAGAAGGCCATATATAAGGGCTAGCGCTGTTCTCTGCATTTGTCCTGTAGCTGTCGCGCTGCAAAAATCATGTCCGTTGTGCCCCATAGAGGACGAAATCCACACTGTGACTCCGGGAGAAGCTCCTTGGCCACGGGAAGAAGTTGGTTGAGGAGGACTCTAGCGACAACTTTCCCAATGGCTAATAGCTGGGAGATTCCTCTGTAGTTGCCGCAGTCGTACTTGTCCCCTTTTTTAAAGATGGTCACGATAACTGCATCTCTGGGATCCCCGGCATGCTCTCCTCCCTCCAGATGAGAGAAATTAGATCATGTATTCGCGCCATCAGTACCTCTCCGCCATACTTCAATGCCTCAGCAGGGATTCCGTCCACACTCGTAGCCTTGTTGTTTTTAAGATGTCTTATAGCTTTTTCTACCTGATGCAGTGTTGGGGTCTCACTGAGGAGGTGGCGGGTAGCCTGCTGCGGGATGGAGTTAAGAACACTCGAGTCAAAGGCAGGGTCTCGATTGAGGAGATCTTCGAAGTGCTCCTTCCAGTGGGCCCTGATTGCCTCGGTGTCCTTAATGAGTGTTTCCCCGTTCTTGGCCAGCAATGGGGTGGGGCCTTGGGTCTTTAGCCCGTAGGTGGCCTTGATTGCGATGAAGAGTCCTCGCACATCATGGTTGTCGGCCAGCTGCTGTATCTCCTGTATTTTATCCATCCACCACCTGTTCTTTAGGTCCCGGGTATTTTGTTGGACCTCAGCCTTGAGCCATCTGTAATGCTGCTTTGCTGCTCCCGCATTGAGTTGTTGTTTAAGGCTTAGAAATACCCTGCACTTGCGCTCTATTAGCTCTTGGATCTCCTGATCATTCTCATCAAACCAGTCCTGGTGTTTCCTGATTGAATAACCGAGCGACTCTTTGCAGGCACTGGTTATGGAGGCCTGGAGGGCAGACCAAACGCTGTGGGAATTCTGCGTCTTGGGGTCATCAAGGCGCACCAGGTTAGCTGTAAGGCGCTGACTGTATAGGGCTCTCTTAGCTGGGTCCTTAAGTGCTGTGGCATTGATTTTTTTTATGGCACTGCTTCTGCTGCCCCCTTCGCTTTGAAGCTATGTTGATGTCGATGGTGGATCGGATTGGGCGGTGGTCCGTTCAGCAATCGTCGGCTCCTGTCATGGCGCGGTTGATGCGCACATCCTTGTGATCCCTGGCTCAGACAACGACATAACACACACAAAAACACCCTCCCACCACCTCCCCCCCTCCAACCAGCCCCCTGCCCCCCACCCACATCCCATCAGTGAAACAGCAATAAAAACATCAACAAAAAGCAATGTAAACAATATGTACAATATAAAAAAGATTGCAGCCCCCCTCCCTACCTGCGGCCATATTTTCCTCCAGATCCTGGACCCAACCGTCTCCTTACTTCACCCACCCATTTTGGTCCCCGAGTATGTTACGAAGCTGGCGTGATGGACTGCATCCCAGAGTACTTAAGGAGGTGGCCTTGGAAATAGTGGATGCATTGACAGTCATTTTTCAACATTCCATAGACTCTGAATCAGTTCCTATGGAGTGGAGGGTAGCCAATGTAACCCCACTTTTTAAAAAAGGAGGGAGAGAGAAAACAGGGAATTATAGACCGGTCAGCCTGACATCGGTAGTGGGTAAAATGATGGAATCAATTATTAAGGATATCATAGCAGTGCATTTGGAAAGAGGTGACATGATATGTCCAAGTCAGCATGGATTTGTGAAAGGGAAATCATGCTTGACAAATCTTCTGGAATTTTGTGAGGATGTTTCCAGTAGAGTGGACAGGGGAGAACCAGTTGATGTGGTGTATTTGGACTTTCAGAAGGCTTTCGACAAGGTCCCACACAAGAGATTAATGTGCAAAGTTAAAGCACATGGGATTGGGGGTAGTGTGCTGATGTGGATTGAGAACTGGTTGGCAGACAGGAAGCAAAGAGTAGGAGTAAATGGGTACTTTTCAGAATGGCAGGCAGTGACTACTGGGGTACCGCAAGGTTCTGTGCTGGGGCCCCAGCTGTTTACAGTGTACATTAATGATTTAAACGAGGGGATTAAATGTAGTATCTCCAAATTTGCGGATGACACTAAGTTGGGTGGCAGTGTGAGCTGCGAGGAGGATGCTATGAGGCTGCAGAGTGACTTGGATAGGTTAGGTGAGTGGGCAAATGCATGGCAGATGAAGTATAATGTGGATAAATATGAGGTTATCCACTTTGGTGGTAAAAACAGAGAGACAGACTATTATCTGAATGGTGACAGATTAGGAAAAGGGGAGGTGCAACGAGACCTGGGTGTCATGGTACATCAGTCATTGAAGGTTGGCATGCAGGTACAGCAGGCGGTTAAGAAAGCAAATGGCATGTTGGCCTTCATAGCGAGGGGATTTGAGTACAGGGGCAGGGAGGTGTTACTACAGTTGTACAGGGTCTTGGTGAGGCCACACCTGGAGTATTGTGTACAGTTTTGGTCTCCTAACTTGAGGAAGGACATTCTTGCTGTTGAGCGAGTGCAGCGAAGGTTCACCAGACTGATTCCCAGGATGGCGGGACTGACATATCAAGAAAGATTGGATCAACTGGGCTTGTATTCACTAGAGTTCAGAAAAATGAGAGGGGATCTCATAGAAACGTTTAAAATTCTGATGGGTTTAGACAGGTTAGATGCAGGAAGAATGTTCCCAATGTTGGGGAAGTCCAGAACCAGGGGTCACAGTCTAAAGATAAGGGGTAAGCCATTTAGAACCGAGATGAGGAGAAACTTCTTCACCCAGAGAGTGATGAACCTGTGGAATTCTCTACCACAGAAAGTTGTTAAGGCCAATTCACTAAATATATTCAAAAAGGAGTTATATGTAGTCCTTACTACTAGGGGATCAAGGGGTATGGCAAGAAAGCAGGAATGGGGTACTGAAGTTGCATGTTCAGCCATGAACTCATTGAATGGCAGTGCAGGCTCGATGGGCCGAATGGCCTACTCCTGCACCTATTTTCTGTGTTTCTATGTTTCTATGTGCAGTGGGCAATGACAAAACTTCCTGCCGTGGTGGGAGATTTGGTGGCACGATCGCCTGTTGGGGGGCTGTTGGAGGGGAAGCCTTCCGAGTTAGGAGGTGGTGCTTCCTCCGGACCCGCCTGTGTGCTGGTGCTTGTGGCCACGGGATCTTGGGTGCAGTGCTGTGTGCCGCCAAGGACACATGCCGCAATGCATGGGAGGAGGTGATGTTTTCACGCATTTCATGGATCATCTGCTGCGTCGCCTCTGCTTGGCATGCAGACACCCGGGAGAATTCCCCCATGAACCGCACAAACACCTGGAGTTGCTCGCGATTGATCGGGACAGACTCCTCGCACAGTTGTGCCAGACTGTCTACGCAATCGTCCAGGGTAGGCCTTTGCTCACCCAGCTTCCATGGGGTCTGGGACAGCACCAATGTGCACCTTGGCGTCGCCACCTGCATGCCGCTTGTTGCCGGTACCTCTTCTCTGAAAATCAATGTCGTGGCCGCAGGTTCAACAGACAAAGGGGTGCAATGGTGAATGACACATGCAGTGGGGTAGGCGAAAGACACATGCAGTGGGGCAGGTGCATGTGAGGGTGTGTCCTCCATTGGCGCCTCTGGAGCTGGGAGTCCTGCAAAACACAATTGAGCTTATTAAAGCAGAAGGGATTGTTACACCGTGCTGGTATACGTGGGAGGAACAGCACTACTCCAATAAATGTGAGCGAAAGACATTACATATTAATGCATCATATGGTAGTACATATGGTGGTACATATATGTGGAATTCACTGCGCCAGAGAGCTGTGGAGGCTGGATCAGTCGCAGATAGACAGAATGATAAGGGAGCGAGGGTTTATGGGGTGCGGACAGAGAAGGGGACAGATGGCCAGATGGCCTGATCTTCTGTTCTTATGTTGTCAACCTGAGAGTAGCGCAGAGTAGCACAGAGGCTGCATACATAACATGACATAATTCGTCTATTCTATTATAATGAAATGATGTTACATTACTTTAACACTGCTTGACACATTAGTCATGTGACACATGGAAGGGTCCGGCAACACCGCGGGTGGTGACTGCTCGACTGTGGGCCCCCACTAGTGCTGCAGCATGTTCATCAAGGCCGGTCAGTGTCTGTATTACAGCAGGGCCTCCTCCGGTGCGCCTCTGCTGCGCCCGAATATGAGATATCTTCCTCTTCAAATGTGAAAAGAGCATGGCATGAGTTACTTGACTAGGTTATATCATTTATGGACAACAGTTTCCAATGTTATATGCTAGTAGGGTTTGTGTCGACAATTGATGCACAGTTATTACAAAGATTGACGTGTTTAGGAGCTAATGCTTGACACAAGCATCTCTCTCGAATACAATCTACATTGAATTCGGCAATGACAGTATCTAATGTCCAAAATTGTCCCAGGCCAGACAATGAGCAAAGGTAGCTCTCCCCCCAGTCCATGCTGGGTCCCTGTGTAAGTGACAGCAGCCAGAGAGACTTAAAAAGGGCACAGCTTCATAGCCATGTGCAGTTCTTAGTGCGGATGATATATCTTATGTATGTTAGAATAACAAGCTTACATTCAATCCAGGAGATTGACTATTATAATTCCAATTATATTTAGAATTTGCATCATTACAGTATAAAATCATACTTACTCTTGCTGACGCCACAAGGCTGTTCCATCGCTTGCGGCACTGGTAGGATCCCCTGGCTTCGTGGGACGCAGACGAGACGACAGCGGCGATCTCACTCCATATTTGATGGTACACCTGTGGTGCTGGTTTCCCACCACACTCCCGCCCCCCCCCCCCCCCGGTCAATTGGGCCCACCGGGAATGGACCTCCGCGACAAGGGCCTCGTTGGCCTCATCCGAAAAGGGTTTGGACCTCTTCCTCCCCGTCGCCACATCTCTAACACTTTCATCACTCTCAGACATATTCTTTACCCCTCTCTCTCTCTCTCTCTCTCTATCCTCTCTCGATCTCTCTCACCCTTCTGCGCATGTGTGGATGACCCCTGACCTCCCGAAACATGAGAAAACATGTCCACCAAAAAAATAACACACATGCGCGGAGGCCCGTTGCTAGGGAAGCTGTTGCCTTCACCATCGTTGCGCTATCGCTGGCCGATGTTACATCACTGGGCTATCGCCAAACCGAAAGTCGCTATCCAAAAAATGGGTGATGGTCCAGCGATCATGAAGGCTGAAACATCGCTGACGTTGGAACATCGCTCATTTTTTGGCCGCTATCGAGCAAAGTGGAAAGTCTAGCCCATATCTTTTGAAACAAAAACCAAAGTGTTTCATTTTGTTGATTGATTCATGGCAACTTAGTAGCTCGCCCTTGACAAAAATATATTTTCCCTGCAGCTTATAATATGAATCTTGTTGAGCTCCCCACTTCCATAATGTATTTGTTGGTATATATTTGAATGTAATAGTGTTACGTTCCATTGAAAATCTCTACAAATAATTTTGGAGTTTCAAATAGAGCACACATACTGAGAAAGGCACATGATCACAAAGTGCCATTTTCTTTTACAGCTCTGGATTTCTTCACTTGATGTTGTGAGTTAAAATGTACTTACCGACGATACTCCACAAACATAGAATCATGCTGTTTGGAGTTATTGCCTGTCAGGGTCAGCGAATGGATTGCTGTGCTGGGAGGGGGTCAGTTTGTGACGATGAACCTCCACAAATAAGCCTCTGACGGCTTGGTATTTCCCCAGTTCTGGGCAGAGGCTGAACATCACTCATTCTGATCAACATATGTTGTGGTGAGGGCTGCTCTTTCCTAAGGGGCGGATAATCTACCCTGCACCTAGCAGTAAGCATCTTGGGATGTTTTACTACATTGAAAGGCACTATATATAAATGCAACTGGTTGGTGTTGTTGAGAGTTGTGTTCATCTATTCATTGCTGGGGGCATTCACTCGAGTGAGCAGGCCCAGCAAACACTGGTCTGAGTCCTCTGGGATTGCAAGACCAGTCATTATCCTAGCGGTCTTCCAGCACGCTATCCAAAATGGCTGAAAACAGGGCCATGAGCAGAATATGTGCAGCATGGTGCCTTTCTGGCTACAGCCTCTCTAGCAATCATCTGGTATTGAGGAATGAAATTTGTGAACCATGAATTTGATGTGTATAATTTTGGTATGTTTGGTGCCAATGGTAGTGTTGAGGATCTTTCTGCATGCCTTTTACCACAGCTTCTCCTTTAACATACAGCCGAGGACACCTTCCCCAGCTTCCCTTAGGTCGATTTCAGTGTAATATGCTTGTTATTGGTAGCATGCTGGACATACGCTGCAGGTAGCAACATTATTACAATGGACAAATCAATAGATAAATACATCCTTTCTCTCTGCCTTGTGTTGGGAAGATGTTAAACATCAATGGAAGTAGATAGAACATGGGAGGAAATCCATTCAACCAAAGCTTGCACCATTTTGAGACCTGTAATACAACAGAGGGTGTTCGAACCTGGAGTATGTTCATGCCACTGTAATTGACTCAAAGGTCAGAGAGTTTAATGAACAATTAATGTGCAAATCCAGCAATTTCTTAAAAATAACAGGGAGGTTTAAAGGTCTCCCTGTGAGTCAAAGGTCACAAAGAAATTAAACTTACTTTGCCTCTGAAAATGATAAATATTCAGATCTCATGCACCACACAGCACAAAAGATAAAAGAAAATCAGATCCACCATTTCAGTCCCTATGGTCATCTCCTAAATAAACAGGTGTCCCCTGTATCCAGGATTCCTATGGCGCAAAAGACTGCAAATATGTCAGATGGCATGCTCCCTTCATTTGCATATCATTTGAATACGCCTGCCCATATTTGGAAAGAGGAATACGACCCCTCACACTCCACGCCCTGTCCCCTATTGTCATTACTGGCAGCAAATTCAGAGGTGTCGGGACAAACTGAGAACCTGCAGAGCAGATCTGGAGAAAGTTTCTGCCACATATGGCGGCAATTATACCCTCAGTAGGAAATCTCACCATTTTTTAATTTCACTTATATGAGATCCAGGATGCAGGTCGCTTGATACAATGGGACGGATCATGCTGGAAAAATAAAGACATGTTAACGACGTACGCCATTAGTAATGTACAAATCAGCCAGCAGTTTCAGGGGATCAAGGGATTTGCCGCAAGTTGCGAATCTCCAGAACGTGTCGTCTATTTACATCGCTCCGCCGTTTGCTTCGCACAAACTGCAACTCGTCCATAACCTCCCTGTTATTTTTAAGAAGCTCTCTGTAGAAAGTTAAGTCTGGTAATTAATAGCATAAGTACCTTTTTAATGACATGGCAATTGTTAGTGCAATGCCAATCAACCATTGTCCTAGAAAAGGGAACTATTGAAACTGTGGAGTCTCATTCCTTCAGGTTGTGAAATGCACTTAGAGATTTAAAAAGTCAAATTATACATTTATTTTTTTCTTTTCTGTCTCTTTTTTTCTCTCTCTCTTAATCCAAGTTTTATTCCCTCTCTAATTTGATTCTAATTCACCTTATTTCCTTCTTTGTCGTTCCTGTTTCTCTCTCAATCCTTAAATCTCACTGTTGGTCCTGCTGTTCAGTGAGGTCCCAGATGCCCTGTTGTTATCAGCTTGCATTCCCAGCAAGTTACGGCACAGAAACATTTTGAGCTGAAGAGTGAAGGCAAAAGTTTAATTAATGGCGTAAGCCATGAAATACCCCGCTCCAACAAGATCCACCCCATTATCTTTGTCTCTGTAACTGGTATATATGTTGCTTTTCCTCTCCCCCCTCTGTTTTGCAGATTCTAAAATATTTTAATTTTTGTCTTTCTTAAGAAAGTTTCTATCAGAATGTTAATTTCTATTTTCTTTCAAATGGATGCTGACTGACCTGGTGTGTCAGGTCAGACTGAACCACACTGTTCGCAACCTTGGCTTCATATTTGACCTTGAAATGAGCTTTCGACCACATATCTGCAGCATATCTAAGACCGCCTATTTCCACCTCTGTAATATCGCCCGTCGCTGCCATTGCCTCAGCTCATCCACTCCTGAAACCCTCGTCCATGCCTTTGTTACCTCTAAACTTGACTATTCCTGTTATGTATGTAACTATGTAATACTTGCCACCAGAGGGCGTGACTGTTGGAGTCCTAATGGTCACCTGCACACATGTGCAGGGCCAGTATAAAAGGTTGGCTGCCATGTTATTTAGGCACTCTGGAGTTGTAATAAAGAAGACTAAGGTCACACTAAGTTTAGCTCACAGTACTCAGCCTCGTGGAGTTCTTCTATACACAACAATTGGTGGCGAGTAACAGAATACAAACGTTCACGCAACCATGGCTGCCGTTGGAATATTAGAGAGATTCGTAGAGGGTGATGTTTGGGAAGCCTTCGTCGAGCGTCTCAACCAGTACTTTGTGGTCAACGAGCAGGAAGGAGACACGAACGGGGCCAATCGCAGGGCGGTTCTCCTCACCGTCTGTGGGCCTAAAATATACGGCCTCATCAAGAATCTGCTCGCACCAACAAAACCAACGGAGAAGGAATATACAGAGTTGTGCACGCTGGTTCAGACCACCTCAAGCCGAAGGAGTATATCCTCCTGGCCAGATATAGTTTTTACATGCACCATCGCTCTGGGGGCCAGGATGTGGCGGATTATGTCGCCGATCTGAGATGCCTCGCGGGACCTTGCGATTTTGGAGCTGTGTTAGGACAAATGCTGCAGGACTTTTTCATGCTGGGCATCAGCCACGAGGTTATTCTTCGAAAGCTGTTGGCTGCCAAAACCCTAGACTGAGGCAGGGCCATCGCGATCACGTTGCATACGCATCTAGAAGTCTGTCTAAGGCTGAGAGAGCCTATAGTATGGTTGAGAAAGAGGCTTTGGCATATGTATAAGGGGTTAAGAAAATGCACCAATACCTATTTTGACTTCGGCTTGAGCTTGAAACTGACCACAAGCAACTCATTTCACTGTTTTCAAAGAGCAAAGGTATAAATACCAATGCTTCGTCTCACATCCAAAGATGGGCACGAACATTATCCGCTTATGACTATGTTATCTGCCACAGACCAGGCACTGAAAACTGTGCCAATGCTCTCAGCCGGCTACCATTACCCACCACTGGGATTGAAATGGTGCAGCCCGCAGACTTGCTACTGGTTATGGATGCTTTTGAGAGCGAGGGGTCACCCGTCACAGCTCGCCAGATCAGGACCTGGACGAGCCAGGATCCTGTGCTATCATTAAGAGAGAGTTGCGTCCTAAATGGGAACTGGTTGGCCGTTCCCAGGGAAACGCAAGATGAAATTAAGCCGTTTCACTGATGAAATGTCCATCCAGTCAGATTGTCTCTTATGGGGTAATCGCGTGGTTTTGCCAAAAAAAGGCAGGGAAATGTTTATATGCGACTTACACCATACCCACCCAGGCATTGTCACGATGAAGGAAATTGCCAGGTCGCATATTTGGTGGCCCGGCATTGACTCGGACTTGGAGTCATGCGTGCATCAGTGCAACACTTGCTCGCAACTGAGTAATGCACCAAGGGAGGCTCCACTGAGTCTGTGCCATGGCCCTCCAAACCGTGGTCCAGGATCCACGTAGATTTTGCCGGCCCCTTTCTAGGAAAGATGTTTTTAGTAGTTGTGGACGCATTCTCCAAATGGATTGAATATGTAATCATGTCATCCAGCACATCCACAGCCACCATTGAAAGCCTCCGGGCCATGTTCGCCACCCATGGCTTGCCCGACGTCCTTGTCAGCGACAATGGACCGTGTTTCACCAGCTCGGAATTCAACGAGTTTATGACCCGCAATGGCATCAAGCATGTCAGGTCTGCTCTGTTTAAGCCCGCGTCTAATGGTCAAGCGGAGCGGACAGTCCAAACAATCAAGTAGAGCATGAAACGCGTGACGAACGGCTCCCTGCAGACCCGCTTGTCTCGCATTCAGGTCAGTTACCGGATATGACCCCACTCGCTCACTGGGGTTCCCCCGGCAGAATTGTTAATGAAGAGAGCCCTCAAAACCAGGCTCTCCCTAGTCCACCCGGATCTTAATGATCAAGTGGAAACCCAGCGACACCGGCAGAACATGTACCACGATCGCGCGGCTGTTTCACGTGACATTGATGTTAATGACCCTGTGTTTGTCCTGAATTACGGTCATGGTCCCGTGGGTTGCTGGCACTGCTTTGGCCAAGGAAGGGTAGAGGGTGTGTATAATCAAACTGTTAAATGGCCAAACATGCAGAAAGTATTTAGATCAGAACAAATTGAGATTTACTGACAACCAGGAACGACTTGAAGAGGACATCGCCAGTGACGATCCACCAACACAAACCCAACCAGCAATTGACCTCGCTGTCAATCACAAGGATGAACCCACCATTCCTGACAGTCCGGTCAGACCAGCCACAGTGCAGTGCAGCAATGGTCCGGCCAACTCACGCATGCCAGAGTTTGAACTTAGACAGTCGGCCAGGGAGCGAAGGGCTCCAGATCGCCTCAACTTGTAAATAACTTGTACCGAAGACTTTCGGGGGGAGTGATATTATGTATATAACTATGTAATACTTGCCACCAGAGGGCGTGACTGTTGGAGTCCTAATGATCACCTGCACACACGTGCAGGGCCAGTATAAAAGGTTGGCTGCCATGTTATTTAGGCACTCAGGAGTTGTAATAAAGAAGACTAAGGTCACACTAAGTTTAGCTCACAGTACTCAGCCTCATGAAGTTCTTCTATACACAACAATTCCAATGTACTCCTGGCTGGCTTCCCACATTCTACCCTACCTAAACTAGGGGTGATCCAAAACTCAGCTGCCCGTGTCGTAACTCGCACCAAGTTCCGCTCACCCATCACCCCTGTGCTCGCTGACCTACATTGGTTCGCGGTTAAGTAACACCTCGATTTCAAAATTCTCATCCTTGTTTTCAAATCCCTCCATGGCCTCGCCCCTCCCTATCTCTGTAATCTCCTCCAGCCCCACGTCCCCTCAAGATGTCTGTTCTCCTCTAATTCTGCCCTCTTGAGCATCCCTGATTATAATCGCTCAACCATTGATGGTCGTGCCTTCTGTTGCCTAGGCCCCAAGCTCTGGAACTCCCTGACTTAACCTCTCCACCTCTCTACCTCTCTTTCCTCCTTCAAGACACTCCTTAAAAACTACCTCTTTCACCAAGCTTTTGGTCACATGCGCTAATATCTCCTTACGTGGCTAGGTGTCAAATTTTTATCTCGGAATACTTCTTTGGAGCACCTTGGGACATTTTACTATGTTAAAGATGCTATTTTGTTGTTGTTGTTGTTTATATTACCAGCATTTACTCTTTTTGTTTCATTATTTCCTACATTTGGTGATTTTTTTTTCTTAGCCAGTCTTTGTCACTTATTGAAAAATAAGTGACAAAGCTGTAATAAATAATGAGGTAAAACAAAAAGAATTTGTAAATAAAATTCATAAAGGTATTACACAGAATCAGGATTATGATTGCACTGTATCCTACGGCTGATGATTTCTACTGGCGAATGGTTGACTAACTTGGCACACACACTCTATCTGTAGGTACTTCCTACACCTTGCTCCTGTGTGACGTGGAGGAAAGTTATAGTAGGTTTCTACCCATTGTGACAGTGCAGTGACTTGAACAATACAATAGTTATCAATTGCAATGATGACAATGTGGAACATTGCCCTGCAGCAATGCCCTGGAGTTTGATGAATGAGGGCATCTGGCTTAATAGTGTTGGTGAAAATGATTATATCGACTTTTTCAAGCTTGCACATTGCTCTGACAGAACTTGCCATATATGTAATCCTAACTCTCTGCAAACCCATTGTTTGAAAGTAGAATAGGAAGCCATTTGTTTTGTTTTATTAGCAAACACTGATCAAGCGACTGGATTTATAACAATACGCCCCTCGTACTTTCTTCCTAGGAATGTTTCTAAATAACAGTCAGACAGATTCAGAATATGAATAAGGGTACAATAGAAATGGAAATAAAAAGATAATTAAAAACCATCCCTGGAGTGGAATGTAATTATTGTTGGAGCAGATTAATTGTTCACTAAAGCTAGGAAGAAACAGTGAATGAGCAGGTCATTTG
Organism: Pristiophorus japonicus; assembly: GCF_044704955.1. NCBI lineage: Eukaryota > Metazoa > Chordata > Chondrichthyes > Pristiophoridae > Pristiophorus > Pristiophorus japonicus. The sequence goes on along the minus strand of NC_091993.1, from coordinate 91,473,523 downwards.
CATCTCAAAGAATAAGCAGTTAATTTTTTATGGCATAAATTTGGTAACATGTTCAAAATACAATCTCCATGAAAGCCAAACAATTGATCATCTTTTCGGCTGTTCCTATGTGGCGTGTCCTGATGGAAGAACTGGTAGTTCTTTCTCTGTGCAGCTGGGTGAAGTAATTTACAATTAAATAGAGGGTTTCTCTAGCCAACTGATGGAACAATACTGAAAAAGACTGACTACCCCACCTAATAGAACAATAATCTACAAATTCTTACAGCCTAAAAATCATGAATGAAAAGGAGATGGATTAAAAGATAACCAAATTAAAAATGTCTTCTCCTTCACAAAAAGGAGCACTATCAAAGAAGGAATCCTACTCAAGACAGCTGCGAAAGGAGGGATTTCACAATGTAAAAACAGCACAGAACGAGTGTGAGCAATACCTGTATTACAAAGCTGCATCTGGGATTGGTTACAGAAATTAAGCAACAATCAATCCTTTGCATTCTGCTTGTATTAAAAAGTAGCATGTTTTATCAAAGAAACATAATTTGTTTCTAAAACCAACTATGTACCACAAACAGGAGAAATTGCAAAGCCATTTACATGTATTTGCCACGTACTGATTTCAATCCGAGAGCATTATTTAAAGCACAACAGCAAGGCATAAACCTGCTGACTATAACTCGCAGACAATTAAGATGATAGCAACCACATGGTAAAGATAGTGGGGTAGAATCTGACTTTTTAGCAGCTGACAATCTGTTCTGATGGTGAAGAGGCTGCCGCAACCTTGAGGGCGGGTCACATTTGAATCCAACTGTGGATTCACTGGTTTTGGGCCACAGGGAAGTCAGCTGCCTGTGGCAGCAGTAGCAGCGTTAGGTAGGTCTAGGCAGGGAGAGCACGAGTGAAGGGGGAGGAGGCGTGGTCTAGGGCTCTGTAGGGGCATTCCTGCTCTTCCTGATCCCACAAAAATAAACATAGATTTTCCGACATAATCCTGTTTGGCTGGATCGCTGGCAGATACTGGTCAGAACTGGCACCACACACGCTCCATAAGATCATAAGAATTAGGAGCAGGAGTGGGCTATACGGCCCTTGAGCCTGTTCCACTATTCAGTAAGCTCTTGGCTGATCTTCAACCTCAAATCCACTTTCCTGCTTGATCCCCATATTCCTTAACCTGCTCCGATAGCGCTTGAAGTCTGGGGGCTGCTCAGCCTGCTGCTCAGAGGAAAGCTCCAAAGCTTTCTGACTCCTGTAATAAAATTTTAATGTACAACAGTGGTTATCACAGGCAGAGATGAACTCTTCCTCTCTCCAGTTTGTGATACTTCCTCCCCAGTGTGTGTATCTCTCTGATCTCCATCCCCAGTTTGTATTTTTCTCTCTTTTCCCTCCCTCCCTAGTTTGTCTTTCTCTCTGACCTCCCTCCCTAGTTGGTACTTTTCTCTCTCCCTCCCCAAGTTGCTCTCTCAGGAGTCACTGAGTTTCCAGGTGATTTCCGTTGGCTCCGATGCCGCCATCCTCACAGCTGGCAATGAAACAAAGTTTCCACATCTTGACGGGGTTGGGGGCAGGGGGGCTCAGACAATGAGGTTTGGTTGCAACTCACGACTACCAGGGTACTGTGCATGCGGGAACCCCGCATATAAGGACCATTTCTCCTGAGTCGCCAACAGCAGCGCTCGGGAGACCAATCACCCGTTCCAGGAAACTCCATTGAAAACGGAAGGGTTGGGAACCCTAACCATGCATTTATTTAAACTTCTCTATATTAACCTTTCTTCTCCCATCCCAATTATCCCCAATCTCTTCTGAAGCGTTCTTATTCATGCCCAGTACAGCAATGTCAGTGAGCTATTGAGTCCTGCATGAGGTCCAATGCGTGGTTGGGAACTGATATAGTCCATCCAAGAGATTAGCCAATGCATTTTGAATTTTGATAAACAGAGACAGATTTGCAGCCTGATGAAATGGTGTAAAGCAAATCATGAGCAGGACACTCCATGCCTGTGACGTTGTAATGAGGATTTCAGGCTAGCAGTGTAGGCATGAGTTGCAGTAGGTCTTAACAAAGTGACAAGACAGTTTTGGAGCCAAGAGTAATATCGTGGGCCCAGGAAAGAGGGTCAGAGTTTTCAGATTTGTAGCATGCTAGAGGAAGACAAATGTGTTTCAACAGCAGTGCAATACCAGTGTAAGGAGGTGATGGTCATTTTATGCAACTTGATCATTCAATTCCCCTAATTAATTATCCAATCTACACTCCTGTCATCAAATGATCAAAAACTGGTTTCAACTCTAAAGTAGATCAATGATGCATTACAACCTCTGCTTATATACATTAATGCTCAAATGCTAAAAGAAATATACAAAGAGCATAATGATTCTAATGATGTGGGTTCATATGATACAGGAAAGATGAACAGAGATTAGAATTCCATTGTGTTTAATTCCCACAAAATTGAAAACTTAAATGCTGTTGCTACAGAAAGAAGTTTCAAGTTATTTTAACTATTCAGTGGTCTTGAATCTGACTGGGAGTATTACCTGTATAAAGTTCTGTATTTTTGTGTTAAGTTAAGCAATTAAAGTTAAATTAAAAAGAGTAATATTTATAATGAAGCTAAAAGTTAAGAATAATTTTGTCTTTGTTTCATATCATTTATAAAATGGAAATTATATTCAAAATTCAAAATAGAGGACCACAGGACCTATGACTATGGAGAATCAACCAATGTCCTAGATCAGAAAGCAATTAAGTCCAAAGTTTCTTTGGTGCCTGAACAGCTTATTTGAAATGTTAATATATCCAGACTGACATAGTGGAGTAGACAATTCTATTCCCTTTATAGTCTGAGCATGTAGGGGTATTAATTAAAGAGAGAAAGTGCGTAGGAAATGTTTCATACCCAAACATTAATACCTCAACTGTTAACTCACAGGTTACATACTTGAAAAGAAATGACTGTAACATGAAAAAGTCCCATAGCATAAAGTACAGTTCAGGCTATTAAATCTTAGCTCCTGGTGACTATCTAAACTTCTGGGAATGATGTCACCCACGTGCAACATTTTATCTTGACGCTCTACTAAGAAACAATCTTGACTTTCACCCCAAAATCCTATTGTTATCAGACCCTGTGAAAAGTATTTTTCTCTTGTGCATTGAGTCTAATTTCATTGTTGCAGTATTGTGTTGTTAAGTATCTTGTGTACAGGTTAGACCTCTCTGGTCCGGGACTCTTTGGTCAGAAAAAAACATCCATGGTTCGGCATTAGTTGGGCCTGAGGGAGAGCAGGGTTTATAAGCAAAAAAGAGCACCAAACCAGCGTATTAACCACCGCTGGGAGCGGCTGTCAGTCAGTGTGTGTGCGCGGCGATTGACTGGAGCAGCTGTCAGTCAGTGAGTGCTGTGGCAATTGGCTGGAGCAGCTGTCAATCAGTGAGTGTGTGCGGCGATTGGCTGGAGTGGCTGTCATTCAGTGAGTGTGTGCGCGGGTGCTGAGGGAGTCGCCCACAGGCTGCAAGCATGCACATACACACACAGGAGCCCGGGCGCTGTCGAGAGGTAAGCCTAGGCTTATCGTGACCTCCCTAGGTCTGGAAAATTCTCTGTTTCGACATCGGTCAGGTCCCGAGGGTGCCGGACCACAGAAGTCCAACTGTATTAGTTAACCTATAAATAAATATTACCTAAATTATTTTAGCTTGTGTGTACTAGTTTGTTGGCACATTAAATTCTAGCTTTGGAAATGATGGCAGAGTGTGGTGGACATCTCATGTGTTATTCAATGAGCTGTGAATGGGGCTATTTGGTTACATTTGGGCATGCTATCTCACGCATGGTATCTATAAGGGCACAGGTTTTGGTTCATAGGAGACTCAAGATTGCTTATGGAAATTGCCATCTAGCCTTGAATACAAGACAAAAATTCTCAGGAAATAGCTGAAACTATAATACAATATGCTAAAACATTAATTTTAGAATTTAAAAGTATCACTGATGATTGAAGAAAATGTGCAGCATGATATATGGAACACATTTTTTTTGCCATATTCCCCATTTTTTCAGCAGTGCTATAATTTCATTCTGTGCTGCTGGGATGGAACCATTTTCTTATTATTGATGTGATGCACTGTTCCCTGTGGAAAATAGTGTTGTAGGTATGTTAGCACAGTTGTAGTGATAATGACCACTCGGGAAGTATCACAGTGAAGGAACTATACTATAAAACCAGAAAATGTAGAAATCTCAGCACGTCAAACATCATCTGTGGAGGTAAACAGAATTAACGTTTCAGGTCAATGACTCTTCATCAGAATTATGCTGTTGGCATAGTCAAGGTACTACTACAATATTTTCATGATTTATTGATGAATACCAAAAGACCAAGAAATGAATCATCTTCCAAGCATGACAGGCTGGAAAGACTTTTTGTTTATATTTTAGAATAACTTTATAAATTCATAAAACTGGAGAGTTAAATGGTCATGAACATTCTGGCTGTCTTTTGTCCCACCTCGACATACTATAGCAGGCTGTCATGGCAGCTCAATGTCTTATTTAAACATGTGATAATGGCTATCTACATCAACAAATGGATATTTTATACATTTCAAAATCTGTTTTTTTTATATGCACACAAAAAGATAAGGAAAGTCAGTGCTGAGGAACGAAACACTTTTCCATTAACTGGCAACATCAAATGCTCACAAGCTGGCTATTTTGTTGGAATCTGACATACATTTAAAAGTCCCTGGGCTAGAACCTCCATTTTGTTGCATGCTTAACGCCCACTTAACGGCCATTTTACCGCTGAAATGACATAACGCCCAGATATCGGTCATTTTGGCACAAAATGGAAACTGACGGGCTTTTTTAGGAGACTTATTGCCCAGCGTTATTTTCCCAATGGGCTTAATGCCAAGAAAAAATATTATCACCTGCCCATTTTTTGGGCGGAATCAGCAGAATGGGCGAATTCAACGCCCATAATATCACCCAGCGTTACTTTCTGCACGGAATTAACAGCGAGATTCAATATTAACGCTTGCCCACTGTTTTTTGTTGTAAAGAGCATATTTACCCAAACTAGCGGCCATGAAGATCGTCCATCGTCAATTTCACCACCTCGCACACATATCGCCCAGAATATCGCTCACTCAAAAAAACGCCCACAAAAAGTGGAACTAACCAGGACAAACGCCAGAAGTGTGGCTGGCATTTGTTGAATCCCACTCTTATGTGAGAAGCTGATATTGAAAAGATTTGCCTGAAAGAGCGCTGATGTGAGTGACAACGCTGACACACTGCTGTGTGTGTGCATCTCAGACACCAATGGTGCCCATCACCTTGCTGCCAGTTAAAGTTTACATTGATTGATGTTAAGTTGTATTTAACCCTTTTATGGTAAGGAACCAGTGTGTAATGGTCCAGCTATCTGAGACAATGCACAACAAGGTTATGTTCAATACCAACATTGGTGTGAAATCATAAGTATCACAGCCAATAACACCTAACCCCCGTCCACACCCCACTTTTTCCACCATTGACATTAATCACATGTTCAACATGTCCAGCAACACAGAATACAAAGGAGAAGCAGGAACAGGACCCCATATATAGAAACAAATTGCATACACCCAGATGGAGATATAACACAGCCATCACCTGTGCACATGCACCTCATTTTCCTTCCCCCCTCTCCTTCTCCCCACCTCTACCCCTTCCCCTCCGCACTCCGCAGCGCTTGGCCAAGGAACTCCTCAGGCAGTGCCTCTTTGGGAGGATGAAGGCAGATGCGTTGGTTGGACGGGTACGGGAGTGGGGGGTGTCGAGACGGCAACATTCTCTGATGCAGAAGCAGGATCTTGGACCTTGCTCTCATCTGTCATTCGTAGTGGTGGTGCGGAACCTAGGGGTGGAGTAATGTGCTCGGGGACCACTGAGAGGTCTGTGGCAGCAGTGTTCCTGGCTGTCGCATCCAGAGACTCCGCCATGCGCGGAATGAACTCAGTCATGGTGGCCAGGTGTCGGATCTGCCCCCCAATGTTTGGATGAGCTGGTCACCAATGTCTACAGTCCTCCTGGACAACTGTACCATCTCTCCGCTGTCATGTCGCGCTTGTGGAGCAGACCTGCCGCGTCCACGAGGCCTCCGCGGGGTTGGCGCCATCGTGGGGAAAAATGGGGTGCCCTGTGGAGAGGTGCTTGGAGCCAGCACCTCGAGAGTGGAGGCGGAAATGACCGGAGGACCACTAGGTGGCCTCGGGGTGGAATGGCTGCTGAAGCAAGGCGATGCAGGTTCTTCAAAGTCCGTGCTCTCATCCATCAAGAACAGACCCAGGGATTGACGGGTGACAAACAGAGCTCCTCAGCACCAGATGTAGTAGGATCGTCTGCCGACTTCTGTCCCGCGCCCCCACCTTCTGGTCTTGCCTGGGGCCGCACTGTTGGCTGAGCTGCAAGACACAAATGAGGTTATTAGAGGAGAAGGGGGTGCTAGGGTGACAAGGTGAGTCCAGCGCTACACACAGCATATGCACGACAAAAGCACCACCGCTATCAAAATCATCGCAGACATCACATTTCATGACCATCAAGACATTGTGCATTGCAATAATTTTCATCAGGCCAGCATTATTTCTATGACACTTTTAGAAATCAGCTATCATATATGATTGTTCGGTTATGAGTTGGTGTGGCATCTATTGACCTTACGTTACGCAATGGCATAAGCTTTACTCACGTGGCATCACTTCAGGGTCTGCAGCTGCATCCAGGCTGTCTGGGGGTGCTTCCCCATGAGTGCGAGCACTCACTCCTCCATCTCAGTGATGTCGCTGGGGACTGGTGGTCTCCCACCCGTTCGCCTCTGCATGGACCTCATCATCGATAGCTTCTTCTGTAAAAGGTGACAGGACGACATGGCATGAGATCATTGTGTGATATCATTGCTAGGTACTGTCACAGAGACTGATACAACACTTAACTGACAGATGTAATCATGATTATTAAGATTATTATCTTTACCTAAAGACGTACACTGCGACCGCAGGCTTTGAGTAAAACATTCCCGGTAAAAGAGCAAGACCTCACAGCTGCTGAGAGTCACTCATGACTGTTACAAATCAAATTATATAAATACATAAGTGCATGTAAACCAATATAATATTTACTCTTGCGGATCCCACAAGGTCGTTCCAACGTTGGTGACATTGGTTGCCCTCATGCACCTCGTTGATCGCTGACGAGACCACCTCTGCTATCTCGGTCCATATCCTCTGGTAGGCCTTTGGAGTAGGCTTCCCACACCCTCACTGTGTCAAATCACCCCAGTGTAACTCGACCTCCTGCAGGAGGGAGGCATTTGCCTTGTCCGAGAACCTCCTGGCTTTTTTGCTGCATCCACTATGCTTCTCTCCAGCGACAGTCTCCACAGCGTGCTGTGATGCCTCCTCCTCTCTCTCCATTATAGGGCAAATTCGGTCAAATATCTGGCTGGTAACAGCTAATTTTTGTTTGCCTACTTGCTGTGAAGCTCTAAAGTCTCCCTCTTCCTCCCAAAGCAGCCACACCACACCCAGCCACGCCTTCAGTCCCTCTGAGCTCCCTCTCTCGCTGTCTCCTCTTCTGCGCATGTCATGGTGACCCTTGATCTCCTGAATCGCGGGAATCGAGTGTTGCCATGCCGTTGCTAAGGACGGTTACACTTTACGGCAGAAGGTCAAAAAAATTTAACGCTACCGCCCATTTTATATAGCTCGCAGTAACGCCCATTTTCAAAAATGTAAACTAGATGTTTTGAGAATGGGCGAGAAGCCAGCGATCTGAAAACTCTTTTTTACCACCCACAAGAAAATAACGCCCATTTTTGAGCGATAAGCCCAAAAGTGGAGGTTCTAGCCCTCTGAAACAAGCTCTGAGAAATTCACACCTATAGATTGTTTATTATTAATTCATGGGATGTGAGCATCGCTGGTAAGGGCCCATCCCTAATTGCCCTTGAGAAGGTGGTGGTGAGCTGCCTTCTTGAACCACTACAGTCCATGAGGTGAAGGTACTCTCGCAGTGCTATTAGGGAGGGAATTTCAAGATTTTGATCCAGCAATGATGAAGAAATGGCGATATATTTCCAAGTTAGGATACTGTGTGACTTGGAGGGGTGGTGCTCCCATATGCCTGCTGCCCTGTCCTTTTAGGTGGTAGAGGTCTCAGGTTTAGTGGGTGCTGTCGAAGAAGCTTTGGCAAGTTGCATCTTGGTATACACTGTAGCCATGTTGCGCTGGTGGTGGAGGGAGTGAATGTGTAAGGTCTGATAGAGAATGCAGCCTCTCTCCCCACTGGAAAACTCTTCCCCCACTAACCGATGTTCAGATAACTTTGATGCTGGTTGGCAGAGCCATGTTTTAAGGATCCACATTTGTCTGTGGTTGACCATCTGAAACTTTACAGTTTACAAACTTCCTGCTGTTTGTCCAGCTAGGATCACTGCATTCATTAGGCTCCTTGGCCTGCAGGGTTAACTGGAGCCAAATGGGAAGAATTCCAGACTGCAGTCACAGGCCTAACTCTGCAGCTTCTATTCGTGAGCCAGACATGCTGGTAAATCATCAAGAGTGCTCTGGAATTTTGTGGATGTCATGTATGTATGTATGTATGTATGTATACCAGCCACCAGGTGGCGACACTGTTGGAGGTCATTGGGCTGTGCGCGGCCCAGGTATAAAAGGCCAGCCATCTTGTAATGTAATCACTTTGGGCCCTAATAAAGTAAAGCCAGGTTTGTACCTGTTCAGAGTTTACAGTATTGAGTTATTGCATATGCAACATTTGGCGACGATGTAACAAGAACCTTTGCATGCAAAAATTAGCACAATTGGAATTCTGGAGCTATTCATAGAGGGAGAAGATTGGGCAGACTTTGTAGCCCGCTTGAACCAGTACTTCATGGCCAACAAAATGGAGAAATAGGCAGACGCAGTTCAGCACTGGGCGGTCCTCCTCAGTGTTTGCGGTCCGAAAATCTATGGACTCGTAAAGAATCTCCTCTCGCCCTTAAATCCAACGGACAAGGACTATGAAACATTGTGCGCTCTGGTACGTGACCATCTCAAACCAGATGAAGGCATCATCATCTCAAGATATCGATTCTATACGCACGTTCGTTCTGAGGACCAGGATGTATCGGAATTCATTGCCGACCTAGGACGTCTAGTTGGACCGTGTAAGTTCGAAACTACATTGGCAGACATGCTGCGGGACTTATTTGTAATCGTCATCAACCACGAGGTGATCCTTCCGTAAGCTACTGGTGGCAGAGACGTTGGATTTGAGCAAGGCGATCACAATTGCCCAATCATGCATGATGACGGACAAAGCTTAAAGCAGATATCATCAAAAAATTGGAACTCAGCAAGGACTGTAAATAAGATAGTATCGTCATTTGGCAGAGCTGCATAGGCAGGGCCTACCCGACTGCATACACGAAACATGTGGCTGTTCAAAGTCCGCCAATGGGAATGAATCCAATATTACCGTGTTGGCGTTGTGGGAGCAATCTTCAGACTCATCAGTGTCGGTTTAAACAGTATATTTGTAAAGGCTGTTTGAGAATGGGGGATCTCCAGCGTATGTGTCCGCAACTGAGCAAGCGTGCTGCGACACACCCTGTGGAGGATGATGACCAGTCTAGCGCGGATCCGGATATGCAATATGAGATACCAGAGGAGGAATTGTATGGACTGTATTCGATCCTAAACAAAGAGCCAACCAATAATGAGTAATATAAAACTTAATGGTGTGTCGGTATCGATGGAATTGGACATGGGTGCAAGTCAATTAATAATGAGCCAGAGGACATTCGACAAGCTGTGGAATACTAAGGCTGTGAGGCCTAAGCTGAGTCCAGTCAATGCCAAGTTGCGTACGTACACTAAAGAATTCATAACGGTGATTGGCAGTGCAATAATCAAGGTGTCATATAATGGTGCGGTTCACGATTTACCATTATGGATTGTTCCAGGAACTGGTTAGAAAAAATCAAATGGAACTGAAACGAGATCAAAGCATTATCAGAGGATAAGGATACTCCATGTGCTCAAGTGCTGAACAAGTTCCCCTCACTGTTTGAACCAGGCATCGGCAATTTCACGGGAGCCAAGGTGCAGATCCACATGGACTCGGTTGTAAGACTCGTCCATCATAAAGCTCGGACGGTTCTGTACATGATAAAGGGTAAGGTTGAAATCGAATGGACAGACTTCAGCATGAAGGGATCATATCACTGGTCGAATTTAACGAATGGGCCAGCCTCATTGTTCCCGTGTTGAAAAGTGATTTGTGGAGACTACAAGGTTATGATCAACTGAGTTTTGAAACAGGATCAATACCCATTACTAAAGGCTGATGACCTGTTTGCAACGCTAGCCAGGGGGAAGTCGTTCACAAAACTGGATCTGACATCAGCCAACATGACACAAGAGCTGGTCGACACGTTGAAGAAACTTACATGCATCAACACTCATAAAGGACTGTTTATCTACAACAGGTGCCCATTTGGAATTCGCTCGGCTGCAGCCATATTTCAGAGGAACATGGAGAGTCTACTGAAGTCTGTCCCCAGAACTATCATGTTCCAAGATGACATACTAGTCACAGGTCGTGACTCTGTCAAACATCTGAACAACCTGAAAGAGGTTCTACATCGTCTGGACAAAGTGGGACTCAGACTGAAACACTGGAAGTGCGTCTTCATGGCACCAGAAGTCGAATTCCTGGGGAGGAAAATTGCTGCTGACGGTATCAGGCCTACGGACTCGAAAACCAAGGCCATCAAAAATGCACCCTAGCCTCAGAATGTGACGGAGCTGCGTTCATTCCTTGATCTATTCAACTACTTCGGTAATTTCTTACCTTGATTGAGCACCTTATTAGTCCCACTGCACATGCTGCTAAGAAAAGGCAATTGGGTGTGGGATGCATCTCAAGATGAAGCTTTTGAGAAAGCTACTAATCTGCTTTGCTCTAACAAGCTGCTGGTACATTATGATCCGTGTAAGTGTCTAGTATTGGTCTGTGATGCTTTGTCATATGGAGTTGGTTGCTTGCTCCAACAAGCTAATGCGTCGGGCAAATTACAACCTGTTGCATATGCTTCAAAACGTTTTTTAAAGGCGGAAAGAGCCTACAGCATGGTAGAGAAAGAAGTACTAGCCTGTGTGTATGGGGTAAAAAGATGCATCAGTTTGGTCTTCGGTTTGAACTGGAAACAGATCACAAACCACTCATTTCATTGTTTTCGGGAAAAAAAAGTTATCAATACCAATGCATCGTCCCGTATCCAGAGGTGGGCGCTGACATTATCTGCCTATGATTATATCATTTGCCATAGCCTGACACTGAGAATTGTGCCGATGCATTGAGCCATCCGCCGTTGCCCACACCGGAGATGGAAACGCCTCAACCGGCAGACTTACTGTTAGTCATGGATGCTTTTGAAAGTGAAGGAACCCCTGTCACGGCCCAACAAGTTAAGACCTGGATCTGCCAGGACCCAATATTATGGGTTGTGAAATGAGGTATCCTTAGTGGTGTTTGGTCTGCCATATTCAAGCAAATGGGTGATGAGACCAAACCTTACATCCGTCGCAAAGACGAACTATCCATTCAATCAGATTGTATACTGTGGGGTAATCGTGTTGTTATGCCCAAAAAAGGCAGAAAGAAATTTGTGCATATTCTATATAGCACGCATCCCAGCATTGCCATGATGAAAGCTATTGCCAGGTCTCATGTGTGGTGGCCTGGAATTGACTCTGATCTGGAATCATGTGTGCATCAGTGCAACACTTGCATACAGCTTAGTAAAGCACCAGTGGAATCGCCGCTGAGTCTGTGGTCGTGGCCATCTAAATCGTGGTCCAGGATCCACATCGACTTTGCAGGTCCCTTCCTGGGAAAGATGTTCTTAGTTGTGGTGGAAGCTTATTCCAAATGGCTAGAGTGTACAATCATGTTATCCAGCACATCCACAGCTACCATTGAGAGCCTTCGTGTCATGTTTGCTACGCATGGTCTGCCTGACATCGTTGTAAGCTATTGTGTTCCTAACACAGATGAGACTGCACTGAGGGAGGTTAAAGTAACAGTGACCTCCGTCTTTATTGAGACACTCCAGAGTGAGCAACAGGCCTTAGGGGCTGGCTTATATACAGTGCTCCCAAGGGATGCTGGGATCCCTTGGGACTTCAGGGGATGCTCTCCCTGGTGGCGGAACATGGGAGTGCATGCTTTACAGATACACAACATCACTCCCTCCCTAAAGTCAAAGTGAAAACTATTTACAAGGTGAGGCGGTCGGGAGCCTTTCTTTCCCTGGTGGACTGCCTCGGTACAAATGTCTGTTCTGGTGTGTTGGCTGTGCCCTCAGTGGGCTGGAGTGTTGTTGGCCCTGCAGGGCTGCTGGGTGAGCCTGGCCTTGCTGGGCTGTTGGGCATGATGGGTTCGATTTCCTGGCCTGGCGTGGTGTCGTTGATTCTTTGGGTGTGTGTTGTGGGCTCGAAAAAGGTGGTGTCTGCTGTGGGTTGTTCAGGGCAGTCTGTGAACCACAGCCTCGTTTGGTCCAGGTGCTTTCTGCAAATTTGTCCATTGTCTAGTTTGACTACAAACACCCTTCTTTAACTATCACCATGCCCACGATCCACTTGGGACCATGTCCATAGTTTAGCACATACACAGGGTCATTCAGATCAATTTCCCGTGTCACAGTGGCGCGACCATCGTTTACATTTTGTTGCTGCTGCCTGCTCTCTATCAGATCATACAGGTTGGGGTGAACCAGCGAGAGTCTGGTTTTAAGTGTCCTATTCATGAGTAGCTCAGCCGGGGGCACCCCTGTGAGCGAGTGGGGTCTCGTGCGCTAGCTGAGCAGTACTCGGGACAGGGGGGGTTTGGAGTGAGCCTTCTGTGACTCGTTTGAGGCTCTGTTTGATTGTTTGTTCTGCCCGCTCTGCCTGCCCATTGGAGGATGGTTTAAACGGGGCCGAGGTGACATGTTTGATCCCATTGCAGATCATGAATTCTTTAAATTCGGCACTGGTGAAACATGGCCTGTTGTCACTGACCAGTGTGTCAGGCAGGCCGTGGGTGGCAAACATGGCCCTCAGGCTTTCAATGGTGGCGGTGGCGGTGCTTCCCGACATTATTTCACATTCAATCCATTTTGAAAAAGCATCCACCACCACCAGGAACATTTTACCGAGAAACGGGCCCGCATAGTCGACATGGATCCTCAGCCATGGTCTGGAGGGCCAGGACCACAAACTTAGTGGTGCCTCTCTGGGCGGGTTGCTCAACTGAGCACATACGCTGCATTGCCGTGCACAGGACTCTAAGTCAGAGTCGATACCGGGCCACCACACGTGGGATCTGGCTATCGCTTTCATCATGACTATGCCCGAGTGTGTGCTGTGGAGATCTGAGATAAACGTCTCCCTGCCCTTTTTGGGTAGCACTACGCAGTTACCCCACAACAGGCAGTCTGCCTGAATGGACAGCTCGTCCTTTCGCTGCTGAAACGGCTTGATTAGCTCTTGCATTTCAACGGGGATGCTGGCCCAGCTCCCATGCAGTACACAGGTTTTTTTACTAGGGACAGCAGAGGATCTTGGCTGGTCCAAGTCCTAATCTGGCGGGCTGTGACAGGTGATTTATCATTTTCAAACGCTTCCATGACCATCATCAAGTCTACGGGCTGCGCCACCATCAACAAGTTTATAGGCTGCGCCATTTCCACCCCCGTGGTGGGCAATGGTAACCGACTGAGAGCATCTGCACAGTTCTCGCTGCCTGGCCTGTGGCGAATGGTATAGTTATACGCTGATAGCATGAGTGCTCACCTTTGTATGCAGGGTGAGGCATTGGTTTCAGCGAACAGGGATATGACGGGCTTGTGATCGGTTTGCAACTCAAATTTGAGGCCAACAGGTACTGATGCATTTTTTATACCCCGAACACACACGCTAATGCCTCTTTCTCAATCATACTGTCGGCCCTCTCAGCCTTAGACAAGCTCCTGGAGACATAGGCGACAGGTTGCAACTTCCCCACAATGTAATACACACGCGACTCCGTACGACGATGTATCACATGCTAGCATAAGTCTTTTACACGGGTTATATAATACAAGCAGCTTGTTGGAGCATAAAATGTTTCTGGCATTCTCAAAAGCAATTACTTGGATTTTTTTCCCCATACCCAGTTCTCACCTTTACACAATAACTCATGTAGGGGTTCTAAGAGGTGCTTAACCCCGGTAGGAAGTTACCAAAATAGTTGAGGAGTCCCAGGAACGACTGCAGCTCCGTGATGTTCTGTGGCCTGGGCGCGTTCCTGATAGCCTCTGACTTGGTGTCTGTGGGCCGAATGCCGTCCGCCGCGATCTTTCTCCCCAAAAACTCCACTTCTGTTGCCATGAAGACGCATTTCGACCTCTTCAGCCGCAGACCTACGCAATCCAGTCGCTGGAGGACCTCCTCCAGGTTTTGTAGGTGCTTGAAGGTGTCCCGACCCGTGATCAATATGTCGTCCTGAAAAACCATCGTGCGTGGTACCGACTTGAGTCGGCTCTCCATGTTTCTCTGGAAGATCGCTACAGCCGACCGAATTCCAAATGGGCAGCTGTTGTAGATGAACAGTCCCTTGCAGATGAGGCCCTTTGAAGGCTCCTCTAGCTCCTACGTCATGTAGGCTGAAGTCAGGGCGAGCTTGGTGAATGTCTCGCCTCCTGCCAGCATCGCAAATAGGTTGTCTGCCTTAGGGAGCGGATATTGGTCCTGTAGCAAGAAGCGATTAATAGTTACTTTATAATCGCTGCAAATCATGACCGTGCCATCACTTTTGAGAATTGGAACAATCGGGCTGGCCCACTCACTGAATTCCACTGGGGAGATGATGCCCTTGCGTTGCAGCCTGTCCAGCTCAATTTCCACGCTCTCCCTCATCATGTGAGGTACAGCTCACATCTTGTGGTGGATGGGTCGTGCCTCTGGGACCAAGTGGATCCGCACCTTCGCCCCGGAAAATTTTCCAATGCCTGGCTCAAAAAGGGAAGGAAATTTGTTAAGAACCTGGATACCTGAGGCCTCATTGATATGTGATAGCACTCGGATATCATCCCAGTTCCAGCGGATTTTGCCCAGCCAGCTCCTTCCAAGCAGTGTGGGGCCATCGCCCGGGACAATCCAGAGTGGCAGTTCGTGCACCGTGCCCTCGTAGGTGACCTTGACCATGGCGCTGCCCAGGACAGTGATAAGCTCTTTGGTGTAGGTTCTCAGTTTCATGTGGATGGGGCTCAGGGCTGGTCTGAGTGCCTTGTTGCTTCACAGTCTCTCAAACATCTTTTTACTCATGATGAATTGGCTAACGCCAGTGTCCAGTTCCATGGCTACGGGTAAGCCATTCACTTTTGCATTTAGCATTATAAGTGGACATTTCGTCGAAAATGTGTGCACCCCGTGTACTTCAGCATCTGCCTCCTCTCTCTGAGGCTCGCAATTGCTTTGATCCACCATGGACCGATCTTCCTCTGCCACGTGGTGGTTAGCAGGTTTTGCAGAGCTTGCAGCTCGTCTGCAAGCTCGTTGGAGGTGTCCCATTGTTCCACAGCTCTTGGAAACATACCCTTTGAAGCGGCATGACTAGGCTGAATGGAAGCCTCCACAATGCCAACAAGGTGTGAATTGCCTTGCATTCATCCTTTGTTGCGGACTCTGAGTCATCTGGTTCAAGTGAGGCCTGCTGGCAGTTGCAGACTCGTGGTTTCTGCCCTGTGCATTTCTACTCGCAATCATAGTTCCAGTTAATTTATGAACATTGCTAGCTCTTGTGTGCTGAGAGATTTGTTTGGTCTTATCACTGGTGGACATAAACACCTGTGCTGTCGCAATGGCCTTACTGAGGGTTGGTGTCTTTACAGTCAAAAGTTTTCGTAGAATGGTCTCGTGGCCAATGCCCAGTACTAAAAAGTCTCTGAGCATATGCTCCAGGTGGCCATCAAACTCACATTGTCCTGCATGTCGCCTTAGCTCGGTGACGTAGCTCGCCACTTCCTGACTTACAGTCAAAAGTTTTCGTAGAATGGTCTCGTGGCCAATGCCCAGTACTAAAAAGTCTCTGAGCATATGCTCCAGGTGGCCATCAAACTCACATTGTCCTGCATGTCGCCTTAGCTCGGTGACGTAGCTCGCCACTTCCTGACCTTCAGATCGCTGGCACGTGTAGAACCGATACCTCGCCATCAGCACGCTCTCCCTCGGGTTAAGATGCTTCCGAACCAGTGTACACAACTCTTCATATGACTTATCTGTGAGTTTTACCGGAGCCAGATGATTCTTCATGAGGGTGTAGGTCGGTGCCCCACAGACCGTGAGGAGGACCGCTCTCCTTTTTGCAGCGCTTCCTTCTCCGTCCAGCTCGTTGGCTACAAAGTACTGGTCTAGCCGTTCAACATAGGCTTCCCAGTCCTCATCCTCCGAGAACTTTTCCAGGATGCCCACAATTTGCTGCATCTTTGCGTTGGATTCGTATACTCGTCATCAGTTATTGTGTTCCTAACACAGATGAGACTGCACACAGGGAGGTTAAAGTAACAGTGACCTCAGTCTTTAAGACACTCCAGAGTGTGGAACAGGCCTTAGGGGCCGGCTTATATACCTTGGGACTTCAGGGGATGCGCTGCCTTGTGGCGAAAATGGGAGTGCATGCTTTAGAGATACACAACGTAAGCGACAACGGATCTTGCTTCATCAGTATGGAGTTTCAAGAGTTCATGAAACTCAATGGTATCAAACATGTGAGGTCGGCACCATTCAAACTCGCATCCAATGGACAAGCAGAGCATGCAGTCCAAACCATCAAGCAGAGTATGAAATGTGTAACTCAAGGTTCACTGCAAACTCACTTGTCACGCATATTGCTTAGTTTTTGGACAAGACCCCATACGCTTGCTGTGATCTCCCCTGCTGAACTATTGATGAAGAGAGGTCTCAAGATCAGGCTCTCTCTTGTCCACCCCGATTTGAATAATCGTGTCGAATACAGACATCAAAGTCAGCAAGGGTATCATGATCGCACTACTGTATCACGCGACATTTCTATCAATGATTCTGTGTCTATACTGAATTATGGTCAAGGTCTCAAATGGATCGCCGGTACTGTTACGGCCAAGGAGGGTAACAGAGTTTTTATCGTTAAGCTCAAGAATGAGCAGACATGCAGAAAAAATGTCGATCAGATAAAGCTGCAGCACACGGTTGAACTGGAACAGTCTGAGGAAGACACAATCAGTGACCAAGCAACCTACCGTCAGTCATCAGAGGACTTCGCTGTCATCAATGAATCTGGACTTTCACTCACTGACATGGTCAATGAATCTGGACTTTCAATCCCTGACATGGTCATTGCCAATCCCATCAGATCGGCTACCCAGCCCCCAGTCATAACAGACTCAGAATGCTCGCCCAAGGCTGGAGTTGAACTGAGACGTTGGGCTGAAGGGGATATTGTCATTTATATATGCTTGGTTTTACTAGCCACCAGGTGGCGCCACTGTCGGAGGTCATTGGGCTGTGCACACGTGTGTGCAACCCAGGTATAAAAGGCCAGCCATCTTGTAATGTAATCACTTTGGGCCCTAATAAAGTAGAGCCAGGTTTGTACCTGTTCGGAGTTTACAGTATTCAGTCTATTAAGTTATTGCATACACAACAGTGGACCTGCTTGGTTCAAATATCAGATCACAGATGACATCATAAAGATTTGATATCATTCTGAATTTCCATTGCCAAGTGTGTGATCTTTGAACCACTTTGATCCCAAAGAAATTCTGCTTTCCTCTCACCCTTCCCTCACCCCTAAAGAAAGAAAGAAAGATTTACATTTATATCGTGCCTTTCACGGCCACTGAACATGCTTTACTAAGGAGTATTAAGTACTAATGAGGACAGAGTCAGAATTTTACACCACAGAAGCAGGCCACTCAGCCCATTTTTCCTATGATGGCACTCAGAGACCATCCCAATTCCTCTGATTACCCTGCCCTTTCCCCAAACCCTTTTAAGTTTTACTTTTTCAAATATTTATCTACTTCCCTTTCAAAGCATGCATTCTGCTTCCAACATTGTTTCTGGTTGGGTGTTCCATGTCTTAACAACTTATTCCAAAAAAAAGGGGCCAAAATTCCGCCTTTTGAAAATGCCTCTTACCGCCGGAAAGTGGCGGTCACATGGCGGAGTCGAATGGCTGCTGCCGGCGAAATTCACCTTAGTGCTTTTTCCGGCGGTCCCCACTTCTGCCCTGCTACTGCCGACCCCTTCTAAGTGCGTCATCAAAGCGCGCACCGCTGATCTCCCGCACCTCAATCCAAATTCAGCTAACAAATAAAATTTGGGGCTGCCAAGCGGTGCCCCCAACAGTTTTTTCTGTTGGTGCGCTGTGCACTGTCAGGTCAGCCCGACAATTATGGCCCCCGGGTTCGGCCAGGCCTCCGACAGGCAGCCTGGCACCCCCTCTTGGGTGCCAGGCTGCTGGCCCGGCCGAAACCCTCCCTGGTGGCCCAGTGGACCTAACTGAAATAATTGAAGAGCTCGCAGTGGCCCTCCCCTTCACGTGAAGGGGAGAGACATGGTGATGCACAAGCTACGCTGATGACTGACAACGGCAGAGACTTTGACCCGCCTCCACTTCCACCCCTCTACTGTGCTCACCACCACACTACCGCCCCCATTATGACCAACTTCCAGTCCGCTCGAAAGAAAATGACAAAGAGCTGAATTTCGCGCACGAGGCCACCTCATCCACCGCGGCAGAGAAAACACATCAAGAGCGGTAGGTGCGATCCGTTTCGGGCGGATCTGAATTTCTACCCCAAAGTCTCCTAATCTCCTCCTTTGTTACCTTGGTAATTATCTTAAGTTTATGCCCTTTCGTTACCAAATTATCAACTAATGGAAATAATTATCACATTTATGTTATCAAAACCTTCATAATTCTCGATCAGATCTCCTCTTACTCATCTCTGCTCTAATGGAAAAAGCCAGAGTTTCTCCAATTTCTCTCTGTAACTGATGCCCACGATTATGTGAGTTGTTCTCTTCTACACTCTTTCCATTAACTCTGGTTGGTTTTTGGACAACAACAAGTGTAGGTTTGAGTTGTTGCCGGATGAATAGCAGGTGCCAAAATATGGGCAAAGTGTGAGCAGCTATAAAGTTCTCTATTCTATTCTAATAATGTGGCCCAACCCAGCATTTCTGTTTCGCACACCACTCATTGTTATGGACTCAGTGAAATTACCACTTAATGTCAAATTCAGTGATGATCTGAAAATTCACACCCCAAGCAAGTGGTTTAAACTATCCCAATTTATTTCACATTGCAGTCTTTTAAATTGGACTGAATACAATGTCTGGCCCAAGAGGGGGAAAGTTAGTATACAAACCAATAATTCATCCCTCAGCATATGTATTTAGTGTAATAACCCACATCTATTGTAGGCTAGAAGCATATCATAAATAGAGTGATTGACACGTAAACTATACCACTGTAATCTTAGAATAATGTGAGCTCAGATATGATGAGATAGCCATGGCTAAGTTGGTAGCACCCTTGCCTTTGAGTCAGAAGGCTGTGGGTTCACGTCCCATTCCAGAGACTTGTGTGCAAAAGCTAGGCTGAGCGAGTGCTGCATTGTTGAAGGTGCTGTCTTTTGGATGCGACATTAAACTGAAGCCCCGTCTGCCCTCTCAGGTGGACGTAAAAGATCCCAGGGCATTATTTCAAAGAAGAACAGGAGAGTTATACCTGGTGTCCTGGCCAATATTTATCCTTCAATCAACATCACTAAAGAACAGATTATCTGGTCATTATCACATTGCTGTTGTGGGAGCATGCTGTGTGCAAATTGGCTGCTGCGTTTCAACAGTCACAACAGTTCAAAAAGTACTTCATTGGCTGTATAGTGCTTTGGGACATCTGGTGGCCATGAAAGGCGCTTTATAAATGCAAATCTTTCTTTCTTTCTTTCTAGCCATTGAAATTTAAAACAAATACCTGGTATTTCTTTAAACTTTGCAGAAGATAGTGAGGTAGGGTGTCGGCAAGATTGCACAGCACAATTCCCCTGAAATCGGCCAAACCAGCTTAAAAGATCTAAGATTTTCAAGAGCACGTTATGTCCAGCGCAAATCGAGTTTTCACAATCTTTTATACTGATTTAAACAACATTGCACTGGATGCCGACCCTACCCTCAAAACTGGCCATGCCCCGGATTGAATTAATGAGCATGATGGGTTTCTGCCAATTGTGCCAATTTGCATCCCTTCAAGGAGGCTCCAAATTAAGCTGGGGTTTTGTCAAGCGCAAAGGCACGAGCATTCAACTTTTAAAAGTTTTTAAATATTAAAAAAATAATTAATTTTCGAAAAAACTTACGAATGTACACCAGTAAATGGCTCTATATAGTTTTTTTTGGCGTCATTTTCAGTGATTTAAAATCAGGTTACTCACAGATGGTGGACTACATAGAACCCAATTTCATCTGTATTAATAAAACTGCACCAGGTTACCACTCTTAAAAACAATGGGTAATATTTTTAATGCAAGGGGATGAAAAAAAAAACAATTCTGTTCTTAAATGTTACACAATTGCACTCGTTTATGGAAGATTTTAAGTTTGTGATTATGCAAATAAGTTTGAGCGGAAACTTATACCATAACTTCACTTCGGAAAAGCAGTCCAATTTTGAGCACAATATTCGCCCAGATTGCCTATAGTGCCCAAAGCGGAAACTCTAGCCCAGTGCCTTGTCCAGAGACCTGATTACTGTTTGAAAATACTAATTATGGCAGTTCTTTGATGGAAGGCTTCACTAATTTCATTTGAATTAAAGTATAATCAGTATAAAGATGCACAAGCATCATGGAAAGGGCCAGTTTTCTTTATAGTGTATATATATTAACTTTTAGGTTTTGCTTGTTAAAAATGAAAATGTAATCATAAAACAGGCTTGCTTTATTTTATTAATATAAATGCAGTAAAAAGCAATATTCGGTGAAAGTCAATTAAAAGCAGACATAATCAGAGACAGGCGTTAGCTGATCTGAAATTCAACAACAGACAAAGAAGCTGTTATTGTTAACTGCTACATTTGAAGAGAAACCTGCCAAGAAACACCATAGATCTGGAAAATTTGGGAGTGTGAGTCAGGTTAAACGGGTACAATCTATGGCTGCAAGGGCAGGATAGGCAAATTATTGTTGAATGATAAATATGAATGAGGTAATGGAGAAACATGTGAATAGCAGGGTGAGGAAAAAAGATTTTTAAGCATGGGGGTGTTAGAACAGATACTTTGGAATTCATTTAAGATATGACCACCAACTGGAACATGTCTTGAATTTCCTGGTGAACTCACAAGGTATTACAATAAGTGTACTGTTAAGTGCAAATGTAATTATTGTCAATCATAGTTATTACTGTATGCTTAAGTTCTATAATTATCAATAAATACTTTTGATTATTTTGAGGAGTAACTTATAAGTAAGAATACCCATCCTTGAACATTCCAGATTGCAATGGTTATGTGACAGAGTTTTCCTTTCTAAATATGCATACAGATTGTGTTTGAACTCAACATTTCAGTTGGATATAAGGCATTAACATAAGAAAATAAGAAATAGGAGCAGGAGTAGGTCATATGGTCCCTCGAACTTGCTCCACCATTTAATACAATCATGGCTGATCTGATCATGTACTCAGCTCCACTTTCCTGCCCGCTCCCCATAACCCCTTATTCGCTTATTGTTTAAGAAACTGTCTATCTCTGTCTTAAATTTATTCAATATCCCAGCTTCCACAACTCTCTGAGGCAGCGAATTACACAGATTTACAACCCTCTGAGAGATGAAATTCCTCCTCATCTCAGTTTTAAATGGGCGACCCCTTATTCTAAGATTATGCCTTCTAGTCTTCACTATCAGTAGAAACATCCTCTCTGCATCCACCTTGTCAAGCCCCCTCATAATCTTATAAGTTTCGATAAGGTAACCTCTCATT
The DNA here is from genome assembly GCF_044704955.1 of Pristiophorus japonicus. Lineage (NCBI taxonomy): Eukaryota > Metazoa > Chordata > Chondrichthyes > Pristiophoridae > Pristiophorus > Pristiophorus japonicus. Next base: position 91,451,406 of record NC_091993.1, on the reverse strand, counting down.
CTTCTGAATTCCAATGTGTAGAGGCCCAACCTACTCATCTTTCCTCATAAGTCAACCCCCTCATCTCCGGAATCAAATTAGTGAACCTTCTCTGAACCCCCATCCAAAGCAAGTATATCCTTTCATAAATATTTCAGGTGCGGCCTCACCAATACCCTGTATAACTGTAGCAAGACTTCCCGGCTTTATACTCCATGCCTTTGCAATAAAGGCCAAGATTCCATTGGACTTCCTGGTCACTTGTTGTACCTGCTTACTTCCAGTTGTCGGGTTTATTCTGTAATATGTAATTTTCGTTAGCGTTGAACATTATACTGAAAACCAGTAGTTTCTAGTAATATACATTAGATATTTATATCCAATTGGTTCCGACTGTGTTAAGTGTTAAGTATTTGATGCAATGAAATAAAATGATATTAGTTATAAAAATAGGCACATTTAAAGGTAACCATCACATTTCATGACAAACGTTAGGCTAGATTCTTCCAATGGGAAGAGTTGTTACTATTTCTCCAGGAATATAACTTGGTGGCAATAGTGTCCAATAGTAAAATGACTTTCCAGTTGGAATTTGCATCGGTTTTAATGCATTATTGTTCACACGGATAAAACGATTAATTTTGGAAACAAAGTCCATGAAGTCAACACATTCTGCATCAAGGACGGAGGTCAGAGGAGGTGGTTTCTGATGTTGAATAATTTGGAGCTGTTCTTGCTCTCATAATAGGGACAATTCCTCATGCTGCTTATACTTTCAACTTTAATTCATATTTTAGTCGCGGAGCCAGAGAACCAGTATAGACTTCGTATATTTTTTTAAATGAGGAAAATGTTCTTAAAATTTAAATTCAAAGTCTCTTAATTCAAATTATTTGATAATTTAATATTTTAGCATTAAAATCGTACTTTGCTACCTTGTCTTGATTAATTCAAATTATTGGATAACTGTATTGTTTAATGCAAACAAAATAGCATTATCAGGAGCAGATCAAAAATGAAAGGAAATCTGCTGCATCCCTGAGCTAGTCCAGCATCTCCCTTCATAGTTTGCCATTGATTCCGCACCCTGAGAGAGATTGAATCCTAAACAACTACACATAAGGAAGTCTTCAATTGCATGTTTCTGCCATTAGTATGAAGCTCATTGCATTAGTCTTTAACATATTTCGCCAAAAGGTTATTAAAATGTGAATATAGTTCACTGCAGACTTAAGCACTTCACATATTTGTAAATAATGCAAAATAATTAGTCTGATGCCAGAAACGTATTAAGCTAATCATACCACATTAGGAGTGAGCATCTTTGCTATATATCTGTTGGCTGATTTGAAAATAATTCACAGAAATGGATTTGCATTTTAAATACTGCATCTCAGATAAACAAAGCCACATTAAAAAAACAAGCAAAATAAATCCTATAAATCATGAATTCGGTTAAAGTAATATGAAGAGAGTTAAGCTTAATTTACTTTGATCATGGTGATGCACAGTTGTGAAATTGCCATTCATTAAATCTATTCAGTGGCACAGGAGGAAGGCACAATAATTAACAAATTATATATTTAGCTGATTTTGTACAAAAAGTTATCTTTGCAAATGGCTGAGCAGCATTTCTATTTCTACCATGCAACTTTGCTACATGCTTGTCAGACTTCTTTACTTCAGAGGGTTGATTTCCCATGTTCAGCGGCCATGCACACCTGGAAATTGTGGGCGTACCGAGCTTGATTCTCTTTCTGTTAAAATCAATGGACTGAACATCAAGGACAGCAGGGCTGCAATATCCTAATGTGTACTGTTAACAGGCAAGGCTCCCTGCTGGCAGCACAAGCTTCGAAAATTAAGCTTAATTTACAAACTTAACTCAAATGAGACATTAATGCGCCAAATTTTTTCTACACAATCTTTGCAGCTGGACATGCTAATCAATCCATGTTGAATTCTTCATGCCACTATCTTAACAAAATAATCAACCCACACAAAATAACCGCAAAGTACAATTTCATTCCGTAAAAAGGTAGGAAGTGCGGGCTGGGGATTTCTGGTCTCAAAATATTGTAAAATGTATTGATGAACTCAGTTTCTCCTGACATCCCTTATCTCCTCTCCTTATGTAGGTTTTGATACGAATCTCAATGAATCAAGGCTGCAAAAATTATAGAATCATATAATCATAGAAATTACAACACAGACGGAGGCCATTCGGCCCATCATGTCTTTTCTGGTTGTAAAAGAGCTATCCAGCCTAATCCCACTTTCCAGTTCTTGGTCTGTAGCCTTGCAGTTTGTGGCATTTCAAGTGCATGTCCAAGTGTGGTGAGGGTTTCTGCCTCTACCATCCTTTCAGACAGTGAGTTTGAGGTGAAAAAAGTTCTCCTCAACTCCCCTGTAATCTTTCTACCAATTACTTTAAAACTATGCCCCTGGTTATTGACCTCTCTGCTAAGGGAAACAAGTGATTCCTATCCACTCTATCTAGGCCCCTCATAATTCTATATGCCTCAATTAAGTCTCCCATCAGCCTCCTCTGTTCCAAAGAAAATAGCCCCAGCCTATCCAATTTTTCCTCATAACTAAAATTCTCCTGACAACATCTTCGTAAATCTCCTCTGTACCCTCTCTCGTGCAATCATATATTTCCTGTAATGTGGTGACCGGAACTGTATGCTGTACTCTAGCTGTAGCCTAACTAGTGTTTTATACAATTGTAGCATAACCTCTCTGCTCTTATATTTTATGCCTCGGCTAATAAAGGAAAGTATTCGGTATACCCTCTTGACCACCTTATCTACCTGTTCAGCTACCTTCAGGGATCTATGGTCAAGCACTCCAAGGTCCCTCTGTTCCTCTATATTTCTCGGTATCCTACAATTTATTGTGTATTTCCTTGCCGTGTTAGCCCTCCCCAAGTGCATTACTTTACATTTCTCCAGATTGAATTCCATTTGCCACTTTTCTGCTCAACTGACCATTCCATTGATATCTTCCTGCAGCCTACAGCTTTCTTCCTCACCATCAACCACATGGTCAATTTTTGTATAATCTGCAAACTTTTTAATCATGCCCCCTTCATTGAAGTCTAAATCATTGATGTATACCACAAAAAGCAAGGGAGCTATTACTGATCCCTGTGAAACCCCACTGGAAACAGCCTTTCAATCACAAAAATGCCTGTTGACCATTCCCTTTGTTTCCTATCACTGAGTTAACTTTGGATACAACTTGCCACTTTTCCTTGGATCCCTTGGGCTTTTAAATTTTTTTGATCAATCTGCCATGTGGGACCTGGTCAAAGGCCTTGCTAAAATCCATGTAGACTACATCAAATGTGCTACCCTCACTGACCCTCCTCATTACCTCCTCAATAAATTCAATCAAGTTAGTCAGACATGACCTTCCCTTAACAAATCCTTGCTGACTGCCCTTAATTAATCTTTGATTTTCTAAATGGTGATTTATTCTGTCTCTCAATTTTTTCCAATAATTTTCTCACCACCGAGGTTAGGCTGACTGGCCTGTAATTACTCGGTCGATACCTTTCTCCCTTTTTAAACAACGGCATAATGTTAGCAGTCCACCAGTTCTCCAGTACCACGCCTGTAGCCAAGGAGGTTTGGAAATAAATGTAAAATACAGAGGACTTGGGGTTGGGGGCCAAGGATCCATCAAGAATGGGGTTCAGCACAATTGTGTTGCTGGAACTGAGGTGATGGGGGATATCCTGTGCCTTAGACAGCTATGTCTAAATACAGACTGCCATGCCTCTGATACATTAGACAAAGGGACAGAAATCACAAGTACAGTTGTCAGTCAGGTTCCAAATGGGCTTTGAATAGTTGGGGCAGGAGGGTGCCGAAAATATTTGGTGCACCAGGGACCAGGGACTGGAAAATATCTGTGGAGATGTCTGGAAAATGCTTGAGGGGGAAGGGGTCAAGAGATACTTGGAGAGATTAACCCGGTGCTTCTTAAAAGTGTATGGCATCACAGGAAGAGGCAGGCAATCTGGGCAACCAGAGTGAAGAAATTAGTAACTTCCCAGAGCCAAAGCTGCACATCCTCGTAACAGAGGAGTTGTTTGGGCAAGAGTGCCACCAAGAATGCAGTACGCGCTTTGTGGAGGCAGATAGCTGCGGCAGTAAGTGTCACCTCCTTGATCTCGGGCTCCTATGCACTGCTGATAGAAGTTTAACAACCTCAGCTGAGTAGCCAAGGTAAGTAGGTGACAAGATACAGGACTAAGCTGCCCACACAGCTGTAGCATTGATGCAGGTGGGTGAAGAAGCCTTCAGGTTTCAAAAGCCATAGTACGAGGCCCAGCTCAGTCCCAAGAGGCTTGTGATACAACAGCACAGCTATGCAACACTGGCATCTCTGGCATCATCTAGATATCACCTAGATAGGTTTAGAAAAAGCCAAGATGCCCAAGGGGTAGGTGCAATAGTAAGAAGAAGCACTTGCTGTAAATAAACACAGAAACACAGAAAATAGGTGCAGGAGTAGGCCATTCGGCCCTTCGAGCCTGCACCACCATTCAATATGATCATGGCTGATCATTCAAACTCAGTACCCCTTTCCTGCTTTCTCTCCATACCCCTTGATCCCTTTAGCCATCAGGGCCATATCTAACTCCCTCTTGAATATATCTAACAAACTGGCATCAACAACTCTCTGCGGTAGAGAATTCCACAGGTTAACAACTCTCTGAGTGAAGAAGTTTCTCCTCATCTCAGTCCTAAATGGCTTACTCCTTATCCTTAGACTGTGACCCCTGGGTCTGGAACTCCCCAACATCGGAAACATTCTTCTTGCATCTAACCTGTCCAGTCCCGTCAGAATTTTATATGTTTCTACGAGATCCCCTCTCATTCTTCTAAACTCCAGTGGATACAAGCCCAGTTGATTCAGTCTCTGCTCATATGTCAGTCCTGCCATCCCAGGAATCCGTCTGGTGAACCTTCGCTGCACTCCCTCAATAGCAAGAACGTCCTTCCTCAGATTAGGAGACCAAAACTGAACACAATATTCCAGGTGAGGCCTCACCAAGGCCCTGTACAACTGCAGTAAGACCTCCCTGCTCCTATACTCAAATCCCCTAGCTATGAAGGCCAACATGCCATTTGCCTTCTTCATCGCCTGCTGTACCTGCATGCCAACCTTCAATGACTGATATAAACGTGTGCACAGTAAAATCACTTTATGATATGGAGTCCAGTGTTCTGAATGGTGTCTGTTATTTGTATTTGTGAGGATATGTGGAGGTCAGCTTGCAAGTGGAGACAGAGTTCCTTCTATGCCTCATTCCAGAACCACTTCTTCCTTGAGCAGACCTCTTTTGAGACATCATCGAGGGAGTGGCATGGTCTGGAGACCATGGTGGAATGGAATCTCCTTGATGGCCTTCTCTTTTGTTGTAGCCTTATCCTGCATGCCTCTCTCATCCCCTCACATTCCTCCTCCTGTTCAGACTTCATGTCTGAAATTGCTGAAAATCAGCTAACAGTATCATTTCTTAATTGCATAGCTGAGGACTGATCTTTCCAACCGGTTCCGTCACAGCTGATGTTTCAGACAAGGTTTGTGGACATTCAAAGCCTGTGAACTCAAACACTTCCTGGGTTGACACATCATGTAGGTAACTTCCCTCCTTTCTACAGGCTTAACTTAAGTCAGCTGCAACTCTGGTGTAATTGGTGGAATTACTGGGACAACAGACAACACACCACTTGGGAGGAGAGTTTGGGGGCTGGGGGGGCGGGGTGGGGTAAGGGGAACAGCTGCCAATTCTATCAGCATTTTAGAATGGGTAGAACTCTGGCATATCTGACGTAAGCCCCAAATTCCGGCTCCCTATACCAGAATTGCATCAATTTTGCCCTCCAAAACTCTCAGTATTTTGGGCCCAGAAACCTTTGCACACTGCTCCAACACAGATCTCACATTCACTGAAACATACTTCCTGCAAACAAAACAAGCTTTCAATATTTCTCGTTTCCTCCCCCTCCTCTCACCTGCTTCTCTAAATTTCCAGAAACATATTCCACATTCCACAAACCATTGATTGAAGTCAGATGTATAATTTAGCCCCGAAAGTGCATGGGGCCACTTTGGTAGCATAGATGTCAGGGAAAATCGATGGGCATCTCTGCTCCTTACCTTGCCGAAGAGTTGAGGGAGGGGCTCTAATTACCATTTCAGTGGCAGAGGGCTGGGCCACTATGGGTGCACACCAGAACAGGGAGTATGGGAAATATGACGCTACCAACACCACCAATACGGTATGTCATTTTCTGAAGTGCCAATCAGCCTCCTTTCTAAAGGGGCTGATTTAACTCTGGGTCTTGGTCCAACCTCCAACACCTCCGCTGCCATCCAAACAGAAGTATACCTGGAACGCACTTTTGGGGACTTGACTTGTGGAGTGTGTTTCTCTGAGTGCCAGCAGGAATGGAGTTTTGAAATCTGGGAGATGTGTATTGCAATAATTTGCAAAGACAACCAATTATTTCATCACAAGCTCTTCTCACATTGAGACTGTGTCAGTTCAGATTCTAGGAGAATTACATTTGTGAGCCAAACCCCTGAGTTAACACTGTTTGATCAAGCACACTTATCCTAGCACCAATCTACGTTTTGTGATTCTACATATCTGGTGGCAGATTAAGAGGGCTGGATTTAACAATGTAAACCCCTAGAGCTTGCTCATGAATGCTAGGATCCCAGATTTTAAACTGAAATGGCACCATTATAAAGCAGCTTCAGAGAAGAACAGGCTGTACTGATGTTGCTTCATGTTGAGTAATGAAAGATAATTGTTTCTAATGATTTAAGAGATTATGCAGAACATTGACCTCATTACATAACCAGAAAAACTTTTGTTCAGTTTCTTCTCTTCTTTATGCCTTTCATTTTGCAGTACATTTAGTCCCTGCTGCATGAACTACATTAAAGCGAAATAACTGAGCCATTCTCTCAATGTAATTTGAGGAAAAGCTAGCCTAGAAGCATTAAAATGAAACAGCGAGTCTCACAAAACACTGCTAAATAATATCCAATTACAAAAGCCTATTTCATACTGGTAACTTTGCCAGATTATTAAAAAAGCTTCCTTTATGTATATCAGAAAACATTTGTTCATTATCTAAATTTACTTGTATATCGGAAGAAAGATCTTATTGTCTAAACAAGGAAATCTTTAGATAGAATATATCACACAGTTCTAATTCTCAATTGTGTCCATTACTTCCCTTCGTGTTACGTTTGGATCAATTTGGGTTAATTATATTAAGAGGCTCGAGCAACATCTGACACCTGTAAATGACCTTAATTGGAGTCAGTGGTTACTTACATATATGGTAGCCTCCATATATTGAAGCCCTTTATCATGCCACTCATTCTGTTGGGAGCTATATGTTAAGACTTTTCATAGGGGCTCATGTAGTCTCTCATCCTATCATCTTTCACTAAATGTGCCAGAGGAAGCTGAGCCAGGCTCAAGGCACCTCAAGCCTGATGGCGCTTCATGCCACACCATCAATCACTCTATTTGTCCTAAGCGGTAACTCAAATACATTCACTAGAGGAGATTTAGGTTGTGAGGTAGAACAAAGTGTATTGTGTGAGACGCTGAGCACAACTGAATACATGCAGTCAGTGGTAGGAAAGCAGGAGCGGGAATCTGGTAATTGGAGGGGCAGTTCATGTTCCTTCTCAGCTCATAAGCCCAGGAATCTCAACTTAAGGTGACATGCTTTCAAAAGAAGGATCCTTTCCAAGCATCATGCATTCGTACCATCTTTGGGGACTGTGCCAAATAACCTGCTGGAGATGGTGGTTCACATGGAGGAGTCTGCTAGCCACATATGACCCACTTTGCATAACGGTTTTGTTACACTGCAATACATCGTGGAACATGTGATAGCTCAGGGAATATCTATAATGCAGACCCCCTCACCAGTCACCCTGAGGCCAGTCAATGATTTGCTTACAAATGCTCAGACTACTGCCAAAGAGGCTGGGTTCAAGGATGCAATGGGTTATCTCTTCTGCTTTGAACAGGCTTAGGGATCATCTAGAGACAACTGTGAGGCAGGGTTTCATTAATCTCATTGGTCCCATTAGTTTTACAGTGATGCTAATCAGTGACCACCGTAAAGCACTACCTACCAGTAACGCATGAATGGAATGGGCCTGAATAATGAAGCTATCCCTCAGGTAAGCAACACATCCAGTCTCTCCAACGAGCCTGTTCCAATGGCTGGCCATGTCAGAAAAAAAACCAGAGGATCAGGCTGCTCATACAGTAACATAGGTGGTCGAGCCTACAACTTGTCCATTTTGGGATTCCGCTCCAAGATGTGAGAGCCACCTTGCACACTCAGCAACTAGTCCCATCCTGTAATCCTGTCAATTAGATTACAGCTAAATGAAGTATAGAGGGTTGCACAAACTTGGCTTGTATTCATTTGAGTATAGAAAATTGATGGGGGTGATCTGATTGAGGTGTGTAAAATGTTAAAAAGATTCTATAAGGTAGATACAAAGGGCTCAATTTTCCCCAGTGATTTGCGCCGTTTTTTTTGGAGCAGGTTACTTTTTCTGGCCTAACTTAAAAATCCCCAGTTTCCCCAATCAATTTGCACCAGCGTAACTCAGTTAGTTATGAATTTTTTAAGTCATTTTTTTTCAGCCAAAGGGGGCGTAACCAGCCACCTATGCCACTTCTGGCCATTTAGGGAAGTTTGGCCAGCTGAGAGTTACTCCAGTTCTGATTAGGCCAGCGTATGTGGGCTGTCCTGAAAATCCTTCCCTCGAGTTAAGGAAATTGGCGCAGGTAAGGAAAGCGGCGTAGCAGATGCCTGGACACACTGAAAGAATTGAAAAGCACATAGCAGCAACTTACCTCCAACCCCACCCGAAGGCTGTCCGGTCCCATTCTCGGTCCCCACACACAGGAAGGCTGTCCTTGGGGGGAGGGGCGGGGGGAAGAGAAGCGAGAGCGAGAGAGAGACGGACGGACCGGACAGCCTTCGGGTGGGTTTGGAGGTAAGGTGGTGCTATGTGTTTTTCAATTCTTTCAGTGTGTTGCGAGGTGGCTGTATGCTTCGCTTTGCAGCCTCAGGGCTCCACCCCCCTCGGGTTAGGCCACGCCAAAATGAAGCGATCCAACGGAGAAACTTACAACACTTTTTTTTGCCGTACTTGGTCCTCAAAAAATCAGGCGTAACTCTTCAAGTACGTCAAAAAAATGTTTTGGGGAAAATTGAACCCAATGAAATTATTTTCTCTTTGATGGAAATCAAGAACACTGGGACATTAATCTTAAAATTAAAGCTAAGCCATTTTGGAAAGAAATCAGGAAGCACTTTAAAATTCTCTCCTGCAAAAGGCTGTGGATGTTTGGACAATTGGAGCTTTCAAGACTGAGATCTTGAAATGGGGCCTCATACAGGCATTCGGCCCCTTATTGAAAAGCATGCGGACACTGGACACCTAACTTTATGGGCTAAAAATTCGATAGCGGTAAAAACTTGCTGGTGCCACCATGGGCTGTTGTTAACGGCCACCGAAAATAACGGCCCTGGCAGGACCTGTAAATTGGCACTGGTGGCTAATTAACTTTAGCCCAGTGCTAAATTTACACTGCAACGCTGTTCTGGTGATGATTACCCTGGCAGGAGGCCACAATGTAGCTTGGCCATAACGCCATTGCAGCAAGAACAGCCTTCTGTTAAAACGAGGCTGTTATTTCAGAAAGCAGTTCGGTCTCTTAAAGGGGAACTGCCTTTTGAAATGAAAAGAATACAAATCATGTAAAAATAGACAGTTTTTAGCCCTTACAAATCAACTACCTTCTGGAAAAAAATTAACATTTTAAAAAATTCCCAAATTTGAGTCTTCAGCTCTTAAAGCTGAATTCCCTTCTGCACCTAAAAAATTAGGAAAAGTGCTTCAACACTAACACAAATGGTTCAGCTAGACAAGGAAAGGGCACCCAAGGTCTCGCACGCAACATACCAGCTTTGTGCAGGGAGTCAACACTGCAAGACAGTTCCTCTACCTAGAAAGAATGACCTGCTGGCTCCAGTGCCCAAAGATGCTTCATGACCTCAGACCACTGGTCAAGGTCAGGGAATGCATCTTCAAAAGCCATCTCTGACCAATTGCACCACTTGCCTCACACACTTCTCAATGCATAACTCCCCCCTCTGGTCACTGGTACCATAGATGGATGATTCCATTCCAAATATCCCGGCCAGAAAGGGGCTGCCTGGGTTGCATCTTTCCATCTGCTTCCTCCTCTTCTGCTTCCTACTCTTCTGTGTCTTCCTCTTCTGTATCTTCTTCTTCTGCATCTTCCTCATCTGCATCTTCCTCATCTGCACCTTCCTCTTCCCTTTGTGAGCGGATGTTGTAAATCTGAAATAAAAGCATAAAATACTGGAAATACTCAGTCGGTCAGGCAGCATCACAACCTGAGACATGAACACTGTTTCTCCCTCCATGCATGCTGTTTGACCTGCTGAATATTTCCAGCATTTTCTCTCTTCTCAGATGCCTTCCTTTATCATTCGAGGCTTTGCAAGCATCCAGCAGCACTCCCTGCACACTTTAAGAACTTGTAACATGTGTTGCACCAAGCCACTATTTCAATAACATTTATAAAATTCCAGTCCTGAAGCTTAAATGTAAATTTGCCTGAAAGATGTGTGTGTTCCTTTAAGAAGTGCTGCCAGCATCTTGTCAGTCTGTTGAACAGTCGCTATTCAGGGCGAGCTTAAGACCCAGCGCTGAACTCAGCGCTTAGGTCGAGGTTCGCAGATAGTGACATTAACCGCTCTCTTCATTCACATCTCCAGGGCCAGCAAAAGTCCTCATCAAAATGGAGTCCGCTGAGTCCCGCGCCAGAGATGGATGCTAGAATGGCGGCAGCCATTTTCGCCATAATTCGCTAACAGGTGGCGCTAAGGTAGGGAATTTCTAGGTTTTTATTTCTTCCAAATATGGCAGGTGGTGCACTTTCGGCTGGAAATGTGCTCGCATTTCCTGCCTATTATATTGGGGCCTTAGTAGATCAATTACCACCTGAATAACGGATGCCGTGCAGTCGCATTTATAAGCCATTGCCTCCACTACTTATGCTGTTCTGCTTCTCATAGGCTTTGCGAAAAATAAAATCTCCCATTATAACCAAGATGTAGCAAATGGAGAAATAATCTCAGAGAGGCAATTTTAGTTGTCACTAAGTCAAGTTGTGGTTTATTTCAAACTTCAAATAAATATAAACATTTGGATTAAAAAACAGTAAAATTCAGCCATAACAGTGATCTATGTTACATGCACTGTAAAAAAAATCCATACTCCTTTCAAAATACATTTTCCTAGCACAATACATTATATTTTCTGGAAGAAATCTGATCGGGTTTTTAATCATACCTACTGAGCAATGGGATGGTAAAAAATAAAGGTCAGAACTGAACATTTTCCCTTTTATATTAGAGAGCATGGGCTGGATTTTGCAGGGGTAGGGGTAGGTGGAGGTCGGGGAGGTTGTCAGCGGGTGTGATTGGTGGCGAGTCAGGAGGGACTGTGTTTATTTTTCCCAGCGGGTCATATCCCGCTGAGAATACGGATTTACCAAATGTCTGGTCTTTCAGCACCGAGCAGCAGGAAGGCAATTATAATCATTAAGGGCTTGTTTACAGCCATTTAGTAATGGCTTATTTCCCAGCTTTTTAAAATTTGACAGGTCATCCTCCAGTTTCCCGCTGTGCATAGACCATGCTTGTGATGTTGAGGCGGGAGATCAGTGGCCATTGAATCAGCTGATGAGTTGACAGATTAAAATGTCAAGTCAAAGCACCCAGCTGATTGATAAATGTTCCCTTCATCACTAGCTTCTCTAAACTGCATTTCCACTGCAGATTTAAAATGCTGCAAGTCTTTACACAAATCTCCATCCAATCTGACCTGAGTACCTCTCCCACCATTGACAGATCCCTTCTGTCATCTCTACTTCACCTGCCATCCTTTCCATCAGCATGGGTGCCCTTTGAAACTCTCTCAGCTTGGTCCTCAGAATCCCACCATGACCATCCCCAATACCAGCAGCACCAGGCACACCTGCAGCACCAACAACAACACCAGCCTTCTCCACAAACAACTGATGCTGCACAGGACATAGGGCATTAGCACCCAACCACATTGCTGCCCCAGAGGCCAGGAATGGCCAGATTTATTTCACTTGCTGTACACCCTGGCTGCCACATGATGCACCAAATTGGCACCACCCTACACCAACAGCATAAAAGCATCCCTACAATAGCCAAACCATTCCTTTCACACTCACTACCATTGTGGAGGGTATTGTTATATCTTACATTTCACTGCAACTCACTAAGCCAATTCCAAAGGTGCACACAGATCTGTCCAAGGATGCAAAATGTTGAAAAAATAGGTTTTAATGTTTGACACCACATTAACAAAAACTTTACATGAACATTGCATAAAACACCCATGTGTCTACCCATGTGTGTTGTTAGTTGGTATGTTTGCACTAGGATGAGGGTGAGTGTTAGGGTGGCTAGTGAGATAGGGATGTGATAATGTAGATAGAGAGGGATAGGTGGAGGTGCAAGGTAAGTTGGTGTGAGTAAGGATGTGCAGGAGTAGGGTTGGGATGGCAGAGTGATGGGGATGCGCTGAGAGGCACAGCAGGATGAGGTTAAGTGTGGCTTTATACTAACATTTCATGATCTATTGAGATCATTGAAACATTTGCAGCACTGCACCCAGGTCCTCTTGACCACATCCCTGCTTGTGCCCTCCTCTGCAATGTGCAAACAGTTGTGTTGAGCTCCTGGGGAGAACTCATCCGCACATGGGAAGTGAAGAAGACCTCCCTGTGTGCAGTGACCCCCTCCATAAGCATATGGAGGGAGTCATGGGAGTAGCTGGGTGCAGCCCTGCACCTCTGTGCAGTGCTTGTCAGTGTGTGCTGTACCTCAATGCAGTAGAACACTGACAGCACAAATGTCAGAAGAAAGTTGGCCATTGTCCCTTTAAGGAAACCGGCTGATGACACGTCATCAAATTACGTCCTCTAATTGACCGGAAAACACACTGGGCGGGCTTATCAAGCCCAATCAAGGGAAATTCATTTCAGAGGCCGGGATGGAACCAGCAGCGGTGTTGGGACCCACCACTAATGTCGCCCATCCCGCGAGGTTAGTAAAATGCAGCCCGATGCATCTGCCAAAGGAAAGAGCAATTACCAGCTGGAAGCTATATTTCGTCAAGTTAGTATTTAAACACTAACTCAATGTTTCCTTTCCGAACAGAATTACCCCCATCCATTCTCACAGTTACCCAAAACCATTGCGCAGTTTTACAATAAAAGCTACTGATGGAGACCAAAGCACCTCGGATAACAACTCCAGAATGAGAGGGTGCAACTATGAGGAAAGACTAAACTGGCTCGGACTCTTTTCTCTAGAAAAGAGAAGACTGAGAGATGACCTTTAAAATTATGAAGGGGTTCCATAGGCTCGATGTAGAGAAAATATTTACTAATAAATCCAATAAGGAATTCAAGAGAAACTTCTTTACTCAGATTGGTGAGAATGTGGAACCATATGGAGTGGTTGAGGTGAATAGCATAGATATATTTAAGGAGAAGCTAGATAAATAGATGAAAGAGAATGGGATAGAAGGATATGTTGCTCGGGTGAGATGAAATAAATAGAGTGGAAGGCCTGTGTGGAGTTTAAAAACAGATAGATTGGTTGTGCTGACTGGCCTGTATATGGGCTGTAAATTCTCTGTAATACCCAGAGATGTTAAAGACCAACAAATATCAAGTATGATTTTACATGAAGTCATTCCACATACACTATTATTGAGAGGAGTGGGAATGTTACTGACAGTAATTGAAATCAAGTCAGACAAAAAAAAGGACTTTTAGGTCCAAGCACATCAGCTAAGCTTTTGAGAGCATAATGGTAACAGTGGCTCCTGTCTTGTTATGTAGGCAATTGTTTACTTGTCTCGCTTCTGAAGCACTTATCTGTTCTGGCATCTGACTCTCAGAAGCTCTACAGTGAAAGTGAATCACAGCCAACCTTGAGTTCAGTTCAACAGCTTTACTACATTTCTATCACAATTGACTGTCAGTAACTTTCACTATAATGCTGACAGTTTGAAGGGCACACAAGTCATGAGTGAAATGCAAGCCATCAATGTTCTGTCAAACTATTGTGATAAAAATAAACATTCAAAGTTATTCATGAATAGGGCAAAGAGGTGATCACAAAGGGGTGGCTGTATAACATCAATGGCATCCTTCAAAAACATTTTAACAAGCCTGCCCATTTTCAGCTTTCTTTATATAAACATGTAATAGAATTCCATCAACCACTGTGTTATATTGAGGGCTGACGTGCAAATTCAGCTCAGCAAAGTGAATCAAGCAAAAATAAGAGACTGAAGTTTCTTGAAAGCAGACCATTTAACAATCGAATGCAGAAGTGCTTTACAACTCTAGATAGATCATCAAAATATGTCAGTTTAGTAGTAAATTTTAAATATTTTGAATTATAGGCAGTTGTAAAACCAGCTTCTGTCAGAAAGTAACTTTATGTATTTTGTGTTATAAATTTGGTTTTGTGATTTATAAAATTAGATCCTACAGTTTTTGAAGTCTCGTAAAATGATGATAGATTTTCATATAAGAACATAAGAATATAAGAAATAGGAGCAGGAGTAGGCCATCTGGCCCCTCGAGTCTGTTCCGCCATTCAATAAGATCATGACTGATCCGATCATGGACTCAGCTCCACTTCCCTGCCCGCTCCTCATAACTCTTTACTCCCTTATCGCTCAAAAATCTGTCTATCTCTGCCTTAAATATATTCAATGACCCAGCCTCCACAGCTCTCTGGGGCAGAGAATTCCACAGATTTACAACCCTCTGAGAGAAGAAATTCCTCCTCATTTCAGTTTAAAATGGGTGACCCCTTATTCTAAAACTATACCCCCTAGTTCTAGATTCCCCCATGAGTGGAAACATCCTCTCTGCTTCTACCTTGTCGAGCCCCCTTATTATCTTATAAATTTCAATAAGATCACCTCTCATTCTTCTGAACTCCAATGTGTATAGGCCGAATTTGCTCAACCTTTCTTCATAAGTCAACCCCTTCATCCCAGGAATCAACCGAGTGAACCTTCTCTGAACTGCCTCCAATGCAAATATATCCCTCCTTAAATAAAGAGACCAAAACTGTATGGCCTCACCAATACTCTGTACAGTTGTAGCAGGACTTCTCTGCTGTTATACTCTATCTCCCTTGCAATAACGGACAACATTCCATTTGCCTTCCTGATTACTTGCTGTACCTGCATACTTACATTTTGTGTTTCATGCCCCCAGGGCCCTCTGTACTGCAGCATTTTGTAATTTTTCTCCATTTACCGTATATACTCGCGTATCCTGCGATCTCGCGTATCATGCGACCCCTAAATTTTCGTCCCCAAAACATGATTTTACCATATATCTCATGTATCATGCGAGCCACTTTTTTGAGATCGAATACAGACCTTAACATGAAACATCGAGTGGATTCTGCTGTGAAAGTTGTTTGCAAATCGAACACCGATATAGCAATCATTCCAGCTGGCTTGACTAGCGTCGTTCAGCCACAGCCTCTACTGTGTTTGCGGGTAAAAGAAGCATGGGCTGAGATAGATGGAGCCTCTAATAATGCAGCAAACTTCAGAGGGAGTTGTGGGTGGCGATCTCTAGACCACAGCAAAGATACAGTACAAGCGACAATAGAGGCTGCAATCCAGCCCAGGAGATACCTGCCGAGATTCAGCGTGGATACGGTCTGCTTAACAGTCTAATCTTGGCCAGCACTTCACACCCGCAAATTTTGTATCTCGCGTATCATGCGACCCCCCAAATTTAGGTTACAATTTAGGTCTTCAAAAGTCGCATGATACGCGAGTATATACGGTAATTAATAATTTGCTTTTTAATTTTTTCTGCCAAAGTGGATAACCTCACATTTTCCCACATTGTACTCCATCTGCCAAATTTTTGCCCACTCACTTAGCCTGTCTATATCCCTTTGCAGATTTTTTGTGTCCTCCTCACAACTTGCTTTCTCACCCATCGTTGTATCATCAGCAAACTTCGTTACATTACACTCGGTCCCTTCATCCAAGTCATTAACATAGATTGTAAACTTCTGCTGACATAATTAAAACACAACTGATGTCAAATTCCTTTAAAAATTATACTAAATTTTAATATCTCTGTAGCATCATATGTCATTATTTACACATTATCCTTCATTCTATGCTGTGTGCACATACAAGAAAAAATATAGGAAAGGTAACAAGTTCACATTTTATAAATCTGGATCTCTTTGCTTCCAACAGCTCTGGATGCTGGGTCTATTGAAACTTTCAAGACTAATATCGTTAGATTTTTGTTAGATAAGAGTATCGAGAGATATTGAGCAGAGGTGGGTAAATGGAGTTGAGGTTTAGGTCAGCCATGATCTAACTGAAAGATGGAACAGACTCGAGGGCCTGAATGGCCTACTCCTGGCTCTATGTACAGGATAACCTATTTTAAATGATGACAACATCAAACCTCACAGTCCTCGTATTAGACTACTGGATTCTGAACTTAAAGGTACTGATATTTACGGGGGAGCAGTTATGGACAGGAAACCCAGAAGTACAGGTTCACTTACATTCTGTAATTTCCAAACTGTAGGACATCTTTTAAATCTTTTGTCCAGCCAGCCTGATTAAACCGTCAGATTAATAGTCTGGCTGCTTATCAGGCGGGAAAGCCTGTAGCAGAACAAAACAGCAGAGAAGCAGGCAGGGAGGCAGGGAGTGATTGCAGTCAGGTGGGGTTGAGGGGGGGGTGAAGTGGGGGGAGCGACATCATGGGTTGGGGCAAGCAACATCGTGGGCGGGGCGGGACGGAGCGAGCAGGATGGTGGGCGGGGATCCAATCGTGGGCAGTGGGTGTGGTGGGGGAGCAGACAGACCGCAAGGGCATTTACAGGTAAACCTGTTGGTCCAGGGGAAACACTTGGCCCATAAGCAATGCTAAAAGGTACTTACCTTATGGATCCAGCCCTTCTCGCCTCCTTTTACCTTCCAGATTTCCCATGGTCAGAGAAACCCAACCAGCATAGATTAAAAATTAAATCACTGCTGAAATAAAGGCACACAGTCTCCTTAAAAGGTTTCAACGACCGAGGCCTCCTGATAGTGGATTGGTTGCCCGCCCTTCATCCTGCCTCTGTTAAAACTGAAAGCGGGTGGGTTTGAGGCCGGTTGGATTCCTGTTTCAGGTTTTTAACATTTTAACTTCCCTACAGAGTCAAACCCACCCCTTTTGGGGGTTTAAAAAGACCCCCAAAGAAATTTTCATATTTACATTTCTGTCTTCATTGATATTTACACTTGGCATTAAAATATAGGAGTGAATTTCTGGTGTGAGAAACATCTGGAAAAAAAGTCCCCCTCCACATACAATTAAAGACCTCTGTGAGATAATCAAATAGTTATTTTACTGTCTGTTACAACTAGAGTAAAGGATCATTTGCACAATTGAGCATACCCTTCCTGTAAACCAAAATATAACCTTAAGTGCAAAGTAATCTGGGAGGAGGTGGCATGATGCAGGATGAAGAATACTTTGACAGATCACACATCTCAGGCTTCAAGCTACGAATCAAATTAACGAAGTCAAATTAAACAGAAGCAAGAGCAAGCACAGCAGAGTTCAGTGGATTTTATACCTCATGGCTTTTACAAAACAATTCAAGAGAACTTTAAAAGCTCTCTGCAGTACTGTAACCAACTTGCATCCTTGATGGAACATTTTTATGTGAGAGAGAGTCCTCTGTTTGCCTTTGCCTGAGTGGTAGTACAGCGAAAGGGAACCTGCGAGCTGGGAAAAGAATGTTACACTCATACCCAGGTTGACAGCTTCTGGCGACAGAGCAGAGAAACCAAAATAGATATCAAAAACACCACGTCAGTGCCTTCAGAGCCTTTTATTCATTCCCAGATGCAAACCCAGCTACGTGTCTGATAACTAAGATTGATATTGAGATGGTACCACAGCTGCTGGTCCTTTGAAGTCAGTACAATAGTACAGGAAATAGATTATAAGTAAAGGGAAGAACTGAACCCTGATATCCGTGTTAATTAATTATAATACCTGGGTGAACTTTAAGTCCTCTGTCATTTGTTGAACATTTAGGTGAAAAACCTTCTATTTTACCCATCAGCCTTAATTTACATATTCCCTTGCATTAATTGAACTTAAAGACATACCATTTGGGGGCGGAAAGCTCCATTAGCACCTCCGGGGGGGAGCAAGACTATTTTCTCCCTGGGGAGGGGGGTGGTACCACAGAGGCGTTGTCACGGCAGCACCGCGCCCTGCAGCTGCGCCCCATGCCGGCGCGGAACCGTAAGTGACATCATCGCCGTACATGGCGACCCCTCACCAGCCCGCGCCGACCCCTTAACGCCCCGTGGGGGAAATTGCCCCACCGATCATGAGATCGGGGTCGCGAAGCTGGCAGACAGCCGCTCTCGGGGCAGTGATTAAAGGGGAGGGCGCCAGCGCCCTGAGCCGCCATATTGTTTTGTCGGCTGATTCTTGGGATGGCTCGAGCATAGCGGCCCTAGCTTGGCCTGGGCCACCATTGTGCAGCCCGGCACTCAGTCTTGGGTCCCATGCTGCCCTGGTGGCCCAGTGGTGGCCATCAGAGGCCGTGTAGGGTGTGGCAGCGGCCCTGCCCTTTAATCGAAAGGGGGGGGGTGGGGTATTGAAGCATGTCAGTGCTACGTGGAGCAGTCATGTAGCGCTTTCCTCAGTGCCCCCATAGTGCCTCGGGACAGCCCTACAGGAAGCTGAGCACTGGAGAAAGCGCTCCACTTTCTTTAATGGAAATTCATGGCCCTGGAAGATTATCGCCCCCAATCGGGTCGCGATGCAATTTCGCCCCCAGAGAGTCATGTAATCCAACAGCCAGCGTGCTCAGATGGAGCAATAAGCAAGTTTTAAGTTCTCTACAATGTTTACCAGCTAAAAACTCTCAAATAAATATTAAACATTAAGAGATTGCTTTTCCACCCTACCCTTGCACTATCCCTCCTCCCGAAAGCTGGTGCACTTTCTGCACATGCTGAACTTGACCTTGGCTGAACCTGGCTGGTGTCCAGGTTCAATTAATTACCTTGTATTGGTCAAGCATCAGGTGGGACTATCACTTCAGAACATGCTCACACCAAATAGGGGCAGGAACCTGTGCTCTCCAGGCCTGTAGCAATGTAAAGTTGGAATTACGTTTGGCAGAGAGCTAATGTTTCCAACAGCAGAATCCCTCCTCCTATCCACACAGTGCCATCCTATAACCTGAAAAAATTGTTCCATGGAAGCCACTAAACTACCTGAAAGTTACTCATTGCCCTTTACAGATCCTCCACTCTGAAGGAGTGAACAAGCTAGAAACCTCTATCTCTCAATTCACATGGATGTTGATATGGGTCCTCTCCCCTACATCCCCTCACTAACTCGGTGTAAACTGATGCACGTGGAGCATTAGACAAAGGAAAATTGGTTCCGGAGGCTTCATGTCGTGAAACCTAAAAATCACAATGACATAAATGGAAAGGTCCATGGACTCTCTTTCCCTCTCAGGAGCATAGTGGATTTCCAGAACTGACCAGAAATAGTGTAAAAATGGTTGAACACTAAAGAACTCATAGAACATTTGCTGTTATATTCTAAATAGGTAGCTGCCTCAAATTTACAAAAATAAGGAATTTAGTGAACATTTTGCTTGACGCAATTGCTAATTAATGCATTTGAATATGAATTTGTTGATGTATGTCAGGATGAATTATTCGTTAAAATAAACAGAACAATGTGACAAACATTTTCTATGACAAGTGATGGCAATGAATGTTCACTGACTTTCAGTTTCTGCTGAGGCCATCTTAGAACAAAATGTTCCTTACTTTTGTCATTAGTTGCTAATGATCCCATTCAGTACTTAAAAACTGTAAGGGCTAACTCAACTCTGTGAACCAAATAATCGTGTTAGCGAGAAATCTTTCATTTGAATAATGAAGAATAAAAAAATATAACATAGCACTATAGAGGAAAAAATGTGGTCTCAGCAAGTCCATGGGCTAGAACCTACAGTTTCTTTGCATGCTTAACGCCCACTTAACGCCCATGTTACCGCTGAAATGACGTATAACGCCCATATAGCACCCGTTTTGGCACAAAATGGAAACTGACAGGCATTTTTAGGAAACTTATCGGCGAGCGTTACTTTCCCCATGTGTGTAACGCATATTACCGCCCGCCCATTTTTTGGGGGCGGAATCATCAGAATGGGTAAAATCAACACCCATAATATCGCCCAGCGTTATTTTCCGCACGTAATTAACGTCGAGATTCAATAATACCGCCTGCCCATTTTTTTTGTCGGAAAGAGAACATTTGGTGAAACTAACGCCCAGGAGATCGCCCACTGTCATTTTCACCACCTCGCACACGTATCGCCCACAATAACGCTCACCCCAAAAAATGCCCAGAAAAAGTGGAACTGTTCTGAACTAATGCCAGCGGTGTGGCTACCATTTTTATAATTGCAGGTTGCTTCATTCAAAAGGCTGCTTCAACTTCGGGGGAGTTGCATTGACTCTGGAGTTCTACTCAGGTGAAGTGACCATCTCAACAGACATATTTTCAGACTCTGGACTATTGGGGGTTTACTGTAGGTGTATTTTAGTGAGAAAATGATTGCTTCTGATCTATCGCTATTATACTTTCAATGCAATGGGGCCAGCCATTTCTCAGCCTGCATCGATTAATATGCAGATGCTGCAGAGTGCAGATGACTCAATGTGTGATGCACATCATTATGTCCCCAATTTAAGACACGCAAGAATGAGGAGGAGGGCCAGACCGTACACACCCCACACGTACAGGGAAAAGAGGTCTTACCTCGACGTGTCCGACCACACCTGCCTTCGGAGACTGCGCTTCCACAAGGTGGTGATCAATGAAATATGTGAGCTCATCAGGCCACATATGCACCCTGCCATCAGGACATCAATGTCGGTCGAGATCAAGGTCACCGCGGCACTGTCTTTCTATGCGTCCGGTTCCTTTCGGGCCTCTGCGGTCGAGATTTGCCTTTTGTCTCACCATGCAACCCTTCGCTGCATTAGACAGGTCACAGAGGCCTTGTATGTGAGAAGGATGGACATTACCAGCTTCCCCATGACCACGGAGGCTCAGACTGACAGGGTTGGAGCATTCTACTGCATTGCTAAGTTCCCCAGGTTGCAGAGAGCTATGCAGTGCACTCACTGTTGTGTATGCAAGCACTCTAATAATGACTCCATGAGGTAAGGGTATAGTACTTGAATTGTAGAGACCTTAGTCCTTTATTGCAGCTCCTAGAGTGAGGATACCAAGAGGTGAGCTCCTTTTTATACTTGGTTAACTGCAGTGTACAGATGACCCTTAGGTCTCCAGCAGCAGCACCCTCTGGTGTACAGGTATAGTGTATACAGGGTGAAGGTACATTCAGTGGTCTGGTGTTACAGTACATACATTAACATGCATACATAACAAAACTCCCCCCTAAGCCTTTCCCAAGTTCTTATTGCCATGACATGGGGAGATGATCCGTAGTGGGCTGTGGGAGGTTCTGGTGAGGGTTGTGTGGGGGCCAGGTGTGATCCATGTGCTCGTGGCTGCACTCATCCATTTCCACACCCCCCCCACCCCCGCCCTCCCATACATAGACCATGTGAGTGTCACTGTTGGAGGATTCCGCAGTGGTGGAGCAAGTGCAATGGGTAAGGTACATACATTGTAGAATGGGTAGGAGGTGGCACTTAGTGGTGGGCAGGGCCACAGGGTGGTGTGGGCTCCTTGTCCTCCATTGGTGGTGGAAGTCTGGTCAACCCAGGTTCCGCTGGGAAAGCTGGAGGGTACTGGCCTTTTGCTCCCGGTGCTGGCCCTGGTGACCGGGGGTGGGGGGCGGTAGGGCCGATCTGGGGCAGGTTACCAGTGGTGGTGGCTGTGCTGCCCATTGACCGTTGTCCCTGCAGTGGGTATGCTCCTACTGGGTGTGTATGAGCCCTTCCTGGGGCATCACATTGGTTCCAGAAGCGCAGGCTATGTGATCAGGTATCCCGCTGGACCTGGGTGTTTCCCACAGGGGGGTTTCCTTTGGCATTGACAGTATTCATGTAGAACCCGGTATCGTTTATCATTCTATCATTAGCATACATGACACATTGGCTCCGATCGCGACTAGTCGACTCGACATTGTTATATCTCTTTACACTTTCACATTTGTCACTTACAACGCTTTCTTGTGTATCGGTATCTCTGTACAAGGTTACATTTATCATGTTAGCATTACTGGCATCACTGTTCAACAGTACAAACTTGTTACTTACAACATTTTTTGAAGCATTCGTTACATTTCTCCTGTTAGCATTGCCGGCATCACCATTTAACAGTACATTTGTATACCTGCATTCACTTACTGCACTTATATTTTTAATATCACTGGCATCGCTGTGCCTAGAGTGAAACTGTCCCTTTAATTGTTTTGGGTTGTCGGTCTCCTGAAGAGGGCCTTACAATCTTTACCCCAATCCGGTTTGCCGCTTGGTAACACGTGTTGCTCCCTTAACGCTGCCCCTTGTGGTCTGGTCGCGGCCATCTTGATTCCAGGTGCTTCGGCTCGTGGTGCGGGCATCATCTTCTCTCTCTCCGCGAGGTAGGCTGTGGTAATCCTTTTCTCCCCAGCTTCTGCCACGGATGCCGGGAATCTACCTTCTGCGCTGATCTTCTTCCCTCGGAGTCCCGCTACTGGAGCCCGGAAGGTAAGGTCTGGTCGTTCAGGTTGGATCATCTTGCCGCTGAGTTGTGCAGTCTGTGTCGTCGCCACGCAGTTGAGTCGCACGGTAGGATTTTCAGGTGCCGCAATGTATCCAATTTTGGGGCCAAGTGGGATGTCGATCGCTGGGGCCCAGAGGCCGTCGTCGCTCTGACAGATTTGGACTTGCTTCATCCATCTGCTACCCAGCAGCGTTGGACCATCACCAGCAACAATCCACAAGGGGAGCTTGTACATCGCGCCACCATGGGACACCTGGACATCCACGCTGCCAACGATGGGATGATGCCTTTTGTGTAGGTGAGCATTGTCATGTATGTAACCACAATGCAACACCACTGTATTACTGTACACACTCAACCTAGATGTACACCTTGACCACAAGGGGTGAACTTGTGGGAGACATTCCTTACCTGATCACACAGGTATAAAAAGGGAGGTCCCATGCAGGGTCCTGTGAATAAAGAGTTAAGGTCACAGAGAGACCTTGTCCCCAGAATGTGCCTCGTGTGGTTTCATACTGTAGAGTAAGGACTTTACATTGGCGACAAGAAACGGGAATTCACGACCTACGAGAATGGCCACCGGTAGCACAGAGGAACGGTACTGTGTTGGGGAAGACTGGGACGATTTTGTCGAGAGCCTTCAGCAAAGCTTCGTTACGAAAAAATGGCTGGGGGATGCAGCGGCCGACAAGCGAAGGGCTCATCTTTTGACCAGCTGCAGACCAAAGACTTACGCGCTCATGAAGGACTTACTCACACCCGAAAAGCCGGCGGACAAAACCTTTGAAGAACTTAGCAAATTGATTGGGTAAGAAGTGTCTCCCAAAAGTTCACCCCTTGTGGTCACGGTGTGCATCTAGGTTAATTGTGTACAGTAATACAGTGGTGTTGCATTGTGGTTACATACATGACAAGCAACTTTGCCTGGTTGGGGACATTTTTGGTCGTTCGGCGGGATTGTCCCAGACGTTCTCAAAGGCCGTCTGATTCATCAACAACTGGCTCGCTCCTGTGTCGATCTACATCGAGACTGGAACCCCGTTGATTTCCACTTCCATTTTCCACGGGGAACTCTCGGTGGAGCAGGTATATATTCCGTACTCCTCTTCCAGAGGTTGAGCAGCTTCATCTTCATCAGTGTCGGAGCCCGGGTGATCGGCCGACTCTTCAGCGACTCGGTGAGTAAAACTTTTTCGATACATTCGCTGAAGGTGACCTTTCGCGTTGCAGCCTTTGCTGATATAGTCTTTGTATCGGCACTGGTAGGCACTGTGGTTTCTTCCACAGCGCCAGCACGGGGCTAGCCGGTTGTGGCGGACTCAGGGTTGTGGGACTCGGGACAGCATTCTTGCCTCTGCAAGTTGTCATTTCGTTCACTATACTCGTTGGGTTAGTCCTGGGCGTGGGTCATCATCCGTTTGGAGTGGCAGACCGAAATCATGAAGGCCTGGCTCACTTTGATTGCTTTCTGCAGGGTGACCGTAGTGTCCGCAGAGAGCAGTTTATGAAGGAGGCACTCGTGGCCAATTCCAATAACGAAGATGTCCCTTAGTGCTTCGGTGAGATGGTCGCCAAAATCACACGGTGCAGCCAATCTTCTCAGATCTGCAGCGTATTTCGCAATTTCTTGGCCTTCGGGCCGCCGGTGGGTGTAGAACCGGCACCTAGCTGTAAGGGTGCTCTCTTTAGGTTTACGTTGTTCTTGTATTAAAGTTACGAGCTCCGCATAGGTCTTGGTTGTCGTTTTCGTTGGGGCTAGCAGGTCCCTGATGAGGCCATGGATAGTGGGCCCACAACTGCTGATCAGGATCGCTTCTCTCTTATTCGTCAGTGAGATCGGTGAGTCCCCAGCCAGGTCATTCGTGATGATAAAGTGTTCTAGCCTTTCCACAAAGGCATTCCAATCTTCCTTTTCAGCGAATTATTGGAAGTTGCTTATGTTAGACATGTTGTGCGTGGAAATTCGTAACCTCGTCGCCAGTTGTTGTGCATGCAAGCACTCTAATAATGACTCCATGAGGTAAGGGATTAGTACTTGAACTGTAGTGACCTTAGTTCTTTATTGCAGCTCCTAGAGTGAGGACACCAAGAGGTGGGCTCCCTTTTATACTTGGTTACCTGCAGTTTACAGGTGACCCTTAGGTCTCCAGCAGGTATAATGTATACAGGGTGATGGTACATTCAGTGGTCTAGTGTTACAGTACATACATTAACATGCATACATAACACTCACAACACCAGGCGGCCACCTTCTCAGGACCCGGAGCGTTTTCATAACACAAAAGGATTTCACTCCCTGAAGGTCCAACTAGTTGTCGACCACAACCAGATCATCATGGCAGTGAATGCCAAATGACCGGGCACCTTTAATGAGCCACACATCCTGTGTGAGAGCACTGTCTCTGACATCTTTAAGAGTCAGCCACAAGGACAATGCTGGATGCTTGATGATAACCGATATGGCTTAGGCACCTGGCTGATGACCCCCCCTGCATGACACCCACACCGAGGCCGAGAAGCGATACAATTGGAGCCACAGAGACACACGCAATGTGGTCCAAAAACCAATAATTGTGATTAAGCAGCGCTGCAGATGTCTGGACCACGCAGGAGGGGAGCTACAATACAACCCTGAGGAAGTAGATGCATTTGTGGTCATGTGCTCCATGCTGCACAACCTGGCTATCAGGAGGGGCCAAGAATTACCAGAAGGCATTGATACTCAACCTCAGGAGAGAGAGGAAGAGGGCAACGAGGGGCTGGACACTGACCTAGGGCCAGGCAATCAGGCTGGTTATGCAACCATGCCCACGACCCCCTCCAGACCGCAGGAAAGAGCCCATGGTGGCTATATAGCTGCAAGACTCTTATGTGAGGAGCTGATATCTGAACGATTTGCCTGAAAGAACGTTGATGTGAGTGACAACGCTGACACACTGCCGTGTGTGTGCAGCTCAGACATCAATGGTGCCCATCACCTTGGTGCCAGTTAAAGTTTACGTTGATTGAAGTTAAGTTGTATTTAACCCTTTCATGTTAAGGAATTACTAGTGTATAATGGTCCAGCTATCTGAGACAATGTGCAACAAGGTTATGTTGAATAAAAAACATTTTATACCAACATTGGGCTGAAATCATATGTATGACAGGCAATAACACCCAACCCTGTCCACAGCCCACTTTTCCCACCATTGACATCAATCAAATGTTCAACATGTCCAGCAACACAGAATATAAAGGCAAAGCAGGAGGGTGATCCCCAGCCCCCATACTTTACAACAAATTGCATACACCCAGATGGAGATATAACACAGCCATCACCTGTGGACATGCACCTCACTTTCCTTCCACCCTCCCCTTCTTCTTCCCACCTCTAACGCTTCCCCTCCTCGCTCCACAGTGCCTGGCCGAGGAGCTCCTCAGGCGGTGCCTCATTGGGGGGATGAAGCCAGATGCTGAGGTTGCACGGGAGCGGGGGATGCCGAAGGGGCAACATTCTCTGAAGCAGAAGCAGGATCTTGGTCCTTGCTCTCAGCTGTCGTTCGCAGTGGTGGTGCGGAACCTAGGGGAGGAGTGTCGCGCTCGGGGACTACTGGGAGGTCTGTGGCAGCAGTGTTCCTGGCTATCGCATCCAGGGCCTCCGCCATCCGCGGAATGTACTCAGTCATGGTGGTCAGCTGTCGGGATATGCCCTCCAATGCTTCGGTGAGTTGGTCACCAAGGTCTACAGTCCTCCTGGACAACTGTACCATCTCTCCACTCTCATATGGCGCTAGTGGAACAGACCTGCTGCACCCACGAGGCCTCTGCGGGGTCAGCGCCATCCTGGGACAAATGGAGTGCCCTGTGGCAAGGTGCTTGGGGCCGGTACCTCCAGAGTGGAGGCGGGATGGAATGGCTTCTGGAGCGTGGCGATGCTGGTTCCTCGAAGTCCGCGCTCTCATCTGTGGAGAACAGATCTAGCGGATTGACGGGCAAGAATTGGAGCTCCTCAGCACCAGATGTAGGATCATCTGGAGAGTCGGGCCCCGCGCCCCACCTTCTGGGCTCTGTGGTCTTGCCTTGGGCCTCGCTGCTGGCTGAGCTGCAAAACACAAATGAGGTTATTAGAGGAGAAGGAGGTGCTAGGGTCACAAGGTGAGTCCAGCGCTACACACAGCATATGCACAACAAAAGCACCACCACTCTCAAAATCATCGCAGACATCACATTTCATGACCATCAACACATTTATATTGCAATGATTTTCATCAGTCCAGCATTATTTCTATGACAATTTTAGAAATCATCGATCTTATATGATTATTTCGGATATGAGTGGTTATGGCATCTATTGACTTTACATCACGCAATGGTGTAAGCTTTACTCACATGGCATCACTTCAGGGTCTGCAGATGCGTCCGTGGCTGTCCGGGGATGCTTCCCCATGAGTGTGAGCACCCGCTCCTTCATCTCAGTGATGTCGCTGGGGACCGGTGGCCCCCCACCCGTTCGCCTCTGTATGGACCTCATCATCGATAGCTTCTTCTGTAAAAGGTGACAGGACGACATGGCATGAGATCATT
This sequence comes from Pristiophorus japonicus, assembly GCF_044704955.1. NCBI lineage: Eukaryota > Metazoa > Chordata > Chondrichthyes > Pristiophoridae > Pristiophorus > Pristiophorus japonicus. The sequence continues at coordinate 91,423,859 of NC_091993.1, read as the reverse complement.
GCATGATAACATTGCTAGGTACTGTCACAGAGACTGATACAACACATAACTAACTGACAGATGTAATCATGATTATTATGAAAATTATCTTCTTTACCTAAAGATGTGTACTGTGATCGTAAGCTTTGAGTAAAACTTTCCCGGTAAAAGTGAAAGACCTCACATCTGCTGATAGTCACTCATGATTGTTACAGATCAAATTAATATAAATACATAAGTACATGTAAATCAATGTAATACTTACTCTTACAGATCCCACAAGGTCATTCCATCGTTTGTGGCATTGGTTGCCCTCACGAACCTCTGCTATCTCGGTCCATATCCTCTGGTAGGCCTTTGGGGTGGGCTTCCCATGCCCACCTTGTGTCAAATCACCCCAGCGTGACTCGATCTCCTGCAGGAGGGAGACATTTGCCTCGTCTGAGAACCTCCAGGCTCTTTTGCGCCCTCCAATGTGCTCCTCTCCCACCTCACTGTTCTCTCCAGTGTCAGTCTTCAAAACGTGCTGTGTTGCCTCCTTCTCTCCCTCCATTATAGACCAAATTCGGGCAAATATGTGGCTAGTAACAGCTAATTTTTCTTTCCCCACTTGCTGTGAAGCTCTAAAGTCTCCCTCCTTCCTCCTAAAGCAGCCACACACAGCCAGACACACCTTCAGTCCCTCTGAGCTCCCTCTCTGTCTCCTATTCTGCGCATGTCATGATGACCCTTGACCTCCTGAATCATGGGAATTGAGCGTTGCCATGCTGTTGCTAAGGATGGCGAAATTTTAGGGCAGAAAGTCAGTGAGATTTAACGCTACCGTCCACTTCATATTTCTCATGGTAACGCCCATTTAAAAAAATGGAGACTAGGTGCTTTGCGAATGGGCGAAAAGCCGGTGATCTGAAAACCCATTTTTACCGCCCACGATGGAAATAATGTCCATTTTTGGGCGATAAGCACAAAAGTGTAAAATCTAGCCCATTGTTCTCCACAGCCCAACTCTATCCAAGTCCTTTTAATTTTATGAGGAGACAACTTTTACCATAATTCGACAAAGCATAACCTGTTATTTAAATAAACAAAAAAGAAAATATAAAACTATACTTTTTCACTCTTAGGGTGAAGCCCTGTTATAAGAATATTCTATGGGTCTGAGAAAATATTTTTATTAACGCAGTTCTTATTACTCAGTTTTCATGTTTCATAAAATTTTTGGTACATTAAAACACAAGGTACATAATGTAATCTACACAATAAATCGGTGTATACTGAGAGGTGTGGAAGAATAGAGGGACCTTTGGAGTGTATGTCCACAGATCCTTAAAGGTAGCAGGACAGGTCAATAAGGTAGTTAAAAAGACATATGGAATGCTTTCCTTTATTAGCCGAGGCATAGAATATAAGAGCAGGGAAGTTATGCTAGAACTGTATACAACAATTGTTAGGCCACAGCTTGAGTACTGCGTACAGTTCTGATCACCACATTACAGGAAAGATGTGATTGCACCAGAAAGGGTACAGAGATTTACGAGGATGTTGCCAGGACTGGAACATTTTAGCTATGAGGAAAGTTTGGATAGGCTGGGTTTGTTTTCTTTGGAACAGAGGAGGCTGAGGGGAGATTTAATTGAGGTGTATAAAATTATGAGGTACCTAGATAGAGTGGATAGGAATGAATTGTTTCCCTTGGCAGAGGGTCAATAACCAGGGGGCATAGATTTAAAATAATTGGTAGAAGGGTTAGAGGGGAGCTGAGGAAAGAAATTTCATGTGGGGGTCTGGAACTCACTGCCTGAAGGGGTGGTAGAGGCAGAAACCCTCATCACATTTAACATGTACTTGGATGTGCACTTAAAGAGCCGTGACCTACAGGGCTACGGACCTAGTGCTGGAAGGTGGGATTAGGCTGGGTAGCTCTTTATCGACTGACATAGACACGATGGGCCGAATGGCCTCCTCCTGTGTCGTAATTTTCTCTGATTTTATACGGATTCTTAAATAGGAGCAGGGGTAGGCCATTTGGCCTCTTCAGCCGGCTCCGCTATTCAAAAGATCATGGTAAAGTAGGGACGTTATGCTAAGCCTGTATCAAATCTTAGTTAGACCACACTTAGGGCTGAAGGTTCCAGAGGGTGCTCATGAGCCAGGTGGTGAGGCCGTAAACTTTGTCCCCCAGCATCCAGCTCTGGACTTGTGGTTGATGCTGGAACTTGTGTAAGTCACTGCTATCATGCAAGATGAAAGCATGATGGATGCTCCCTGGATATTGGGCATTGACTGCCATGAGTATGGTTGCAGACAATCTGTATGTTCATGGAGTGGAATCCCTTTCTGTTTCGGAAAACCTCTGCATTCTGTAAAGGTGCTTGCAGGGCAATGTGCATACGGTCAAAGGCACCCTGAACCTTGGGGAAGCCAGCAAATCATCCAAAACCTACAGCCCTCTTATTTTGGGTGTCCTTGGTCATTGGGAAGTTTATGAAGTCCATTCTGCATGGGTACAGTGCATTAGTCACCTGGTGTGCTGTGAGATGGAGCATATATCCCCCGCTGATGCTTAGAAGGCAAGTGCCGCAATCATCTTCACCTCGACGGGCAGTGCAGTCCTGTTGCCGCTGGTAGGCTCTAGGACTGCCTTTATGAGCTGGCATATCTTTGTGGCTACCTCTTTTCCGAGGCACAGCCTTCTAATGCACTGTGCCTCAGAGAGCTGGAGGAATAAGCGATGTTCCCTGTAAACTCATGAGAGATAAGGCCTCCTCCCCATACATCTGCGACCTCTTTGATTATGTTGCAAAAGATCATCAATAAGCCTTCTTCCAGCTTGAAGCTGTATGAATATAACAGCCAGGATTACTGGCTCCCGATCTAGCAAGGCCCCCAACTTTTAAAATGTCCTTAAATGTCCTTTATAAAACAATCTAGAAACTCACATAAACTTCACAATCAAAAGTATGCAGTAACGCATACGATGCACAATGATTTACATCATCCAAACAGTCAGAACAGCGGCGGGGTGCTAAGTTTTAGCGTCGCCTCAAAACCATTGGCAAAAATTCTGCCTGGGTGCAAAATCTTGTGCGCCTTGTTTCACGCCCAGAAAAATAGTTTTTGTGCCCGCCGAGGTGCTAAAAATGGCTAGACTTTCCACTTTGCTGGCTATGACCCAAAAAATGGGTGCTGTTCCAGCAATGTTCAATATCTCAGCCTTACCGATCGCTGGAACATCGGCCATTTTTTTTAGATCGCGATTTTCCACTCGGCACTAGGCCAGTGATGAGAAATGGTCGATGCAAAAGGTCAGCGATGTGACGTGCGTCTTGCGAACGGCCAGCGATGTGGAAGGCAAAAGCTTCCCTAGCAACAGCCTTCTGCGCATGCAATTTTATTTTCTTGGTGACTGGTTTTCCCACGTTTCTGGAGGTGGAGGTCAGGGGTCACCCACACATGCGTAGTAGGCAAAGAGAAGGGCAGAGTGTGTGAGAGAGAGAGAGAGAGAGAGAGAGAGAGGATACCGAGAGAGGAGGAAGGCAGTGAATTAGAGGAGAGAAGAGAAAGAGAGAAAAGAGGTTTACAGATAGAGATGTACACAGAGATTTGTACAGATTTATACAGGTTTACAGGCTTATACAGATACAGATACAGATACAGTTCAGATAATAGTAAAAATGTTTGAATGTGATCATGATGTTGAGGGGAAGAGAAAGAGGGCAAAACCCTTCAGTGACAAAGCCAATGAGGCCCTCGTTGATAAGGTGCCGTCCCAGTGGGGCCAATTAACAAGGGGTGCTCACAGGAAACCCCCACCCCCGTGTGTATCAGAAGATTTGGGCCGAGATCGTGGACGTGGTGTCCTCGGCTTCCCTTGAGGCGAGGGGGTCCGACCAGTGCCGGAAGCGCTGGAACAGTTTGGTAGCTGCAGCAAGAGTAAGTAGCATTTTTTATTGTATTGATGCAAATTGTAATTATAATAATAATTATAATGAATCTCCTGGATTGAATTTAAGCTTGTTATTCATACATGTATTACATAAACTCCATGTTAAGATCTGGACAGGGCTCTGAACCTGGGACGATGTAGAGGGAGCTTTACTCTGTAACTAACCTTATACTGTAGCTTCCCTGGGCTGGTACATCACAAGTTACATACAGATTAAATATGGGACAGTGTAGAGAGAGCTTTAATCTGTATGTAACTTGTGATGTGCCAGCCCTGGGAGTGTTTGATGGGACAGTGTAGAGGGAGCTTTAATCTGTATTGAACCCGTGTTGTACCTACCCTGGGGGTGTTTGATGGGATGGAAGTCTCTCTGATTGCTGCAGTATAGAGAGATGTATATGTGTCAAGCTGTAGCTCTTAAGCAACCGTGCATGCTCTTATTTGCATGTAACGTTTTAAACTGTTGTGTCTCCATGATATTACCTAGTCAATTAGCTTATGCTATGCTCTTTTCTGGTTTGCAGAAGAAGATATCTAACAACCGCGCTGAACAGAGGTGCACCGGAGGGGGCACTGCTCAGCTGCAACCACTGACTGACCTGGAGGAGCGTGCAGCCGCGCTGCTGGGCCATGAAAGCCATTCGGCCACCACCCGCGGTCTGGCGGAACTCAGCTATGCATCTCGTGAGTAATGTGTCAAACAGTATTAAAAAGTAAAGTTACGTCCTGTAATTATAATACAATATGCAATATACGAATGATGTCATGTCATGTCATGTCATGTCATGCATGCAGCCTTTGTGCATAAGAAGCAAGAAGAACAGGGGATACAGCTGCTACAGCTTTCTGTGGTAGTGAAATGTATTGATATGTAACATCTCTCGTTAATGTGTACCGTTATGTTCTAATAAGCTCTGCAATAAGCTCAAATGTGCTGTTAAGGTCATCCTGAGACATTGGTCGAGGTGGCACCTGCACCTGCACCTGGTGAGGAGGAACAGGAGGAGGAGGAGAAGAAGGAGGAGTGCGACACCACCACCACCACCACTGAGCCCGAGGAAGAATAGGAGGAGGAGGAGCAGCAGCAACCAATGATGGAGGGGGATGAACCTGCGGTCATCTCAACTGAGATGGAAGAGGCCCCGAGACCAAGCGGCGTGCAGCCGGCGACGCCAAGGCACATTATTTTGCGCATGCCGACCCCACGGAGGCCGGGTCAGCGAGGTCAGCAATCGCCCCCCTCGGTCGATCAGTTGGAGGGCTTGATCTCCATGTGCTCGGAGATGGTCGCGATCGGTTGTGAGCTTCTCCAGGGGTTTTCTCAGTTCACGCGTGACTTTTCACAGGTGTCTGCTGTGCAAGTTGAGCTACTGGAGGTAGCACAGCAGACCCTGGAGGGGATGCGTGAGCAGACCGCCGCAACCAATGCCTTTCGGCATGCGCTGCTGGCTAAACACGGCGCTGCACCCCAAAGTGTCGTGCTGGGTCAGAGTATAACCCCGAGCGCTCAAGCAAGTACGGAGGAACCCCTTCCTCCTGACTCCGAAGACGAACCGGCAGTTTCGTCTTCCACTCTGACACCCCCACCACGGCAGGAAGTCTTTCCGGTGCCCGCTGCATGCCAGCTTCGTCTCGGTCTGCGGGGCGGGTGGGCCTCAGATATGGGGGGGGGGAAAGGATCGGGAGGGAAATGTGGCCTCAGTTCCAGGTAGGGAGGGAGGTGTTTTTGCTATGTTATTTTAGTGTTAATGTTAAATTGTTACTGTTAATGTTCATTTATAGTTGGGGGGTGGGTGTTGATAAAAAAAAATTAAAATTCTTTGTTACAATAAATGTTTTTATTGAATTTAACAATTGTTGTGCATTGTCTTATAATAACACAAGTTTAGCTAAGTTAAGCATTAATGCAAATGTTGTGCAATAATGGACAGTGCAGGCAAGGCTAAAACGTAACTCAACGCAAATGCAACTTTTGTTTAACCGTAATTGTAACTGTGACTGTCCCCAATGTAAGTTCATGCAAAGCATTCATTTATGAGCTGCTGACGCAACAGCTTTGCAGCCATGTAACTCCCACAGGGTATCTTTGGTCTTCTGGCAGGGTGGCAGTGGGGAGGGGGGTGTGGTGGTGGGACCATGGCTTCATCGCCAGGCTGATTGTCCTCCCCGAGGTCCTCACTAGCCTCCTCTTCCTCCTCTTGCTCCTCGCATCTACCTCCTCTGCCTCCCCTCCTTCTGGAGGTGGACCTGCAGTCCCATCTGGCATTTGTTGTCCTCTCCTTATAGCTAGGTTATGCAACATGCAACACACCACAATAAACTCAGCGACCTGGTCAGGGTGGTACTGTAGGCTGCCACCAGAGTGGTCCAGGCATCTGAAGCACTGCTTTAGGACTTCAGTTGTCTTTTCGACGATGTTGCGTATAGCTATGTGGCTTTCGTTGTAACGTTTCTCGGCTTCAGTAACGGGATTATGCAGTGGGGTCATCAGCCAGCTGGCAAGGCTTATCCCCCAGCATCCAACTGTGAACCTCTGATTGATTGACAAACAGGTCAGGGATAGCACTCTCATGCAGGATGTGTGTATCATGGATGCTGCCAGGAAATGTAGCATTTACTGTCATAATAATTTGGTTGTGGTCAACAACGAGCTGCACATTCAGGGTGTGGAATCCCTTTCTGTTGCGAAACACCTCCGGGTTCTGTAATTGGGCTTTCAGGGTGACATGCGTGCAGTCTATTGCTCTCTGCACCTTGGGGAAGTTTGCTATTCTTGAGAAATCCAAAGCTTTCCCGGTTTGTGCCTCTATGGTCATAGAGAAGTTTATAAAGTCCATCCTGCGAGCGTAAAGGACTTCAGTCACCTGCCGAATACAGCAGTGTATGGCGTGCTGAGAGATACCACAGATGTCTCCAGCTGAAGCCTGAAAGGATCAAGATGTGTAGAAGGATAGTGCCACAGTAACCTTTAACTCAACGGGCAGTGTGGTTCTGATAGTGCTGGAAGGCTGCAGCTCCCCCTTGATGAGCTCACATATCTCATCGATGACCTCCTTCCGGAAGTGCAGCCTCCTAAGACACGCGTTTTCAGACAAGTTGAGGTAAGATTATTTTTCCTTGTACCTTCATTGGCTGTACGCTCTGCCTCCTCTGTCTCCTCTGCCTTCGCATTACTCTGCCACCTCTTCAATTGATCCTATCAGACACCAGCGTGTGAGTAGTTACTAGAAATGGCAGCGAAACCATAGGCCCCATCACTATCAATAATATTATTTTCACTTGCTATAAATGCACTTTTTGTAAAAAAAATGACTAATCTACTAAGCTAATATTAGTATAATTAAATAGAAGTATAAATGTAAGTGGATCTATCTGTAAAAGACCCTTAAATAACACACAGTCTATATGCTGACTCCTCCCTTCCTCCAAAAATTCAAAATGGCATCCATAGTGCCCAGTTCTGTGAGGAAGACCTGGGAAAAGCAACTTTTCTCCAGCGATGTTCTCGGCGAGCGATCAGCCCGGCGATGTGCCGGCGATATGCCGAAAGTTCCACTCGGAGATGTGCGGGCGATCACCTCAACGATCAGCTCGACGATGTGAGCCGAAACTTGGGGGTTCATTTTCCGCCGATGTTCCAGCTTGAATTTCCATCTTTTGGTCAAAATGGGCGATAGCAGGCCATTTTGGGCAATATATGTGCGATATATGGGCGACGTGAAGTGGAAATTCTAGCCCATTGTTTCCACTTGTGGGGAAGATCATAACTAGAGGTCATCAATATAAGATAGTCACCAAGAAATCCAAAGGGAATTCAGAAGAAACTTCTTTACCCAAAGAGTGGTGAGAATGTGGAACTTGCTACCACAGGGAGTGGTTGAAGTGAATAGTATGGATGCATTTAAGGGGAGGCTAGACAAGCGTATGAGGGAGAAGGGAATAGAGGGTTATGCTGATAGATTTAGATGAGGAAAGCCCGAGGAGGCTCGAGTGGAGCATAAACGCCGGCATGGACTGATTGGGCCGAATGGCCTGTTTCAATCCTCTGCAGTTGGTTAGCTGACCTCAGCCAGGCTGGAGGTAGGGGTGCTGGAATCGATTTCAACTCTCATGGCTCAGCAAGGAGAAATTGGCCATTGTCCTCATTCCTGATTACTATCCCATTAACCCTGTTTGAAATGTACTTATATGTGTATTGAGTTAGAACAAAATGGACCACAGCTTTGAAGCTGCTCATAATCAAATAATGTAACCTGTGAATCATCTGATTGAATACTTTCTGAAAATCCACATACATTACATTTATTTATCTAAATCACTTTTTTCTTGAAAAATAATTCTTACATTTGTGAAGCATGACTTACCTTAAAGACATCAGCCTAAATTTTGCAGTCAGCCAAGAAGGAACGGATCTCGCCGTTCACCTCTTTGACAGCTGCTCACAAAGATTTTGCGAGCTTTAGAGTGCCGACTTGCTGTAATTCGGCATCTGATACAGCGCGGCACCCTCTACAGGAGATCTGTAGCGTTTGTGAGCTGGTCAAGAAACTGCGAGGCTCTTCAACCAATTAGATTGAAGAATCCTCACTGAGACACGCAGAATCTAAAGCAGGAAGTATAAAGCAGCAAGTATAAATTAGATTTAAAGCATGTACACAAAGCAGTATAAAGCCTGGGGAAGACAGATGGGATTAAGAGGGAGGGAGAGAGAGAGAGGGAGAGCTAAAAGAAATGGAGAGAAAAGTTAAAAAAAATGTCCAACTCTAATTAACTTCTGAAAGAATGAGACTCCATATTTGAAAAATTAAATTTTCAGGGTCAGAGAGGTTGTTTGGCAGTAATTATCAATGATCACTTACTCCTGAATGCACAAGCACTAACTTTTTATGGTGCCTTTAGTGGGAAACTAGTGGGTAAATACCCCAAGTTCACGCTGTTGCATGTCTTTCAATGCCGAGTCTATCAGTGAGGATTGCTACATGCACCCTGTGGAGGAGCGTGGTATCTTCGACAGCAACTTCCGGATTTCAATGTTTAAATGTGCAGGTGCAGATGCTGTCTGATTTACTCCATAATAATGGTAAGCACTGTAAGCCTCACTGTTATTATTAACGCAAAATCTGGGCCATCTTTGGTATCTGCTCTTGATTATCTTGTGCACCTCTGTATGCTCACTAATGTTAACTCAAATTATGAATTCTAAGTGTTTGCCCACAACTGATGTTAGACTAACTGATCTTTAGTTACCAGTTTCTCTTTCTTTCTCTTCTGCAATGGCAAAGTTTATTTTTATCTGACTAGTGTATCATTTCTGTAGTGCCGGAGTAACGTGGACCAAAGCAGTGTGATCAAGGGAAAAAAAACAAGGAAAACAAACTGTCTTTTAGGCTAAACTGCGTTTTATTGTACACGCAACAAAAGTCATACAATTTTATACAACCTTGCAAAACTGGAGCATGTCGTCAAGGCTACCCGAGGTGATCAGTCCGTTTGCACTTGAGGTTAATGCATCAACTTCTTCCGAGATGGGTCTCCTCATCACTCCACTGACTGCAGGCTCAACCTGTTCCGATGTCCTCTCGGTTGGGGGTATGAGTACCAGTTGAAGAAAGCCCCACTTTAGCCAACCTTACACTGTTGTTAGGCCTCTTAGTTGGCTGGTTATTAACGGTCTTGAGTCAAACCAAACGACTAGGCCAGGTACAGACTTAGGCATGTCCCGCTATCAACTATATTGTCTGGTTTTGAGAAATTTGTTACATTTGTACACACACTCGGTTTAACGATCTTCCTCATTTATTCATTATTTTAACCTCTATACCAGACTTCAGGCTGCACGCATTGTGATCCTGGGTCGACCTGATCATTCTGTCTGTAGCAGTAGTTTTGCAATTGTGTCCAAAAGGTTTAACCCTTTAAATCAATCACTAGGTTTTCTGCCATTTTCTTTCTACTCTCTGAAACCCGCTGTTCTTTCAACCCCAGTCAAGCCACCTTACCTTGGTATGTCCCTCCCCACCTTTAAAAGCCTGCTGCAAACTTATCTTTTTCACACTGTATTTAGTCAACTTTTAATGTTTCTCCCATTTCTAGGTGCATCTCCTACCTATAGGAAGCAACTTGGAATGTTGTATTACATTAGAGACACTATACAAATATAAGTTGCAATTGAGTTTAATATGATGGACTTTCCTTTAACGAATATGTGACAAAATGTACTCAATACCCGAAATAAGGTTTGTTAATATTCATACAAAAAATTATGCCCAAGTTTGGGTGGCTGAAATTGTCCACCTCCCGAAACAAGGCGCACCTAGCGGTTTCGATGTGCTCTGGACACTCCAAGGCATGGGGCATCCTAATCGTAATTTTGGTGTTTTATTTGGAATGGGGCAGAAGTGGGGGCGGGGCGGAGTAGCCGAGACTGTCAGTCATCAGCAGCGCTCCCACGGGATAATTTCAGGAAAGGGGCAATTTCCTGAGGGGCAATTATGCGAAGGGGTCATCGCCAGTCGGTAAGGGGTCGGTGCGTGCTGCCACGGTGGGAAAATGGGCCGAGCGGTCCCGGACACTGCTCCAAAACTGAGGAAGGCCAATTTCCATAATGGTGCTCCTCCGCGGAGACTCGGTGATCATTCCGCCCCATGGCTGTCGCTTTCAGGTGGTCAGAGGCCTTATCGGAAGGGGAAATTTCAGCCCCTTGATTTTGTCTATCACAATAAATGTATTAACATTTTTAATGAGCTGTGTTATTTCCACTGTTAGCCTTGAACAGAACAAAAGAACACAGTGGATTGCAATGGCCATCTGAGAATGGCAGAAACAAGTAGTATCCAGGCAAAGAAAATAAATTACTATGGGGATATTAATGGATGAAAACATTTGATGCCTTTATATGAACTTCCTCTATCTGAAATTTTTATATATACGTAAATTTATTTAATAGTAACTTCTAGAGGTCATTGCACATGGAGCTAAATTTCAGTTATTCCAGTTATCAGTAATGTCTATATTATTAAGCCCAAAATTGCAATAAACAAAATGGCTACGCCTTAGCACTAAATAGAAACTATTACTGTATAGCTTCTGATTCACATTTAGACAAAAAGGACTGGATTTTTGGATTTGGGGGTTTTTGGACAAAAACAGTAGTGATTTTAAGCAGAACTTTTGGACTTTGACGTTTGCGTCAGGGGTGCATCGGTAAGGGAGGCGTTCCACGATTATTCGTGACGTAAAACACGAGTTTTGGCAAATTTAGTCCAGGGTCTTTTGCGGAAGACGGGGAAAAAATTCAAAAAAACATTCCAAAAACATTACAAAGACCCTTAACTAACTAATCGCTGCAAAAAAATAAAAAAATAAAAATGTAACTTACCTTTTTTGCATGTTTTCGTACTTACCACTGCTGGCAGGGCTGTACCGACCGGTTTTACCTGTCGCTGTTCTGGACACGGCGTACGGGTCGGGGAGAGCCGAAACTCGGACTGAACACAATCCGCGTTGTTGCACATTCGGCACAGCTCACCCCACCGATACGTCCCATCGCCGCTGCAAACAACGAGCTGAGAATCTCACCTGGGGTTTGCGACTGGGTTTTCTCCATGGAGAGTCAATACGTGGTGAAAATCCAGACGCAAACCCCTCGAAAATCCAGCCCAAAAGCTATACTGGAATTATACTGCTCTTATTGCAAATATAGTGCTACCAATGCCCAGTTAACATCATTTTGTGGGTGGTGAGCATGAAGGAAGACTATTTTTCATCACCAATGTTTTCTCTTGTAAGTAAGACAAAAAGGGATAATGGGCTCAATTTTGCTCATGCCCATTTTCTTGCATGTTGCCAGAGTTATACCCGTTTTTCTAGGCCAGAAATGCACCAGAAATATTTTGCCAAAGTTTCCCCGATGTATAATTCAAATTTGGCACTGCGCAGCGTGTCCCGTCACCTCAGGGGGTGGAGCCTGCTGTCTGCGGCGAAAAAACGATGCCGCACCTTCTGCGCATGCGCGACAAAAAAGTGATGTTTTTGACGTTATATCAATGGACGCACATGCGCAGTACAGATCCAGGTTGGCAATTGGCCATTTTTAGAGAGCCAGTTGTGTGAGAAGCTGTGCTGTGTGAGAGCATTGGAAAAATCGGATCTGCAGCAATATAAGATACCACGCAGTGCAAGGACCAAGAATTTCTTACAGGATGAAGTGGAGGCACTAGTTACTGTGATTGAGAGCAGATGGCAGGAGCTGGACACCAGCAGAGGTCACATAAAAGTTCCACCCAAAAGAAATGAAGAAACGCTGGAACCTAGTTGCAGAAGCTTACTGCGCAATGGTGACCACCACGGGATCTGGAGGCCAGTGTAAAAAGAAATGGCAGGACCTTGGTCAAGTAGTTAGTGTAAGTAATATTTTCATTTATTCAATGGAATTGCAATTGTAAATGTGACCATTGATAATGTCCTACCCAGTAGAAAGACACCCTTTCTAAAATGTTGCATTTTCATCTTTGCAGAGGAAGGTGACACATAATAAAAGGGAAAGAATTCGAACAGGAGGAAGCCCGACAAAGCCCACTGGCACCCTTGGAAGAGAGGGTCGCTGCTTTGATGGGTCCTGCCTGGAGAAAAGCAACCACCACTGCACAAGCGGGGCCCACACTCGAGGGAGAGGGTAAGTCCCACAAATTCCACAGTCTGGCTTTGCTAAATGTTAAGTTCTGCACGGGCTAGCCATGCTTCGATTCCTGGGGATGTCTCCGTCAGCTACGCTTCAGTTGATGCAATGTGCTATCATTCATCGTGGTCCTTCAACTCAGCCTGTTGCCTGCGCTATGTGAGCCTACCACCCTGCCCCCTCCTCTGCTGCTAAACATTTGTCTGTGTTTTGTTATATTTTGCAGAACTTGAGGCCGACACTGACGATGCAGAAGAAGATTCAGATGAGGACGAGCCTGAAGCGGAGAACATCTTCCAATCCCACCATCCAGATCAAGAGCATGGGGGTGAGGGGGAGGGGGAGGAGGAGAGGATGGAAATGGATGAAGCCCCCACTGTTTTACTGATTTTGGTGGAGGTGAAGGTGCCGCCTATTGAGGTGCCAGCCCCTTCCGTGACTAGTGGTTTGAGTGTTGGTGGACATTCCATGGTTTTCTAACATCCGAGGCTGCGGGTCCCAGTGGTGTGGTGCAGTGAGGCACACTCAGGTCCCCACCTTCCAAGGCTGCGGGTCCCAGTGGTGGGGTGCGAGCCGTGAGGAGGAGGGAAAGGAGAGCTCGACCGCGCTTTCCTGTGGTGCAGGATCTAACAGATGTGGTCCAGATAATGGCAATGAGTGGGGAGAGCATTGACCTTACGCGATCACTCCTGGACACCATCAGTGGGGTGGGTGATGAAGTAGCAGCACTGTCGGGAGAAGTAACAACAATCTCATGAGAAATGGGAATGATGTCCAGGACCATGAGTGAGGGAATATCTCAGTCAGCTGAAACCATGTCAGTGACCATGAGGGAGGGAATGTCACAGGTAGCTGATGCGTTTTCAGTGAACATCAGGGAGGGAATGTCAGAGATGGTGCAAACACTATCATTGAACATGCGGGAGGGAATGTCACAGGTAGTTGATACAGTATTGCTCAACATGAGGGAGGGAATGTTGCAGGTCATTGAGACACTGTCAGGCCGCATGAGGGACGGCATGTTGGAGTTAGCTGCTACAATAAGGGAACATGCCCAGACCTCACGCCCATTGACAGAAACAATTGCCACTTCCACTCCAATCCCCACACCAGCCTCTGAAGAGCCCCAAGCCGGGCCCTCCACATTGCCGCCTGGGCACTCGGCACTCCACATTGCCACCTGCCACACCCCTCCCACCTCCCCCCCAACACCTCCCCACCCCGCTCCATCACAGGTGCGCAGTACTCGAGATGTTAGAAATATAACCTTGGTACCAACCCCAGAAACACTGTACCTGCGGGCAGGGGTGGTGGAGTCACCAAGATCAAGCGCGGCAGGCGGTCTTAGAATAAAGTGGAGGAGAAACATAGAAACATAGAAACATAGAAAATAGGTGCAGGAGTAGGCCATTTGGCCCTTCGAGCCTGCACCACCATTCAATAAGATCATGGCTGATCACTCCCTCAGTACCCCTTTCCTGCTTTCTCTCTTGATCCCCTTAGCCATAAGGGCCATATCTAACTCCCTCTTGAATATATCCAATGAACTGGGATCAACAACTCTCTGCGGCAGGGAATTCCACAGGTTAACAACTCTCTGAGTGAAGAAGTTTCTCCTCATCTCAGTCCTAAATGGCTTACCCTTTATCCTAAGACTATGTCCCCTGGTTCTGGACTTCCCCAACATCGGGAACATTTTTCCCGCATTTAACCTGTCCAGTCCTGTCAGAATCTTATACGTTTCTATGAGATCCCCTTTCATCTTTCTAAACTCCAGTGAATAAAGGCCCAGTTGATCCAGTCTCTCCTCATATGACAGTCCAGCCATCCCTGGAATTAGTCTGGTGAACCTTCGCTGCACTCACTCAATAGCCAAGAACGTCCTTCCTCAGATTAGGAGACCAAAACTGAACACAACTGAGAGATAGGTGCAGCCTTTCTTTGCTGCTACTGTTATTATTATTGTTACTGTTGTAACTGTTGTTCTCAAATTAAAAGATTTTTGTAAGTTATGTAAATTTAGAAGCTTAAAAGTTTGTAAGTGATCTTAAAGTTTTCAAGTGATCGTAACTGAAAACTTTAAAGTTTGATACAAGAATAATTTATTAAAATTAAGTTAAGTACAAAGAACTATTTGTTAAACTTTTGAATAAAATATATTTTACATTAAATCTGAATCATTTTCATTATTTATTCCATTATTAACACAACTTTTGGAACTCAAGAAGAATCATTTCCATTATTTGTTCGATTATTAACACAACTTTTGAAGTAAACAAGAATCATTTCCATCATTAACACAACACAACACAATATTACGGAACAGGTCCAAACAGTAAACATGGTCCATGTGGAATAGTTGTCGCTGAGCCTTCAGGCAGCAAAGCGTTCACGGATGAGCAGCTGAAGCAAGGCTCGAGCAATCGTTAAAGGGACCCGATGACCCACTCTCCTCCGCCGTTGTGCTTCGGGTTCAGGTACTTGCATGGCTTCCTCGTCCTCATCCCCCTAGTCCTCCTCGTCATCTGCATCTTCCTCATCATTATCATCAGCCACTCTCATCGCAGGTGGGTCTTCTCCTATCAGCTGCTGCTGCCTCATGATGGCTAAGTTATGCAGCATCCAGCACACAACAGTGAACTGACCGACAGTCTCAGGGGAGTAAAGCAAATAGCCTCCGGAATGGTCCAGGCATCAGAAATGCTGTTTCAAGATGCCAATGGTCCTCGCTATGAAGCTGTGCGTCGCAATGTGCGACATGTTGTATTGATGGTCAGCTTCCGTCCGGGTTACACATAGGGGCATCATGAGCCATGTAGACATCGGCTCCCCAAAGATTGTTGGACATTATCTGGACATTGCGTTTTAATATTTTCTCACTACAGAAAAAACTGGAAGCTTGTTTGTGGGAGGGACGCAGGTACTTTTCCATGGTGTACTTGAAATCCACACCTGATGGGCAGGGGTGGTCTGGGAAGACAATGGCCAGGATAAGGCAACTCACCACAGGTAATGGGCAAATGGAGAGTCCATTGTTAAGCAATGTGAACTCATCAGAGTTAGATCAGATGAACTGATCAGTGATCAAGCCATTACTTGGATGAGATAACCCCAAGAGGCAGGAAACCAGAACAATAGAGTGCCATTAAGCCCCAGACCGGTCGGAAGCGAAAACTGGACTCAAAACAGGAAGCCCCGAAACAAGGAAAACTTTATTGGGCCCGAAGAGGCAAACAATGTTGCATATAAAAGGGGCCATGTTGCCACAGCTCTCTCTCTCTTTGCTTTCACTTGCTTCGCCTCTACAAGAACCGAGCACTCTGTGTGGAACGGAAAGAAGAAACCAGTACGGAACCAGAAGTGACACGTTTTCACCAGGAGAAGCAGCGAGTAAGCCAACGAATCAGTGAGCATCATCCCTGCCCACGCATTTTTAAGATCAGAGCCACTGTGAGGAGGTGTAGTGGGTTCTCCCTTAGTAAGGATTTTAATGGGAAGGTTTTGCTGCATAGGGGCGTATAATGTGAATCTGAGCAGAGGGTTTAGACGTTGGGTACTTCATGATAGGGGTGGTTTAGACACACCAGGATATTGTATTGTACTACATCGTCACTGTGTTCACTTGTTTTGTTGTGTTGGGATAGCTTTAATAAAAGCTTTGCTGGTTGAGATCGAGGTATGTTTCCGTGATTCTTTCATCTGTTCAGTAATTACTCCCCGGTCAAGAACTATTGTAACGTGGGAGTGCGTAGAAAACACCTAAGGGAAACTTCTTACACTAGGTGGCGAATCCGTACCCTTTGTCTCCCAGTAGTCAGCTCTGACCTTCTATCTGCTGCTGAAACATGGCAGATATAACGCTCTTGCATAGGATGAACGCATCATGGGTGCTCCCAGGATATCTTGCATTGCCTGACATAATGCAATGCATGTTATCACACATGAGCTGTACATTAATGGAGTGGAAGCCTTTTCTGTTCCTATACATCTCGGAATCCTCCAAAGGTGCTCGCAAGGCGAAGTGGATACAATCAATGCAGCCCTGTACCTTTGGGAAGCCAGCAATCCTGGAGAAGCCCATAGCACTGTCACGCATTGCTTGGATGGTCATAGGAAACTTTATGTAGTCATTCCTCCTTGCATATACAGCAGCTATCACCTGCCGAATGCAGACATGTTGAGACATGGTGCACACATCCCCAGTTGTAGCTTGAAACGGAGGCATAGAATGAAAGTGCAGCTGTAACCTTCACTTCAACTGACAAAGCAGTCCTCCTGACACTTCTAGGTTGCAGGTCTGCTTTCACCAATCCACAAATCTCAGTTACAACTTCTTTGCAGAAATGCAGCCTTCTGACACAATCTGCATCACTCAGGTGCAGATACAAACGCCTGCCTTGCTATACCTGAGGTGGGTAAGGCCTCCTGCCCTGCACCCTATGGGCTCTGATGTTCCTGATGTGATGACGGTGAATCAATTGTCTCCTACATAGCACCATGATGCAGAAGGCTCACACAAGATATGGCATTGTAAGTATTGCCCCCATAGTTAAATTTTACCTTTGCAAGAAGCTCAAAATGGCAAGAAGGCAGGCAGGACAGGTTCTTTGTTCTCTCTCCCCAAGGTCTGTATGGATGGACCACACCAGGTCTTGTGACTTCTCCCTCTTCCACCCCCCAACTAATTGCAGTCTTGGGACTTTTCCCCTTCTCCTCCCCCCCCCGAAACTCATTGCAGTCTTGTGCCTCGTGCAGCAGCCTTCCGATCACCACCTCCCTCCCCGGGCTCAGTTCAGAAGCCTTCCGATTGCCACCTCCCTCCCTCCCACCCACCCCCCCCCCCACTCCCCCGTGGGCTTGTTTTCCAGCCGAGCCCCGAGCCTCTGTGTCCGGGCGCGAGGCCGATTCTGACGGCCGCGCTACAACCCTCCAGCCCTGCTTGAAGACGTTCGGTGGTGGTGCGTGAGTGAAAAAAATGAAAACTTCAGAAATCCAAGAAACTCCCATGTACTCCGTTGAAAGGTAAAAAAAAGTTGAAGATTATTATGGATATTTCAAGAGTTAGAGACTCCCTCCAAAAACTTTGATGAAAAACAATGGGTCTTTCAGCGCCAATTTTTCAATGTGTGCTGCTTTCTGTTAACTCACCAGTAGGTTTTTCGGGAGTGGCCAGATACACCGACCTAGGATAAAACAATTTTGGCAAACTGTGAAAAATGCTGAAATCTGGCGCAGACATGAGGGAACGGCATGACGTCAAAAAAACGAACGTAGAAAAATCATAATTAAAGCAGTTATGTCGGCGCAGATTCCAGGGGAAAGTTTGAATTAAATAATTACACCAGAAAAAACGGCACGCGCCAAAAAACACCGCAAATGACCCAGGAAAATTAAGCCCAATATAACAGTTTAAAAGTTGAGATGAATGGAACATCTCCTTCTGTGCAAAAGTATTTGTATTCTTTAATAATTTAGGTCAACTATTACTAAAACAAAACAGAAATAAATACTGCTTCTTTGCTAGCAATCTCGCAGCACTGGAACAGTACACAAAGCACATTACACATCTCCTGGGATAACTATTAACAATCATTACTTCAGGCAACCAAGAGTGATTAAGATTTTAATTACCCTTGTTCCTCACTAATCAGCTAGTTTCAGTTATTCTACTTTTCTGCAAACCTGCCTACAGTGCCTTGATTTATAAAATCATTCCTGAAAAAACAGGCAAAAGAAAGGAATTAAATTGGCACCGCTCCAAAGAAATGCAGTCATCTTTACTGGTCCCAGGTTTATAAAGTATCAGATTTGTATTATGCTGCTCAATTCCTCCTCACCAGCACACTATTTCTACAGCTGGGACACAGTGCTGCTCCCTCACGCTCGCAGTGAGGTATCAAGTCATCCTTACATACATAGAGTAAATGAAAGTGTTCGATTCCCTATAGTATATTCTGGTACCACAGTTTGGTGGTGGAAAAACTGAATAGAGACAGGCGCTTCCAAGAGATTCCAGCATCTTTGTAAAAAGAACAACACATTTATATAGCGTCTGTCACAACCTCAAGATGTCCAAAAGTGCTTTACATCCAATTAGGGACTTTTGAAGTGTAGCCACTGTTGTAAAGTAGGAAACATGGCAACCAATGTGCGCACTGCAAGGTCCCATGAACAGCAATGCGATAATGACCAGATAACTTGTTTAAGTGATGTTTGATGAGGGATAAATATTGGCCAGGACACCAGGGCGAACTTCCCTGCTCTTCTTTGAAATAGTGTCATGGGATTTTTTTACATCCACCTGAGGTTGCAGACAGGAGCTCGGTTTAATGTTTCATCCAAGATGCGGCACCTCCAGTAGTGCAGCACTATCTGAGTACTGCACTGGATTGTCAGCTTAAGTTTTGTGCTCAAGTCCACGAAGTAGGAATTGAACCCACAATCTGACTCAGAGGCAAGTGTACAAGCAACTGAGGCACAGCTGACACCAATATGGCAGTTAGCAAGGTAGCAGGAAAAAATGGTGACTCCTTTCATGCAGGAGTATTGTTACATCTGTTGTAATCCAGACTTCACTGCCGGCCAAACTGAAATTCAATTGGACAGTTTAGTACTTTGAGCTACTTTTTGTTTGGCAGCCAAACTGTAAACATAATGCCGACTATTCTAATGCACTCCTGGCTGGTCTCCCACATTCTACCCTACTGAAACTAGAGGTAATCCAAAATTCGACTGCCCGTGTCCTAACTCGCATCATCCCACTCACCCATCACCCCTGTGCTCGCTGACCGACATTGGCTTCCAGTTAAGCAACACTCAATTTCAAAATTCTCATTCTTATTTTCAAATTCTTCCATGGCCTCACCCCTCCCTATCTCTGTAATTTCCTCCAGCCCCACAACCCTCCGAGATGTCTGCGCTCCTCTAATTCTGCTGTCTTGAGCATCCCTGATTATAATCGCTCAACCATTGGTGGCCGTGCCTTCTGTTGCCTAGGCCCCAAGCTCTGGAACTCCCTGCCTAAACCTATCCACCTCTCTACCTCTCTTTCCTCCTTCAAGACGCTCGTTAAAACCTCCCTCTTTGGCCAAGCTTTTGATCACCTGCGCTAATTTCTCCTTATGCAGCTCGGTATCAAATGTTTATCTCATATTACTCCTGTGAAGCACCTTGGGACGTTTCACTACGTTAAAGGTGCTACATAAATACAAGCTGTTGTTGTTGTTGAACACATTTTTTGCTGGGATTGGAACTATCATTCTTCGGGGTAATTTGACCTTAGATGATAACGCAAAATGCATGATATCAGCTCGACCAACCGTTAAGCACCTCGGCTAATTTTCCCGAAATTCATGGAAACAAAAATCGGGAGAGATGTTTAAGGAAAGCCGAATCTATATAGTACACTTTACACTATTGCCTAAAGTCAAAATGACCCCCTTTATATGAAGGGGCATTTGACTATAACTATTTTTAAATTTAATTTTACAGCAAAGATAATTGAAAATACTCAAGTATACTCGAAGCTGTGGGTGCAGAGCCACTTGATGAATCATAATAGTAATATATTCACACATGCTGAATAGATGCAACACCCACACATGGAGCAGGCACTGTTGGTTATTACGACAACTGCTAGCAGTATGGATTTTGTAAAGTGCTCAAGCAAACAACATAAAAAAGGAGGAGGAACAGGATGAGCAAGAAAGCAGGGAGGGGATTTGAGAGATAACAGGAGGCAAACAAAATGTTCCCAGAGATGCCCCTGTATCATGAGTACGATGTTATGTGAACCTCATAGAACAAGAGTAACTCAGGAGATCCAGTCCCAGCTGGGGAATAGTAACTGATATTGCCTGCTGCAGCCAAACCTGAAGATACATTTTTATGTTAGTGCTGTATTTCAATAGCTATTAGTTATATTCCTACACCTCTAAGCCGCTGGGTCATTCCAGCCATCCACTGGAGATTGCCCTGTATCTTGTTGTATACTGCTGCAGTGGCTGTCTTTCACCATTGCATTACATACAGGAAATGCAGAAACTATCCACAGCAGCAGAATGGTAAACACAGTACAAGACATAGGTATCCATTTGGACACCAGTTCACAAGTCTATGCTCGACTCAATGAAGGCATTAATACTATGTGTCAAACGCCATAGAACTATGTGAGTGAAAAGTACTCATCCACAGCATATCAACCCCATAGCCCAGCAGAGCTGCATTATAATGAACCACCTATATAAACAAGAATAGTCATCAAGCAGCCATTTAGCATTCTAATAAACACTTCAAAATCTAGGCTGATCAGAGGAAGCATGCCTGATATTCCAGGGAGCATCTCCAGAATGATTACAGTGATTACTCCATAATAAAAGGCAAAGGCCGCACCTTTCATGATGTTGAGGAGCTGCACAAGCCTTCACAGAGTAGAGGTAGAATGTCCCTTGGAACAACTAATTCTGGAGCAACAAAACCGAAGTACCAAGTAATCCAATCATCAAGGAAGGCTAGTCTGTGAAGTTTTAATTGCCAACAATTTTGGTTGAGCAAATGATTAGTATGTTAGCAAAGCATGTGTTATGAAATAGTTACATGGTCCTTCTACCTGACTATTCATGACCAAAATAAAGGAAAGAACTTTCCTTTCCTGAACCACATTTTATGATTTAACCACTATTATACAGCAGAGATCCAGCACAGTTACTACTTGCAGTGTCTTATCTCCAGACTCAGAGCTTCAAGGACCTGCTTATAAATGCAAGATGGTGATGGAGCATCAACAGCAACATGAGTCCTGATGTTCTGCAGAGTAGCTACGCAGATGGAGTAATTACATATATGTGAGCTGGTGCTTGGTTGAGATGGTGGTGCTAATACAAGCTATTATTGTGTGAGATCATAAATACTCATTGCATCATCAGTGCATTTCTAAATATCTGTAAAAATAAAATGTCAGATTTTGAGCATCCATATTGCAGTAGCACTTTCAGAACATACTTCAGCTGCTCAAGTGATTCAATTTGAATATTTATAGAGGCAAACTCGATGGTACAAACCATGCATTCTTCTCCTTCACCAACCCTCATACCCTAAGAATACTTCCTCCAATGGCCTGTAATTTGCAGCCCCTACGGGTGCGTAAGAGGTGTGCATGCCCCCATAAGGGCTGCGTAAGTTCCACGTTTTACGCGTGAAGCGCATGCACGAAAACCCAGAACTTGCGATCTGCCAAGAAAATTCCCCGGGCAAAGGGCACCCGCAGCTGGAGAGTAGGACTAATTGCCCAACTTCTGCCCAGCGAATGCCCGTGAAATTCTTATGCCTGGTAAGAACATAAGAACATAAGAACATAAGAACATAAGAATTAGGAACAGGAGTAGGCCATCTAGCCCCTCGAGCCTGCTCCGCCATTCAAAAAGATCATGGCTGATCTGGCCGTGGACTCAGCTCCACTTACCCGCCCGCTCCCCATAACCCTTAATTCCCTTATTGGTTAAAAATTTATCTATCTGTGATTTGAATACATTCAATGAGCTAGCCTCAACTGCTTCCCTGGGCAGAGAATTCCACAGATTCACAACCCTCTGGGAGAAGAAATTCCTTCTCAACTTGGTTTTAAATTGGCTCCCCCGTATTTTGAGGCTGTGCCCCCTAGTTCTAGTCTCCCCGACTAGTGGAAACAACCTCTCTGCCTCTACCTTGTCTATCCCTTTCATTATTTTAAATGTTTCTATAAGATCACCCCTCATCCTTCTGAACTCCAATGAGTAAAGACCCAGTCTACTCAATCTATCACCCCTCATCTCTGGAATCAGCCTAGTGAATCGTCTCTGTACCCCCTCCAAAGCTAGCATATCCTTCCTTAAGTAAGGTGACCAAAACTGCACGCAGTACTCCAGGTGCGGCCTCACCAATACCCTGTACAGTTGCAGCAGGACCTCCCTGCTTTTGTACTCCATCCCTCTTGCAATGAAGGCCAACATTCCATTCGCCTTCCTGATTACCTGCTGCACCTGCAAACTAACTTTTTGGGATTCATGCACAAGGACCCCCAGGTCCCTCTGCACCGCAGCATGTTGTAATTTCTCCCCATTCAAATAATATTCCCTTTTACTGTTTTTTTTTCCAAGGTGGATGACCTCACATTTTCCGACATTGTATTCCATCTGCCAAACCTTAGTCCATTCGCTTAACCTATCTAAATCTCTTTGCAGCCTCTCTGTGTCCTCTACACAACCCGCTTCCCCACTAATCTTTGTGTCATCTGCAAATTTTGTAACACTACACTCTGTCTTCTCCTCTAGGTCATCTATGTATATTGTAAACAGTTGTGGTCCCAGCACCGATCCCTGTGGCACACCTCTAACCACCGATTTCCAACCTGAAAAGGATCCATTTATCCCAACTCTCTGCTTTCTGTTAGCTAGCCAATTCTCTAACCATGCTAATACATTTCCGCTGACTCCGCATACCTTTATCTTCTGCAGTAACCTTTTGTGTGGCACCTTATCGAATGCCTTTTGGAAATCTAAATACACCACATCCATCGGTACACCTCTATTCACCATGCTTGTTATGTCCTCAAAGAATTCCAGTAAATTAGTTAAACATGATTTCCCCTTCATGAATCCATGTTGCGTCTGCTTGATTGCACTATTCCTATCTCGATGTCCCGCTATTTCTTCCTTAATGATAGCTTCAAGCATTTTCCCCACGACAGATGTTAAACTAACCGGCCTATAGTTACCTGCCTTTTGTCTGCCCCCTTTTTTAAACAGAGGCGTTACATTAGCTGCTTTTCAATCCACTGGTACCTCTCAGAGTCCAGAGAATTTTGGTAGATTATAACCAATGCATCTGCTATAACTTCCGCCATCTCTTTTAATACCTTGGGATGCATTTCATCAGGACCAGGGGACTTGTCTACCTTGAGTCCCATTAGCCTGTCCAGCACTACCTCCCTAGTGATAGTGATTGTCTCAAGGTCTTCCCTTCCCACATTCCCGTGACCAGCAATTTTTGGCATGGTTTTTGTGTCTTCCACTGTGAAGACCGAAGCAAAATAATTGTTTAAGGTCTCAGCCATTTCCACATTTCCCATTACTAAATCCCCCTTCACATCTTCTAAAGGACCAACATTTACTTTAGTCACTCTTTTCCTTTTTATATATCGGCAAAAGCTTTTACTATCTGTTTTTATGTTTTGTGCAAGTTTACTTTTGTAATCTATCTTTCCTTTCTTTATTGCTTTCTTAGTCATACTTTGCTGTTGTTTAAAATTTTCCCAATCTTCTAGTTTCCCACTAACCTTGGCCACCTCATACGCATTGGTTTTTAATTTGATACTCTCCTTTATTTCCTTGGTTATCCACGGCTGGTTATCCCTTCTCTTACCACCCTTCTTTTTCACTGGAATATATTTTGTTGAGCACTATGAAAGAGCTCCTTAAAAGTCCTCCACTGTTCCTCAATTGTGCCACCATTTAGTCTATGTTCCCAGTCTACTTTAGCTAACTCTGCCCTCATCCCACTGTAGTTCCCTTTGTTTAAGCATAGTATGCTCATTTGAGACACTACTTCCTCACCCTCAATCTGTATTACAAATTCAAAAGTAGGCTTAAGGCTTTTACCAGCGTAAGAGTTTAAATGAACATTAAAAAAAAATGCAATCATTTAAACATAAGGTAAGATAATTTTAGCCCCTTTAAAACATTTTCATTTATTTTTCAAAAAATTAAATTTTTGTTTTAAATATTTAATTAAATGGCATTTTAATTAATTTTCAATATGTCATTTTTTTATTTATTTGATGTGTACATGTATTTTTTGGGGTGTTCCCATTCATGCTTATGGGGATTCCTTACATATAGAATACCCATAAGCATGAATTGGGATCCCCTTCTTTCATTCGTTGGGCCGACTCACATGATCCCAGGGGCGCTTGCAAACTGCATGCATCCATTGGATCATCATATCATAGGCAGTCCCTCAAAATCGAGGAAGACTTGCTTCCATCCTAAAAGTGAGTTCTCAGGTGACTGTACAGTCCAATATGGGAATTACAGTCTCTATCACAGGTGGGATTGTCAGTTGTTGAAGGAAAGGGTGGGTGGGACTGGTTTGCTGCACGCTCCTTCCGCTGCCTGCGCTTGCTTTCTACATGCTCTCAACGACGAGACTCGAGGTGCTCAGCGCCCTCCTGGATGCTCTTCCTCCACTTAGGGCGGTCTTTGGCCAGGGACTCCCAGATGTCAGTGGGGATGTTGCACTCAAAGGAGGCTTTGAGGGTGTCTTTGAAATGTTTCCTCTGCCCACCTGGGGATCGCCTGCCGTATAGGACTTCCGAGCTCCATTGGCGGGCTGCATTGTCCGCATGCCTGACTCAAGACTCCCAAAGTCCGTTGGATACGTGGGCATCTACCCACAGGCACCCGGAGAGGCCCAGGACTGTGAGTCTCCGTACCTCCTGGACCACCAGGTACGCGGGCATTTTATTTGCAGATCGGGGGCATTTCACCACGGGAAGCCTCTGACTGCAAATTCAGGCCCTATGTGTTACATTGCCAATGTGAGTATGCTACGTAGGCCAGGAAGTTGTGTAGTGCCCCATTAGGGGTCAGTAACATCCGCAAGGCGGGAGTTCCTGCGCCAGGCGCGGAAGTCCAGCCCCGCTCGTGAAAATGGGGTTACCACCCCCGAGAGGAAGTAAAGCGCAAAAAAACGTGCTCCACCTCCTCTTCGGGGCGCTAAGGGGGCAGAGGCAGAGGGAGCAGGGCGAATCCCTGCGCACCTGGGAGCGTAGCGCTGCTACATAGAAGGGGACCTCCCCTTCAACAAGGGGGAGGGCAAGTTGCAGACTTTGCAGGACCCTACCAGGACCAGGGGGTGGGGTGCCATAGCATCAGTCCGGCACTCAAGAGTGCCAGGCCGCCAGATCGTGGCATGGACCCCATGTTCAAGGAGGCAATGGGTCACGACAGGTAAGTCAGCTGATTTTTTATTTTTTATCGTTAGCGGCACCGCGTCTGATGAAAAGTAATTTAAGTCCCGTTAGCGCCCCTGGTTGACACTAAAGGGAGGTGCAAACGACCCCAATTTCTCCCCCATAGTGTCTGTTTCAATGTGGATGGTGAATTATCATCGCCTTGCTAGTTGCAATGCTAATATACCACTGGCTGCACTGACCTTGTCACTGTGGCAAGAGCTTTTACACCCTCACTTTAGTAAATTTCTAATTACATTTCAAAGGTCATTTGTCTTTTTGGGATACTTTACACAATTATCCTTTGCTTTGTAATATCATTACTTAGGTAGTCATCAACTTCAAATATCTCTTGCAAAAGCTGTTTAATCATATATTTTTGTCAGCTGCTGCTAGCTTTCTGTTCTCATGTGGAATATGGAGGTAATTCATTGCAACAGGAAATGCTTCACCGTAGTGATTTCCCCAAGGCCAAATATCATTTTAATAATTTGTTTCCAAGTTGTGTGAGCACATTCTACACTACCTCCTCTATTTTAACCCATGCCTCATGCACCTCATTCTTGTAGGATCTGGGAGGGCCTGTGCTGCAAATTATACCTTTGCACTGCATATGTGCCCATTAGAGATTCAAGGGACCATCATCAAATCTTTGTTTCTGATTCTGATTGTGCTATGTTTCATTTCTCACACAAAATGAGATTACCTTTTGTTTACTCAGTGAGTTATTATGATCTGGAATGTATTACCTGAATGGGTGGTGGATGTAGATTCAATAGTTACTTTCAAAAGGGAATTGGATATATACTTGAGAAGGAAAAATTTGCAGGGCTATGTGGAAAGAGCAGGGAAATGGGCCTAAGTGGATAGCCCTTTCAAAGAGCCATTACAGACATAATGGGCCAAATGGCCTCTGTGCTGTAAGATTCTATGATTGCAGGAAAATTGGTCGTGTCTATTTGCAACACCAAATTTCTGAGTGGTTCCCTTGGAGGACAAGACACACACAAGTTTGTCTGGTATGTGTAGTTAGATCCTGTCTGCTGGAGTAATCAAGATTGCTGCAATGTGTAATGTCAATGTCAGTCAGACTCCAGACCTCACAATGATAATACTACTACTTTCAGAGAACAGACAAGGCTCACCCTCCTGGGTTAGAAGCATTTATAGTGCACACACTGCCATGTTCAGATATGAAGGAGTGAGGCCATGGAGGGATTTTAACTTGAGGATGAGAATTTTAAAATCAAGGTGTTGGTGGATGCACAGACCCTTTGATTGGCTGTGCAGCCTGTTCAAAATATTGCATTCCCATTAAAAAGCCAGTAAGCAGCCAGTGCAAGACCTCCAGACAATGTCACAGCTTAGCGGGGACATTGATGGTGAACCATGAGCCAATATACGTCAATGAGCACAGGGTTGATGGGTGAATGGGACTTGCTGGGTGTTAGGATATGCGGAGCAGAGTTTTCGATGTGCTCAAGTTCATTATGGGTGTAAGATGGGAGGATGGCCAAGAGAACATTGGAATAGCCGAGTTTGGCAAACAACACATAAATGTAATGTTATGCATGTTGTGTGACCAACACAGAATCAATGTTCTCTCTAAATTTGTTTGGCTCTGTGCGGCCCCTTTAAGGGGCTGTGTGGGCCATTCAACATACCGCACATTCGTGTTTTTTGTATTGAAAAGCCAGCATGTCGGCTGCGCGGGTTTCCTGGAGCGCTGCAAGCTAATTAGAATATAACCTACATACACACAGTAAGGAAGGAGAATGTTTCTGACAGTGAATATATACCACATAAAATAAATTGTTTATTTATTGCCTATCCCTAGTTGCCCTTGAGAGAGTGTTCATATGCTGCCTTCTTGAACCGCTGAAGTCGAGGAGGGAGGAGGAGGGTGGGGTGGGTGGGGAAAGGAGAGGGAGAATGTGGTGCAGGTGTAAAGGGAGTGGGGGTGGAAGAATGTGATCCAAGCCTAACAAAGGGCGAGTGAACGTGATCTATCTTTCCATCTGGATCATGTTATTGCTCTGATGCCCCGCTCCATTAGACCTGGATCACCTTCTTGCCCCATCCCCAATGTTCTCGCCATGCTCCGCGCAACAAGTTCCTGAATTTTTCTCCCCGGTTTCCTGATGTCACCTCCCCTGAGCTTCTGACCTTTCTCCCCTCTCTGCGCTCTCTATCTGCGAGCTTCTCTTCCCTTTGATTCCCTCTCCTCTTTCCTCCCTTCGATCCGCTCTGTTCCCTGCCCCCATCCAATCTCCTGACCTTCGCCGCACAGGGCAAATAAAGCTTGGCGGTGCAGGCCGCAGCCACCATACCATTTGTTTCTGCGTGTGCGTGACCCGATTGAGTGCGCATGCGCAGTCCAAAATGGGCGCGCATGCGCAGGGGGAGTCAAGATTGCAATACAAATAATCACTCTGACGAAAATTTTGTATACAGCACTTAGATTTTGCAATGTTGCCCATTACAGATCAGGTAAATGGCTAGTTTACCGAATAAACAGCAATGCTACATCAGTACAGCTGCCATAATAATTAGCTGTTTTGCTTTCTTGGTGCAATGAAGAATAAAACTGAGCAAGATCATATTACAGCTTACTCTAACTCTCCAAGAAGCACTTTTCACACTCATTTCTAAGTATTATACTCCAAAAGGTTTATCTGGATTGTGTAACATCTTAAGTACAATAATTTTATCTAAAGAATCATCCTTCATTATCAGGACCTTAGTAAGCATAAAAATATTATGCAGAGGGATCACTTCTCTAGAGATCAACAAAAATTTCCCGAAGCCATCTGAATAACAAAAATGGGAAGTATACCCTGTCCCTTCCAAAAATTGTCCTAATTAAAATAACCAAATTCCTATTTAACATCACACAGATATACAGCTTCTGATATGATATGATAACTATTTGATAATAGAATCTTTTTGCCACTTTGCCAGTGCTGGATGGCATCAGAATACATGAACTTTGATGGTTTTGTACTTTTAAAAAGCAACAACAAACTTCTAAAGGACAAAATCTAGTTTAGAAGCTGAAATGATTTGCGTCAACAGCAGTGTAGAATATGCCTGTAGCAAGCTAATTAGAATATAACCTACATACACACAGTAAGGAAGGAGAATGTTTCTGACAGTGAATATATACCACATAAGATTTAATATAAAAACCGTATCTGAAGGCTTCATTTTCCCTCGTGACTATCTGTGAAGCACCAGGGAATGTTATTTGCATGGATGACACTATATAAAGGCATGTTGTTTTATATACCTTAAGAAGAAATGCTAGACTAATAACTCCAAATTGCACAGGAGGGATAAGTGTGATACAGATTTAAAAACAATAAAACAACAATATTATATTTTGTGGGCATAATTAGTAGCAATATTTTCTTTACAATTGTAGTATTGAACCATTGTCAATAGCAGGCTTGCAACAATTTTGCTAATAGAGATAATGGTATAAACTAGATCAGCTAATGACATTTGCAGGATCTGGAAGAATGCATCTTTCTGACTTGGGTAATGGTAGTCAATAGAATTAGCTGCATGCAAAGAGAGCGCAGTTTCAAGCTTTGATGCCCCATTAGACAGTATAGATTTCCACACCATACCATTAAGAGTGTGATAAAGGTACCATTCCCATTAATGTGGGATATCAACCACCACATGCATAATGAAAAATATTTGAAGCAGCTCAGGGGCCTCAGACCCAGTCCAGTTGGCACCATAGTAATAATCTCACTGTATACCAAGGACCTCTAGCCACAACAGCAGAGGGTATCTTAATGAGCTGTGGGCAGTTTATAATCAATAGCTATATAGAGAGTTGTAAATATTCTATTTGCAGCATTGAATAAAACTGAATTTTAATGCCAAGACATTTATAACTGTCCTCATCGCCAGCAATAGTCCCAAATCAAATCAGAACAATAAAATGTAGTTCAGAAACTGCACACAAAGCATAACTAAATGGAATTCAGCAGCTGTAGTGAAAAAAGTTTTAAGAAATACTGTCGCTACGTGATGAACATTTGATTAACTGCTACTAGATTCGTAGAAGTAGATGTAGAAGCAACTCGGTCCCAGTAGCAGCCCAGCTCATTGAGTTAAAATAATTTATAAATCCAAGGTGAAGACTGAAGAACATTGAGAGGAAGCATTCTGATGTTTTAACTTGTTGAGCAGTGTATGAAATAGTCAAGTAGTCCTTCCACTCCACAGAGATTGGTTGTATTTTTATTCTATGGATGACACATCATTTCCCCCCGGTAATGCACTGTTTAACTCCTGTGCATGGAATTCCTTTCTCCAATATTTTAATGCAGTTGTTAACCTGTTTATGACTGCTTTAAAAGACAGCACAAAGGAATTTATGGAAGCATATTAACCAGTACCCGATCAGAGAACATTAAACGTAAGAAAAGAAGTGGTGATGGTGAGAAAGAAAGAACTTGTATTTATTTAACACCATATGATGCCCTCAGGCCATCCCAAAGCATATTGCAACCAGAGGACTACTTTTGAAGTGCAATCTCTATTGTTATGTAGTCAAACACAGCAGCTGCACATCATCATATCATCATCATAGGCAGTCCCTCGGAATCGAGGAAGACTTGCTTCCACTCTAAAAATGAGTCCTTAGGTGAATGAACAGTCCAATACGAGAACCACAGTCCCTGTCACAGGTGGGACAGACAGTCGTTGAGGGGGGTGGGACTGGTTTGCCGCAGGCTCTTTCCGCTGCCTGCGCTTGATTTCTGCATACTCTCGGCGATGAGACTCGAGGTGCTCAGCGCCCTCCCGGATGCACTTCCTCCACTTAGGGCGGTCTTTGGCCAGGATCTCCCAGGTGTCAGTGGTGATGTTACACTTTATCAGGGAAGTTTTGAGGGTGTCCTTGTAACGTTTCCTCTGCCCACCTTTGGCTCATTTGCCATGAAGGAGTTCCGAGTAGAGCGCTTGCTTTCGGAGTCTCGTGTCTGGCATGCGAACAATGTGACCTGCCTAGCTGAGCTGATCAAGTGTGGTCAGTGCTTCAATGCTGGGGATGTTGGCCTGGTCGAGGACGCTAACATTGGTGCGTCTGTCCTCTAGGGGATTTGCAGGATCTTGCAGAGACATCGCTGATGGTATTTCTCCAGCGACTTGAGGTATCTACTGTACATGGTCCACGTCTCTGAGCCATACAGGAGGGCGGATATTACTACAGCCCTGTAGATCATGAGCTTGGTGGTAGATTTGCGGGCCTGGTCTTCGAACACTCTTTTCCTCAGGCAACCGAAGGCTGCACTGGTGCACTGGAGGCAGTGTTGAATCTCGTCGTCAATGTCTACTCTTGTTGATAAGAGGCTTCCAAGGTATGGGAAATAGTCCACATTGTCCAGGGCCATGCCATGGATCTTGATGATACATAAACTACACATAAGGTCCCACAAACAGCAAATGAATGACTGGAAAATCTGTTCTTGGTGGTGTTGGCTGAGAGAGCAATGTTGGCTAGGATCCTCCTCAACCATCTTCTCCTGTGGCTGAGGAGCTCCTCCCAGAATCACAGTGCGGATTTCGTCCTCTACGGGTTACAACGGATATGATTTTTACAGCGCGACAGCTGCAAAAAAAAATGCACCAAAAATGAGCTGAAGTTTATGGAAGATGGCCAGGAGACCATTGGAACAGTCAAGTATTCAAACCTCAGAGACGGATGATGTTATGGAGGATGGTGTTTGTGATGGAGAGGAAATGAGATCGGAAGCTCAGCTCAGGTTCAAATCGGAAGCTGAGATTGCGAGCACCCTGGTTCAAACTGAGACAGTGGCCAGGGAAGGGGTGGAATCAGTGGCAAGGATACAAAGTTTGTGGCAGGAACTTGGTCCGTGTTCCAGCCATATGACTCAATATACATCCCGTCCACTACCTCCACTAATGGTGCACAGTGGCTGCAGTACGCACAGTCTATAAGATGTACTGCAGCAACCCACCAAACTTAATTTGATAGCTCCTCCTAGACCATTAATACTGAAAAGGGCAAGAGCAGCAAGACCTTGGGTACAACATCTACAAGTTCCCCTCCAAGTCACAAACCAACCTGATCACAGGCACATATCACTGTTCTTTCATTATTACTGGGTGACAATCCTGGAATTTCCTACTGAACACCATCATGCAAACACCATCACCACAACGACTGCAGCAGTTCAAAGAGAAGGTCCAGCACCACCTCTTCAGAACGACTAGGGACGAGCAATAAATGTAGCTTTGCCCACATCCATAGAGATTTTTTTTTTAAATGATTCAGGTTATCAATGACCAATGACAGGTGAGATATGGTCCTGGAATTTGTGGTCAGTGATGGCACTCGCCGCTGACCATGAAGAAAGCTGCCCACAAAGATCTTGCGATCTCCGTGGCGAAAACTTAAGCTTCCTTGGTGTTAAATTGATTATAACACGGTCAAAAGGATATCCCCAGCATGATGCAACAGTGCAGCAGTGACATCATCAAGCTGCCTATGCAGCCAATCACATTGAAGAATTCTCATAGACAGCAAACCAGGAAATAAAAAGCACTGATTCAATTCACCTTTTGAAATTTTTACAGAGAGCAAAATAAAGATAGGGACATTTACATGGAATAAAGGATGGAGCAGAAAATCATAAACAATCTAAAAACAATCATTTTAAAAATATTATTAAAAAGCTTGTAATTTTCTATCATAATGGAGAAAGTTGACATTTCACAAATATAAAATTTGGTTTTCAGAGCCAGAACAGTTGTTCAGCAGTAAATACACTTCAAAACCCAAGTTAAACCTATTCCAAAAAGGCTCAACTTTTAATGGGGTGTTTAACAGTGCAATTAAATTGGAAAAGCTTAAATTTTCATCAGTTCAACTCCAGGGGTAAAATCCAATCTGGGAAGGTCACAGTCCATGGGTAAGGTTCTATCTGTGAGGGTCACAGTCCATGGGTAAGGTCACTGATTGCCAGCAATGGGGAGTTCCACTGTGCAGCCTGTGGTGGAGCAGTTTTTGACTGATTGCAACTTCAGGATTTCCGCGTTTAGATGCACATGCGCTAAATTTTAAAGTTACGGTCAGTTTCAGAGGGGTAATGACAGTTCGTCGTCATTGGCATCGCAAAATCTGGGCCATAGAAATCACCACATTGCCCAGATTACTAAAAAACAATGTCTTATGAATTACATTTTGTCATTTAGATTTACATTCAAGATCCACCAGACAATTTTGCTCACCGTCAAGAATATGACCATTTTCCTTTTGAGTCAGAATTGGTGGTGCTATATTGGACTCCATTGGCTAATTCATCATATTGTTATATACACAACGTTAAAGGTGCCTTGGGACAATTTACTATGTTAAAGGCGCTATATAAATGCAAATTTTTGTTATATTTACTCGAGCGATGATAAATAAAAACATATCTCCTGCCCTGCTTTTTACACAGTCTACTGTGTTATACATTATTCATTGGCATAATAGTTTTGTAGTTGAATGGATTAATCCACAATACACATGTAAAAGATAAGGATTCTTGGTTCATGTTAAATTTCATAAAATTCATGTCTAATTAGAACTGTCTAGAGGAGATCTATGGCTAGGCCATTTTGACTTGGTAACTATATAAAAATGCGATGGTTTTAGGACCTGGTTGCTTGATACTGGTGACAATGGAAAATGTCGAGGCTGAGCAGAGCTACAAAAAAAACACAGTTGTGCACACAGGCTGAAGTGTCCCTGAAAGCTTTAATTATCCACATTGGAGGATAAATTTCAAAAGAGAAAATTGCTCTTTAATGACACACATTTGGCTTCCTTCAAGCTTCCATGGAAATATCTGAACAAAATAAATGTGGTGTATCTATTTAATGCATGTGTTTTATGGTCCTAGATTAATAAAAGCGCGTCTTTGGCAGTGAAGAGTTTTCACAAAGTCCAGAGGAATTCTATTTACATAAAAATACACTATTTATCATAACGGTGCTTCAAGTAAAACACATCATACATAGTACTGAAATCATAAAGATGTACAAAGACTTCTCTTATTTCAGCACTGTTAATTGGGTAGATTTATGCCCATAATTCTCAATCCTGGATTGTCACTTCAATAAATCACCATTTGTTGAAAATTACTGGTTGCCACATATTAACAAATACAATTGAATCCTTTACAAAGTCCTTTAAAAAGAACAGATAAACCTGACAAATCATAATTAGTTTAAAACAGTCTTCATTTTCATTCCTTTTTTCATTTCTTTGTGGCATGTCGTCGCCCATTGTTTTATGCAATGGCTCTCGAGATATATGATAAATTATCTGGACAATTATATGAGTTGCTTTTTTTTTGCTGTGATTATGTTCATGGTTTTAAAAGTTGCATTGTTAATCTATTTTAAACTGTGCAGAAATATTTTTGCAAGCTAAGTGGGTAAAGTATCATGGAACTCATAGCAAAAAGTCCCACCTTCCATTTCTGGCCTGTGCCAGGTTAGATGATTAACAGTTGGGCAACTACAATAGACCTCAGCATCTCTGGACTAGCAAAAGGGAAAAAATCATAAAGGATTTCTGCTTCTGATTGCTATCCAGTAACCTTTGCTGGAAAGTGCACATGGAGACATCTTATCACAATAAGATTGAACTTGGTTATGATGCCCTATGTAGTTGAATAGCTTGTTTAGACTGACACAAGAAAAATTCCTGCTTAAGCAAGGTTTCAGATTACTACTGGAACCCAATGTACTATGCACTGGCAGGAGCCAATGCTTTTAGCAGGAGTGTGCAAGCGAACATAAGAGCAAAAGAATATAAAAATTAGGAGCAGGTGTAAGCCATACTGCCCCTTGAGCTTGCTCTGCCATTCAATAAGATCATGGATGATCTTTGACCTCAACTCCACTTTTCACTTTTCCACCTGATCCCCATATCCCTTGATTCTCCGAGAGTCCAAAAATCTAGTTATCTCAGGCTTGAATATACTCAACGACTCAGCATCTGGGGTAGAGCAATCCAAAGATTCACAAACCTCTGAGTGAAGAAATTCCTCCTCACCACAGTCTTAAATGGCCATCCCATTATCCTGAGACTATGCCTCCTAGTCCTTGACTCTCCAGCCAGGGGAAACAACCTCTCAGCCAACAATTCCCCTGAGAATCTTATGGCCCTGAAATCCCAGTTCCTTCTTCCCGCGAGCGTTCGACTCAATTCTAGAGAAAAGATACGCATATATCTTTTGCTGCTGCGCCCACCAGAGATCCCGGTCCTGAGGCCCCCTCTCCCTGTGCTTCAGGGCGCGTGAACGTCTGGTCAGACGTATGCTGGAGCTGAAGTCACATGCCACTGGGCAGCCAATCCAGATACAGTATTTTATCATTCATAATAATGGGAACTCTGTAAGTAAGAGTTCTCATTATTATGATTGCGAAACACCCCGCCCAACAGCAAAACACCAATAAAAAATAGAAAAAAACATCATATATTTAACATTAATTTAAATTAAAGTTAATAAATGTGTTAGAAAATAAATATATCTTTCCGATTTAAAAAAAAGTTTTTTAATTATGGTTTAAAATAAACTTACCTTAGTGGGCAGGGTTTTTAACATTAAAATGTGTTTTAAAAATGTTATTTTTATATGTTTTTGTATGTTTTAAAACTGTTACACTGATAAATGTAGGCTATGCACCTGCTTTTACAAGGCGCAAGAATTTTAAGGACATTTGCTGGGCAAGAGATGGGCAAATAGCACAATACTGCCCATGTGAATGTCCTGGCTGCTGAGATGCGTGCGATGTGTCAAGCTAAAACTTGACAGATCGGAAAAGCTGGTTTTCGCGCATGCACATTGCACACCGAAAACTGGCTTTTGCAATGCCTTCCCGGGTCTGTACACACTCCGTACAGACCCGGGGAGGCCAGAATTTCAGGGCCTATGTGCTAGAACCTCCACTTTTTCTGCATGCTTAACGCTCACTTAATGTCCATTTTACTGCTGAAATGACGTATAACACCCAGATATCTCCCATTTTGGCACAAAATGGAAACTGATGGGCATTTTTGGGAAACTTATTGCTGAGCATTACTTTCCCCATGTGTTTAACGCCGGGAAAAAATATTACTGCCCGCAAACTTTTTTGGGGCGGAATCAGCAGAATGGGCGAAATCAACGGCCATAATATCGCCCAGCGTTACTTTCTGCACAGAACTAACGCCGAGATTCAACAATACCGCGCGCCCATTTTTTTTTGTGGTAAAGAGCACATTTGGCGGAACTAACGCCCAGGAGATCGCCCACTGTCACTTTCACCACCTTGCACATATATCGCCCACAATATCGCTCGCCCGAAAAGCCACCCAGAAAAAGAGGAACTGTTCTGAATGAACGCCAGAGGTGTGGCTGTCATTTTTAAAATCGCAGGTCGCTTTATTCAAAAGGCTGCTTCAACTTCGGGGGAGTATGCATTGACTCTGGAGTTCTTCTCAGGTGAAGTGAACATCTCAACAGACATATTTTCAGATTCTGGACTATTAGGGCTTTACTCCAGGTGTATTTTAGTGAGGAAATCATTGCTTCTGATCAATCACTATTATACTTTCAATGCAATGGGGCCATCAAACAATAACTCTGCTTAAGCAGCACTTCATATGTCTTGATCACTCTGGAGAGAAGCAAGTAGCTAAATTCGTGGTCGTGCGCACGATGCTGCACAACCTGGCTATCATGAGAGGCCAAGAATTGCCAGAAGGCACTGATGCTCCACCTCATGAGAGAGAGGAAGAGGACGATGAGGGGCTGGATGCTGACCTAGGGCCAGACAATCAGGCTGGCTATGCAACCATCCCCACGACCCCCTCCAGACCGCAGGAAAGGGCTCATGGTGGCTACATAGCTGCAAGACTCTTACGTGAGGAGCTGATATCTGAACGATTTGCCTGAAAGAGCATTGATGTGAGTGACAATGCTGACACACTGCTGTGTGTGTGCAGCTCAGACATCAATGGTGCCCATCACCTTGGTGCCAGTTAAAGTTTACATTGATTGATGTTAAGTTGTACTTAACCCTTTCATGTTAAGGAATCACCAGTGTGTAACGGTGCAGCTATCTGAGACAATGCGCAACAAGGTTATGTTCAATAACAAAAATTTTATAGTAACATTGGTCTGAAATCATAAGTATCACAGGCAATAACACCCAACCCCCGCCCACACCCCACTTTTTCCACCATTGACATCAATCAAATGTTCAACATGTCCAGCAACACAGAATACAAAGGAAAAGCAGCAGGTTAGTCCCCAGCCCCCATATTTTACAACAAATTGCACACACCCAGATGGAGATATAACACAGCCATCAACTGCGGACATGCACCTCATTTTCCTTCCCCCCTCCCCTTCTTCTCCCCACCTCTATCCCTTCCCCTCCTCACCCCATGGTGCCTGGCCGAGGAGCTCCTCAGGTGGTGCCTCCTTGGGGGATGAAGGCAGATGTGGTGGTTGCATGGGTACGCGAGTGGGGGATGCCGAGGGGACAACATTCTCTGATGCAGGAGCAGGATCTTGGTCCTTGCTCTCATCCGTCATTCGCAGTGGTGGTGCGGAACCTAGGGGTGGAGTGCTATACTCAGGGACCACTGGGAGCCCTCTGCCACCACTGTTAATGGCTACCAGCTCCAGGGCCTCCTCCATCCCTTCCATGTTATATC
Organism: Pristiophorus japonicus; assembly: GCF_044704955.1. Taxonomy (NCBI): domain Eukaryota; kingdom Metazoa; phylum Chordata; class Chondrichthyes; family Pristiophoridae; genus Pristiophorus; species Pristiophorus japonicus. The sequence goes on along the minus strand of NC_091993.1, from coordinate 91,386,532 downwards.
TTACTTGTTGGACAAAAACACGGTGCCAACTATGTTCTTGGTGCTTAGTAGGCTTTTTGCTACTGGTGAATCTCCGTTGTGCCTCCCACAACAGGCAGACAAGCACACATCACAGTCACACACGTTTTCAGTGCCTCTGAGCTCCCTCTCTCTCTGTTTCCTCTTCTGCGCATGTCATGATGACCTTTCTCCTGAATCGCGGGAATCGAATGTTGCCATGCCATTGCTAAGGACGACCACACTTTACGGCAGAAGGTCAAAAATTTTTTACACTAGCGCCCATTTGATATAATGTAAACTAGGTGTTTTGAGAATGGGCGAGAAGCCAGCGATCTGAAAAACCTTTTTTATCGCCCACGCCGAAAATAACGCCATTTTTGGGCGATAAGCTCAAAAGTGGAGGTTCTAGCCCAGAATCCCTTTGCAGGCTCTTTGTGTCCTCCTCACAGCTTATTTTTCCACCTAGCTTTGTATTATCAGCAAACTTGGATACATTGTACTCAGTCCGATGATCTAATTCATTGTTATAGATTGTAAATAGCCGAGGCCCAAGCACTGATCATTGTGGCACCCCACTAGTTACAGCCTGCCAACCCGAAAATAATCCAACTCTTTGATTCCTATCAGTTAATGAATCCCCCAACCATGCTAATATATTACCCCAACCCCATGAACCCTTATCATGTATAGCAACCTTTTATGCGGCAACTTATCAAATGCCTTTTGGAAATTCAAATGTACTACATCCACTAGTTCCCCTTTATCTACCCTGCTAGTTACATCCCCAAAACACTCGAATAAATTTGCTAAACACGATTTCCCTTTCATAAAACCATGTTGACGCTGTCTAATCATGTTATGATTATCTAAGTGCCCTATTACCACTTCCTTAATAATGAATTCCAGCATGTTCCTGATGACTAATGCTAAGCTAACTGGCCTGTTCCCTGTTTTCTCTCTCCTGCCTTTCTTGAATAGCGATGTTACACTGGCTAAACTTCCAATCTGCTGGGACCATTCTCGAATCTAGGGAATTTTGGAAGATCACAACAAATGCATCCAGGGAAGAATGGGACAGAGAAAAGAATCAATCTGATGTCTTCAGATGATAATCCTTTAACTTCTATGGTATTTATAAATCGTAAAGTTAGTCCAAATATCACAGGAATTTTTCTCAATGTGTACTGTCATGCATTATTATATAATGAATAAAACTATGAGTATATTGTCTGACAGCAGTCAGAGTCAGAAAATTCCTGATAGCAGTTAATAGACAGGCTGTAGATTGCCAGGCAGAAGTAACACTCTGGGCCTCCTCCAGGAAAGGTACCCAGTGAAGCTCAGTTATTTTGTCCATCAATACAATAAAATTAAACTACCTACAGTTAAAACAGATTTGGGTATTTTTTCTATCATTTATATTCTGCCCCGGAGCTCAATTTCAACTAAGTAAAATTATTGCTAAATATTTAATAAATTTAAATAATTTCATAGCAAAAGCACAGATGGAGGCATGATTCAGGGGTATATAATTGTTTTCTTAGTGCAGAAAATGACAAGGAGACACATTTACTTTTTCAAAAGAAAATAATGGACATTTCAGGGATATTGCAAAGCAATTATATGAATCAAAGGATTCAGATGATAATCAGAAACCAAAACACCAAAGATTGAATGGATTTATAAACTCCCAACTGAAGCCTTTGATTGGATTACTACTTTTGAGTTTGTCCAGCTAGCTTCATATTTGTATTGCAGGTTGAACATCCCTTATTCAGAACCCTTGGGACCTAGCCTGTTCCGGATAAGGGATTTTTCTGGACGGGGGTGGTCACATTAAATTGGATGGTACAGGTACTGAGCAAGGGGATATCAGGACTTGCTGGCTTGGGGCTGGTAGTGCAGCAGAGAGATGATTGGGGGGGCGGTGGTAGATCGCGAGGTCAGGCCAGCGATTGTGGGGGTTGGCAGCAAGGAATTACTTCAACCTGTTTAATTTATTCATGTTGGAGTTCATGCGCCACCTGGTGGCCAGGAATGGTTTTAGAGGAGGGGTGGTTCCAGATAAGGTAGTTTCAACCTGTATTACAATAATATGACTGAATTTCATTTCATATCGAAAATTTGGCCCTGTAATTGCAGTTTGAGGCTTCCTCGGACAGATGTCTCCGACCACAAAAATATTAACGAATGTACCTTGTAGTCCTGGAGGAACGAAGACTTCTGCTCCGAAGTCTCGATGCGCAGCCCAGCGCAGAGGCCCATTTATTCCAGGAGTGTATGTGCATCCTGGGATCACATGGGCTCGACCAACCAAAGTAAATGGCGTATCTGAATTCACAGTAATGGTGAGTTCCGATTGTACGGGGATCACCATTTCTATGAATGGGAATACCCCCAAAAACACACAAACATTTTAAAGAATTAAATGTTTTAGACAAATAATTACTTTTTTTTAATATGTTTTAATAGGGGTAAAAATAAACTTACCTTAATGGACAGGGTTTTTAATATAAAAATGATTGATAACATTTTATTTTTCTATCTCTTAAAACTCTTATGCTGGTAAAAGCAGGCCTTACACTTGCTTTTACCAGGTGTAAGAGTTTTAAGGACATTTGCTGGGCAGGAGTTGGGCAAGTAGCTCAAATCTCCGCCCATGAAGGCCCTTCTCCCAGGATGTGTGCGATCTGTCAAAAGAAATTTTGATAGATCGCAAGTTCCGGGTTTAGGTGCATACGCAGTGCATGCCTAAACCCGGAATTTTCAGGGCGTCTACAGGTGCGTGTGCACATTGTACGCACCTGGAGAGGCCGTGATTTCAGACCCTTTATATTGTTTTGGGTACATTTTTGTACCAACAGAGTATTTTTTCAGAATCCCTTGCACCTTATTAACTGCACTTTAGATCCATCATTATTTATTTGAATGGTCAGCATGCTCTGAATATTAAATGCATCGAGAGTGTACATGCTGTTGGGTTGTGACTGCTGTACAGTCACATATGTAGAAATACAAAAAAGTTTGATCTGTTTTTCATGTATAAAAGCTGCTTCAAGATGAGGTAGAAGATCCTTAGTTGTAGCTCTTGTGGGATGACTGATTTTGAAGGGCATACAGCAGCACATTAAAGGGGAGAGATGGAAAAGTGGGAGTGAATTAAAGCATTGATCTTGAGTAGTAGGTAACAGTTTGGCAGCACAGACAACAACAATGAGATTAAATTTGAAACCCAGTCCTAAAAAACCATTAGCGACGGACATTAAAAAATGCATCAAACTTGCATCCAGCTTTCCCTGACTGAAGTGGAGAATCCCTTTAATGGACGCTCAAAATGGCTGACTTCCAACACCCATGTTTGGTTGACGGGGCGAGGAACTAGTGGTAATCCAACAGGCAGGAACGGAAATGGCGTTGGGGGCATCATTACGTCAGTTAACCCGATTAACATATATTCTTGAAGTGTCTGACTGAAGCTCCAGCTGCTTAAATCTAGATCCGTCCAAGAAACAGAACGGGCCATCTGGTCCTACCATCATCTCATTTTGAAATACAAAGGGGCAGTAGGGACACAAAATCGCCCTCCTCACCCCACCCCGCCGCAAGTGTTTATTGCCAAGAAACAAACTGCCTTGTCGCATACTATTGAATAACAAGAAAATATCTAATGGTGACCCATTGGTGACAGTTATAGTAGCTCAGTTACAAGAACTGGGCTCAAACTAAAACTTTCTCAATGTAGGAAGAAAATTCTGCCTCTGTATGTGGCAAAATAATTCCCATTTTCATAATGTTAGGACAGCAGCTGGGCATGTCATAGATTGTAGCTTGAATGTCTTGCACTGCCCGAAGATAATTTTTCGTTCATGAAATTACTTGGCCTTCATTCATCAAGCATCGTAGATAAGATCTGAATCAAATACAAAGGACCTACGGAAATATTTTATGTTCAATAAGAATAAAGCAACTGGATCTAATCTGGTGTTGTTCAATGTAAATCAGAGTATGTATTTATTTTATATAACAGGAGGATTACATTAAAAAACACAAGTGTAATTCTGTAATCTCTTACTCCCAGCACAGATCCATGATTGCAGGGAACAAAAATGAGAGAATGGGGGCTACATTGGTGTAGTTTATCTCTATTCTATACCCCCTGTATGTGCAGTTCCCCACTGGGAGCACATGATTGTAGAATCACTTCCTGCAGAATGCATCATCAAAAAATGCCTTCTGTATTCACAACAGCCATTTTTGTTCACATCCATTTGGTGAATTCAATAGAAACTTAATTTTTTTTCATTCGAAACTTTCAGATTGGCAAACTTTCAGTTATCACAAACTTAACTGTCAACAGAAAGCGAAGTATCTCAGAAACTACCCAGTAAGCAAAGGGTTATATCAGAAGGTTAGATATAATTGTAATAATTATACAGCTGCAGCCAACCTTAACTCTGGAAAAAAATCCAAATGTCATGCTTCAGCACAACAGTATACAATAGAGAGAGAAGAAAAGTCAGGTGTAATGTCTGTAGTTCCACACTGTGGACATATTGTGTTACTGTAACAAGAGTGTTTAATAACGTCAGGTCACCTGACAAGAAACAGCTTCCACAGAGACTTCCAGAAAGCTGCTCCATCTTAAAAATTTGTGTGCTGTGTGCTCTGTGAATCTATCACAAATGGCGATGACGTATGGGATAATTGGATAAAACAAAGCTGAAATTTTTGTTGGTGAAGGATTCAGCCAGTTGACAGAGAGACTTAGAGAGCTTTTCTGTTTTGATTAGAGCTACAAATTCGAGGTAAATTATGAGCACATTGTTGAACTGCCAGAGTCAAAATCGCTGCACCTATGGGAGTGATGGGGCATTTAGGAGAATATAAACGTGACCGGGAAAGGTTCAAAGTGTATGTGGATCAGCTAGAAATGTAGTTCACTGCAAATAACATAATCAAAGTCCCAGAGAATGCAGATCAGAACCGGGCTGTGTTGGAATGGAAAAGAGCTATTTTCTTAACTGAAGCTGGCCCTGAGTTGTATGAAACGCTTATAAATTTGCTTGTTCCTGCCGAGCCAAAGGACACAGTGCTTAAGGAGATTTAGCTAAGCTGGAACAGCACTCCAACCCCGTTCCCTTAAACATTTCTGAAAGCTATCGGTTCGGTATACAAAATCAAAAGGCCAATGAAAATATCAGTGAGTACATTGTAGCATTAAAAAAGCTATCTATTCACCATAATTTCAGAAACTTTCAGAACCGAGCAATGCGGGACCATTTTGTTTGTGGGATGAAAAATGATGCAATCAGAAGAAAGTTATTGAAAACGCCTGACTTGACTTTTGATATAGCTTGTCAGACAGCTAGGTCAATGAGCATGACCGACCAATATTCCCGAGAATTTCAGACTATTTTCAGTCGTCAGACAACCGAGGTGAATCGCCTGCAGGTTCAAAGGGGCCCAAAGTCTCAGAAACTGGAAATCGTAACAGAGCATTGAAGTCCTGCTATCGGTGCCTGGGACACCACATTGCTCAAAGTTGTCCATATGTGAAGGCAGAGTGTTTCTTCTGCAGGAAAACTGGGGATCTTGCGAAGGCATGCCGACTGAAGGGTAAACCAGTTTTGAAAGCTATGAATCTAGCTTTCAAAGCTATGAGTAGAAATCCCCAGAAACTACATAGCATAGAAGAACAACAACAGGACGAGGAGATGTTAGAGTTACACGTCATCAGGAGCACGAGGTTAATGGACAGCGATTCAAAAAGTATCATAATCCACATAGATGTTGCGGGATTCAAGACACCAATGGAAATCGACACTGGTGCATCTGTGAGTGTAGTACCAGAGCCTCTATACCTCGACAAATTGCGTGATTTCCTATTGAAGAAATCCAAGACAGAGCTGTGAGGCTCTCAGGAGAGAAAATTCCTGTGGTAGGTCGTATCACCGTACCGGTGAAATACAAGGATCAATTTCAGAACTTGCCTCTAATAGTAGTGAAAGGAGACAAGCCTGCCTTATTAGGAAGAAATTGGTTGGGATCACTGAAGCTGGATTGGAGTGATATTTTCCGTGTTGAAATGAGATTTGCATCAACGGATGATGTTATCAAGAGTTATCCGAAGGTGATCTGCAGTCCGATCCAAGGCTTCAAGGCGAGTGTCAGGGTAGAAAAGGACACGAGATCGGTTTACTGCAAGTCACGTTCCGCACCATACGCACTCAAGGAAAAAGTTAAGCAAGAACTCAAAAGACTAGAGATTGAGAACATTATTTCTAAGATAGATCGATGTAATTGGGCTACACCCATTGTTGTTGTACCTAAGTCCGATGGTAAGGTAAGATTGTATGGTGATTATAAAGTAACCGTAAACCAGGTTCTAGAGGGTAATGACCCCAATACACAACACTGACAGATGGTCAGATCTTCTCAAAACTGGATATTATGAATGCCTACTTACAGCTTGAACTAGATGAGGAGTCCAAGTCATGAAATACTCATCTAGGTCTATATTAATTTAATAGGCTACCGCTTGGAGTGTCTTCCGCCCCTGCCATATTCCAAGGGATGATGAACCAGATTTTGCAAGGTATTGAAGGGGTAGTATGTTATTTAGATGACATACTAATTTCAGCACCAAATAGGCAAATTCATGATAACATATTGAATGAAGTCCTCAAATGGCTAGAGAAGCACAGAGTATGAGTGTCTGCTCGTAAGTGTGAGTTATTTCAAAATTCAGTGGCATACTTAGGGTATAGAGTAGGCAAAGATGGTTTACATGCAATCATGGGAAAGCTGGATGCAATCAGAAATGCACCCACTCCCAAGAATGTCACTGAACTTCAATCATTTTTGGGTCTTTTGAACTATTATGGGAAGTTCCTACCAAATTTGGCTACAGTATTACATCCACTGAATGAACTATTGAGAAAATAGGTCCATTGAAGTTGGTCAAAAGAATGCGATACAGCATTCAAAGAGTGTAAAAGCAAATTGGTAGAGGGCACTATGTTAGTTCACTATGACGTATCTAAGGAGATCAAGCTAGCATGTGATGCCTCTCCATATGGAGTTGGGGCAGTGATCTCTCATGTATCACATAGTGGGGAGGAGAGACCAATTGCTTTTGCTTCACGCACTCTCAGTGCCAGTGAGAGTAATTATGCGCAAATTGAAAGGGAAGCTTTGGCATTAATTTTTGGGGTCAAGAAGTTCCACAAATACTTGTATCGTCTTAAGTTTACCATAGTTATGAACCATAAGCCCCTGACAGCAATCCTCCATCCAACATCCCTAGTTCCAACATTAGCTGCAGCCCAAATGCAGAGATGGGCTTTGATTTTGTCAGCATATACATAAAATATTGAATACAGATGATCAGCTGATCACAGTAATGCTGATGCAATGTCTAGATTGCCTTCCCCATCACAAGTTACACCCGATAGGGAAGAGGTGTTCTATTTTTCATACATTGATGAACTGCCAGTCACAGCTGAAGAGATTAGTAGAGCAACCAAACGTGACCCAGTGATGTCAAAGGCATATGATTAAATTGCAAATGGATGGCCAAACCAGGTAACAGACAAAGATATTGATCCATTCTTCACTCATAGGAATGAATTATCAGTCGATAAAGATTGTATCATGTGGGGTTATACCAAATAAATTCAGGTCCAAATTATTAGGAGACCTCCATGACCAGCACCTGGGAATGTGCTTTGCACGTAGTTACTTATGGTGGCCAGGACTTGATAAAGATATAGAGTACATCGTGAGTTAGTGTACGGCATGTCAATCAGTAAGCAAGCAACCACCATCAGTACCATTACAACAATGGAAATGGCCTCCTAGGGTGTGGCAAAGGCTACATATCGATTTTGCTGAGCTAGAAGGACAACAATTGTTCATTGTGATTGATAGCCATTCGAAGTAAGTTGAGGTGTTTCCAATGTGGAAAATAACAACAAGTAAAACATGAGACATTTTGCGAAGTTTGTTTTCTTCATTTGGCCTCCCTGAAGAAATTGTTTCCAATAATGGACCACAGTTTCGTTCAGAAGAATTTGCACAGTTCACGAGCAAAAATGGGGTGAAACATACGAAGGTTCCACAATACCACCCTGCTTTGAATGGTGCAGCAGAGCGCCCTATACAAATTGTAAAACATGCCCTCATAAAACAGATGTTGGATCCAAATCCAAAGAAACGACAGTTGTCATTGGATCACAAATTGGCTAATTTTCTAATCACGTTTCATAATACTCTTCATACAACTACTGGTCGAACACCAGCAGCGTTGTTTCTCAAACAACAGCCATGAACCAGATTCTCGTTGTTTAAAGCAAATTTGGCACAGATCATAGAAGAGACACAATTAAGACAGAAAGAGAATCATGATAGAGGTAGAGTAAAAGAGAGAAGTGTGAAATTAAATCAGAAGGTGAGAGTGAAAAACTATCACCATAGATGGGTAAAGTGGTTACTAGGAAGAGTGATGAAGATATGTAATCCTCGCACATATTTGCTCAAGATATTTGATTGTGGACAGGTTAGGTTTATTCATTGATCATATTTTACCTACAGACATGGAAGGAGTTGAAGATGGAAATGATTCAATTATTTCTGACTCATCAGATAGTTTTGATACACTAGTAGCAAATCCTACATCTAATGTACTGGAAACAAATCCAAGAGAAAGTCAGAATTTAAATCTGAGTCTGAGTCAGGAAAACAAAGAGTCTGAAGTTAGAGTGAGTTCAAATGAAAATCAAGGGCTTCCCTTGGAGGAAAACGTTCCTCAGGATCAGCCTCGATTGATTTTAAATTCGACGCCATGTTTGGAAGGTTCTGTTCAAGAGCAAAGGTATCCTCTTCGAAACAGAAAACAAGTGGTTTGTAAATATGGCAAAATAAGTTCCTATCCTTTATTATGTATAACCATGCAAGTTATGTATGATGATTGTTGTTATAATAACTTCTTCATTAAGAAGGGAGAAGTGTAATGTCTGTAGCTCCACACTGTGGATGTATTGTGTTACTGCAACAAGAGTGTTTAATATTTCAAAGAAGAGCAGGGGAGTTATCCCATTATCACTAAAACAGACGATCTGATCATTATCACATTGCTGGTTGCTGTGCGCAAATTGGCTGCTGCGTTTCCTACATAACAACAGTGACTACACTTCAAAATTGGCTGTAAAGTGTTTGGGACGTCCAGTGGTTGTGAAAGGCGCTATATCAATGCAAGTCTTGTAGAGATGAATTTATCTCTGGTACTTCTGAATAATCAGGATCGACTGTAACCAATGTGGTGGGTGTGTTGTGTTTATTCAGATTTTAAGTCGGTACAACACACTAGTTATACAGCACAAACATATGACCGTGACTCACTCACTCTCTCTCTCTCTTCTTTCTCTCTCACTCTCTCTGTACTGCCCAAGAATATTAGATCAAAGTCAGCATGGATCCACTCTCGGGAGCTCTCCACTCCACCATCTGCACTGGATGCTTTTCAGGTCTTTCTTTTATACTCTTTTTAGGGGTGGAGGGTATCTTTGTAAATTTAATGATTCATTCTATGATACATTAGCCTGATAATGGAATGAAATAGTTAGTTTGCACAGCGAGCTGCGTGAACAGCTTTGAACATAAATAACTGATAAAAAGCAGCTGCGAAAAATCGAAGGGACAAGCCTGGTACGCCTCAGGCGTTGTCGACTGTAGCCTTGGGAGAACAGGGCCGGGTGAGAAACGACATGCAACTCCGCTAATTGTGTTACCGTCGTACTTTCGGCACTCTGCGCCACTCCCAGAATAGCGACAGGTCAAACCTGTCGGTGCAGTGCTGCCAGCAGCAGTAAGTATGAAGACCTGCAAAAAAAGTAAGTACAAATTTTTATTTTTAAATTCTTTTTCAGCGATTTAGTAGGTAAGGGTTTTGTGAATGTTTTTTGAATGTTTTTTGCAATTTTTTTAGTTTTTTTTTCCCCCCCTCCCAAGGCCTCTCTTGCAAGACTACAGTCCTTGGATTAAAGTTGCTGAAACTCGCAGTTTGCGCTGTGAATCCTCGTGCAATGCCAACTTTACCGATGTCATAAAGGCTGAAATTTAAGCCTAAAAATGGTAGCGCAGCGAAAACAGTAATTTTGGCATAAAACTACTATTTTCGCCAACAACCGAAAATCTAGCTCAATGTCTGGATAATTTTAAATCATTTTGGTGTGAATTATTTCAGTTTTGATCCATTTGTTATTAATTATTTTTTCTGTGGTATTTGCTGGTTCATGCATCGTTGGTTTTGAAAAAAATGAGGTGTTTGAATGCTTATTTTTCTATTTGTTATTCATCTCTAATTGATATTTTTTGGTACTTTTGATTTGTTTACACACAGCGATCGGAATCTTTCAGGCCTTAAACGTGCAGGTTTGGAGGCGGGCCTGCTGTCAAAATGGCCCTGATAGACAGTGGGTTGGGATTCCGCTCTAAACCAACCTCCGTCTGAGTTTTTGACCGGTCAGGACTGCGTGCAGATTGTCGGCTCAACAGCAATTGGTGGACCAGTTAAATAAAGTGCGTAACAGGTAGTTAAATGCTACTTAAGAGGATTAAAAGCAGGCACTTACAATTTTAACAACCTTTTCACGGGTTTGCCGTCCCTCGGGGAACACGCCAGATAAGTGAAGTCAGATTCTCCATGACTCTCCGTTACTTTCAATAGCTGACAGCTGTCAAAGTGGTATAAAAGCTACCATCTTATAGCTGCTCGCTTTCCAATATCAGAAGCTGTAGCCTTCAGTGTTCGGAAGAGTCTTTTCACATTGGAATTGTTGGTAGTGAACTCTGTTAACTGTGACCTTCTTTGAAGAACATTTCTGACCAGTGACAGGTTGCTTCTGTCAACGCAACTGGATCTGGCATATCAACAATCAAAATGGGCATGATTTATGCTCTCTTACCTTGGTCCTCTAAGTCTGATAAGAAACAGTCAAACCAACAGCAACAACAACAAGACTGCCAACCTTCGCCTGAGCCACCTCAGGCTGCACAAGGCGTAGGCAACAGTGCAAGGATGGATGAGCTGCACTGGAGGCGGTACCCCCAGCACAGGATGTACAGGCAGAGGATGAGCTACCTCAGCATGATGGAGTAGCAGTGCCGAAGGAGACTCAGGCTATCGCACCAGGTAGTCACCCATCTTTGTACATTGCTGGATGTCTCCAACAATGTCGCCGCAAGATCCTGCAAATCCCCTGGAAGGACAGACGCACCAACGTCAGCGTCCTCGTCCAGGCCAACATCTCCAGCATCGAAGCACTGACCACACTCGACCAGCTCCGTTGGTCGGGCCACATTGGTCGCATGCCTGACACAAGACTCCCAAAGCAAGCGCTCTACTCGGAAATCCTACACGACAAGCGAGCCCAAGCTGCCCTCAAAGCCTCCTTGATAAAATGCAAAATTCCCACCGACACCTGGGAGACCCTGGCCAAAGACCGCCCTAGGCGGAGGAGGTGCATCCGGGAAGGCGCTGAGCACCTCGAGTCTCGTCGCCGAGAGCATGCAGAAAACAGGCGCAGACAGCGGAAGGAATTTGCGGTAAACCAGTCCCATCCATCCTTCCTTCAACGACTATCTGTCCCCACCTGCGACAGAGACTGTTGTTCCCATATTGGACTGTTGATTCACCTAAGAACTCACTTTTAGTGTGGAAGGAAGTCTTCCTCGATTTTGAGGGACTGCCTATGATGATGATGATGACATTACTAAATGAAGACCTGCAGCCCAGAGGAAGGGGTGGCTGATATGTCCTTACTATACAGTATAAATGCACACGAGGCCCATAGTTGAGAGAAGGTCACTCTGTGACCAGTTATTTTTATTACCAAGACCTCAAGTGATGAAGGTGGGTGGAGCTTTCCATTTTATACCTGAAAGTTCAGGTTAGGAATGTCTCCTACAAGTTCACCCCCTTGTGGTCAATGTTCTCATGGTGTACAACTTAGGTCAGCTTATCCATGGGTTACAATGATAGTTGAATACATGACATCACCTCCCCCCCAAAGTCTTATTGGGATCACAAGTTAAGTCTCTCTGGTAGTTTACGCACCCTTGTAGAGTGCCTGAGTTGGGGCTCCGGTTGTTGGGCGCTGGCCTGAGTGTCTGCTGTTTGCGCTGCCTCAGGCCTTTCTGGACTGCCCCAGTGACTGGACTCTCCTCCACTTGGTTCCGGTGTTCGGTCACCTGTGGTGGAGTAAACTCTATGTCGTGTTCTTCCTCTGTTTCTTCTATGGGGTTGCTGAACCTCCTTTCAGTTTCATCCACGTGTTTGCGGCAGATTTGTCCATTGGTAAGTTTAACTACCAAAACGCTATTCCCCTCTTTGGCAATCACAGTGCCTGCAAGCCATTTGGGCCCTGCAGCATAATTAAGGACAAAAACAGGGTCATTGACATCAATACATCGCGCCGTCGCATTTCTGTCATAGTAGTCACATTGTGACTGACGCCTGCTCTCAACAATTTCTTTCATAGTAGGGTGTATAAGGGATAACCTGGTTTTGAGCGTCCTTTTCATGAGCAGCTCTGCGGGTGGAACCCCTGTGAGCGAGTGTGGTCGGGATCTATTGGCCAACAGGAGGCATGATAAGCGGCTTTGTAGGGAACCCCCTTGGATTCTGAGCATCCCCTGTTTGATTATCTGCACTGCTCGTTCCGCCTGGCCGTTTGAGGCTGACTTGAACGGTGCCGTTCTGACATGGTTGACTCCATTGCCTGCCATGAAGTCCTGGAATTCAGTGCTTGTGAAGCACAGGTCATTGTCGCTGACCAAGACATCCGATAGACTATGGGCGGCGAACATTGCCCGTAGACTTTCTACCGTGGCAGAGGATGTGCTTGAATTCAAAATGGCACACTCAATCCATTTGGAGTAGGCGTCCGCTACAACCAAAAACATTTTTCCCATGAAAGGACCTGCGTAGTCCACATGGATGCGTGACCATGGCTTGGCAGGCCTGGACCAGCGGCTAAGGGAGGCTTCCCTGGGCGCATTGCCCAGCTGGGCACACATGTTGCACCTGCGAACACAAAGTTCCAGGTCTGCATCTATCCCTGGCCACCAAACGTGTGACCTGGCAATTACCTTCATCATGACAATGCCCGGGTGCTCATTGTGAAGTTCTCTGATAAACACCTCTCTGCCCCTCTGGGGCATGACTACTTGGTTTCCCCACAGTGGGCAATCGGCCTGAATCGAGAGTTCATCCTTGTGCCTATGAAACAGTTTAAATTCTTCAGGGCATGCCCCGTACGTGGCTGCCCAGTCCCCATTCAGGACACATTTCTTAACTAAAGACAGTAGCGGGTCTTTACTTGTCCAGACATTAATCTGACGGGCTGTCACAGGTGAGTCTTCGCTTTCGAAAGCTTCAACAGACATGACCATCTCAGCATCATGCTCAGTTGTCCCCTCAGTGGTGGCTAGTGGGAGCCTACTGAGTGCATCGGCGCAGTTTTCAGTGCCCGGTCTGTGCCGAATTGTGTAGTCATAGGCGGCTAACGTAAGTTCCCACTTCTGTATGCGGGTCGATGCATTCGCATTTATGTCCTTGTTGTCGGCCAAAAAGGACGTTAGGGGTTTGTGATCTGTCTCCAGCTCGAATTTCCTGCCAAACTGGTACTGGTGCATTTTTTTTACTGCATATTTACATGCTAGCGCTTCCTCTTCTACCATCCCGCAGCCCCATTCTGCCTGGAACAGACTTCTGAAGACATAAGCTACCGACTGTAACTGACCCTTGGGATTCACATGCTGCAACACATACCCGACCCCACAGGACGACGCATTGCACGTTAGAACAAGTTTCTTACATGGGTCATATAACGTTAACAGTTTGTTGGAGCATAACAAATTGCGTGCTCTATCAAAAGCCCTTTCCTGGCTGTTCCCCCAGACCTAATCGCGACCTTTGCGTAGGCGCACGTGTAGCGGCTCTAACAGCGTGCTCAATTTGGGAAGAAAGTTAACAAAATAGTTCAGGAGCCCCAGGAACGAACGCAGCTCTGTCGTGTTACGGGGTCTGGGTGCTCTCTGGATTTCTTCCATTTTGGTCGCTGTGGGTCTGATCCCGTCTGCTGCTACCCTCATCCCCAGGAATTCTACCTCTGGAGCTAAGAAGACGCACTTCGCCTTTTTCAGTCGCAGCCCTACCCGGTCCAGTCTGCGTAGCACCTCCTCCAGGTTGCGGAGGTGTTCTTCAGTATCGCGACCCATGATGAGGATGTCGTCTTGAAAAACCACTGTCCTTGGAATCTACTTGAGGAGGCTTTCCATATTTCATTGAAAGATCGCGGCGGCCGAACAAATCCCGAACGGACATCTGTTATGCTCAAACAATCCCTTGTGTGTCATGATGGTGGTCAGCTTCTTCGACTCACTCGCCAACTCCTGGATTATGTAAGCTGAGGTCAGGTCCAATTTTGAAAAAAGTTTGCCACCGGATAGCGTCGCAAAGTGGTCCTCCGCTCTCGGTAGCGGCTACTGGTCTTGGAGTGACACCCGATTGATGGTGGCCTTGTAATCGCCACATATCCTGACCGACCCATCTGCCTTGAGCACTGGCACGATCGGGCTCGCCCAGTCACTTAATTCGACTGGCGAGATGATGCCTTCCCTCAGCAGGCGGTCCAATTCGCATTCTATCTTTTCTCGAAACTCGTACGGCACCGCTCTGGTCTTGTGGTGTACTGGCCTGGCGTCCGGGTTTATGTGAATCACTACATTGGCCCCCATGAAAGTGCCGATGCCGGGTTGTAATAATGAGTCAAATTTGTCCAGGACCTGTGAGCATGATACTCGCTCCACAGAAGAAATTGCATTGACATCGCCCCACTTCCAGTTCATGACAGCAAGCCAACTCCTCCCCAGTAGTGCGGGACCATCCCCCGGGACAATCCAGAGTGGCAACCTGTTCTCCGAATCTTTGTGGGTCACGACTACCGTGGCACTGCCTAGCACCAGAATGATCTCCTTTGCATATGTCCGTAGCTGTGCGGCAATCGGCAATAATTTTGGCCTCCTGGCCTTGGACATCCACAACCTTTCTAACTGTTTGATACTCATCAGGGACTGGCTGGCCCCCGTGTCTAGCTCCATTAATACTGGGATGCCATTGAGGAGCACTTTCATCATTATCGGTGGCGTCTTGGGATATGAACTGTATATGTGCTCCACATGAACTCGCTGAATTTCAGCTTCCAGTGATTTCCCCCAGTATTCACCTGGCCTCGTAAGGCTTACATCGGGCCCGTCCTTCACATACACCAACCTGGCTGCAGGCTTCCTGCACATACGTGCCAAGTGACCGCTGATGTTGCAGTTTCTGCAGGTATATTGCTGATACCTGCAAGCTCTGGCTGGGTGTTTGCCTCCACACCTCCAACATGAGCTGGAGGCCCCGGTGTTGGAAACAAAAGGTTCATTACCAGTCGATCGTCTCTGACTGTCTCTGTAACTGTCCTTAAGCGCACCATTAACAGGTGTTGATGGCCCCATTACTGGCTGCATTGTCCATTGCGATGGCATGAATCGCCGTTCAGCTAGCCATTGTCTCTGTTGAATTCCCCCTTTGGGTTCGACTACATGCTGGGGCATGTCCGATTGCCCTTGTCTGCCTAGAGAACTGTGTGCCACATTAACAATGTTGAGTCACTGGTCGTTTGCCACATTTGAGCCAAGACTTTTGTCATACATCATCCTGGTCTCTTCCTCCCCTGAGATAAATGTCTGGGCTATCAGAGCTGTCGCTTCCAAGGTCAAGTCTTTGGTCTCAATCAGTTTCCTGAAAACCCCAGCGTGCCCGATGCCCTCACTAAAAAAGTCTTGCAACATCTCCGCTCTGCATGCATCTGGGAACGTACATAGGCTCGCCAGTCGCCCGAGATCTGCCACGAAGCCAGGAACGCTTTGCCCTTCTCACCGCTGGTGGGTGTAAAACCGGTGTCTCACCATGTGCATGCTGCTCGCCGGTTTAAGGTGTTCCCTGATCAACTTACTGAGCTCTTCGAACGTCTTGTCCGCCGGCTTCTCTGGCGCTAGAAGGTCCTTCATCAAGGAGTATGTTCTGGATCCACAAACCGTCAGGAGATGAGCCCTGCGTTTGTCGGCCGAATCCTGTCCCAACTATTCCTTAGTGACAAAACTTTGCTGTAGTCTCTCAGTAAAGTCGTCCCAATCATTACCAACACAGTACCTCTCTTCTGTGCTGCTAGTGGCCATGCTCGCGTGGTTTAAATCCCAGTTTCTCGTCGCCAATGATATGTCCTTACTATACAGTATAAATGCACACGAGGCCCATACTTGAGAGAAGGTCACTCTGTGACCAGTTACCTTTATTACCAAGCCCTCAAGTGATGAAGGTGGGTGGAGCTTCCCCTTTTATACCTGAAAGACCAGGTTAGGAGTGTCTCCCACAAGTTCACCCCCTTGTGATCAATGTTCTCAGAGTGTACAACTTAGGTCAGCTTATACATGGGTTACAATGATAGTTGAATACATGACAGTGGACACCCGTTACTAGTGTCTGTCAAAGTCACCTTGCCCTCAACTTCTTCGCCTCAGACTCCTTCCAGGCATCTGCCGCAGACATTAGTGGCATTTCCCAGTCTGCCGCCCACAGATGCATCGCACAGATCACCGAGGCCCTGCTTAATAAGTTGGGCAACTGCATAAAGTTTGCCACTGATCAAGCCAATGTGACTGAGCGGGTGCTTGGCTTTGCCATTCTGGCTGGCTTCTCACGGGTGCAGGCACTGATTGACTGCACACATGTGGCCATCAGGGCACCCCATCACAATCCGAGAGCTGGTGTGAACCACAAGGGTTTCCACTCCCTAAACGTTCAGCTAATGTGCAACCACAATAAAATCATCATACATGTGTGCGGCAAGTTCTCTGGCAGCTGCCATGATTCGTACATCCTGCGCCACTGCACCGTCCCTCAGCTGTTCGATGCGCCGACCAGTCTTTCAGATTGGCGGCTTGGGGACATGATCTATCCCTTCAAGACATGGCTGATGACACCCTTGAGGAGGCCAGCGAACGCGGCTAATGGAAGGTACAATCAGAGCCTTATCTTCACAAGAACTCTCATCGAGTAAACTATAAGGTTGCTTAAAATGCGGTCCGGGTGCCTGGACAAATCTGGAGAGGGTCTTCAGTATGCACCAGCCACGATCTGTTGAATAATCGTGGTCTGCTGCGCCCTGCACAACATCACACAGCAGCAAGGACTAGCGGTCGATGTGGACAATGGCGCAGAGTGCAGAGCCTCATTGGAAGAGGAGGAGGAGGAGGGGGAGGATGATGAGGAGGAGGAGGACCATGATGTTGCGAGCGACAATGAGTAACCTCTGGAGAAGCCGGAGGTTCCAAGATGATCAGTGCATGACAACATTGCTGTCTGTCACGCCAGGAATATCCTCATACATGCTAGATTCAACTAGCTTTGTGGAGCTCAAACATTTGGCTGCTACAGGCATCTGCATGTTGGCATGGCCCCACAGCAGCAGCATGAACCAAAGAAACACTTACTAGTCCCTTGCCCCTAATTTTTATCCTCACCACCATTGCTGGATGTCAAATAAGGTCTGACTGTCCACTTTGCCACCTCCATTCGATCAAACACATTTGTCTGTGACTGCAAAGTGTGATAAATCAATTATTTAATAACACTGGTGCATATAATACAAACAACATAGTGATCATGAGAAAAGCACTCGAGTGATTACCTTTGTGATTATTTGTGGGGGATCTTTCTTTTCTGAGTGACTCGACGTGTTACTGCCCCGTGGCTTCAGCAGAGATAGAGGCAACCTCCTCACTTTGCTGCTGCGCCTGCTAGGACACCTTTGGTGGTCGTCCTCTGGGTTTTGAAGCCTGTGAGGGTCCCATCAAAGTCTGCTCCTCCTGCGACTGTGCAGGGGCAGACTCAGCCATCACTGTCCAGGAAGGCATCTGTCATGTATTCAACTGTCATTGTAACCCATGTATAAACTGACCGAAGTTGTACACCGTGAGAACATTGACCACTAGGTGGTGAACTTGTGGGACACTCCTAACCTGGACCTTCAGGTATAAAAGGGGAAGCTCCACCCACTTTCATCACTTCAGTGCTGGCGAATAAAGGTTACTGGTCACAAAGTGACCGTCTCTCAAGTATGGGCCTCGTGTGCATTTATACTGCATAGTAAGGACATATCATTGGCGACGAGAAACTGGGATTTAAACCACGCAAGCATGGCCACTAGCAGCACAAACGAGAGGTACTGTGTTGGTGATGATTGGGACGACTTTACTGAGAGACTACAGCAAAGTTTTGTCACTAAGGAATAGTTGGGACAGGATTCGGCCAACAAACGCAGGACTCATCTCCTGACGGTTTGTGCATCCAGGACGTACTCCCTGATGAAGGACCTTTTAGCGCCAGAGAAGCCAACGGACAAGACTTTTGAAGAGCTCAGTAAGTTGATCAGGGAACACTTTAAACCGGCGAGCTGCATGCACATGACGAGACACCGGTTTTACATGCACCGGCGGCGAGAAGGGCAAAGCGTTCCTGACTTCGTGGCAGACCTCCGCCGACTGGCGAGCCTATGTAAGTTCCCAGATGCATGCAAGCGGAGATGCTGTGAGACTTTTTTATTGAGGGCATCGGGCATGCTGGGGTTTTCAGGAAACTGATTGAGACCAAAGGCTTGACCCTGGAAAAAGCAGCTTTGGTGGCCCAGACATTTAACTCAGGGGAGGAAGAGACCAGAATGATGTTTGACAAAAATCTTGGCTTAAATGCAGCAAATGGACAGGGAGTCAACATTGTTAACAGGCACAGTTCTCCTGGCAGACAGGGGCAATTGACATGCCCGAGCATGTAGTCGAACCCAAAGGGGGAATTCAACAGAGACAATGGCTAGCTGAACGGCGATTCATGCCATCGCAAGGGACAATGCGGCCAGTAATGGGGCCATCAACACCTGTCAATGGTGCGCTTAAGGACAGTTACAGAGACAGTCAGAGATGATCGACTGGTAATGGACCTTTTGTTTCCAACAACGGCTCATGTTGGAGGTGTGGAGGCAAACGCCCAGCCAGAGCTTGCAGTTATCAGCAATATATCTGCAGAAACTGCAACATCAGCAGTCACTTGGCGCATATGTGCAGGAAGCCTGCAGCCAGGTTGATGTACAAAGAGGACGGGCCAGATGTAAGCCCTACGAGGCCAAATGAACACTGGGGGAAATCACTGGAAGCTGAAGTTCAGCGAGTTCATATATAGTTCATACACCAGGACGCCACCGGTAATGATGAAAGTGCTCCTCAATGGCATCCCAGTATCAATGAAGCTAGACACAGGGGCCAGCCAATCTCTGATGAGTATCAAACAGTTCAACAAGTTGTGGGCGTCCAAGGCCAGGAGGCCAAAATTATTGCCGATTGCCGCACAGCTATGGACATATACAAAGGAGATAATTCTGGTGCTAGGCAGCGCCACAGTAGTCGTGAACCATAAACATTCGGAGAACAGGTTGCCACTCTGGATTGTCCCGGGGAACGGTCCCGCACTACTGGGGAGGAGTTGGCTTGCTGTCATGAACTGGAAATGGGGCGATGTCAATGTAATTTCTTCTGTGGAGCGAATATCATGCTCACAGGTCCTGGACAAATTTGACTCATTATTTCAACCCGGCATTGGCACTTTCATGGGGACCAAGGTAGTGATTCACATAAACCTGGACGCCAGGCCAGTACACCACAAGGCCATAGTGGTGCCGTACATGTTGCGGGAAAAGATAGATGGCGAATTGGATCGCCTGCTGAGGGAAGGCATCATCTCGCCAGTCGAATTCAGTGGCTGGGCGAGCCCGATTGTGCCGGTGCTCAAGGCGGTTGGGTTGGTCAGGATATGTGGTGATTACAAGGCCACCATCAATCGGGTGTTACGCCAAGACCAGTACCCGCTACTGAGAGTGGGGGACCTCTTTGCGACACTATCCGGTGGCAAACTTTTTTCAAAATTGGGCCTGACCTCAGCTTACATGACCCAGGAGCTGGCGAATGAGTCAAAGAAGCTGACCACCATCACGACACACAAGGGATTGTTTGAGTACAACAGATGTCCGTTCGGGATTCGCTCAGCCGCCGCGATCTTCCAACGAAATATGGAAAGCCTCCTCAAGTCGATTCCAAGGACAGTGGTTTTTCAAGACAACATCCTCATCACGGATCGCGATACTGAAGAACAGCTCCACAAACTGGAGGAGGTGCTACACAGATTGGACCGGATAGGGCTGTGACTGAAAAAGGCGAAGTGCGTCTTCCTAGCTCCAGAGGTAGAATTCCTGGGGATGAGGGTAGCAGCAAACAGGATCAGACCGACTGCGTCCAAAATCAAAGTGATCCAGAGAGCACCCAGACCCCGTAACACGACGGGGCTGTGTCCGTTCCTGGGGCTCCTGAACTATTTTGGTATCTTTCTTCCCAAATTGAGCACGCTGTTAGAGCCGCTACACGTGCTCCTACGCAAAGGTCGCGAATGGGTCTGGGGGGACAGCCAGGAAAGGGCTTTTGATAGAGCAATTTGTTATGTTCCAACAATCTGTTAACCTATATGACCCATGTAAGAAACTTGTTTTACCATGCGATGCGTCGTCCTATGGGTCGGGTGTGTGTTGCAGCATGTTAATGCCAAGGGTCAGTTACAGTCGGTAGCTTATGCCTCCAAAGTCTGTCCCAGGCAGAAAGGGGCTACAGGATGGGAGAAAAGGTATCGCTTGCATGTGTATATGCAGTAAAAAAAATGCACCAGTACCTGTTTGGCAGGAAATTTGAGCTGGAGACAGATCACAAACCCCTAACGTCTCTTTTGGTCAACAACAAGGCCATAAATGCAAATGCATCGGCCCGCATACAGAGTTGGGCACTCACGTTAGCTGCCTATGACTATACAATTCGGCACAGACCGGGCACCGAAAACTGCGCCGATGCACTCAGCAGGCTTCCACTAGCCACCACCGAGGGGGCAACCGAGCATGTTGCTGAGATGGTCATGGCTGTTGAAGCTTTCGAAAGCAAAGGCTCACCCG
This sequence comes from Pristiophorus japonicus, assembly GCF_044704955.1. Lineage (NCBI taxonomy): Eukaryota > Metazoa > Chordata > Chondrichthyes > Pristiophoridae > Pristiophorus > Pristiophorus japonicus. The sequence goes on along the minus strand of NC_091993.1, from coordinate 91,365,386 downwards.
TGACAGCCCGACAGATGAAAGTCTGGACAAATAGAGACCCGCTACTGTCTTTAGTCAAGAAATGTGTCCTGAATGGGGACTGGGCAGCCATGTACGTGGCATGCCCTGAGGAATTCAAACCATTTCACAGGCGCAAGGATGAACTCTCGATTCAGGCCAATTGCCTACTGTGGGGAAACCGAGTAGTCATGCCCCAGATGGGCAGAGAGATGTTCATCAGAAAACTCTACAATGAGCACCTGGGCATTGTCATGATGAAGGCAATTGTCAGGTCACACGTTTGGTGGCCAGGGATAGATGCAGACCTGGAACTTTGTGTTCGCAGGTGCAACACGTGTGCCCAGCTGGGCAATGCGCCCAGGGAAGGGCCCCTCAGCCCCTGGTCCTGGCCCGCCAAGCCATGGTCACACATCCATGTGGACTACGCAGGTCCTTTCATGGGAAAAATGTTTTTGGTTGTAGCGGACGCCTAATCCAAATGGATCGAGTGTGACATTCTCAATTCAAGCACATCCTCTGCCACGGTAGAAAGTTTACAGGCAATGTTCGCCGCCCATGGTCTACCTGTCATCTTGGTCAGCAACAATGGCCTGTGCTTTATAAGCATTGAGTTCCAGGACTTTATGGCAGGAAATGGAATCAACCATGTCAGAATGGCACCGTTCAAGCCAGCCTCAAATGACCAGGCGGAGCGAGCAGTGCAGATAATCAAACAGGGGATGCTCAGAATCCAAGGGGGTTCCCTGCAAAGCCGCTTAGCACGCCTCCTATTGATCCCGACCACACTTGCTCACAGGGGTCCCATCCGCGGAGCTGCTCATGAAAAGGACGCTCAAAACCAGGTTATCCCTTATACACCCCACCATGAAAGAAATTGTTGAGAGCAGGCGCCAGTCACAATGTGACTACCATGACAGGAATGCGAGGGCGCGATGTATTGATGTCAATGACCCTGTCTTTGTCCTCAACTACGCTGCAGAACCTAAATGACTCGCAGGCACTGTGATTGCCAAAGAGGGGAATAGGATTCTGGTAGTTATACTTACCATTGGACAAATCTGACGCAAACACATGGATCAACAAAAAGGAGGTTCAACAACCCCATAAAAGAAGCAGAGGAAGAACACGATGTAGAGTTCACTCCTCCACAGGTGACCGAACACCGGAACCAAATGGAGGAGAGCCCAGTCACTGTGGACAGTCCGGACAGGCCTGAGGCACTGCAAACAACAGACTCTCAGGCCAGTGCCCAACAACCGGAGCCCCAACTCAGGTGCTCTACAAGGGAGCGTAAACCACCAGAGAGACTTAACCTGTGATCCCAATAAGACTTTGGGGGGGCGAGGTGATGTCATGTATTCAACTATCATTGTAACCCATGTATAAACTGACCTAAGTTGTACACCATGAGAACATTGACCACAAGGGGGTGAACTTGTAGGAGACACTCCTAACCTGGACTTTCAGGTATAAAAGGGGAAGCTCCACCCACCTTCATCACTTCAGTGCTGGCGAATAAATGTTACTGGTCACAGAGTGACCCTCTCTCAAGTATGGGCCTCGTGTGCATTTATACTGTATAGTAAGGACATATCAGCATCTGGAGCTCTGACATTGTTGGCAAGGGGGTTGAAGTTGGAGCACTTGGAGAGGAGCCCCCATTCCCACGTCCCTTCCCACCATCACCCCTCTCATAGGCCATCTGCACCTTGATGCACTCCAGTGGGGCCATGAAGGCCCACATCATTACTGACATCCCTCCTAGAAAGGAAATCTATGGGTCTCCATAGAGGCCCATCTATTTAGAAGTAAAGCCATGTTGTCATTATACTGGTGATATGATTCCTCCATGCAGATGGCCATTCTGGCCATGCAGGAATCTATTGTTGCCAGTGACTGCGCCATGGTGGTGCTCATGTTGGAGAAGGACTCCTCCATTCTCTGCACACTTGCAGTCACCACGTCGCAAAACCAGTCAGAGCCTCCTGCACTTTTTCCTGCAGCTCCAGGATCACCCTCTTCCTGGATGGCCCCTGAGGCTTAGCATCTGAACGCAGCCGAGCAGAGCTAGGAGACTCCTGCATCCTCTGATGAGGAGTTTCCACCGCTGTCACTGTTTCCACCATCTGTGAGACACCAGGTGACAACACTACTCTATGTGGCGATGGACTCACCGAGGTGTGTATCTCTGCGCTGTTGCTAGGTTGCGCTGTCTGAGGCAGAAGGCTCCTCTGAGGAATCTGGTTGCTGTTACTCCTGGACAGTGGGGTGGGGGGTGGGGGGCTCCAGATGGACGCGTGAGAGGATAAAGACATGAGTTATATAAATGTGATGTTAAGTGTAGGCACATACCATTATACACATCATGGCCATTCATTTTCTTTTCACATAACACTCCATGTGTGTGACTGATGAAAGGCATGCAATTGTATGAATAATAATTCTGTCACCAGCTTCCTCTGTTGAGCCCCTCTCTCTGTCCCCCACCTCCGGAAGCTCCACCACTGCAGCTATGTCGAGTGCTGCCCCCTCTGCATTCGTCAAATGAAACATCGAATGAGGGCCTCCTCCTGTTCTCTTCCTCACCCTCTTATTGTGGGCAGTCTTTTGCTGCAAGGAGGAAAAGAAGAAAAGGTTAATTGAGACTTTTGGAATGAGCGTCATTCATGGAATGGAATACAACTTTACAGGGAGACTTTGATGGAATGGATTGGCGATACCAAGTTGCCTCCTTTCGTGCTGTTACTTGCTGTCCTTACATTATGATGGGGCTGAATGTGAGGGGTGCAGAGTAAGATGGGGACCTGATAATGTCAGTAGAGAGAGAGGGATGGATTAAGGTCCAAGAGATGTTGGGATGAGTAACATTGTGCAGGAGTCGGGTTGGCAATGCACAATAGTGGGGATGTGATGACAGGCACAGCAGCATCAAGGTAAGTATGGATTTATACACACATTTCCAGATCTTAGAAGATCATTGAAACTTTTGCGGAACTGGGCCCAGGTGCGAGGCACTACTGAAGTCGCTGTTATTTTCTGGGCTATCTGTAGTCACGCTGCCTTTGTTTGCTGGGGAGGTCTGTTCCTGTCATCCACCGGGAACAGAACCTCCCTACATCCTCTCACTCCCTCCACATGATGGAGGGATTCATGATGGAGCTGATCTCTGCTTTTCTGATGACATGATGCAGACCTGCACGCACTCACACCAGATTAACATCTGGAAAATGAACTGACAGAAAATGGGGCCATGGTCCCTTTAAATATACTGGCAAGAATCGCAACATTCAGTGACATCACCAGACCCGTTCCCATTAATTGGAGCGGGGAATGTGTAGGGTTCACCTAAAAAGACCGATTATGGAAAGATAGCTTTTTTTTCCCGAGATCACCACAGGAGCGGATTTGTCACCCGTTGCCATCTCTGGCATGCATACCACCCGGGTAAGGGAAATCGCAGTCAGTGAGTCTGCCAATTAGATATTTGATTGGTAGCTTAACATTCAGAACCTTATAAATGTGCAATACTTTGTAGGACTGATATGGCCATGCATTAAATGCAAGGATTGAAAGGGGTATTGAATTTCACTTGATATTTAGCTCTTTGCTAATAAATCAGATACAAGAGCAGACTAAATTTCTTGATCTGATTTTTAAAAATTAAGAAAGTTGGACATTATACAGAATTACATTTCATGCTGTGTTGGTAGAACCCTCAGCCCAAGGGTCTTTCTCTGCGGTAAATAACATGATGGCAACATCTAGTTCAGAAAAAAAAATGAATCTGCTGATAACAAGTTTTGCATTCTCTGTAAATGCAGTGAGATCTAACCCAAAAGGAAAACTAACTCCCATAAATGACTACTCAAAAACCATGGTTTATTGCAATATCAGAAATATTGGCCCTGAAATTGCGGTCGGAGGCATATCTCCAGAGTCTACCTCTGATCCGCAAAACATTTCCGTACTTACCTCCATACTCTCAGGCTGCAGAGTTCAGGTCTCGGGCCTCCAGGTGTATGCCTATGTAAAGCCCCACTGATCCCAGTCCTGAACTCCACTTGAGGGGGTGGAAGATGCCTGTGCGTGAATTTTTTTAACGTGTGGTGACTGTTGCACACCAGCCACCACACGGGCTTGACAGAGCTAGATCTTGGTCCAGTGGCAAGGATTAACCAAGACGACTGGAGACCCTTACTTTGTTGAAAGCAGGCCCTATGCTGGGCAAATAGCTCAAATCTGTGCCAGCGAAACTAATTTTCCTTTCGGTTAGTATGATCTGTCAAGGCTTATCTAAGGCATATCTTGACAGATCGCGGGGTTGGGGGTAATATATTAGCATGGATAGAGGATTGGCTAACTAACAGAAAACAGAGAGTCGGGATAAATGGTTCATTCTTTGGTTGGCAACCAGTAACTAGTGGGGTGCCGCAGGGATCAGTGCTGGGACCCCAACTATTTACAATCTATATTAGCGACTTGGAAGAAGCGACTGAGTGTAACGTAGCCAAGTTTGCTGACGATACAAAGATGGGAGGAAAAGCAATGCGTGAGGAGGACACAAAAAATTGCAAAAGGACATAGACAGGCTAAGGGAGTGGGCAAAAATTTGGCAGATGGCATATAATGTTGGAAAGTGTGTGGTCATGCACTTTGGCAGAAAAAAATCATAGAGCAAGTTATTATTTAAATGGAGAAAGATTGCAAAGTGCCGCAGTACAGTGGGACCTGGGGGTACTTGTGCATGAAACACAAAAGGATAGTATGCAGGTACAGCAAGTGATCAGGAAGGCCAATGGTATCTTGGCCTTTATTACAAAGGGAATGGAGTATAAAAGCAGGGAAGTCTTACAACAGCTATATAGGGTATTGGTGAGGCCACACCTGGAATACTGCGTGCAGTTTTGGTTTCCATATTTACAAAAGGATATACTTGCTTTGGAGGCAGTTCAGAGAAGGTTTACTAGGTTGATTCCGGGGATGAGGGGGTTGACTTATGAGGAAAGGTTGAGTAGATTGGGCCTTTACTCATTGGAATTCAGGAGAATAAGAGGTGATCTTATCGAAACATATAAGATTATGAGGGGCTTGACAAGGTGGAAGCAGAGCGGATGTTTCTACTGATGGAGAGACTAGAACTAGACGACATGATTTTAGAATAAGGGGATGCCCATTTAAAACAGAGATGAGGAGAAATTTCTTCTCTCAGAGGGTTATTAATCAATGGAATTCGCTGCCTCAGAGAGCTGTGGAAGCTGGGACATTGCATAAATTTAAGACCGAAATAGACAGTTTCTTAAATGATAAAGGGAATAAGGGGTTATGGGGAGCGGGCAGGGAAGTGGAGCTGAGTCCATGATCAGAACAGCCATGCTCTTATTAAATGGCAGAGCAGGCTCGAGGGGCCGAATGGCCTACTCCTGCTCCTATTTCTCATGTTCTTATGTTAGAAGGCTTACACTAAGTGCATGCCGTCGAAGGCACCATAATTTCAGGACCATTATTGATCAGGTTTACTCTACATTGTTTTTTATTGGCATGCTGAGCATCCCATGTTGGCTTATTTATGTCTTTAGTTTGTTTATTAATAGTCAACCAAAATGATCCCAATTTTGACAAACTTTCCTGTCCCAAGGAGTTATCTAGGATAAACACATTGGCTTTCTGTCTTCAATGAAAAAAGATGAATTTCATCAGTGTTCCTTTTTTCAATAATTAAAGCATTACAAAGAGCTATTTGATTTTAATATCTGACTTATTTGTGTTTATCTTGCTCATTGAATGCATTGGAGAGAAGGAGCAGTGTTATTCATTAGCCCAGGCTGATTTAGTGATGTTACAATTTCAGCTGGCTTTCCTCATTAATTTCCCTCACACCTTTATGAACTGAGTAAAAAATAAAGAAATATTTGCATTGATATAATGCTTTTCACAACCTCAAGCGCTTTACAGCCAATGAAACGTAGTTACTGATATAATAAAGGGGACACAGCAGCCAATTTGCACACAGCAAATAATCACAAAGCAAACATGTTAATGACCAGATAAACTGTTATACTGATGTTGATTGAGGGATAAATATTGGCCAGGGCACTGGGGAGAACTCTCGTGCTCTTCTTCGAAATAGTGCCATGGGATCTTTTACGTCCACCTGAGAGGGCAGGCAGGGCCTCCATTTAGTGTCTCATCCAAAGGACGGCAAGTCCGATAATGGAGTAACACCTCCAAGCTGCTTTTCTGATAATGTGACCATTACAAATTCCTTGAACAAAAATCAACACAAATAACACAAATGGAAGAAACTACTGACTTGAGTAATGAAGCCCAACGCCACTGGTCAGACCTTACACACAGCAGCGGGTTTGTTGGAATAATCACAGATGCACTAGCTTTGATCCATCCACTGAATTATGAACAGAAAATTGTGGGTAATGCATTCATAGTTTTCTGATAAGCACCCTGCTGTGTGTGTAGCCCCAAGTGTGAAGTGGAGCCTTGGAAAGTTTCAGGCTTTAAATTGATTTACAATTATTTACAATAATTTGAGCTTTGAAACAGCATTGATAGAAAATCTCATAAGACCCAGCTATGAATATGAGTGTATTTGATGCAATTAAAAGTGCGTCATTAATTGCCATAACACTTTCTGTTAACAATAAATTGCTTCGCTTATTAAAAAATATTTAATTTTCAGGATGGTCTATATCCTGAGACTTATTCCATTGATCACACATAAGAATTCCTGTTTTCTCAAGTGGAGAAGTTAAGCTCCAACAGAAGCAAAATCCTTGAACCGCTATTTATTTTGAAAACACCCAACATATCATGATAGAAAATATCTGAAAAACTAACAGCAAACAGCAGCTCCCCCCAAGTTTATTAGTCCAATTAAAAATAATTCTGTCTCTACATTCACACCAGGAAATCAATGAACTTGAAGGCCCAGCCTGCTCATATTTCCAAGGATAATTTTTTTTGGAAACAAGACCTGATGAAAACAATTTAAATATTGAACTTTCTGAGACCACATAAAAATCATCAGAATTAAAAAGCAAAACTAAAAAGCGTCATCATACTTTAGTCACGCAGCAAAAAGCCAAAATATGGTTTAGAAATTTCGCTAATGGTTATTTTTAAGGCGGTTAAATGCAGTTCCAGATTCGTGCTGAGATGAAAAGTGACTATCCTAATATTGATTGGGACAAATATAGTGTGAAGGGTATAGAGGGTGCGGAATTCTTAAAAAGCATTCAAGAGAACTTTTTTAGTCAGTATGTAACAAGCCCAACACGAGAGGGGGTGGTTTTGGATTTAGTTTTGGGAAACGAAGTTGGGCAGGTGGAAGGGGTATCAGTGGGGGAGCACTTGGGTGCCAGTGACCATAATTCAGTCAGATTCAAGGTAGTTATGGGTAAGGACAAGGATAGACTATGAATAAAAGTCCCAAATTGGAGAAAAGCTAACTTTGCTAAGTTGTGAAGTGATTTGGCCACAGTGGACTGGTAACAGCTACTTGTAGGTAAATCAGTGTCGGAACAGTGGGAGGTTTTCAAAGAGAAGATCCGGAGGGCTCAGGCCAAACATGTGCCCTTAAAGAAAAACAATTCTAGAGCCCCCTGGATGTCTAGGGACTTACAGGGGAGGATAAAGAATAAAAGGGAAGCTTATATCATGTACCGACAGCTAAATACTGTAGAATCTTTGGAGGAATAAAGAAAGTTCAGAAGTAAAATTAAAAAGGATACTAGGAATGCTAAGAGAGAGTATGAAAAATTATTTGCAAGTAAAATTAAGGGAAACCCAAAGATGTTCTATAAATATATTAAGAGCAAGAGAATAACTAAAGAAAGGGTAGGGCCTATTAGAGGGCAATCTCTGTGTGGAGGCGGAAGGTGTTGGTATGGTTCTTAATGAATACTTTGCGTCTGTTTTCACTAAGGAAAGGGGCAATGCAGATATTGCTATCGAGGAGGAGTATGAAATTCTGGATGAAATAATCATAATGAGAGAGGAGATATTAAGGGGTTTAGCAGCTTTGAAAGTAGATAAGTCCCCAGGCCCGGATGAAATGCATTCCAGGCTGTTGAGTGAAGTAAAAGATGAAATACCAGAGGACTTGACCATCATTTTCTAGTCCTCTTTGGATTTGGGCATGGTGCCAAAGGACTGGAGGACTGCTAATGTGGTACCCTTGTTTAAGAAGGGAGAAAGGGATAAGCTGAGTCGTTACACGCCTGTCAGCCTAACCTCAGTGGTGGGAAAACTATTGGAAAAAATCCTGAAAGACGAGATAAATCTACATTTAGAAAGGCAAGGATTAATTAGGGACAGTCAGCACAGATTTGTTAAGGGAAGACTGTGTTTGAGTAACGTGATTGAATTTTTTGAGGAAGTAACCAGGTGGGTCGATGAGGGTAATGCGTACGATGTAGTGTATATGGACTTTAGCAAAGTTTTTGATAAGTTCCTACATGGTAGGCTGGTCACAAAGGTTAAAGCCCATGGCAAAGTGGCAAGTTGGATCCAAAAATTGGCTTACAGGTAGGAAGCAAAGGGTAATGGTTGATGGATGTTTTTGTGACTGGAAGGATGTTTCCAGTGGGGTTCTCCGGCTCAGTACTAGGTCACTTGCTTTTTGTGGTACATATCAATGATCTAGATTTGAATATAGGGAATATGATTAAGAAGTTTGCAGATGGCAATAAAATTGGCTGTGTGGTTGATAATGAAGAGGAAAGTCATGGACTGCAGGAGATATCAATCTACTGGTCAGGTTGGCAGAACAGTGCCAAATGGAAGTTAATTCGGAGAAGTGTAAGGCAATGTACTTGGGAAGGGCTAATAAAGAAAGGTTAAACACATTAAATGTGTTAAGTCCTGACTCTAATGTACTGATTTACACGAGACACATGCTGAACTCAAGACCTGCACCTTTAATTCCAGCTCTCCAGTGCTGCACTTGCCTGAGACCTCCCTTTATATACCACAGTGGGACAGGTATGGTGGTAAGGTATGCTTATTGTTGCAGGTCGTATCAAGTTACAGTCATGTATAGCATGGTAAGATACAGTTATATACAGTAATGTGAGATACATGACATCACCCTCCCCCAAGGTCTTATTGCCTATATAGATTCAGTCTCTCAGGTGGTCTGCGCTCTCGCGTGGAGCATCTTAATTGTGGTTCAGTTGTTTGCCTTGGTGCCTGTTCTTCATTCGGTGTGATTGCTGGTATCTCACCTGGGCTGTCTGTTTCGTTTGGTGTGATTGTTGGTATCTCGCCTGGGCTGTCTGTTGAGACAGACCTTTCCTCAGGTTGTTCCACCTGTCTGTCCACCAGGTGTGGTGTGAGTTCCACATTGTAGTCTGCCTCTGGTTCTTCAGTGTTATCAGTGAATCTACTTTTTACTTGGTCTACATGCCTCTGGCAAGTTTGGCCATTGTCTATTTATACAACCAGTAGCCTGTTTCCCTCTTTGTCTGTTACTATCCCTGCAAGCCATTTGGGACCCCGGCCATAGTTTAGCACAAACACTTTGTCCCCTATCTCACTCCACCTCCCCCTCGAATTTCGGTCATGGTACTCAGTTAGCTTTTGACGCTTAGTCTCAACAATTTCATGCATGTCTGGGAGGATTAACGAGAGCCTGGTCTTTAAAGTTCGTGTCATCAATAGTTGCGCGGGGGGAACCCCAGTCAACAAATGCGGACGAGATCTGTATGCCAGCAGCAGTTGCGACAGGCGGCTCTACAGTGTGGGACCTTGAATTCTGAGCATGCCTTGTTTAATGATCTGCACTGCTCGCTCCACCTGGCCATTGGAGGCCGGCTTGAAAGGTGCCGTCTTAACGTGATTTATACCGTGGTCAACTATAGAATTGTGAAATTCTGCGCTGGTGCAGCACGGACCATTATCACTGACCAATATGTCAGGAAAGCCGTGTGTTGCAAACATGGTTCTAAGGCTCTCCACAGTGGTGGAGGTGGTGCTCGAGTTTAAAATGGTGCACTCGATCCATTTTGAAAATGTATCAACGACTACGAGGAACATTTTGCCCATGAATGGGCCTGCATAGTCTACATGCACCCGTGACCACGGTTTGGTGGGCCAGGGCCAGGAGCTTAGAGGGGCCTCCCTGGGGGCATTGCTGAGTTGGGCACAAATGGTGCACCGACATACGCAGAGCTCCAAGTCCGCGTCAATGCCAGGCCACCAGACATGAGATCTGGCTATGGCCTTCATAAGGATGATCCCCGGGTGCTCGCAATGGAGCTCCTGGACAAACGCCTCCCTACCTCGTAAGGGCATAACTATTCGTCTGACCCACATCAGGCAGTCTGCCTGTAGTGAGAGTTCATGCATGCGCCTATGGAAGGGTTTGACCTCCTCGGGGAAGGCATCGCGAGCCCCTGCCCAGTCACCGGTTAAACCGCATCTTTTAACTCGAGATAACGTGAAGTCGCTGGTTGTCAAGGCTCTGATTTGGTGAGCCATCATGGGCGAACCTGTAAATTCAAAGGCATTGATTGCCATGACCATCTCACAGTCCTGTTCGTCGGCCCCTTCTGTGGTCACCAGGGGTAGCCTGCTAAGCGCGTCGGCATAGTTGTCTGTGCCTGGTCTGTGCCTTATCGTTTGGTCGTAAGCCGCCAGCATGAGTGCCCACCGCTGAATGCGCGCCAAGGCGTTGGCGTTGATTGCCTTGCACACGGATAGTAGGGATGTGAGAGGTTTGTGGTCGGTTTCTAATGCAAACTTGGCCCCGAAAAGGTATTGGTGCATCTTTTTGACACCGTACACGCACGCGAGCGCCTCCTTCTCAACCATACCATACCCACGCTCCGCCCGCAAAAGTGACCTGGAGGCATAAGCAACGGACTGCAATTTACCCGCATCATTGACGTGCTGTAAAATGCACCCAACCCCGTACGCTGACGCATCACACGTAAGGACTAACTTTTTATTTGGGTCAAAAAAGGCTAAAACACTCTTTGGAACATAGAAGGTTGCGTGCCTTATTGAAGGCGCGTTCTTGGGCGTCCTCCCAAAACCAATCGCACCCCTTTCTGAGTAGCACGTGGAGAGGCTCCAGCAGTGTGCTCAAGTTCTGCATAAAGTTCCCAAAGTAATTGAGTAGCCCGAGAAAGGCGCGCAGTTCCAAGTCATTCTGGGGCCTGGGTGCCAGGCGAATCGCTTCGGTTTTGGATTCGGTTGGGCGGATTCCATCAGCGGCAATTCTTCTGCCCAAAAATTCAACCTCAGGCGCGAGAAACAGACCCTTGGATTTCTTAGCTCTGAGGCCTACCCGATCCAATCGACGAGTACTTCCTCAAGATTGCGGAGATGAGAGTCGGTGTCCCTGCCCGTGATGAGTATGTCGTCTTGAAACACAACCGTCCCCGGGGTGGACTTGAGCAGACTTTCCATGTTGCGCTGGAATATAGCAGTTGCCGACCTGATGCTGAATGGGCATCGATTGTACACAAAAAGGCCTTGATGTGTGTTGATGGTGGTGAGTAGCTTAGACTCTTCAGTCAGTTCTTGCGTCATTTACGCAGATGTAAGGTCAAGTTTCGAGAAAAGATTTCCTCCAGCCAACGTGGCAAATAGGTCCTCCGCTCTGGGCAGCGGGTATTGGTCCTGTAGGGAGACTCTGTTTATGGTAGACTTGTAATCCCCACAGATTCGCACGGATCCATCAGGCTTATGATGGGAATGATAGGGTTTGCCCAGTCACTGAATTCCACGAGAGAAATTATGCCTTCCCGCAGAAGCCGGTCCTGTTCGTTTTCAATCTTTTCCCTCATCACATAAGGCACAGCTCTAGCCTTGTGATGGATGGGTCTGGCTACTGTGTGATGTAGATTCTAACTTTAGCCCCTTTGAAGGTGCCCACACCTGGCTGAAAGAGATGTTCAAAACGGCTTAGAACTGTTGAGCAGGAGGTCCGTTCCTCTGGCCTGAACATCATCCCATTTCCAATTAAGTTCTGCTAGCCAGCTTCTTCCCAACAGGGCTGGGAGATCCCTGGGGACAATCCACAGGGAAAGTCGGTGCACCATCCCTTTGTGTGTGACTGAGAGCATGGCGCTGCCAAGGACTGGGACGATTTCTTTAGTATAGGTCCTTAGTTTGGTGTCGATCTTTGTGAGTTTTGGTCTGTTGCTTTTGTGCGGCCACAGCTGTTCAAATTGTTGAACGCTCATGAGGGATTGACTAGCCCCCGTGTCCAGTTCCATGTTGACGGGTATCCCGTTGAGTAGAACCCTCATCATAATTGGAGGCGTCTTGGTGTAAGTACAGTGGACATTGATCATGTTAACCCGCTGTACCTCGGCGTCCCGTGCACTGTTCCAACCGTCTTCTGGTCTGCTTTCCGACCCTTCCGATTCGTATACCAGCCGAGCTGCTGTTTTTCTGCACATGCGAGCCAGACGCCCTGTGTGGTTGCAGTTTCTGCAAACGGCATGCTGAAATCGACACACCCTGGTTGAGTGCCTCCCCCCACATCTCCCAACACAGACCGTTTCCATTGTTTCCAAAGGATGAGCTGCGTCTGGCTGATCTTCCTTGAGCTTCTCTCAATCTATTGTTGATTGCTCGCATTGTGGGTTGATGAGGTGTGATTGGCCGTTCATGTGGCCCTTGATTTTGATGGCTTCTGGCGCCATTGTCTGCTGTTGAAGGCCTGCTCTCCTGCCTTTGTCTGTGTGTGGGGGTAGCGGTTTGTTTCACAATGTGAACCCCTTGTTCCAATGCCTCATTGGTTGTTGTACCCAAAGTATAGATCAGCCTCGTTTCTTCTTCGCCTGCCAAGAATGCCTGTGCGACCAGAGCTGCTGCCTCTAGAATCAAGTTCTTAGACTCGATAAGCTTTTGGAATATGCCTGCGTGGCCTATTCCTTCAATAAAAAAGTCTCTCAGTACTTTTCTCCTTAGTTCATTGGGGAACTCACATGAACTAGCCAGCCTCCGAAGTTCCGCCACGAAGTCGGGTATGCTTTGGCCCACTGTGGAAAGTATTTTTATCTAAGCTGATACCATACGGTATTTGTGTGCCTTTTGATTAAAATGGAGTCCTGGCCCTTCCAGAACTTTCTGCATTTTAGCAGTCAGCTTTCATAAACAGCTAAACCTGCTGTGAGATGGCTGATGGCCATCAGACAGCTAGGAGACAAGTCATGCTGAGACAAGTAACCCCCCATGGTGCTCTCCTATTGTCTACACTACAGGAGTTCCATGTCACCCCACCCTTATCTTCTAGCCATTATCTCTTTCCGAGACCTCATCCATTTGATGCAAACAGATAAACTGACCAGGAAATTGAAACAATCCTGACACAATACAAGACAGGTGATAGCCCATTACCTATGACTCATGGAGTAATGGCCATTTGGTTTTCTGATAACCCTGACAAAAGGAAATATCTGGATACCATGTCAGGACCAGGATATAGTAATTAACTCTTTATCTGTATTCACTGACTGTGAGACAGAGCAATACACAGGGAGAGGCCAGAACTTTGGTTTTACTGTATAAATATCTTGTTAAACTGAACCATTTCGGAGGTGTTCACTTAGCCCTTGACTGAGTGTGACCTACCCCTTGCGAGCAAGTAAATTAAAGAAACTTCTACCGGAGCTGTAAGTGTCGGAGTCATTCTTTTCGGAGGTCGAGATTTCGACAGTTATAACTTGGAGGTTCCACCGAGATGCATACTCTCTGTCCTGTGAGTAAAACGGATACGGGCATAGTGCCTCTCCAGTGAAAGGCTTCAGTGGCCAAACAAGGTGAGCCTTTTGCTCACAAGAGGTTTCTTCACTGTTGAATCGCATATGTAATCTGTTGTCCACAGTGGAGGTACTGCATCTACAAGACTCGGCATTTAAAAGTTAAAGGTATTTTTTTTATAACCATTTCTTTCTCAGCTCGCCAGCAGAAGAGAACAGGTTCTGGAAAAAATCTCGAGACAGCCCGGGGAAGGTTTCAGTAGGTAAGGGAGCGCTAGTTGATCGAAAAGGGTTCCAGGTTCTTATGTGATAAGATTTTTATTGTTTTTAATTCGGAAGGGGTTCTTTTGTGATAAGACTATTAAAAAAAAAAGAGAAAAAAGAAAGCGCTAATCGATCGAAGGTTCTTATGTGATAAGATTTTTATTGTTTTTAATTCGGAAGGGGTTCTTATGTGATAAGACTATAAAAAAAAAAGAAAGCGCAATCGATCAAAGAGTTTGGGTACGGAACCTTAAGTTTTATCAGTTTTTATTAGGATAAGTTAAGGACTCGGTCTGTAGTGGCGTACAACGCAGACTGAGAATTTGTTTAGAGGTTATGATTTGTGTACTCGCGGGAATATTGTTTGTTGTCCTTGTATTACTGTCGTGTGCAATACCTTTGTGAGTCATTGCCATTAGAGAAACGGGAAGAGTCACTAGGGAAAGTTGTGATTGGGGAAAAAAACACAAGGATTGATTAGGAAAAGAAACAGTAACTGATTGATCAACTACGATTGGTTCGTGCCAACATACCTCACACACCCAGACTGAGCCCGAATTAAGAGCCTTTTCAGGCCACGTAACGGCCAGGAGAAGTGGGCGTAGAGAACTCGGTTGGCCGAAAGGATTGTGAGATCAGAAACTGTGGAAAAATCTTAAATCATCCAGAATGGGGGCTGGAGCAAGTAAACCACCACCAAAAGGGACCCCAGCCCATTTTATGCTCCAGAATTGTGGTCAGTCTTTAATTGACCACCTAAGAGAATGGGTAAAATGGACTAAGGGTGAAAACAGGCCATTTCCACCCGATGGTTCATTCAATTTAGAGAGAATAACCTGTCTAGAAGAATGCTTTATAGACAGAGACTCATATAGAAGAGGAAAAAAAAAAGTGAATTGGTCAGCGTTTGGAGATTGGAAAAGGGAAGCTGAGGAACGACACGAGAAGAGCCTAAGAGTTAGCAAGCAGTGTACTAGAGGGAGAAAGCAGGGGGATGAACGGGTAGAGCAGGTGAATCGCCCTCGACATAACAAACACCCATCCGTTATGGTTGCTAAAGAGACAAAGGCACACTCACCTAGGGCCCCTGAGGGTTGGGATAAGGATGAGGATGAGGACTGGACTTCCTACAGCCATCGACCACCGCCGTATGTTCCATCCCCGGGGGGTGCTCCAGGCCAAGGAGGAGACGATCCTCGGGCCGGAGTACAGGGAAACGGGGTAACACCCGCTCCCAACAATACAGGTGTGGCTGCAGGAAATATAAGTCAGTCACAAGGGAATCAATACCGTGATGGCCCTGCAGGGGGCACACGAAGTCTTACCCGTGGACCAGAGCCCGTTGCCCTGGAGCCATCATCATCTGCATACCCAGTAAGACTTTTTCCCAGTCCACTCTCTGGGGGGGCTCCGGTCCCAATTTATCGACCATGGTCACCAAGTGAATTAAGAATAATTGTGGAAGGATTGGCAGACCCCAAAACCAATATTGAAAAGGCCATAGACCAGTTAAAAGTAATCATCGTGTGCCACGAACCCAGTATATTAGATGGTCAAATCTTACTGAAAGCATGGTTAAAGGACACAAAATTTGCCGAACTTGAGATAAAATTCAAAGATTTTAAAACCCATCGAGAGGCTCCGGATGCAGATCCCAGCACGAAGCCAGGAGAGGGGTTCTGGGGAAGATGTTGGGAAGCCTTACATTCGGTGTTCCCGAGGAAAACGAATTGGTCCAAAATTATGGAAACTACACAAAGAAAGGAGGAGGATGTTGAGGATTATGTAGAAAGAGTGCGAGAGATCATGAACCAATGTTCAGGCATGAAAATGGAGGAAGTAGAAGCTCCTATGATCAGCGCCGTGGTAAACGGGCTACGACCCGAACTCAGAGATCCCTTTAAACTAGTTTGTCTCGGATGGCGACAGGAATCGCTATCCAAGGTTGTATCTATGTTAAAGGACATACAAGAGCGAAATAGAGAATCTAGAAGCAAGGTCACCATGTTTGTAGGACAAGCAGCTCCAATAACACCCACCCCGGTGACACCGTCCTACGCCCCCCCCCAGGGTAGAGGAAAAGGGCGAGCCAGAGGAGGATATTACAGGGGAAGAGGGAGAGGAGGTGCAGGGCAGGAACAATATGATACCTGTCACAATTGTGGTCAGATTGGACACTGGGCTAGAACTTGCCGGGCAAAACAGCAACAACCAAATCATGATTGGACTCAACAGGCAGGTAATAGAGCACACCCTCCCCCTTCAGAACCCAACCCGTATGCGACCCAAGTCCAGGTACATGCTAGACCTCAGACTAATTTCTCTGTGCAAGATCCATTTGGATCACAGAATCAAAAGCAATTCGGCCAACCACCCAATTGCCCGTATAATGATCAATGACGCCCAATCCCAGACCCGAGTGCTGCGAACAAACAGCTACCCGTCGTTTCGTTAAATGCCATAGGAGAACCTGAAGTAAAAATACGAATACAAGGAAAGGATATCCCATTCCTAGTGGATACTGGTGCCACCTATTCGGTCCTTTCAAGGGAAGATACGAGGGGAATTCCCACTTCCACTAATCAAACCTCAGTGATTGGACTATCTGGACACGCACAGCAAATGTTTTTCTCCAACCCTATCAATGTACAATTAGAGGATTACGAAGATAATCATTCATTCCTACTGTCTAAGGAGGTTCCAGTGAATCTGTGTGGACGTGACCTGTTATGTAAAATGAATGCCACGATCCTCTGTTCCCCAGCTGGTATGGAGGTTCGAGTCCCCATAGATAAATGTGGCGCATATCCACTACTTCAACCCACAACTCCCATATTGTATGCCTGGAAAAATTTGGACCCCACACTAAGCAAAACCCTATCCTATTTGGTTGGTTCATATTGGTGTGTAACAAGGTTAATCACAGACTACCTCAAATCTCAAACCTTGGGAAATTGGTACGAAACATTACACTGCACAGCATATTGTGACAACACGGGATCAGACGCTACAGCACAAATCTTTTATCAACCATTCCTGCACCAGAAACATCAATTGATGATCGAAAAAATCTTTATCGGACCCGAAGGGATAGCGGCAGGGGTTGAATTATCCTCCCACAGTCAGAGCTTGTTTAGGGTTAAAGGGAGCGTTCCACACTGTACCCTTGCGGTTGCAGGCACACATAAACCCCAGGATTTAGGACGAATGGTTAAAAGAATGCAAGGATCCCCAGTACAAGAGGAATGGCACACACGTAATGGAACTTTGGGGCAACATGAAAGGGGGGGAGGCTATTCTGTCAAGTTGAATGGGAAAATATACTTCGATGCTGTCTTAGAAGAAAGGATGCTCTCAGCCACTAGCTTCCCAGTACGACAAAGCACAGCAGAGCTTCTTGCTAAAGTTCCAGAACAACTATGGTCTACACACGCTAATGAAGCAGGAAGGATGCTCACCGCACAACCCTATAAGGTAGCGATCAATTCAACCGCCCCGCTCCCCAAGAAGCCCCAATACCCCTTGTCCCCAGCCGCAGAACAAGGTATTGAGCCAGTCATTAAGTCCCTGCTGGCCCAGGGAGTAATCGTTCCAACTAGAAGTCCATGTAACACACCGATCTTTCCGGTGCAGAAGCCCAGTAGTGACAAATGGAGATTTGTCCAAGACCTACGAGCCGTGAATCATTCGGTATTCCCAACTTATCCAGTGGTATCCAACCCGGCAATTATACTTGCCAGTATTCCGGCATCATCAACGTATTACACATTTTTCTCAATACCCATTCACCCAGAGTCCCAATTCCTGTTTGCCTTCACGTATAAAGGACGCCAATATACGTGGACAAGACTCCCGCAGGGATTTACCGAGAGCCCTACCATATTCTCACAATGCCTAAAGAGGGATCTGGAAGATGTAATTTTACCAGCAGGTTCTACACTTGTGCAGTATGTTGACGACTTATTGCTCGCCTCACCCTCCAAATTGGCCTGCGAAACGGACTCCCTTGTGTTATTAAAAGCTCTGGCCTCGAAAGGAC
Organism: Pristiophorus japonicus; assembly: GCF_044704955.1. Classification (NCBI taxonomy): domain Eukaryota; kingdom Metazoa; phylum Chordata; class Chondrichthyes; family Pristiophoridae; genus Pristiophorus; species Pristiophorus japonicus. The sequence continues at coordinate 91,347,353 of NC_091993.1, read as the reverse complement.
ACAAGGTGTCAAAGGCAAAGTTACAATTTGTCTCAGAAAAGGTTCGGTATCTAGGGCACGAATTGGTCAGAGATACGAGACAATTGACACAAGACCGAGTAAAAGCAATCTGCTCTGCCCCACTACCAGTAACCAAGAGAGAAATGAAACACCTCCTCGGCATGACAGGATACTGCCGGCAATGGGTTACGAGTTATTCCGAGATCGTTAGACCACTGTTAGACATGTCTATGCCCGCACTACCAGAGAAGTTGATTTGGAATGAGGTATCCCGGAATGCTTTTCAGAACCTTAAACAGTCCCTCACTTCAGCACCCGCCTTGGGATTACCAGATTACACTAAGCTATTCAACTTATTTGTGCATCACAAGTCGGGTTTTGCACAATCTGTTTTGACTCAGTTACCTGGGGACAGGCAGCGACCGGTAGCGTATTTCAGTACCCAACTAGACCCAGTGGCACGCGGACTACCAGGATGTCTTCCTTCGTTGGCAGCAGCTTATTATGCTATGCAACAGGCTCAGACAATAACTCTAAATCATCAGACCATTTTGTATATCACACACTCTGTCGAGATTTTACTTACTAAATGTGCCACCCAACACCTAACCTCCGCAAGAACCACTAAATACGAGGTCGAACGGTTATCAAATCCGAACCTTATCATCAAAAGATGTACTACCTTAAATCCAGCCACTCTACTCCCCACGGAAGACGACGGCGAACCCCATTCATGTGAAATGGTAACCGAATTAGTGACTAAACCACGTATCAATTTAACAGATGTACCAATGTGTAACCCTGATCTAGTGTACTATGTTGACTGATCAGCCCTACGAAATGATAGGGGCCAACCTAGAGCAGCTTATGCAATTGTAATTCAGTTTAATGTTGTCGAAACAGCCTCTCTTCCAGACTCCTTTTCAGCCCAACAAGCCGAATTGTTTGCGTTAACTCGAGCCTGTATTCTGGCTGAAGGACACACAGTTAATATCTACACTGACTCCAGGTATGCTTTTGGGGTATCACATGACTATGGACAAATTTGGAAGATTCGCGGGTACCTGACTTCTTCAGGAACCCCTATCAAAAATGCAGAACAAGTGGAAAATCTCCTGCGAGCCATTCAATGCCCTTTGAAACTTGCCATTATCAAATGCCAAACACATACAGGCCAGTCGAATGAGGTGGCACTTGGGAATGCCAGAGCTGATAATGCAGCTAAGTCAGCAGCTCTGTCGAAAGGGGGGATGCAGGTGTCATTGTTCCCACTAAGGAAAAATAATTGCTCAGACCTGCCACCCACTATTAATGACGTGCTGGCCTTTCAGACACAGGCCAGTACGGAGGAGGTGGTGACCTGGACGAAGGATCAATGTTATAAAAATCCAGAAGGAATATGGGTTCACCATGACAGCCGTGTGGTGGCCCCTCGATCCTTACTTCCATGGATTGCCCGATGTGTTCATACATTCACACATGCAGGCAAAGGGGGATTGGCAGATTATATTTTGGCAACTTGGTATGCACCAGGTATTTCGGCAATTGCAAAACAAATCTGTGAAAATTGTGTTACCTGTCAGACAATGAATCCGGGTAAGACGGAAAAAGTAGAATCTGCCTCCCACCCAAATCCAGTCGGGCCTTTTGTACATTTACAAATGGATTTTATTGAATTACCTATGTGTATGGGATTCAAGTATGTATTAGTTATTGTAGATGTGTTCTCTAGATGGATTGAAGCCTTTCCATGTAAAAAGGCCGATGCCACTACTGTTGCTAAATGTTTGTTAAAAGAAATTGTACCGCGCTTCGGAATCCCTGCTAAGCTTTCTAGTGATAACGGGTCACATTTCACGGGAACTGTTATAAGAGAAATGTGTAAAGCTTTACAGATTAATCAACATTTTCATTGCAGTTATCATCCACAATCAGCTGGACTTGTTGAAAGATATAATGGAATGCTTAAAAATAAGCTGGCAAAACTATGCAATGACACTGGACTGAAATGGACAGAACTGCTGCCCTTAGCTTTGATGGTAATGCGATCTGCAACCAACAGAACAATAGGCCTGTCACCGCATGAGATAGTTATGGGACGTCCCCAACGACTACCTTTTACAGCACAATTTACTGCAAAACAAATGGACATCCACAAAATGGAGGAAAATATGTTGAATTATTGTATTGCACTAACCAAATGTATTTCCAGCTTTCATTCACAGGTAAAGGAAGCCCAAGTCAAGCCAGCGGAAGGGAAGTGTCATAACCTGGAGCCAGGGGAATTCGTTTACATCAAGATTTTTAAAAGGAAAAGCAGTCTACAGCCAAGATTCGAAGGACCATACCAGGTCTTGCTGGCGACCAATACTGCAATCAAGGTAAAGGAAAGACCAACATGGATCCACGCATCCCATTGCAAACGGGCACCCGACCAGGAGGAAGGGACGAAGGAATCAGAGGAACAGAAAAAGGAAGACTGAATAAGGAACTGTATGGACTATGGGGACTGATGGTACTGGGCTTGACAGGGTTTTACTTCACATTATTGATTACACCAGGGGTACAGACCCGCCACCGAAGGGAATTGCACGTAAACGTATTTATGGCACTGAGTCATAGGTATGCTCAAGAAAGAAACTTGTCGAGTTGTTGGATATGTTCCCATGTACCTGTCCACTCCAGGGGGGGTATTCCCCTGAGATCTGTCCCCTTTAACGAATCAGAAATGGTAGAATGGTTGACAGTGCAAAACAGGACAAAACTAACTAAGGGGCCAGAAACGAAGGAGCAAACAGAATGGAGGTCGGCAGGGTATAAACTTACAGCCTTCCAGGGATGGTACCAGCCCAATTATGATAATAACCATCAGCCTCCCTTCCTAAGCATTACTCCCAGAATAGGAAATCCTGAAGGTATAATATGCCTAGTGAGTAATGAAACTAAAGGACCAGAAATGGGACGCAGCAAGTGTTCCCAAATGACTAAATGGCAAGCCACAACTAATCCCACTGAGAGAAAGATAGCAACCGTTGGCTGGACAACGGTCCATAACAAAGCCCAAGGTGAAGGGTGGGAAGGTGAGACCACTCGAGTAGGGATAGTGCGAAAGGACCAGGAGCTGACGCCCTATAATTGCACCTACTTTATTTGTGGCCATAAAGCCTACCCATGGTTACCAGCCAACTGGACAGGGTCCTGTTACTTAGGATATGTGGTACTCCTTATCAGATCAGTAAGGACTCTAAGGGAGGCCTATGGAAGCCACAGATTTAAACGGGATTTGACGTGGCTAAACGGAATATTCAAGGTAATGGTGCCACCCTATGGAATAGCATCGACCGAATGGCAGTTACGGGAACTGGCTAACTTAGTAGAATCAGTAGCCAAAGCAACTTCCCAAGCCTTTGAAGGGATAAATGACGAAATGGTAGCTATTCGAACAGTGGCTCTCCAAAATCGTATGGCCTTAGATTATCGCCTAGCCAAGGAGGGAGGAACATGCGCATTAATAGGTGAAGAATGCTGTACGTATATCCCAGATAAATCAGAAGATATCGGCAGTCTAGCTGAAAACATCAGGAAAAAGGTAATAGAGTATAAACAAACAGTTGGCCAGGACGGTATCACCTTGTGGGGTTGGGCATCAGGATGGTTGGGAGCCCTGGGGAAATCTGTGGTACAGGGTTTGATCATATTCCTGCTGATAGTCTTCGCCCTGTATCTATTATTTGTCGTCATTAAGTGTTGCTGTGCCAGGGTGGGAGAAACTATGTTACCTACCGAGACCACGGCTAGAGTTATGGTAGCAACAACTGCTGAAGGCTCTTGTGTGGAAATGGAAATGGAGAGACTGTACAAGATCAGAATGGATTGAGTTGTCCTTGTGAAGGACAAAATGGGGGAATGTGGAAAGTATTTTTATCTAAGCTGATACCATACGGTATTTGTGTGCCTTTTGATTAAAATGGAGTCCTGGCCCTTCCAGAACTTTCTGCATTTTAGCAGTCAGCTTGCATAAACAGCTAAACCTGCTGTGAGATGGCTGATGGCCATCAGACAGCTAGGAGACAAGTCATGCTGAGACAAGTAACCCCCCATGGTGCTCTCCTATTGTCTACACTACAGGAGTTCCATGTCACCCCACCCTTATCTTCTAGCCATTATCTCTTTCCGAGACCTCATCCATTTGATGCAAACAGATAAACTGACCAGGAAATTGAAACAATCCTGACACAATACAAGACAGGTGATAGCCCATTACCTATGACTCATGGAGTAATGGCCGTTTGGCTTTCTGATAACCCTGACAAAAGGAAATATCTGGATACCATGTCAGGACCAGGATATAGTAATTAACTCTTTATCTGTATTCACTGACTGTGAGACAGAGCAATACACAGGGAGAGGCCAGAACTTTGGTTTTACTGTATAAATATCTTGTTAAACTGAACCATTTCGGAGGTGTTCACTTAGCCCTTGACTGAGTGTGACCTACCCCTTGCGAGCAAGTAAATTAAAGAAACTTCTACCGGAGCTGTAAGTGTCGGAGTCATTCTTTTCGGAGGTCGAGATTTCGACACCACACAGCGTCTGTAGTTGTAGAACCTGTGTCTGGCCATGTGTAGGCTGCTCACTGGCTTCAGGTGGTCTCTCATCAGTGTGCTCAACTCCTCAAATGACTTGCTTGCTGGTTTCTCGGGTGCCAGCCGGTCTTTCATTAAAGCGTATGTTTTCGAGCCACAGCTGGTCAGGTGATGGGCTCTTCTCTTGTCTGCCTTATCGTCACCCAGCCAGTCTTTGGTCACAGAGCTTTGCTGGAGCCTTTCTATAAAGTCATCCCAATTGTCTCCAGCATTGTATTTCTCATCTGAGCTGTTGGAAGCCATTCTGTGGATTCTGTGATCCTGTAACTCGTCGCCACTGTTAAGTCCTGACTCTAATGTACTGATTTACACAAGACACATGCTGAAGTCAAGGTCACTCAGGACCTGCACCTTTAATTCCAGCTCTCCAGTGCTGCACTTGCCTGAGACCTCCCTTTATATACCACAGTGGGACAGGTATGGAGTGTCTCCTGCAAGTCCACCCCTGGTGGTAAGGTATGCTTATTGTTATAGGTCATATCCAGTTACAGTCATGTATAGCATGGTAAGATACAGTTATATACAGTAATGTGAGATACATGACAGAATGGTAGGCCACTTAGAAGTGTAAATGAACAAAGGGACCTTAAAGGGCTTGTCCACAGATCCCTGAAAGTAGCAGGCCAGGTGGATAACGTAGTTAAGAAGGCATATGGAATGCTTGCCTTTATTGGCCGAGGCATAGAATACAAGTGCAAGGAGGTTATGCTTAAATTGTATAATAGTCTTGTTGGGCCACAGCTGAAATACTGCGTGACATTCTGGTCACCGTATTATGGGAAGGAAGTGATTGCACTAGAGAGGGTGCAAAGGAGATTTACTAGGATGTTGCCTGGAATGGCGAATCTTAGCTATGAGGACCGATTGGATAGGCTGGGTTTGTTCTCCTTGGACCAGAGGAGGCTGAGAGGCTGAGGTGTATAAAATACTGAGGGGCCTGGATATAGTGGATAGCAAGGGTCTAATTCACTTCATGGAGGGGTCAATTACGAGGGGGCATCGTTTTAAGGTGATTAGTGGAAGGTTCAGAGGGGTTTTAAGGGGAAGCTTCTACATGCAGAAGGTTATGGGGGTCTGGAATTCACTGCCTGGAAGGATGGTGGATGCATAAACCCTCAAAAGCTGCTTGGATGGGCACTGGAAGTGCCGTAACCTGCAGGGTTACGGACCTAGAGCTGGTAAGTGGGATTAGACTGCATAACCTCTTTTGGCTGGTGCAGATTCAATGGTAAGTACTGCAGGGAATCAAATATGGCCAGAGTGATCTGGACTAGTTTCAATTGCCTGAATGGATCAGAGAGGAATTTTCCCGCAATCTTTATTCCCCAATCTGCCTGGGTTTGTATCTGTTTTTTGCACTCCCAGGAGATCGCATGGCTCTGGTTGGGGTGGAGTGTAGAATGCTGTGGTGCAAGGGGCGTCGCAGTATTGTGGGGCATACTAGTTGGGCCGGATGCTCTTTACCTTTCTGCCATTGTTCATTGTTCATAGGTTTATATGTAACCTTCAGGGCTGGTGACCGAGGGCTGTGCGGCTCTTTGTCGGTCGGCGTGGACACGATGGACCAAAATGGCCTCCTTCTGCGCTGTAGGTTTCTATATTTCTATGTTTCTATGTGACTGTGTAACCCATGCTGGCACCCAACCGTATAAAAACCAAGCAACATGACCGCAGAAAGGAAAAGATAACAGGATCACAATTCTTTGAAAGTAGTCATGCAAAATCATATGCCCCAAACCACTTCCCCATTCCAGGAGATCTTCTCACGCTATTTTGAGTTCACAGTGGCTGCAGTATAACTCTGATCGAATATAAAGCTACATTTTAAAAATGCCTGCTGAAAACATTTAAAATACGTCCCAGTGAATCTTCTCAGTTGTAGTAGAAAGATGAAAGTTCCACCTCACGTAACATTAAGGGCCAGATCTTGGGGAGCAGAGTGCTGTGCCTTTGATGACATGATTTCACTGGACTTCAATGCTAGTCAGACTGAAGCAAGTCTTTAGCATAACAAGAATCTGCCGACTGTGTATCTTGACCAACACCGACAGCCTCAGCTGCAGATTTAACTAAACCTTTAAATAGATTTTCAACTACCAGGCATTACTACTGACTCCTCAGTACTTTCACATGTGTGAATATTGATCAGCATGCTCATGCAAGTTTAATCTTTTTACACAGCCAATGGTACTTGCTAGACCTTGAATCGATTCGGCCCAGCTACAATAAATTCACCATCTACCTCCGAAACAACAAAAGCAAAGTTAAATAAAAAAGAACAGTCTCCACCTAGTTGTAGAACATAATAAAATCTATGTCCGTCAAAAGAGTCCAATGACACAGCCTACACGGACACTGAATTTATTCTCATGTGACATAGCTTCATCTGGTTTATTTACCCTAATCATGTAGATATGCTGATGACTATTGAAGAAGAAGAAAGTAGGTAATTACATTACAGTTGTGACTATCAGTTATATGCAACCATCAATGCAGTAGAAATGAAAATTGTCAGCATTTGATGGCAAAAGTTACTGTTTTCATGGCCCGATCAGTTTACTGACACAAATCAATGCAACCAGTTGTCCTCTATTCCACTTCTACCAAGTCCAGTGGCTATTCCACTAGACAAACTCCATTCCTCTTCATGTCTGTTCAGGGGCACTGGCCCCAATTGCTGCCTTTCTTTACTAGAGGGGAGAACTCTTGTGGGAGCAAGAATTCTTGGGGGTGTAATCAACTTTACTGTCTGGCCAGTGATGTGGCAGAGTGAATCATGCATCCGCAGTACAAATCGTCGGATTATCATTCCACTGAGATCAATGGGATGAGAATCAGACGAGTGCTATAAGAAAGAAAGATTTACATTTATATAGCGCCTTTCATGACCACCGGATGTCTCAAAGTGCTTTACAGCCAACAAAGCACTTTTGGAGTGTCGTCACTGCTGTAATGTGGGAAACACAGCAGCTAATTTGCATACAGCAAGCTCCACAAACAGCAATGTGATAATGACCAGATAAACTGTTTTTGTTATGTTGATTGAGGGATAACTATTGGCCAAGGCACCGGGGATAACTCCCCTGCTCTTCTTTGAAATATTCCTTTGGGATCTTTTACGCCCACCTGAGAGAGCAGGCATGGCCTTGGTTTAACGTCTCATCCAAATGACAGCACCTCCGGCAGTATAGCACTCCCTTTGCACTGCACTGGAGTGTCAGCCTAGATTTATATGCTCAAGTCCCTGGAGTGAGACTTGAACCCACAACCTTCTGACTCAGAGGTGAGTGTGCTACCCACTGAGCCACAGCTGACATAATGGGCAAGCAATCCGCTCCACCACATTATTCCCATGGCAGTGAAGTTTAACATTCCACCCCTCATGTCCCGTATATAGAGGCAGCAAAATGGTCCAGGATCAGATGACGCGGAGGAATGGGACCTATCCAGTGTATTAGCCACTAGACTCGGGTAGGTGTGGGAATAGGTGAGAATATTGGGGGATTTTCTCTTCAAGTTTCACATACCTATGTTTTTTATTTCTTCAATACAAGTGAAAGAATACCTGTACAGCCCATGGAATTACTTGGTTTTTTTTACCTCAGGACCACTCTTGAGATAATCAGTCTTTTTAGAGGCAGTGTTAGGTTTTTAGATGCTGATGGTCAGTTTTTACTAGCTTTCTAGGATATTTCAAAAGCTGTTTGCTGAATGTACAGAAGCTTAAGCATCACCTTTCAGCTAAAGCAATGTAGTCGATGTTGGCCTCTCTCTTCTCTGGGCTCATCTGCAGTCTTTCCACTGGGTGTACCTCTTCTGCTGTATGATTACTTTGAGTGAGATATGCTGCTATGAATTCTTATTCTGTTACCTGTCATTATTAAGTACTTCAACTTAAAATCTGTCACTGTCAAACAGTGGGACTTGTCACTGAAAAATGTATAGATTCAGCCTCAAATTATGAGTGGAATTGGCTCTTAATCATTATGAAATAAACCATTAATGCTAGTAATGAAGACAAAATGTCCTACATTCATCAGCTCCAGATCTGTACCGTCTCTACCACCAAGTAATAAAATATAGCTCCCTGATTTTTCTCATTAACTGTACGCTTTATCCCTTCTCACAGGACCTCCACTATTCGGAGTTTTTTTTCAGAATTATACAAGAATTTCCACGTAATCACTGATCATTCTTTTTAGAAGAACAATCAGAGCAAGCACCCACATTTGCTCTGTAAAGTAGCACTTCTCCAGGTCTCAATAGACTGAAAATACCTTAACTTACTGCTGAGTACACCTACTGCCAGTCCCACAGAAGTGCTCACTGCAGGTTTTCTTTATCAATTTAAATCCCTACATTCTGACTCAATCGCTACAATGGGGTCAAGTTTCGGGCTGCGCCTAGAACGGCGCAGCCCCGCGACCCAAGCCTGATTTCCGCGCTCAAAACCGCGCCGAAAACTTACCTCGGTATTCTCCACTCCCTCAGGTCGATCCAGGCCCTCAGCGCAGCGCAGCACGAGCTGTAGGGGGCAGAGCAGGGTCTCGCCGCTGAAAACAGTGCCAGGACCTCTGCACATGCGCGCTACAGTGTGCGGGCATGTGCAGTAGCTCCAGGCACCTGAAACTGTGTGGGAGGGGCCCGAAGCACGCCGCCTCTAGCCCTGGCTGAATGGGTTCACTGGGGCGGTGAAGATCAGACTGCACCTCCCTCTTCGAGCTCCTGCTCTGGCTGTGGCTCCAGCTCCGGCTCCCCCCCCCCGTTCAGCTCATGCTCCCTCTGCCTCTCTCACGCCTCCCCTCCCCACCCCAGCTCCCGCTCTGTTGCCTGCTGCTGCCCCCCACCCCCCAGCTCTTGCTCCACTGCCATCCGCTCCCCCCACCCCAGCTCCCACTCTGCTCCGGCTCCCCCCACCCCCTTCAGGTCCGGTCCACTCCCTCTTCCTTCGGCGGGGCCCGTCGGCCCGGCATCTAGCTGGGGGCGGGCCCCGCCCAAAGTCTTCGGCCCGGCTTCTTTTCGTCGGCCGGGCCCGTTCAGCCACCCCCCTCTCCCTCGCTCTCCTCTCTCTCCCTCCCCTCTCTCTCCCCTCTCCTCTCCCTCTCCCCTCTCCTCTCCCCCCCCACCCTCCCCACTCCCTCTCATCTCCCCCCTCCCTCCCTCCTCTCCCCCCCTCTCCTCTCTCCCCTCCCTCTCCTCTCTCCCCCCTCCCTCTCCTCTCTCCCCCCTCCCTCTCCTCTCCCCCCTCCCTCTCCTCTCCCCCCACTCCTCCTACCCCTCCTCCCCTCGCTGTCAGAAACACATAGGCACTGACAAACAGAGAGAGAGAGACACCGACACAGACAGACAGAGAGAGAGACACACTGACAGACAGAGAGAGAGAGAGAGACACTGACAGAGACAGAGAGAGACACACTGCGGGGTGGGGAGGGGGGGGCATCCCAGCACGCTGTTGGAGGGCTCCTGGTGCTGCAGTCAGTGAGTAGAAACTTAATTTTTTATTTATTGATTTTTTAATTTTTTTAATTTAAAATTTTTTTGTGATTGATTTATTGATTGGTTGATTGATTTATTTATCATTTATTATTGATGATTGCTCTTTATTTGTAAAAGTGATGTGTTTCGTGTTTGTAAACTTCGCTTTACCCCCATCTTTCTTCCTTACGCCTGATTTGTAACTACGCCTGATTTTCTAAGTGTAGGCAAGGTTTTTCTGAGCGTACAAAAATCTACACTTACTCCATTCTAAGTTAGGTTGGAGTAAGTTTTCACTGCCTAAACTTTCAAAACAGGCGTAAGTGGCCGGACACGCCCCCTTTTGAAAAAAAAGATCTGTTCCAAAATGAAACTGTTCTAACTAACTAGAACTGGAGCAAACTAAATGCCGAGAATTGCAATTTCTAAGATACTCCATTCTAAACCAGTTGCTCCAAAAAAATAGGAGCAACTCAGGCCAAAATTTTACCCCAATAAATTGATGACTTGGCTTCCTCATCGGTACCTCTTTACTTATTTAACCTGCTAGCGATCTAAATAAATTGACAACTATCAATTTTATTATTTCAGATCCTAAATATTTAACTCTTGATCAAACTAAAATATTTTTCACGCCACATCCTGTAAGGACTCCATTCCAAGTTTCTCCGTCTCCGTCACATCTGCTCTGACGACGCCACCTTTCATACTAGTGCCTCTGAAATGTCTTCCTTTTTCCTCAACCGAGAATTCCCCTCCACCGTGGCTAACATAGCCCTCAACCGTGTCCGTTCTATTTCCTGCACCTCTGCTCTCGCCCCTTCCGCTCCCTCTCAGAACCATTACAGGGTTCCCATTATCCTCACCTTTCACCCCACCAACCTCCACGTTCAATAGATCATCCTCCGCCATTTCCGCCACCTCCAGAGTGATCTCACCACCAATCACACCTTCTGTTCCCCTTCCCTCTCAGCATTCCGAAGAGACTGCTCCCTCCGCGACACCCTGGTCCATTCCACAGTCACCCCCAGCACCCCTTCCCCTTCCCATGGCATCTTCCCGTGCAAGCGCAGGGGATGCAACACCTGCACTTTTACCTCCTCTCTTCCCACTGTGCAGGGCCCCAAATACTCCTTCCAGGTGAAACAGCGATTTACTTGTACTTCTTTCAATTTAGTATACTGTATTCACTGCTCACCATGTGGTCTCCTGTACATTGGGGAGACCAAGCGTAGATTGGGTGACCGCTTTGCGGAACAACTCCATTCAGTCCGTAAGCGTGACCCCGAGCTCCCGGTCGCTTGTCACTTTAATTCTCCACTCCCCTCCCACTCTGACCTCTCTGTCCTCGGACTCCTGCACTGTTCCAATGAAGCTCAATGCAAACTCGAGGAACAGCACCTCATCTTTCGTTCAGCCTTCACAGCCTTCTGGACTCAACATCGAGTTCAACAATTTCAGACCTTAACCACTGCCCATATTTTGCTCATATACTTTTTATCTCTCTTGTGTTTCCCATGGCAGCTGATAATTACCCTGCTAGTCACACCCTATCTAAACAAATCTTTTTCTAACTTCTGCTATTATCATCTCAAGTCGGCTCATCATCCCTCTTGTCTCTCAAATCTCTCCTGTCTTCCACTGTATCACAGACCTTCCCTTTTTTTTCTTTCCTCCCCTCCCCCTTTCAGTGCTCCTTAAGAATCTGATCTTTCGAACATTCGCCAGTTCTGGCGAAAGGTCACTTGAACCAAAATGTTAACTCTGTTTCTCTCCACAGATGCTGCCTGACCCGTTGAGATTTCCAGCATTTTCTGTTTTTATTTCAGATTCCAGCATCCGCAGTATTTTGCTTTTGTAAAATATTTCTACGGTGTTCTTGCATTAAAACAATGGCCTTCAAAGTATAGTGTGCATTCTTGTCAAATTTGCTTTTTCACCTTTTTCAACAGAAGTGTTTACCTGTTTCATTTTAATAAACAATTGTTCTTTGAACATACTGATCACAAAATTCCTCCCTTTAGAAATTTCTCACATGCCTTTGTACCACAAATCCAGAAAAGCGCATGTGTCATTGAATTATAAATAAGCAAAAGGAGATAGGGCAGGTAGGATGATATGTTCAAACTTCCATGTTATTCTACCCTTGGATGATGAGGCTATTCATTAGAACTAACATTTTCAAGAGATCACACAATAAAGTAATTTTCTTAAATGCAAAATTTATTGCTATAATTTTTGTTTTATTAATTCTCAGCATGTGACCATTACTGGCAAGGCCGGTATATATTGTCCATCCCTAATTTCCCTTGAGAAGGTGGTGGGCATTCTTCTTAAACCGCTGCAGTCTGTACAGTGAAGGTATGCTCACATTGCTGCCTGTCCTAGCCCTGACTTTGCAGCTTTCTCTCGTTTCTCTCCTATCTCCCCTCATGCACTTTCCGAGCTCACCTTCTCCATGAGACCCACCTCCAATTCTCTTGAACCTATTCTCACTTGTTGGAGCTGCACCCATCCAGGTAAATGGAGAGTAGTCTATCAGAGAGTAGATGGTAGAGAGGCTTTGGGGAGTCAGGAGGTGAGTCTCTCACTGCAGAATACCCAACCTTTGACTTGCTGTAGTAGCTACAACATTCAGTTTCTTGTCAATGGCGATCCCCAGGATGATGATGGTGAGGAACTCGATGATGGTAATGCTAGTGAATGTCAAGTTGAGGTGGCTATGCTCTCTCTTTTTGGAGATGGTCATTGTCTGACAGTTGCGCAGCATGAATGGTGCTTGTAACTTTTGTGCCCAAGCCTGTATGTTGTCCAGGTCTTGTTGCATGTGTTGAGTTTAACATATCTTGTGTCTCAAATAATCAGGATTGATTGTAAACCAATATAGTGGGTATATTGCATTTAATCGGAGTTTAAGAAGGAATATAACACACTCATTATACAGCAAAAACATATAACCATGACAAATAGCTGGTACTGGTATCACACAGATGGCTGGCGTGCGTGAACAGCTCTTCCTCTTCCTCCCTCTCCCTGAACTACCCAAGACCGAAGTCAGCATTGATCCACTCTCAGGAGTTCTCACTCCAGTGCCTGCACAGGTGGCTTTTCAAATCTTTCTTTTATACTTTTTTTAGGGGTGAATCTGAAATAGCATATTGGCAAGACCATTTATCCTGTAAAGGTTCCCCTTAAAGCAAGGTGCCCAATGGTATGTCAAGTTCTTTGTTCAAGCCATGGAAAAAGGCCAACCCTCATGTTATCTCCCACCTTTCAGGTGCTTCCTGTACTTAACCAATCATGGCCTTACAGCTGGTTGAGGACTGTTTTCCCCTTATGTCATCCGGCCCGTCCTCCTAAGGTTAGAGTCTATTGTCTCATACTAATTTTCCAGGAAAATGAAACTTAAGCAGTTCCAGTAAAACATAACTTATACATTAACCCCTTTTTTTGTCTCTAGTTCTAATACAATCATCTAAACATAGTATTATTGTCATCACAATTTAATTTGTATAACCATATTCATTTAGGTACCCCTAATTTCTAACAGACTCCCCAACTCAAGAGGTAGAAAAACTCTAGTTCAACCTCTCTTCCAATTTTGCATCCATCGTTCCAGCTCTAAATTGTTAGTTCAATGGTTCAGTTGGTGGGTCAGACATTTCAAATAGCAAGACATCGTAATAAGGAACATTAAGATCAGACACTGGGCAATCACGAGGTCCGCTGCTACCATTCATGCCCAGAGATGCAAGCTGGCATTACAAGCTATCTCCCACGACTTGTGGTCCTGTAATTTGCTTATTACTTTCTCAGCTTAGGAGTTAGTTAGTAGGGAGACTCAGAAATGAAGATGTTCCCTTTTCTTACAGGGATTGTTTGATTATCAGAGGAATTGAGAATGGAACACAAGATATTTGAAAATTTGTGCTCCAGCTATTGCTGGAGATAAATATATTTTAAAATAAAGCCTTCAGTCTTCATACTTCTGGTATAGAATACTCTTCCTGACACTCTACAACAATGCCAGGAAGCTGTTGTCAGGAATATCCTAATTATATGTCTTTAAATTGAGCAACTCCTATGTTTTGCATTTGATTTTAATGTATTCATATGGATCCTTGATATTTTAGCTTTGTGTGTAAATGCACTTGACAGTGAATCAGCAAGCAATTATGACTGTAATGTAAAGTCGTAGACAGTCATCAGGTTTCTCAGGGAGAACTCTTAAGTGCCTGTTTGTGGAGTCAATGCTAAATAGAATTTAGTTATTATTTCACCATAGGTGTACCAGAATAATCCAATTTAATTATGCAGAGATACATTATTATTTGATGAGTAATCAATAACACTAGTCACTGTAAAGTATGAAGTAGATTTACAACTCACCTTCTGCAGTGAGAATTTTAATTAATATATCAGATTCACAGTTCTTTATCTAGACGCTGCAGCTTCAACACAGGTTTCATGCTGATTCAGTGTAAGCAGTAGTCTGTTGGCTCAAGATGTAGTATTCCTTCAAGTAATCAATTCTAGGCCTAATTCATAAATTCAAAATCAATCAACTACTGATGTTGAGAGTCTGATTTAGAACACGTTATGCAAAACAAAAATAATCTTTATGAAATATTTATGGGAATATAGAATGAGGATGCAATAAATTACCCATAAAGGTTGAATATTTTATAGCTATTTAAGTGAGTACCTCCAGGAATAATGTTTGTCATTGTAAGACTTTTCAACTTATTCAGTCTTATAGACAATAGAGCTTTACTTTAAATAAATCACCAGTTCTTGTGTGCATTATCTGTACATGAACTAGATAGATAACAAGCAGTTTCAATATATGGGTTTGTATGTATAGGTATAAGGAATTAATTTGTAATGTGTACATGCATGCACAAGTAAGGTTGGAACTTTGAGAGTATTTAAATCATCTGGGCTTTCCATTTGTGCTAAAAAAAATTTAAACTCTTCCAGTTTCCTGCTATCCAATCCTGAATTTGCTGCCCTGTGCTGGGAACAGTTCCACAGATACCACCTGTACATTGCTGAAATGCCAATCTTCATTGTGAGAATAGACAATGAATAGGCACACCCTGGACAAGGTGGAATACTTCCCATACCTTGGGAGCCTCTTATCAACAAGAGCAGGCATTGACAACGAGATTCAACACCGCCTCTCGTGCGCTAGTGCAGCCTTCAGCCGCCTGAGGAAAAGAGTGTTCAAAGACCAGACCCTCAAAACTGCCACCAAGCTCATGGTCTACAGGGCTGTAGTAAGACCCGCCCTCCTATATGGCTTAGAGAAATGGACCATGTACAGTAGACACCTCAAGTCGCGAGAGAGATACCACCAACAATGTCTCCGCAAGATCCTACAAATCCCCGGGGAGGACAGACACACCAACATCAGTGCCCTCGGCCGCCAACATCCCCAGCATTGAAGCACTGACCACACTTGATCAGGTCCGCTGGGCAGGCCACATTGTTCGCATGCCTGACACAAGATTCCCAAAGCAAGCGCTCTACTCGGAACTGCTTCACAGCAAACGAGCCAAAGGTGGACAGAGGAAATGTTACAAGGACATCCTCAAAGCTTCCTTGATAAAGTGCAACATCCCCACTGACACCTGGGAGTCCCTGGCCAGAGACCGCCCTAAGTGGAGGAAGTGCATCCGGGAGGGCACTGAGCACCTCAAGTCTCATCGCCGAGAGCATGCAGAAAACAAGCGCAGGCAGCGGAAAAAGCGTGCGGCAAACCAGTTCCACCCACCCCAACCCCTCAACGACTGTGACAGAGTCTGTGGTTCTCGTATTGGACTGTTCAGCCACCTAAGAACTCATATTAAGAGTGGAAGCATGTCTTCCTCGATTCTGAGGGACTGCCATATGATGAGACAATGAACATTAGCAGGCTGTTTGCAGCATCACAGCTGATCCTGATTGCTGTCTTCACTCAATAACTGCGAATGTGGGCTTTCCCAGGAGTCACTGGTAAAAAGTCAACAGTGGGAACTGTTGTATATGAATAAAAAGTCTGACTGGATAATGTGAGCTCAAAGTAAAGTGTGACCTTAGTCTTTTATTGCAGGTCTCCAGAGCGGCTCTCCAGCCGTGAGGCCTCCTTAAATACCTGTGTTCCCAAGGGATTGTGGGATGGCCTTGCTGGGCTGCCTGGTGTGGTGAGTCCAGCTGGGCTGCTGCGGATGATGGGTTCTGCTTCATGGCCAACCGCGGTGTCGGTTGCCACTGGGGTGTATGTTGGGAGGTCAAAGAAGTTAGGATCCAAAGTGGGTTGCTCAGAATAGTGCGTAAATCTAAGTTTCATTTGGTCCAAGTGTTTCCGGTGAATGAGTCCATTTGAAAGTTTGACCCAAAACACCCTGCTCCTCTCTTTGGCCACAATAGTGCCAGGAAGCCACTTGGGACCTTGTCCATAATTCAATACAAATACAGGATCATTGATTTCAATTTCGCGTGACACATTTGCGCCATCATGATCTGTACTTTGTTGAAGCTACCTGCTCTCTACCTGTTCATGTAGATCAGGGTGAACAATGAGAGCCTTGTCTTTAGTGCCCTTTTCATGAGCAGTTCAGCAGGTAGAATCCCAGTGAGCGAGTGGGATCTCGTGCGGTAGCTAAGCAGAACTCGGGATAGGCGAGTCTGCAGTGAGCCTTCAGTTACCCTCTTTAAGCCCTGCTTGATAGTTTGCACCACTCTCTCTGCCTGAACGTTGGATGCTGGTTTGAACGGGGCAGATGTATCATATTTGATCCCGTTATGGGTCATGAACTCTTTGAACTCGGCACTGGTATAACATGACCCATTGTCGCTCACAAGGACATCAGGTAGTCCATGCATGGCAAACATGGCTCGCAGGCTTTCAGTGGTGACAGCAGACATGCTTGCTGACATTATCTCACATTTAATCCATTTGGAGTACGCATCTACAGCCACAAGAACATTTTACCCAAAAATGGGCCTGCATAGTCGACATGGACCCTGGACCACGGTTTGGAGAGCCAAGACCATAAACGTAGTGGCACCTCCCTGGGTGCATTGCTTAACTGTGAGCATGTGTTACATCTGTGCACGCAGGACTCTAAGGCCGCATCGATACTGGGCCACCACACTTCCATCGCTTTCATCATTACGATGCCTGGGTGGGTACTGTGGAGGTCACTGATGAAAGTGTCTCTACCCTTCTTGGGGACCACTACCCGATTGCCCCACAGAAGGCAGTTTGCCTGTATAGATATTTCATCTTTGCGCCGCTGGTACGGCTTTATCTCTTCCTGCATTTCCACTGGGACACTGGACCAGCTCCCGTAAAGCACACAATTTTTTACTAGGGACAGTAAGGGGTCCTGGCTCGTCCAGGTTCTAATCTGTCGGGCTGTGACGGGTGATTGCTCACTCTCAAATGCTTCCATAACCATGACTAAATCTGCGGGCTGCACCATTTCCACCCCTGCGGTCGGCAATGGCAGCCGACTGAGAGCATCGGCATAGTTTTTTGTGCCTGGCCTGAGGTGGATGGCATAGCTGTATGCGGACAACCTGAGCGCTCATCTCTGGATGCGGGCCGATGCATTCATATTTATCCCCTTACTCTCGGAAAACAGGGATATAAGTGGCTTATGGTCAGTTTCCAATTTGAATTTTAGCCCAAATAGATATTGTATGCATTTTCTTTACCCCATAGACACACTCTAACGCTTCTTTTTCAATCATGCTGTAGGCTCTCTCAGCCTTAGACAGACTTCTGGATGCATAAGCAACTGGTTGCAATTTCCCAGATACATTCGCTTGTTGATATACACACCCGACGCCATACGACAACGCATCACATGCTAGTACCAAACGCTTACATGGATCATACAACACAAGCAATTTGTTTGAGCATGACAATTTTCTAGCTTTTACAAAGGAATTTTCTTGGCTTTTGCCCCATACCCATTCGTCTCCTTTACACATTAAGGCGTGCAGTGGTTCTAACAGTGTGCTGAGACCCAGTAAGAAGTTACCAATGTAGTTCAGGAGTCCTAGAAATGACCGCAGCTCTGTCACGTTCTGTGGCCTCGGTGCGTTCTCGATTGCCTCCTTCTTCAAATCGACGTGGGCCTGATGCCGTCCGCCGCAATTCTTCTCCCTAGGAACTTCACTTCAGGTGCCAGGAAATCACACTTCAAGCATTTCAACCTGAGCCCCACAAGGTTGAGTTGACTAAGAACCTCCACCAGGTTCTCTAGATGCTCAACTGTGTCCCAACCTGTAACCAAGATGTCATCCTGGAAGACCACCGTGTGCGGGACTGACTTCAGTAAGCTTTCCATGTTTCTCTGGAATATCACCGCGGCTGAACAAATTCCAAACAGGCATCTGTTATAAATGAAGAGACCTTTGTGCGTGTTGATGCAGGTGAGGCCCTTTGATGATTCCTCCAGTTTCTGTATCACATAGGCCGAGGTCAAGTCCAGCTTCGTGAAAGTCTTTCCTCCCGCCAGCGTAGCAAAAAGGTCATCAGACTTTGGTAGTGGATATTGATCCTGCAGGGAGAAACGATTGATAGTTACTTTGTAATCACCACAGATTCTGACGGTGCCGTCTCCCTTGAAGACTGGAACAATCGGACTGGCCCACTCGTTGAATTCGATCGGCGAAATGATGCCTTCTCGTTGCAGCCTGTTCTGCTCGATCTCCACCATTTCTCTCATCATGTACGGTAGTGCTCTCACCATGTGATGGATGGGTTGCGCCCCCGGAATCAGGTGGATCTGCACTTTTGCTCCTTGGAACTTCCCGATGCCTGGTTCGAAGACCTGGGCACATGAAGTGTCTTTAGCGGGTGAGAGCGCTCGGACGTCGTCCCAGTTCCAGCTATCTTTCCCAGCCAGCTCCTGCCAAGCAGCGTGGGACCATTGCCCAATACCATCCAGAGTGGTAGCTTGTGCACCGCTCCATCGTAGGAGACCTTTACAGTAGCACTGCCGATTATGGGAATCAGTTCCTTTGTGTAAGTTCTCAGTTTCGTTCGAATGGGAGTCAAGACTGGCCTTAAGGCCTTGCTGCAACACAATTTTTCGAAATTCTTTTTGCTCATAATGGACTGGCTCATGCCCGTGTCCAGCTCCATTGATACTGGGATCCATTTAATTTAACCTTCAGCATTATCAGGGGACACTTTGTGGTAAATGTGTGCACCCCATATACCTCTGCCTCCTCGGCCTGAGGCTCTGGTTCATCGTGATCCGTCATGGATCTGTCCTCCTCTGCAACATGGTGGTTTGCAGGATTAACAGGATTTGCAGCTCGCCTGCACATACGTTGGAGGTGTCCCATTGTTCCACAGCCTTTGCAAACATACCCTTTGAAATTGGCTTGAATGGAAACAATGATCGCCCCCGCAGCGCCAACAAGGTGTTAATGGCCTTGCATTCATCACCCTTGATGGTGGACTCTGAGACATCTGCAACTGCAGGCAAGTGGGGCCTGTCCTGTATGCTGCGATTTGAAAACAACATCACTTTGTAGCAGCACTTGTGTGCTGAGAGATTTGCTTAATATTGTCACTGGTGGCAATGAACGCCTGGGCTATCGCTATGGCCTTACTCAAGGTTGGGGTCTCTACAGTCAAAAGTTTGCAAAGTATCACTTCATGGCCAATGCCAATTACGAAAATGTCTCTGAGCATGTGCTCCAAATGTCCTTCAAATTCGCGATGTCCTGCAAGGCGTTTTAGCTCAGCGACATAACTCGCCACTTCCTGGCCTTCAGACATTTGGTAGGTGTAGAACCGGTACCTCGCCATCAGAACGCTTTCCTTCGGGTTCAGATGCTCCCAGACCAGTGTGCACAAATCATCATATGATTTCTCTGTGGGTTTCGCTGGAGCAAACAGATTTTTCATGAGGCCGTACGTTGGTGCCCTGCAGACAGTGAGAAGAATCACCCTTCGTTTGGCAGCATTCGCTTCTCCTTCCAACTCGTTGGCCACGAAGTATTGGTCGTGTCGCTCCACGAAGATTTCCCAATCATCTCCCTCCGAAAATTTCTCCAGGATGCCCACTGTTCTCTGCATCGTTGGGTTCGTCATGTGTATCTCGTCGCCAGTTGTTGTATATAAATTAAGAGTCTGACTGGATACTGTGAGCTCAAAGTAAAGTGTGATCTTAGTCTTTTATTGCAGGTCTCCAGAGTGCCTATCCAGCATGTGAGGACTCCTTAAGTACCTGTGCTCCCAAGGGATTGTGGGATCCCTTGGGACTCTAGGGGTTGAGCCCTCTGGTGGCGGTACAAGGTATATACAAGTTCACATACATAACAGGAACCTTCGCTAATTTCCCCTACCTAGTCCAGGGGCACTGTTTTCAGTTATAAAACTCCTGCTGTCTCTGCAGCTGAAATCAGTACAGACCACACATTGAACGTGAGTCCTTGCTAATAGCCTTGAGGTGTTAACAGTTGTTGCAAAGTTACATCATTTTCCAGTTGTGTCCCCGCTGGAGTGGAGCTAAACTACAGAACCTGTGGGAAGCTGTTCAACCTTCGCTGTCTCCAGGCCAGGTCCAAGACCACTCCAACCTCTGTCGTCGAGCTACAGTAAGCGGACGATACCTGCGTCTGTGCACACACAGAGGCTGAACTCCAGGACATAATCGACGTATTTACCAACGCGTATGAAAGCATGGGCCTTACGCTAAATATTAGTAAGACAAAGGTCCTCCACCAGTCTGTCCTCGCCGCACATCACTGCCCCGCAAACATAAAAATCTACGGCGTGGACCACTTCCCCTATCTCGGGAGCCTCCTATCAACAAAAGCATTGATGATGAGATCCAACAAGGCCTCCAGTGCGCCAGTGCAGCCTTCGGCCGCTTGAGGAAAAGAGTGTTTGAAGATCAGTCCCTCAAAACTGTCACCAAGCTCATGGTCTACAGGGCTGTAGTAATACCTCCCCCCCCCACCCCCCCGACTCCTGCATAGCTCAGAGACTGGACCATGTACAGTAGACACCTCAAGTCACTGGAGAAATACCACCAGCGATATCTCCACAAGATCCTGCAAATCCCCTGGGAGGACAGACGCACAAACATTAGCGTCCTCGTCCAGGCCAACATCTCCAGCATTGAAGCACTGACCACACTTGATCAGCTCCACTGGGCAGGCCACATAGTTCGCATGCCAGACACGAGACTCCCAAAGCAAGCGCTCTACTCGGAACTCATCCACGGCAAAAGAGCCAAAAGCGGGCAGAGGAAATGTTACAAGGATTAGCTCAAAGCTTCCCTGATAAAGTGCGACATCCCCACTGACACCTGGGAGTCCTTGGCCATAGACCACCCTAAGTGGAGGAAGTGCATTTGGGAGGGCACAGAGCTCCTCGAGTATCATCGCCGAGAGCAAACAGCAATCAAGCACAGGCAGCGGAAGGAGTGTGCGACAAACCAGGCTCCCTGCCCACTCTTTCCCTCAACGACTATCTGTCCCACCTGTGACAGGGACTGTGGTTCTCGTATTGGACTGTACAGCCACCTAAGAACTCATGCTAAGAGTGGAAGCAAGTCTTCCTCGATCCCGAGGGACTGCCTATGATGATGATAATGACTTATTAGCAGTAACAATTTGTTGTAGGAAAGTTCATCCAATGCCAGTAAATCTATATGCCCATAAGAAGATAAGAACATAAGAAATAGGAACAGGAGTAGGTCATACGGCTCCTCGAGCTTGCTCCCCCATTCAATAAGAGCATGGCTGATCTGATCATGGACTCAGCTCCACTTCCCTGCCCGCTCTCTATAACCCCTTATCCCCTTATTGTTTAAGAAACTGTCTATTTCTGAGTTAAATTTATTCAATGTACCAGCTTCTCTGAGGCAGCGAATTCCACAGATTCACAACCCTCTGAGAGAAGAAATTTCTCCTCATCTCAGTTGTAAATGGGCGACCCCTTATTCTAAGATCATGCCCTCTAGTTCTTGTCTCCCCCATCAGTGGAAACATCCTCTCTGCATCCACCCTGTCAAACCCCTTCATAATCTTATACGTTTCAATAAGATCACCTCTCATTCTTCTGAATTCCAATGAGTAGAGGCCCAACCTACTCAACCTTTCCTTATAAGTCAACCCTCTCATCCCTGGAATCAACCTAGTGAACCTTCTTTGAACTGCCTTCAAAGCAAGTTTATCCTTTCGTAAATATGGAAACCAAAATTGCCCGCAGTATTCCACGTGCGGCCTCACCAATACCTTATATAGCTGTAGCAAGACTTCCATGCTTTTATACTCCATCCACTTTTCAATAAAGGCCAAGATACCATTGGCCTTCCTGATCACTTGCTGTACCTTCATACTATCCTTTTGCATTTCATGTACAAGTACCCCCAGGTGCCGCTGTACTGCGGCACTTTGCAATCTTTCTCCGTTTAAATAATAACTTGCTCTTTGATTTTTTTCTGCCAAAGTGCATGACCTCATACTTTCCAACATTATACTCCATCTGCCAAATTTTTGCCCACTCACTTAGCCTGTCTATGTCCTTTTGCAGATTGTGTGTGTCCTCCTTACACATTCATTTTCCTCCCATCTTTTTATCGTAAGAAAACTTGGCTACATTACAATCAGTCCTTTCTTCCAAGTCGTTAATATAGATTGTAAATAGTTGGGGTCCCAGCACTGATCCCTGCGGCACCCCACTAGTTACTGGTTGCAAACCAGAGAATGAACCATTTATCCCGACTCTCTGTTCTCTGTTAGTTAGCCAATCCTCTATCCATGCTAATATATTTATTCTTAAATTGTTCATCTTTGGACCCTGCCCCCCACAAAGTTTGCTCTCTTGCCACCAATTCAATCTCCCTCTCTGGCCTCCATTTTAATTTGAGGCCAAATGTTTGCAACCTAGGCATCTTATTTGACCTGAGCTGAGTGTCCAACCTCATATCCCCTCCATAATAAAGACTGCCTAATTCCATCTCTGTAATGTCCACTTTCTCCATTCCTACCTCAATCCATCTGCTGCTGAAATCCTCAGGCTTATCTTTGTCACCTCTAGACTCAGCTATTTCAATGCTCTCCTGGCCGACTTCCCATCATCCACCCTCCATAAACTTCAGCTCATCCAAAACTCTGTTGTCCATATCCTAACCCGCACCAAGGTTCCACTAAACTATCACTCGTGCTCACTGACCTACATTGGCTCCCGGTCCCACAATGCCTCCAATATAAAATTCTGATCCTCATGTTCAATCCCTTCATGGCCTCACCCTACCTAATCTCTGTACCTCCTCCAGCCCTACAATCTCCTGCATTCCACCCACTATGTCCAACCATTATTCCTCAGCTAATACCTAAAACAGATGATGTGCTCATTTATTTCATTGCTGCTTTCAGTATCTTGCGGTGTGCAAACTGGCTCCATGTTTCCCAAATTCGGGGGGGATTTTAACCCCAAAAATGGGTTGGTTGGGGTCGGATGGGACGTTAAAGTGTTAAAAATCTGAATCCCAACCCCAACATGCCCACTTCCGGTTTTAATGGAGGCAGGACGGACGACTAATCCACTTACAGATTGGCATTTTAAATGTTATAACAAGGCAGCATGGCTCATTTTGGAAGCACCATTTTAAATTTAACCCTGGGTGGTCGAGTTTCCTTGGCTTCTGGGAACCTGGCAGCTAAAAAAAGGCGAGGACTGCTGGGTCCAGGAGGTAAGTGCCTTTTGCACTTGCCTGCTGGATAAGCGTTCCTACCTCGCCAATCCCCCACGATTGTGCTATCCCCCAGCGATCTTCAACCTCCCCCTACGAGACCTCCGATCTCCGATTCCCTCACTGACCTTCCGAACCCCCACCCCCGCCACCCTTTCCCCACTCCAGCCTCTGATTCTCTGTCCCTGGACCCCAAACCCCTCGCCAGCCTTCTGACCCTGAGCCCCCTCCGATCCCCAGCCTTCCTATCACCCCCTACCCACCCCAATCCCTGGCCCCTTCCAACCCCTGGCCCTCCTACCATCTGCCCCCCACCCCCTCCCTCTCCCCCATAACCCTGGTCTTCGGTCCCCTCCTTCCTAACTTCCCCGCCCCCGGCCTTCCTAACTCCCCCATCTCTGACCTCCGGCCCCTTCCGATCCCTAACCTTCCTACCTCACCCTGATCCCCGCCCATGGTCTCCAATCCCTTCCTCTCTCCTCTCTAATTCCCACCTGACAGCCAGCCAGCCTCTCAATGGCTGCGGGCAGGAAGCAGAGAAAAAAACTGGTCAAATTTGGTCAAGGCCTCTGCCCACCCAAGTGCCGCCCAAAGTGCTACCGATGGCCGCCGAGATACCGAACTGAACTTTCAGCAGGGTTTTCATTGCCGAGGTCCCTCGAAAGTCGGTGGATGGCAAATGAATGACGTACGCCGCCAATCTGGGCAGCAGCGGGCGGGAGGTCTCATGCTCGGCAGCAAAGGCACTAACCGCCCAAGTGTCACCGAAAATGTAGTTGGGCCCACGGAGGGTCGAACAGCTGAAAATAAAAATCATCAGGAAAAAATAAAGAAACTATCAGAAGATCTTCAGGGTAAGTCGCTATGGAAAAAAAAATATTCCCTAACCTTTTTTTCAGGATCATCAGACTTACCGTCAGGGACAGACCAGCCTCTGGGGCCGACTCCTGCCCGCATGAATATGGGAGCTCAGCAAGCGGGAGGTCAGTTGCACCACTCAGCCGTCCGCTGACGTCAGCGGGCGGTTCCCGGTGGCTCTCCCCTCCCGCCCGCTCCAGGCCATGTCGAAAGTGGCACTGGGCACATCTTGCAAAGGAATGACAGTGGTAGTGGGCCGCAGTGGGCGGGAAGTTGATCAATTTCGGCCCAAAATGTTAATCAGGCCATGACATTAAACTTGACAGGGCCTGAGGTCCTCCTGGGTTTCACAGCCACATTCCAGCCCCCCCACCCCCTTCTCCCTACCTGGCTCTAAATTAAAATCCTGCCCTACATTTCAAAAGTACTTATTTGGTTGTAAAACACTTTGGGATGTCCTAAAGTTGTGAAAGGTGCTATATAAATGCACATCATCTTTCTTTCCTTTACATCCCCAAAGCCTTCACCTCAACAGATATGGAAACAGCATTATTGAATGATTATATATTTTGTCTTCTAACTATCTATCTAGAGATTTATATTTTGTGTTATGAGACTCTTACCAGCCCTGCGAGTGCGGGTTTAGAGGCGGACCCGCTGTCAAAATGGCCGTGACTGGCAGCAGGGCGGGATCCAGCTCTGAACGCGCCTCTTTGTCAATTTCCAAAGTGTCGGGTCTGACTGCGGTTCACAGACCCGACACCAAGCAATTTAGATAGTTAAAAGCTTGTTAAAAGGTAGAAAAGCAGGATATTACCGTATACTTACCATTTTACCAGGTTTTTAATGAGTTTCCCAGATCGTGGTTATCACATCAGGTAAGTAGGTTGGGTGTTGTGTCAGCATCGAATGATTCACTAACCTGGCTGCTGCAAATGGTCTATAAGAGCATCCATTTCATAAGTCTTCACTTTCCAAGGTTAGAAGCAGTTGCTTACTGCATTTAGAAGACAGATTGACCTTTACGCAGCAAGCAAGTGTTTGGAGCAAACTCTATATCCAGTGTCACTTCGTTGGAACAACCTCTCTCACTATTGACAGATCGCATCTGTCGTCTCAACCTCACTTGCCATCTATTCCATCAGCATCGGTACTCATGAAAAATATCACCTTGGTCCTCAGATTCCCAACATGATCAGCCCCAACACCAGCATCACCGTTCACACGAGCAGCACCAACATCCACACCAACTTTCACCGCAATCAACTGATGGACACAGGGCATCATCACCCATGCACATTGCTGCCCGGGACACCAGCGATGGCCTCACCATGTCCAGATTTGCTTCACTGAACATTGCACACCCTGGCTGCCACATGATATGCCAGGTTGGCACCACCCCATAACAGCACTATAATGTATGCCTACAATGTCCAAGCCATTCCTTTCACATGCATCACCATTGGGGGGAAGGGGGCGTTATGTCTTACCATTCACTGGTGAAAATAAAGATTTCAATGCTTGTCAACACATTAACAGAAAATTTACACCAACATTCGCTAAAGCACCCAAGTGTCTGCCCATGTGTGTTGTTAATTTGAATGATTGGACAAGGATGAGGGTGGGTATGAGGGGTGGCTAGTGAGATGGGGATGAGATAACATAGATAGAGAGGGATGGGTGGAGGTGTAAGGTAAGTTGGTGTGAGCATGGATGTGCAGGAGTATAGTAGGGAAGGCAGAGTGATGGGGATGGGATGCGGTGAGTGGCACAGCAGGATGAGTTTCTACAGGTACATAAAATGGAAAAGAGTAGCTAAAGTAAATGTTGTTCCCCTAGAGGATGAGACTGGGGAATTAGTAATGGGCAACAGGGAATTGGCAGAGACTTTGAACAAATATTTTGTATCAGTCGTCATGGTAAAAGACACTAAAAACATCCCAATAGGATCTAATCAAGGGAGGGAGGAACTTAATACAACCACTATCACTAAAGAAGTAGTACTCGGCAAAATAATGAGACGAAAGACAGACAAGACCCCTGTACCTGATGGCTTACATCCTAGGGTCTTAAAAGAAGTGGCTGCAGAGATAGTGGATGCATCCAACATTTCCTGGATTCTGGGAGGTCCCAGCAGATTGCAAAACCGCAAATGTAATGCCCCTATTTAAAAAAGGAGGCAGACAGAAAGCAGGAAACTATAGACCAGTTAGCCTAACATCAGTCGTTGGGAAATTGCTGGAGTCCATTATTAAGGAAGCAGTAGCAGGACATGTTGAAAAGCATAATTCAATCAAGCAGAGTCAGCATGGTTTTAAGAAAGGGAAATCATGTTTGATAAATTTGCTGGATAAGTGGGAACCAGTGGATGTGGAGTATTTGGATTTCCAGAAGGCATTCGATAAGGTGCCACATAAAAGCTTAAAAGGTTTACAACAAGTTGCTGCCAAGGTTCCCCCCAACCCGGAGAGAACAGCTCCGCAGGTCGGGCTATAAAAGAGCTGGAGTGGTGTACCACTTCAACCTCCAGCGCGAGCTGCTCCAAGGATTTTGAGATGGGTGACTGGGTGACATCATCAAAACCCTGGTCGCCGTTTTGGAGCGTGGGCAGGAACATTAGCAGAGCCCAGGTACAGAGAAGTGGGAATGTCGGGGCAGATGAGCGGCAAGTGTTTGTGGCGTAGGTGCAATAGATGAGGGTATGGGGCCCAGAAGAGCCGAGGGCCCAGTGGCAGCACGGGCCAGCCTACACTGTGATATGTGTGCGTGCTATGTCCGTGCAACAGAGCTGGTCTCCAATCGTCTTGGTTAATCCTTGCCACAGGACCACGAACTAGCTCTGTCAAGCCTGTGTGGTGGCTGGTGTGCAACGGTCACCACATGTTAAAAAAATTTGCGCAGAGGCATCTTTCACCCCCTCAATTGGAGTTCAGGACTGGAACATCGGGTCCTTCATTGAAACATCTGTGAACTCTTGTGGAAGCAAGTCATCCTCGTTCGAGGGACCAACTATGATGATGACATAAAAGCTTACTTCACAAGATAATAGCCCGCGGGGTTGGGGGTAATATACTAGAATGGATAGAGGTTGGCTAACTAACTGAAAACAAAGAGTCAGGATAAATGGGTCATTTTCAGGTTGGCAAATTGTAAATAGTGGGATGCCACAGGGATCAGTGCTAGGGCCTTAATTATTTACAATTTCTATTAATGACTTAGATGAAGGGACTTGAGTGTAATGTAGCCAAATTTGTTGATGATTACCATTACAGAGACGTGGTTGCAAGGTGAATATTCAGGGGTATTTGCCATTTCGTAACGATAGACCGAAAGGAAAAGGAGGTGGGTAGCTCTGTTAATAACGGATGAGATCAGTGCAGTAGTGAGAAATGATATTGGCTCAGAAGATCAAGATGTAGAATCAGTTTGGGTGGAGATAAGAAATAATAAGGGTAGGAAGTCACTGGTGGGAGTGGTTTACAGGCCCCCAAACAGTAGCCACACTGTAGGACAGAGTATAAATCAAGAAATAATAGAGGCTTGTAAGAAAAGTATGGCAATAATCATGGGCAATTTCAATCTTCATATTGATTGGACAAATCAAATAGGTAAAGGTAGCCTCGAGGAAGAGTTCATAGAGTGTATGCTGGATGGTTTCTTGGAACAATATGTTGTGGAACCAAGCAGGGAACAGAATATTTTAGTTCTGGTAATGTGTAATGAGTCTGGATCAATTCATGATTTTGTAGTGAAGGATCCTCTTGGGAAGAGTGATCACAGCATGCTAGAATTTCAAATTCAGTTTGAGGGTGAGAAAGCTAGTTCTCAAACTAGTGTCCTGAATTGAAATGAAGGTAATTACAAAAGTATGAAGGCAGAGCTGGTAAAGTGGACTGGGAAAATATATAAAAGGGTAAGACTGTAGAAAAGCAGTAGCAAACATTTAAGGAGATATTTCATAACTCTCAGCAAAGATATATTCCTGTGAGAAAGAAAGACTCTAAGCGAAGGATGAACCATCTGTGGCTAACTAAGGAAGTAAAGGGTGGTATCAAAGTGAAGACAAAGGCATACAATGTTGCAAAGAACAGTGGAAGGCTAGAAGATTGGGAAATTTTTAGCAAAGGATGACTAAAGAAATGATAGAGAGAAGTTAGATTATGAGAGTAAACTAGCAAGAAATATAAAAACAAAAAGTAAGAGCTTCTACAGGTATATAAAAAGGAAGCGAGTAGCTAAAGTAAACATTAGTCCCTTAGAGGATGATACTGTGGAATTAATAATGGGAAACAGAGAAATAGTGGAGACTTTGAACAAATATTTTGCATCAATCTTCATGGTAGAAGACACAAAAGCATCCCAATAATTGATAATCAAGGGGCTATTGAGGGGAGGGAACTTAAAACAATCACTATCACTAGAGAAAAAGTAGCAGGCAAACTAATGTGACTAAAGGTGGAAAAGTCCCCTGGATGTGATGGCCTGCATCCTATGATCTTAAAAGAGGTGGCAGAGATAGTGGATGCATTGGTTGTAATCAACCAACATTTCCTGGATTCCAGAGAGGTCCTAGCGGACTGGAAAACAGCAAATGTAACGCCCCTATTTAGGAAAGGAGGCAGACAGAAAACAGGAAACTATAGACCAATTAACCTAACATCTGTCATTCGGAAAATGCTGGAGTTCATCATTAAGGAAGTAGTAGCAGGACATTTATAAAATTATAATGCAGGCAAGCGGAGTCAGCATGGTTTTATGAAAGGGAAATCATGTTTGACAGATTTGCTCGAGAATGTAATGAGCAGGGTGGATAATGGCAATCAGATCATACCTTTACTTGTGCCGTCTACTCATCCATCTTGTTACGAATGCTGCGTGCGTTCAGATATAGAGCTTTTAATTTTGTCTTATATGTATACACTCTGTCCTTTCCTGTCAAACTCTGGTTATCATTACCCCTTTGCTGCCCTCTCCTTTCTCTTTTTACATTTCCACTCATGGGATCCCAACACCCAGCTATTTAGTGTTAAAAGTAAAGATAAATGTTTTGACAACACATTAACAGAAACTTTACATGAGCATTGGTGATAACACCCAAGTGCCTACCCTTGTGTGTTGTTGTAATGACTCAAGAGTCTGATTAATGTAAACTCACTCAGGTGTAACCTGATCCATCTTTATTCCAGCCCACGAGTGCCAGCATGACAAGACACCCAGCTTATATACAGGTGACCAAGCACACATGCCACATTTGTACAGCCTGATGACCTCCCACCACGATGCCCTCTGGTATCTGGTGACCCCCAAGCATTAATGCATAATAACATACCTTTTTAAAATCTTAACAACAGTCTTTTTACAAATTAAGACAGTCTGGGGCTTTCTTCTCACGAATTGATCGTCTCAGTTCAACTTTGGCTCTGGGCAAGCGTTCTGAGCCCGTTGAGACTGAGGGCTGAGTAGCCGATCTGATGGGAGTAGTCATGACCACATCAGAGACTGAAGGTTCAGAGTCAGTAATGTCAGCAGAGTCCTCTGATGAGTGAACAATGGTTGGTTAATCACTGATTGCATCTTCCTCACTCAGTTCCAGTTCATCCGTGTGCCGCAGTTTAACCTTGTCAAGGTGTTTCCTGCATGTTTGCCCATTCTTGAGCACGACAATAAACATTCTGTTACCCTCCTTGGCTGAAACAGTGCCGGTGATCTACTTTGGACCTAAACCATAGTTCAGTACATAAACCGGATTGTTGACCGAGATGTCACGTGACACCGCAACACGATCATGACACCATTGCCGACTTTGACGTCTGTTTTCAACACGATCATTCAAATCAAGATAAACAAGAGAAAGCCTTGTCTTGAGATTTCTCTTCATCAGTAGTTCAGCAGGAGGAACCCCAATAAGCATATGAGGTCTTGACCTGTAACTGAGCAATATACATGACAACCATCTCTGCAGTGAGCCCTGAGTAACACGTTTCATACTTTGTTTGATCGCTTGACCAGCATGCTCTGCTTGACCATTAGAAGCAGGCTTGAATGGAGCTGATCTCACGTGTCTGATGCCATTGAGTTTCATGAACTCCTGTGTTGTGGAAAAATATTTCCGAGACTGTATTTAAAGAGAGGTTTATTAAATCGGAGACAAAGCTTTGGGAGAAGTGTTAAAGACCCGCGTCTGCTGAACCAACTTCTCAATTTGAAATCGCCTGCGAGGTTCCTTTATCTTACAAATTACGTCACTTTACATCACGTGCCTTAGCAACAGTCCTTATATCCAATCATCGCATTATTAGGTTTACAAAGCTTTTCATACAATTACCATTCAAGGCTGGGCTCTTGATATAAGCCAGCCTCGCATTGTGACAGGCCAGTATACACATACAAGAGGACTAATTCCCCTGTTATCACAGAAAAAAACAAGTGGCAGGCTTCCTATAACCAGTAAAGGCAAGCATACAATAATGCATCAGTATTGCCTCTTACAAAATTCATTCGAGGGGGACAAATGTTTGGTATACTAGTCAAGTGTCCCCCTAGGCTTTATTATGTCCTAAAATCTGCTCCAACAATTCCCCCTTTTGGTTCTGGAGGATGTTCACGAAATCCAGATGACCACAATGATGGTAGCATGGTGTTTTATATATATATACGGCCTTTGGTGTATGTTACTTCCCTGGTGTTCTGTATGTCCACCTTGCCCATAGCTTTAGGCTACCCTTCAAAGATAGTGGTCGGTGTCAGCGTCGTCTGTTTCTTCATCCTTGGTGTCTTCAGGTATTTCCATCAGGTGTACTTCTTCTTCGGCGATTACACTGGCTACTGGCATCAGTCGGGCCATCATAACTTTACAGCAGATATTAAAACACCCGATAATCAGACAGCAAGTAATTATTATTACAACCAGAATAATTTACTCCATGCATAAGATAGGACCCCCAGGATTCCCCTAATAACCAGTCAAACTTCTTTACTTCCCTTCTTATGTGATCAGCGAGGTTGGTTACGTTTTCTGACTTATCGGGAATTTAAGTGCGACATTCAGCTCCAATTAAGGCGCATGTGCCCCCACTTTGTGCTAGTATATAATCTAGGGCCATTCGGTTCTGGAGTACCATTGTGCATATGGCTACCATTTCAATTGTTATGCCCTCCATTGCTACAGCAGTGTCGTTAGCTATCCGTTCCAGTACTCTCTCTAAGTTATGTAATTCATCCATGGTGCGTCCTATCCCGAATGGAAGCATCATGACCCCAAAAGCCTCTACCGGGGTAAGATCTCGTCTTAGTCGATCTGGCGTTTGTACTTCTGCTAAAGTATGTATCCGTCTGACGAAGGGGACCACATATCCCAAATAACAGGACCCCCTCCAGTCCTGAGGCAATCAGGGGTAGGCCTTGTGCCCACACACAAAATAAATGCCATTGTATGCTGTTAGATTCAATCCCAATCTCTCTCTCTCAGCCTCCGTCGCCACCTAATTTTAGACTCCCAGTCCTGGCTACTTGTCTGATTCTTCAAACCCTTCATTTGAAAGAACCCCTGGTTTGTTGTTTTGCTGTCTGTTATATTCCACCTGGTGAGGTTAACGAATTGCGTACAATTGCTATATCCTGCTACAAAACCTGTTTTCTCACCAGTCAGGTTTCTAGTGAAACAAATGTCAGCGGTGGGCCTTCCAACT
This sequence comes from Pristiophorus japonicus, assembly GCF_044704955.1. NCBI lineage: Eukaryota > Metazoa > Chordata > Chondrichthyes > Pristiophoridae > Pristiophorus > Pristiophorus japonicus. Next base: position 91,314,971 of record NC_091993.1, on the reverse strand, counting down.
CTTGAGGTGTTGGTCAAAACCAGGAACGGGGGTCGTACCGACCTATTGTATTCCGGCTGGTACCATCCGTCAAACGCATCCAAAAGGTAACTCCCCCAATCTCCACGTTTCTTTATCCCCACTCTGATTCCAAGTATCATTTACTTCTCCTGTACCGTTTTGTAGCATTACCCACTCTGCTACTTTCGAAATGTTAAGGGAGATTGACCTCAAGGGGATGCCTCCTTTGCTATGTATGGGGATGTGCGAACATACCCAGCAACTAGAAAGGTTCCCAATTTGCGCATAAATATAAGACATGTACAAAAAGGTATTCACATGTAACTCTCACTTCGGTCTAGCTAGCAGGCCGGACTGAACACGAACTATGATAATCGCACCGATCGCAACATATAATTTAATCTTATTACTCTATATTTAACAAATAGTCAAAGGCAAAATGGCCGTATGGCTTGCTTGAAGAATCTCTCGCTGTCAATCTGTAAATGGACAACAACAACAACTAATACGTGTACTAAACGGCTGGTTCAAAAACCTTAAGCTGGGTCCAATGCTTTCATTGCCCGTTCCCTTTAATATCGATGCAGGCACAAGTATCCCCACTGATTATAACCTCATATGGTCCTATCCATTTTGGGGCAAACCCCGGTTTTCCCGGGAGGACCCTTACCATAAAGCGACTTCCCACCAACGGGACTTCAGGGAGCTTTGTAAGCTCTGCTTCCGATTCTCTTTCTTCCTGATTGTCCCTAACTAATTTACTCATCCCTTTTAATTGAGTACTTAGTTCCAAAACATACCGTTTTATTTTGTCTTTTAATGGGCATACATCGGCCCCACCTGTTATGATGTTCTCTGGTAATTGCATCGCCCTACCTGTCATTAGTTCATGAGGGGTTAATCCGGTTGTTCAGTTTGTTGTGGCTCTTAACTTCATCAATATAATGGGTAATACTTCCGTCCACGTTTTTCCTGACGTTTGCATGGCCTTTGCCAGGGTGTTTTTGAGGGTACGGTTCATGCACTCTACCATTCCAGAACTCTGCGGGTGGTAGGGGATGTGGAATTTTTGTTTTATGCCCATCAGCTGGCATATTGTTTTTACAATTTTCCCGGTGAAGTGGGTGCCTTGGTCGGAATCTATTTGAAGAGGCACTCCCCATCGGTCAATATCCTTGCCACTGTTGAGGCAGTGCAATCACGTGTGGGGAAAGCTTCCACCCACCGGGTAAATTGATCTATAATCACTAGGCAATATCTTTTTCCATGGGATGGGGGCAAAGGACCTGTGAAATCAATTTGTACGTGTTCCCATGGCCCCCGTGGACAGGGCTGGTGTCCCATTTTAATTTTAATGGGCCTGCCTGGATTATATTGTGCGCACATAACGCATCGATGGCAATATTTGGCGATATCTCTCCCCATCCCTTTCCACCACCAATCTCTCCCAAGACTCCCAGTCATGGCCTCTCATCCTGAATGAGACAGGCCATGATGCAACTCCAATAAGGTATTCTGTATGCATTCCGGCGCCATTACCTTGTTGTTTCGTCTCCAAATGTTATCCTTCCCTTGCGTTGCATCCTGCTTTGTCCATATACCTATTTTCTCCTCAGAAGTGTCCTGGTGTAGTTTCTCAATACTTATCTGTTCGTCTCGGGCCCCAGCGGCACTGACTGAGGCTTCCTCACACTCTTCCTGTTCTAATGCCTTCTGTGCAGCTACGTCTGCAGCTTTATTTCCCTGGTGACTCAGCCAATCTGGACTGGTTCGGTCCGGCTCCCTCTTGTGGGCTTTAATTTTAATAACCGCTACCTGTTTTGGTTTATTACTGGCTGCTAAAAGAGCTTCTATTCTCAGCTGATGTCAACTGGTATTTAGTAAGTTATGTCTTTTTCCATCGCAAACACCCCTTTTTATTTTTCCAGCATCTAATTAGTGTGTTACGTCTTTTTTTTTCAGATCACCTTTCTTCAAATTAGGTTTTGTATTTTACACGGAGGGCTCGTGACTCCATAAATTTGTTAATTTAAAATCATCAGACAATCGAAGATACTTTTTCTTTCCAATCGTTCAATTTGTTCACTTTAAAAGTTGCGTCTTTATCTTTTTCTTTTCTCCATAACTAGAACATAGTCTAGCACGTAGGCTTTGAGGGCTGCTTTTCGTCATCTCAAATTCCAGTTGCAAGGTCGTTAAACTGTCTTTTCTAAACTGCCAAAGCTTGCTGTTTTAACCTTTTTTCAAAAGTACCGTTTACACCTTCGCAGATAGTTCGCCACTCGCCCAGGAGTTTGACTTGATCCCTGAAGGTATTTCTAGATTGTTTCCAAACCTTTTAGTTTTATTTCCTCCTTTTTTCTTTAAGAGACCAGATTTAATTTAATTACTTTTTTTTTAGTTTAGAATCCATCTCAGTATTTTGCTGTGCCTTCTCTTAATATCTCCGAATCCCACTTAAAATTTTTGTAATGCCAATCTTTATTTAAAACCTTTTTTTTACTGAGCTAGAAGCTTTCGTGTCAAGGTTTTACACAAAGGAAAATGGGAGCATTTTAAAAGGCATTCTTTATTTCATTCCTAGACTAAATTTACGTCTTTCAACCCAATGTAATCAATCATTGCATGTTTTCTTTCGACAAGTAAGTGAGCGTGTCAAATAAATTATTTTTTTTTCAACCACCGGGACCATGTATTTTTTATCTTTTACTCAACAAACCTATCCTTTGTGCATTTTCTAGCTCCGTAACTTATCATCCGAATATATCCACACCTGCGTTCTTAACTTAAAATGTCTTAAAACTTCCCACATACAGGACAACACTACAAAGGGTTAAATAAACTTTCACTCTGTTTGGAAAAGTGGGTAGAGCTGCACTAATTTTTCAAACAGACTTTCAGAAACATTCATTCCGCAGTCAAAAAAATCACACAAGACTCTCACTCAAGACAGACATTCACAAAAGGCTCTCTTCATTCAACAAAGCTTATTAATTGGTTGGCCGGCTCTATTTTTGGATCCATATGTCACTTAAGATAGTCACTATCAGCTTTTTATGGCATTACGTAATTACCCAAGTTACAATTAATTAATTAATGACCCGGGCGGCCCGCGTTTTACATTCCCTTCCTTACTTTACATGTTCGCCAGTCTTGGACGTTTCCCTTTGTTCCTGTAATACTCATGGCCACGACTACTCTGTGGGGACCCTTTGTCTTCACAACAAAGCTAGCATGTTTCCTTACCACCGGAGTTTCAGCTCTAGGTTGGAGTGATCAGCTCCCTACCGCACCGACCTTATTTACTAAAGGGAAAAAATCAAACTGGTTAGTCAGCCTCCTCCCGCTATCTACTTACTCATACCTTATACACTATCCCGTCGTGCCCGTACGCCTCTCTTTCAGTCTCTAACACCAGATTCCAGATACTGTCTTAATTGATCACGTCTGATCAGACAGTATCCTGTTCGTGACGCCATTATGTTATGGAAAAATATTTCCGAGACTGTATTTAAAGAGAGGTTTATTAAATCGGAGACAAAGCTTTGGGAGAAGTGTTAGAGACCCGCGTCTGCTGAACCAACTTCTCAATTTGAAATCGCCTGCGAGGTTCTTTTATCTTACAAATTACATCTCTTTACATCACGTGCCTTAGCAACAGTCCTTATATCCAATCATCGCATTACTAGGTTTACAAAGCTTTTCATACAATTACCGTTCAAGGCTGGGCTCTTGATATAAGCCAGCCTCGCATTGTGACAGGCCAGTATACACATACAAGAGGACTAATTCCCCTGTTATCACAGAAAAAAACAAGTGGCAGGCTTCCTATAACCAGTAAAAGCAAGCATACAATAATGCATCAGTGTTGCCTCTTACAAAATTCATTCGAGGGGGACAAATGTTTGGTATACTAGTCAAATGTCCCCCTCGGCTTTATTATGTCCAAAAATCTGCTCCAGCATCCTGGAACTCAAGACTTGTGAAGCAAGATCTGTTGTTGCTCACAACAATGTCAGGCAAACCATGAGTAGCAAACATGATACAAAAGCTCTCAATGGTAGCTGTAGATGTGCTGCGTGGCATAACAACACACTCTATCCACTTAGAATATGCACCTACTACGACAAAAAACATCTTTCCTAGAAATGGGCCTGCAAAATCAATGTGGATCCTCGACCATGGTTTGGATGGCCACGACCAAAGACTCAGCGGAGATTCCACTGGTACTTTACTTAGCTGCATGCAAGTATTGCACTGATGCACGCATGATTCCAGATCAGAGTCAATTCCAGGCCACCATACATGAGACCTATCAATGGACTTCATCATTACAATACCAGGATGAGTGCTATGAAGTTCATGTATAAATTTTTCTCTATCTTTCTTAGGCATGATTACACGATTACCCCACAGTAAACAGTCTGATTAATGGACAGCTCATCCTTGTGACGGTTGTCAGGTTTGGTCTCCTCACGCATCTCCATAGGTATGGCAGACCAATCACCACTGAGTACACACCGTTTCACAACCGATAAAATAGGGTCATGGCTGGTCCAGGTCCTAACTTGTTGAGCAGTGACAGGGGTTCCTTCACTCTCAAAAGCCTCCATTACTAACAGTAGATCTGCAGGTTGAGGCATCTCCATCTCAGTTGTGGGTAAGGGCAGACGACTCAGTGCATCGGCACAATTCTCAGTATCAGGTCTATGACGGATGACGTAATCATAGGCAGACAATATCAGCGCCCACCTTTGAATGCGGGACGATGCATTGGTATCAATACCTTTCTTTTCCGCAAACAATGAAATGAGTGGCTCATGATCCGTTTCGAGTTCAAAACGAAGACCAAACAGGTACTGATGCAGCTTTTCGACCCCATACACACAGACCAAAGCTTCTTTCTCTACCATATTGTAAGCTCCTTCTGCTTTAGACAGACTCCTTGAAGCATATGCAACAGGTTGTAGCTTGCCCGATTCATTTGCTTGTTGGAGTATGCAGCCAACCCCATATGATGAAGCATCACAGGCCAATACAAGACACTTACACGGATCATAATGAACAAGCAACTGGTTTGAACATAGCAAGTTCTTGGCTTTTTCAAAGGCTCTATCTTGAGACGCACCCCAGACCCAGATGTCTCCTTTTCTTAGTAACACATGCAGTGGCTCTAGTAAAGTGCTCAATCTGGATAAGAAATTACCAAAGTAGTTGAGTAGCCCAAGGAACGAACGCAGCTCTGTCACATTCTGAGGCCTGGGTGCATTTTTGATGGCCTCGGTTTTTGAATCAGTGGGCCTGATGCCATCAGCAGCAATCTTCCTCCCGAGGAATTCGACTTCAGGTGCCATGAATACACACTTCGAGCGTTTCAGCCTGAGTCCCACTTTGTCCAGATGCTGTAGGACTTCTTCAAGATTGTTCAGATGTTCAGCAGTGTCACGACCTGTGACCAGAATGTCATCTTGAAACACGACAGTTCTAGAAACGGACTTCAGTAAACTCTCCATATTCCTCTGAAATATGGCTGCAGCCGAACGAATCCCAAAAGGGCACCTGTTGTAGACGAACAGTCCTTCATGGATGTTGATGCAGGTGAGTTTCTTCGAAGTGTCAACAGGCTCCTGGGTCATATAGGCCGACGTCAGCTCCAGTTTCATGAACGACTTTCCACCAGCTAGCATGGCGAACCTGACATCAGCCCACGGTAATGGATACTGATTCTGTTTTGAAAATTGGTTAATCGTAACCTTGTCGTCTCCATAAATCCTGACAGTGCCATCACTCTTCAACACAGGAACAATGGGACTAGTCCACTCGTTAAACTCGACCGGTGATATGATCCCTTCACACTGGAGTCTGTTAAGCTCAATTTCAACCTTCTCCCTCATCATGTACGGAACAGACCGAGCTTTGTGATAGACAGGCCTTGCATTGTAGTCTAGGTGAATCTGCACCTTGGCTCCCGTAAAATTACCAATGCCCGGTTCAAACAAAGAAGGAAACTTTTTCAATACTTGAGCACACGAAGTATTAGCCATCGAGGACAACATCTTGATATCATTCCAGCTCAGCTTGATTTTCTCGAGCCAATTCCTGCTGAACAGCGTTGGACTATTACCTGGGATGATCCATAATGGTAGCTCCTGAACTACTCTGTCATATGACACCTCGATTGCTGCACTGCCGAGCACCGGTATGAGATCCTTAGTGTAAGTACGGAATGTGGCATTGATTGGACTCAGCTTCGATTTTGCAGCTTTAGTGTCCCACAGCTTGTCGAATGTCCTTTGGCTCATTATCGACTGGCTCATACCGTGTCCAGCTCCATTGATACAGGCACGCCATTCAGCTTCACATTAATGACTATCAGCTGGCTCTTGCTCAGGAACAAAAACAGTCCATTCACTTCCTCCTCGGGTTGCGTATCCAGGCCATCACTGAACTGGTCCTCATCAGCCACGTGGTGAGCTGCACCACGCTTGCTCTGTTGTGGACACATCCTGTGAAGATGCCCCACTTTCGAACATCCATTGCATGAGTATTGTCTAAACTGACGTTTATGAGGCCGATGATTGCCCCCACAATTACAACAAGGTGAAATCTGGTTTGAACCAGTTGGCGGGCTCTGAGCAGCGACAGGTTTCGCGTAAGCAGCTCTGCCTGAAGACGACGCCATCTTGTTTACAGTACGTGCCATGGAACTCCGACTCGTCGATAATATCTGACTCAAATTATCATCCCTCGTCATGCATGCCTGGGCAGTCGTGATGGCCTTTTTCAAATCCAGCGTCTCTGCAGCCAACAGCTTCCTGAGGATCACATCATGGCTGATGCCTATCACAAAGATCTCATGCAGCATGTCTTCCAGCATGTTCCAGAACTTACATGACTCAGCTAGACGTCGCAGGTCAGCGACAAATCCCGACACGTCCTGGCCCTCAGCGCAAACATGCGTGTAGAAACGGTAGCGTGATATGATCATCCCCTCTTTTGACTTCAGATGGTTTACCCACCAACGTACACAATTTCTCGTACCCTTTTTCCGCTGGATGTACAGGTGAGAGGAGATTCTTCATGAGGCCATAAATTTTTGGACCACAAACAATGAGGACAACTGCCATGTGCTTAACTGCGTAGGCCTCTGCCTCCATGTAATTGGCCACAAAATACTGATCCAGGTGGTCGACAAAATGTGCCTAATCCTCGTCCTCCACGAATCTCTCCAGGATTCCAACAATGCCCATTGTGCACACGAAGATTCTTAAATTACCTCATCGTCAATTGTAATGACTCAAGAGTCTGGTTACTGTAAGCTCACTCAGGTGCAACCTGATCCATCTTTATTCCAGCCCAAGAGTGCAGCATGACAAAGACACCCAGCTTATATACAGGTGACCAAGCACACATGCCACATGCGTACAGGCTGATGACCTCCGACCGCGGCGCCCTCTGGTGTCTGGTGACCCCCAAGTGTTAATACATAACAGTTGTTAGTTGGTATGATTGGACTAGGATGAGGCTGAGTGTGAGGGATGGTAAGTGAGATGGGGAAGTGATACTGTAGATAAAGAGAGATTGGGATGGGTGGAGGTACAAGGTAGATTGGGGTGAGTAAGGATGTGCAGGAGCAGGGTAGGGAAGGCAGAGTGATGGGAATATGATGAGTGGCACAGCAGGATGAGGTTGAGTGTGGCTTTGCAGTAACGTTTTGTGATCTACTGAGATCATTGAAAGGTTTGTGCCATTACAGTCAGGTCCTCTTGACGACATCCCTGCTTCTGCCCTCCTGTGCAATGTGCAACCAGACTACGTTGGTCTCCTGGGGATGTCTCTTCCACCTATTGGAAAGGAAGAGAACCTTCCTGCCTGTTGTGACTCCCTCCAGAAATATCTGGAGGAAGTCATGGGAGAGCCTGGGTGCAACCGTGCACCTTTCTGCGGTGCTTGTCAGTGTAGTGCCGGCAGCAGCTCAATGCTGTAGAACACTGACAGCACAACTGTCAAAATGCATGTGGACATGGTCCCTTTAAGGAAACTGGCTGATGACGTCATCAGACCCACGTCCTTTTAATTGGCCGGGAACCTCGCTGCGCGGGCTTAACAAGCCCAATCGGCATAAAGTCACTTGTAGAGAGCCGGAACCTCGCTCCAGACCCCAGCCGCCTCGCTCCGACCCAATAGGTGAAATCGCAGCCTGCGTGTCTCATGAGGATTCTTCCATCTGATTGGTTGAAGAGCCTCGGGGGCCAAAATTGACAACTGGTCAAAACGAGTTGCACCTACTGATCTTGAAGTGTTCGGGCCGCCCCAATGCATGGGGTGGCCAATCCGGAGAAATTCAGCACCTCGTGCTTTTTTTGGAGAGGGTCGGAAGTGGCCTCATCATCGGGCCGGAGGTGGGGCCGACACTGCAAATCATCAGTGCTGCGCTGATGACGTCATCACGCTTGTGCGTCACAATATCCCTCCCCATCAGTTAAAGAGGAGAGCCGCTGCGAAATCTGCAGCCACATTAGTGGCAAACACTTGGCGGTGCCAGGATGCCTGCTAGTGGCCTGGCCGAACCCACGGCCATAATTATCTGCCTGACCTGGCAGTCGGCCGACAAAAATAAACATGGAGTCACCGGCAGCGCTGTCCCCCCTTTAAGAGCGGCTGCACCGCCAAGCCACAGAAAGGGTACCGGCAGCAAAAGCCGTCGGGGGCACTGACCGGTGTGCTCCTGTGGGGCAAATACGGGAAGGGGGTCGGCGTGTGCAGTGGAAAAATGGGTGGAGCAGTCCGCTACACCGCTCCAAAACTGAGGAAGGGTCATTTCTAAAATGGCGGCCCGTCCTCGGAGACTTGGTAGCCATTTCACACCGACCCGTAGCCAGTCCATTTTCAGGTGGCCACGTGCCTTATGGAAAGGGGCAATTTCGCCCCTTGCTGTTCTTGCTCTGCTCACAGATGCCACGGATTCCCCTGTAGAGGGCGCCACTCTGGATCAGATGCCCAAATAAAGAAAGAAATGAAACACTTCCATTTATATAGCGCCTTTCACAACCACCAGATGTCTCAAAGCGCTTTACAGAGAATTAAGTACTTTTGGACTGTAGTCAGTGTTGTAATGTGAGAAATAGAGCTCAAAAGCCCATGAAAACTTTGTGGGCAGCTGTCAGCGAGGTGAACGGCGAGCATGTTCCTTTGCTGCTGACCACAAAATCCGGGCCATAATTCCTGTACATTGCATGCTAGTATTGGATGAGATATCACAAATGATTGTGGTTGATGTGCACTAATTACATTTTGGTGGGAATCACAAAGCTGAGATTTTCTGCAGGGTGGGAGGTCTCAAATTCAGGACATTATTTTTTCACTGGATTTTGCTATTTGCTGATTTTTCTTCTCCCTCCACTTTATTTACAGACATAACATAGTATTTACACCACGGAAACAGGTCACTCAGCCCAACAGGTCCATGCCAGTGTTTATGCTCCACACGAGCCTCCTCCCACACTTCGTCAATAACCCCCTCCCATTGACATATCCCTCTATTCCTTTCTCCCTCATGCACTTATCTAGCTCCCCTTCAGTGAAACTATGCTATTCACCTCCACTATTTCTTCAATCCGGTTTCCGCCCCTGCCACAATACTGAAATGGCTCTCATCAAAGTCACAAATGACATCCTTTGTGACTGTGACAAAGGTAAACTATCCCGCCTCATCCTTCTTGCCCTGTCTGCAAACTTTGACATGGTTGACCACTCCACCCTCCTTCAACACCTCTCCACCATCGTCCAGCTGGGTGGGACTGCACTTGCCTGGTCCCATTCTTATCTATCTGATCGTAGCCAGAAAATCACCTGCAATGGCTTCTCTTCCCACTCCTGCATCATAACCTCTGTTGTCCCCCAAGGATCTGTCCTTGACCCCCCCCCCTATTTCTCATCTATATGCTGCCCCTTGGCGACATCATCCGAAAACACGGCATCAGTTTCCACATATATGCAGACGACTCCCAGCTCTACCTCGCCATCACTTATCTCGACCCCTCTGTGGTCTCTAAATTGTCAGACTGCTTGTCCAACAGGTGCAGCGTCAAAAATCCAGAGTCCCAGAATCCGGACCGATCGGTGGCAGGGTCGTCCGGAATCCGTAAAATGTTCCAGAATCTGGACCCGCTGACCCTGCCGACCTTGGGCCTCGCCTCGCCACCGCTTGCCTTTCCCCCGCTGCCCTTACCCCGCCGCCGCTGCCCTTACCTTGGGGCCTCGTCGCCAGCCCACCCGAACATTTCCTCAGTGACGGGACCTGCCGGCCCGAACACCTCCTCTGCAGCGGGACCCACTCGAACACCTCCTCTTCGGCATGACCCACCCGAACACCTCCTCGGCGGGGGCCTGCCCGAACAGCTCCTCCACGGCGGGGCCCACCCGAACAGCTCCTCGGCAGCGCCCACCCCCAACCCTTTTCTGAAACTGAGCTCGGGTATTTCCGGATTCGTGACATCAGAAAGACGATCAAAAGTCTGGAAATGCCCAGAATTCGGAACAGCCTCAGTCCCGAGGGTTCCGGATTCCCAACACTGCACCGGTATTGGGAAGACTGAAGCCTTTGTTTTTGGTCCCCGCCACAAACAGCATTTCCTAGTCACTGATTCCATCCCTATGCCTAGCATCTGTCTGATGGTGAACCAAGCTGTTCGCAACCTAGGTGCCATATTTGACCCTTGAATGAGCTTCCAGCCACATATCCGTGGCATAACTTAAACCGCCTATTTCCACCTCCATAATATTGCCCGTTTCCGCCCCTACCTCAGCTCATCTGCTGCTGAAACCCTCATTCATGCCTTTGTTACCTCTAGACTTGACTACTCCAGTGCACTCCTGACTAGCCTCCCACATTCTACCATATGTAAACTTGAGGTCATCCAAAACTCGGCAGCCTGTGTCCTTACTTGCACCAAGTCCCGCTCACCCATCACCCCTGTGCTCGCTGACCTACATTGGCTCCTGGTTAAGCAATGTCTAGATTTCAAAATTCTCATCCTTGTTTACAAATCCCTCCATGGCCTCTCCTCTCCCTATCTCTGTAATCTCCTTCACCCTCACAACCCCCTGAGATGTCTGCGCTCCTCAAATTCTGCCCTCCTGAGTATCCCTGATTATAATTGCTCAACCATTGGTGGCCGTGCCTTCAGCTGCCTGGGCCCTAAGCTCCTGAACTCCCTCCCTAAACCTCTTCACCTCTCTTTCCTTCTGTAAGACACTCCTTAAAACCTACCTCTTTGGCAAAGCTTTTGGTCATCTGCCGTAATTTCTTCTTAAGTGGCTCAGTGTCAAATTCATTTGTTTTGTCTTGTAACACTGCTGTGCAGTGCCTTGGGACGTTATACTATGTTAAAGGTGCTATATAAATACAAGTTGTTGTTGTTGTGGTAGCAAGTTCCACATTCCACCCATTTCCTGGGTAAATAAGTTTATCTTGAATTCCCTCTGCCCTGACGCAAGTTTATATTTGTGTTTTTGTAAACTGACTTTCTGTATGACTATCCATTGAATTTATTTTCATGCATCGTGCCAGAATGTGGGTTGTATTTTAATACACCAGCATGGATCATAAACGATCAATAAAATTTAGAATTGTAAAGCTGCTACATCCCATACAAAACTCTCTCCAGTTGCCATGTGTTTTTGACTGACCTTGCATTCATCCATTTATTTAATTGATTGTTTTTCACTCAGCATTACACTAATCTGAAATGACCAAATGATACTCCTATAAACTTCACTTTCTTCAAGGCTACACCACAGACTGTAATGTTTGACATTTATAAGTTCATTTTGTTTCATTGTGCGTCTCTGAACTGTATCGCTGATGTCAGCAGTTTTTCACCAATATTTTTATAATGTTATGCTTGATCTTCAGCTGAATTTCAGTGATGAAACGGAGTCCATTATGTATTTGGAGGATTCATACGATAGTTTTAAACAGTCAATTCCTGAGAACACATGCACGGGTAACTCTCATTTTTCATGTGATTTTGGAGTCCTCGGATGTCAGTATTGCTGCCAACATTCAGGAAACAGCATACTGATATGAATCAGGCTGTACCTTTCTCATGGGCATCACAGGAAGCGTGATTTTTATTCTTCCATTAGTTTCATTCTTTTCTCATTCAATTTTACTCTCTTTGGCACATCTGAAATAGGCTCCAGGCTCCATCTGTTGCACACAGGGGCCTCGTTCTCTGCGTGCAAGCTATTCTCTGCTGTAGCTTTGGACAGGTATTATTGATTGATGGAATTGAAGTTGGAGCCTAGTGACGTGAGCACAGTTAATGAAGAGAGCTCACCTCTGGCAGATTTCATCAATCAGAAATCATAAATAATCCTCTGACTCTTACCTGCTGTCATCTGTGGCTCAATGGGTAGCACTCTCGCCTCTGAGTCAGAGGTTTGTGGGTTCCCACTCCAGGGACTTGAGCTCAAAAATCTAGGCTGACACTCCAGTGTGGTACTGAGGGAGAGCTGCACTGTCGGAGGTGCCGTCTTTTGGGTGAGACGTTAAACTGAAGTCCCATCTGCCCTCTCAGGTGGATGTAAAGATCCCACAGCACTATTTTGAAGAAGAGCAAGTGAGTTATCCCCAGTGTCCTGCCCAATTATTCATCCCTTAATCAACATAACAAAAACAGATTAACTGGTCATTATCACATTGCTGTTTGTGGGTGCTTGCTGTGCACAAAGTCTTTCTTTCTTTATATGAAAGACACAACCTCAAACAAGACCTAACTCATGAATCCTGATCTCAACAGCCACTGAGTAATCTGAAACAGCCGTTAAAGCCCCATATAGAGAACTACTGAGCTTTGGTGTCTCCTACAGCCTTCTTCCTCCACAGAAGATTATCAACCATTACACTCTCAGAACCCTGCCTCCTAGCTTATGCCTGGATCTCCAGCATCCCTTTCCACCAAGGTTTGGGTGCAACAACCACCGCATCATACAAAGACCCACTGCAACACGTGTACCCCCCAGCCACAGGCATAGCAGTAAGCTTCAGGCCTGAAGGGATGCAAAATTCACAAGAAACCCCCCTAGTGTTTGGGCTCATTCGAAAGGAAATTTAATTTGGGACTATCTACCGAAAAGTTTGGAACTCTAAAGTGCTTATGGAAGAAACTATGAACTTTAGTAGAATTTTGGATTTTAAAGACAAACTCAAGGCTGTGGGCGGACCTACGGAACTAGCAGAGACAGATTGATTAAGTGAAGCTACCTGGGTGTGAGGACTAAGTTAACCTGTCTGTAAGAATGAGTATTTGAAAATCCTTCCCCCACAAGAGACATTAACATCACAAAATCAGCCAGAGATAGCTACCCATCAACATGGGTCTGGACAACCATTTCAGCACATACATCACAAAGAGGCCCAATCCAGCCTGTATGCAAAAGACTAAGTACAAAAGGACATTGCAATTACCAAACTAATATTTCCATCAGGAAACAGTTTTCGAACATCAACTCACCCAAAACATATCAACTTTTAACGAGCCTGACAAAATATTACAAAGAAGAACCAAGCCCGCCAAAATTATACAAAGGATTTTGAAGAGATTTGGCGCTAAGATTAGAACCACTGAAATCGTATAACTGGCCCCTGTTTTCAACAGAGGTTAGGTGGTTGCTAGGTAGCTACAAGGCTGCTACTACCTCAGGTGCCATACTACACAAGGTGCTATACTGCGAGTATGTCATCAAGACAAGGAGAGAAACCAATGCGACAGTTGTAAACTAACTTTTCCAGCCTCGAAGTCCTGAAGTCCTGAAGGAAGGAAGAACATCACCATCGCAGCAACGACTGATCACAGTCAACGTGGTATCAAGGGAAAAACAACCGCGATCTACCGTTAACTATCAAAAGGGGTGGTAAGAATAGTCCCTGCCTGCCCTGGAGTCTAACTTAACTAGAATTAGGTATTGGGAGGTGGGAGGTATAATTTACTGTAACCTCCTTTGAATGTGTAGTGCATGGTTCTTTATTAGAGTGATTTTAAGTTTGACCTTGTACCTTTCCTTGTATTGTCCTTTATTAGAGTGATTGTAAGTTTGGCCTTGTATTTTCTTACTAGAGTAATAAGCCTATATTACTTTGACTGTAATAAACCCAAAGTTTCTTTTGCATCAAATCCTTTGCACTTTTGTCACACCCCCCAAATAAATCCAGAGTACAGAACCGAAGGGAGTGGGAGCGATTTGAACCGCTCAAGTTAGTCAGAAGGGAACCTGACCCCCTCATAGAGACCACCCCCTTACAGGCCCCATAAACTCAGCAAATACAAATCTACCATGGGAACCCAGGAACGCTGCACAACTAAAACTGAGCATTTGTTAGGCCAGCAATAAAAATATAGCAAAAGAAAACATGTTTGGTTGATGAATTTTAGCATGGCTTTCAAAACTTTTGACATTTTAACCATGTCGAATCCAGAGCTGTGTCAAAGATTTACCACGAGAAAATTAATCTGAGACATGAATATTAGCAATATTTAAATAATTGGCAGACAACAACATCCAGAAAAATGAACCATTCAGTATTAAAAACATGAAAAAGAAAGTTTAAACAATAAAAAATGCAGCTTTGTTAATGGACTCTCTTTAGTTGTTATGGTCATAACAAAGGGTTGTTAGTCCAGCGACAATAACTCTGCTTATGATTCACGCAAGAGTGGGTTTTTTTTAATAATAACATGCTTTATTACAGTGACAATTTTGGTCTTCCATTTATATTAAATGACATGAAAATAATACAGCATGGTTCCCAGCTTCCGACTACCTCCGAGAACGTTCTCTGATGTCAGAAAACAGCACAAGTCCTGGAGTGACCAGCTCCCGCCCCCAGGCCCTCCGGGTGGCTAAATTGCTCCTGACCCTTGAGAAGGCCCTGAAGGGGAACTGATTCTATTCTAATACTATAATGCAACCTTGGCCTGTGCTTACATAATATGTAGTTTACACGTTTAGCTGAGGCTGCAGCTTATAAATGTTTCAACCTTTACCTCTTTGCTCCAAGCCTTGTTTATTGTACAGTAATTGCTTGGGTCAAATGTTTATCCCATTCCCTAGGCCTGTTTTTCATATACAGAGATCATATTAACTTCTCTTTCTCTCACATTTGCTCTACCACTAAAAATGCTTAAAGAAAGGAATGCAGGCTGGGCAAGAAATTGCGTAACAGCCCGTTTGGGGTGATAACTTTTGCGACAGTGCAAAATTAGCGATGGGCACTACCCAATTCCAGCGAACTTCTGGTTTAGCGCTCCAGGAGGGAAGTGGACCACTAAATCAAGCACTACCACTTCCCTTGGAGTGCTAAATGAGGCAAGAGGGACAGTAGTGGAAGAGCACTGCACAATGTCTCACGCAGCGAGTCCAGACTCAAAGGCTCCTTCCCTCCCTTAAGTAACGATTCCACTGGTCGACAATGGCACGTGCGATGCACATCGATCAGCTCCAAGCACTCTAACTAAGTGCCGGGCTGATCAATCACGACATTGGAAAAATTGAAAAAATGAGCAAAGAGGGGTGAACATTTTTTTTCTCCTACCTCACCACCAATCCTTTTAACTACTGCTCTCCAAACGGCTGGCCGACCTTACAACACCTCCTGTGGCTGCCATTGTTGACGCCCAGCGATGCTGCAGGGGGCGGAAGCGAATTTTGGATCTGGGGAGGTAATGGAGCTCTGCGTACTGAATGATGTCACAATGTCCGGGATGCAGGAGATCATGGCATTAAGGTTTATTACCAGTGCTAACTGGCAAGGAAAGTTCGTGGGTGTCGGTAACGGGAGGCGCACAGGAGCCAATTTCACCCCCTAACTTTTGAAATCATCTTAAAACATTCTAACAAGCTTTACAAAAGGTGCTCAAATAGAAGCTTGGTATCTTATTATTGGTAAAAAATAGAGGTTGTGCTTCAGCTCAGAGGAGGAATTTAAAACTGTACAAGTGGCATTATGAGTAGACAATATTAATATAATGAATACACTTATTACATATTGGAAATACACATTAGACAGTGAGAGTCACAAGACTGTATAATCACAACAAAGTTACATATCAGGGCTACAAAATACATATAAATTACCTTAATTGAATTGCAGCATGAACCAAGATTGGAAACAAAGACGCTTCATAATAAATTTATTACTGTAGTAAAAATATAGCCAATATTGGGAAAATTAATTGGATAAATGTCAACATTGAGATGAACAGTATGCTGCATGGCACAAAGGATATTGAGCAAAAAATTATTTTTGCAATTGGCATCAGTTAGTGTAGACACTGAAGCCAATTTGATTAATGGCATTAAACATTGTTCAGCACTGGTGTTGAACACAAATTCCAATTTAAATATTCTTCTATCGTGCTCCTATGCTATTGTTTTTTTATAATTGAGCATTAGTGTTAATGGCAGCAACTCAAAGATCTGTTCCTTCCTGAATGCACAACTCCAAAAGACATAGTGGGCCGGGTCTTGCTGGAAAATCACAGCATTCTTAATGTGCAAATCGGCCAGCAAGTTCAGAGGATTAAGATATACAGCAAGAGTTCTGAATCTCCAGAACTTGCTGATTGATTTATGCTACTCTGTACTTTTCTCCACACAAGCTATATCTCATGTTGAGCCTTCCCCATTATTTTTAAGAACTTGCTGGATTTGCACATTAATTGCGCATTAAACGCACTGCAGAAAGTTAGGGCTGGAACTTAACAGCGTAAGTACCTTTTTAATGACGTGATAATTGTTAATGCAATGCCAATCAACCTCCCAGCCCAGAAAGAGCACAATTGAAACTGTTCAATTTCAGTCCTGCATGTGGTAAATTGTTGTTATGCCCCATTGCCCTCACACTTTCAACAAGCTGCAGCACAAAAACATTTGAGTTGAAGGGTGCAGAAAAAAGTCCAACTAACATCGCATGCCACAAGATGCGTCGCTCCAACAAGATCTGGGTTAATAAAAATGTAGATTTACATAGAATATATAGCACAGATACAGGCCATTTGGCTCAACCAGTTCATGCCGGTGTTTATGCTCCAATCAGGCCTCATCTCATCCTTCCTCATTTAACTCTATCAGCATTCCCATCTCCCTCATATGCTTATCTAGCTTCCCCTTAAATGCATCTATAGTATTCACCTCAACTACTCCTTGTGGTAGCGAGCTCCACATTCTCACCACTCTCTGGGTAAAGAAATTTCTTCTGAATTCCCTATTTGATTTCTTGGTGACTATCTTGTATTGATGACCCACAAGTGGATACATTCTCTCTGTATATACTCTACCAAAAATCTTTCATAATTTTAAAGACCTCTATTTGCAAGAGAAAAGAGACCCAGCCTGTTCATCCTTTCCTGATAGGTATACCATAACATTTCTGGTAAAATCCTTGTAAATCTTTTTTGCACTCTCTTCAGTGCATTTTATAACCTTTTTATAATATGGCAACCAGAATTGTACACATTACTCCGTGTGGTTTAACCAAGTTAGCATGCCTTCTCTACTTTTCAATTCTATCAAAAGTCAACTAATTAACCTTGTGCATTCCCTTAGCATCTGTCTTCAGCGTGCCTTTGTCTGTCCCAGTGCTCCTACACAGTGCTATCCCAGTGGCTGCAGCATGGCTGGTGGAAGGCTGCTGCCTTTCAGTGGGGGAGACAGCAGAAGGCCTTGGAGGACGACCTTGAGCAGCTCTAGACCTAGAAGGCCCGGCAGCGGACTGCAACATCTTGGCATGGGCGGCAGCAGTCTAGGCTTGCTGGCTGATGAACAACAACAAGGGCACTGGCAGAGTGGCAGGGGTGGGAGGATGATTGCTGTCACTTAGAGAGAGGACTGCAGGTTCGTGCTCCACGGAGCAACTACCACTCCCGCTCCCCTGGGATGGTGCCTCAGCAATCCTAGTAATCTGTTGGAGGTAGATTGATGGATTGCTGTGACACCCTGCAAGCCCCTTTGAACACTGTAACCCACAGCCTTGACCTTGCATGACAGCAGTCTGTGCTTCCACTGCAACACTCAGACGTTGGGTGGCTGCTGCTTGGGGTGCAACATTGGCCAACAGACTCTACATCATTGGATTCACAAGTGTGCAACCGGAGTTGGCCACCACATCCACTCATGCCTGGTGTCTCGCTGTGTGCAGATCCCATCTCTATGCTATCCTCTAACTTACTCGGAGTGTCAGTATCTGAGCTGGTGGCAGCGAGTGTGAAATTGAACAATGATGCATCTTCATCATCTCTGTCTTCTTGCACTTCTTCCACTGTCTGGTTAGGTTGCACTTCTTGGGTTTCTGAAAGGAGAAAGGCACCAGGGTGAGGTTATGGTGAGGGGAGTGGGGGGGGGGGGCGGCGTGGCTAGCAAGACATGCATGCTTACACCATCTGCAGCTTGCAAGTCAGAAGAGATTGTGAGATGAGAAGGGAGTGGGATGTGGAAGTGGGAAGTGTAAGGAGGATTGGGTATTGAGGATACCGTCATATTCAATTGATTCAGCGCCTCTGCTGGCCACGGCCTCAGCAATTTCCATTCCAATAATGGCCAGCACCGTCTCTTCCATGGGGGTTAGGAAATGCAGGCATGTCTGTCCCCCTATAGGTAGCCCCTGTAGCCTCCAGTTGTGCACCACCTTATCCTGCAAGAGAGAGAATTTTTTCAGTGAGTGTTGTGCAATTTGTTTCGGTGATGTGGCTGCTATGGTTGAATAGCTGGCAGTGTGTGTCAGCTGTGAGATGTGGGGTTGAGGCTTGCAGCAGTGCTACGTGTGTGAGGGTGAGGTGAAGCATTTGAATGTTAGGTGAGCATCCTGATTGATAGAGATAGTTGGTAGGTGAGTGATGAGGGTGTGGGGTATTACAATTGCAAAGCCAACCTTTCGGGGGGAAAAGAGAATGCCTTTGGGTATTTTTACTGATGTACAATTACAATTTCTTACATTAATTTTAACATGAAGATAATATGCTTCCCTTTTGCTATGATGCATGGTAAACAATTCAATGGTACGAGAAGATCATCATTGACAACCTATTAATCCCATCGGAGATACTATGCATAAGTCTCTAGAATCCATTTTTCTCTGCTGTTGTAGAACTACTTGAGACCCATAACAAAGTAAATTACATTGGAGCAAGTATTTTTATTGTGTTCCTAACACAGATGAGACTGCACACAGGGAGGTTAAAGTAACAGTGACCTCAGTCTTTATTAAGACACTCCAGAGTGAGGAATAGGCCTGAGGGATCGGCTTATATACAGTGCTCCCAAGGGATGCTGGGATCCCTTAAGACTTCAGGGGATGCGCTCCCTGGTGGCGGAACATGGGAGTGCATGCTTTACAGATACACAACATCACTCCCCCCAAAGTCAAAGTGAAAACTATTTACAAGGTGAGGCGGTCGGGAGCCTTTCTTTCCCTGGTGGACCGCCTCGGTACAAATGTCTATTCTGGTGTGTTGGCTGTGCCCTCCCTGGGCTGGCGTGTTGTTGGCCCTGCATGGCTGCTGGGTGAGCCTGGCCTTGCTGGGCTGTTGGGCGTGATGGGTTCGATTTCCAGGTCCGGGGTGGTGTCGTTGATCCTTTGGGTGTGTGTTGTGGCTCGAAAAAGGTGGTGTCTGCTGTGGGTTGTTCAGGGCAGTCTGTGAACCGCAGTCTCGTTTGGTTCAGGTGCTTTCTGCAAATTTGTCCATTGCCTAGTTTGACTACAAACACCCTACTCCCTTCTTTAGCTATCACCGTGCCCGCGATCCACTTGGGACCATGTCCATAGTTTAGCACATACACAGGGTCATTCAGATCAATTTCCCGTGACATAGTGGCGTGACCATCGTTTACATTTTGTTGCTGCCGCTTGCTCTCTACCTGATCATGCAGGTTGGGGTGAACCAGCGAGAGCCTGGTTTTAAGTGTCCTTTTCATGAGTAGCTCAGCCGGGGGCACTCCTGTGAGCGAGTGGGGTCTCGTGCGGTAGCTGAGCAGTACTCGGGACAGGCGGGTATGGAGTGAGCCTTCTGTGACTCGTTTGAGGCTCTGTTTGATTGTTTGTACTGCCCGCTCTGCCTGCCCATTGGAGGCTGGTTTAAATGGGGCCAAGGTGACATGTTTGACCCCATTGCGGGTCATGAATTCTTTAAATTCGGTGAAACATTGTCACTGACCAGTATGTCAGGCAGGCAGTGGGTGGCAAACATGGCCCTCAGGCTTTCAATGATGGCGGTGGTGTTTCTTCCCGACATTATTTCACATTGAATCCATTTTGAAAAAGCATCCACCACCACCAGGAACATTTTACCGAGAAACGCGCCCGCATAGTCGACATGGATCCTCGACCAAAGTCTGGAGGGCCAGGATCACAAACTTAGTGGTGCCTCTCTGGGCGCGTTACTCAACTGAGCACACACGCTGCATTGCCGTACACAGGACTCTAAGTCAGAGTCGATACCGGGCCACCACACGTGGGATCTGGCTATCGCTTTCATCATGACTATACCCAGGTGTGTGCTGTAGAGATCCGAGATGAACGTCTCCCTGCCCTTTTTGGGTAGCACTACGCGGTTACCTCACAACAGGCAGTCTGCCTGAATGGACAGCTCGTCCTTTCGCCGCTGGAACGGTTTGATTAGCTCTTGCATTTCAACGGGTATGCTGGCCCAGCTCCCATGCAGTGCACAGTTTTTTTACTAGGGACAGCAGAGGATCTTAGCTGGTCCAAGTCCTAATCTGGCGGGCTGTGACAGGTGATTTATAATTTTCAAACGCTTCCATGACCATCAACAAGTTTGTAGGCTGCGCCATGTCCACCCCCGTGGTGGGCAATGGTAGCCGACTGAGAGCATCCGCACATCTCGGTGCCTGGCCTGTGGCGAGTGCCCACGTTTGTATGCGGGCTGAGGCATTAGTATTTAACCCCTTGCTTTCAGGAAACAGGGATATGAGGGGCTTGTGATCGGTTTCCATTTCATAACTTTCCGCACAATATTTGTTTAGAAGTGGGAACTCTGAGTAATGAATTGGATTCCCATGATAAAAGCTAAATCTGTATGTATTTTAAAGGCTGTAGTAATTAAATAATGTAGTGATTTAAATGAATGAAAGGCAATCTGTTTCCTGATTGGAGGACCAGGCCCACTTGATCCCAAGTACTCTCTGGTTGGGATCCGTCACGCTGCCCTCTGACTCACAGCGTCACAGTGAATACAGAAGGACCACCATTAGGTAGTGCGTATTCTTTTCACAGGCTTTCCTATGGTGCTGATGTGCTGTATGCACACGTAAGTAATTCGAATATTAATCACAATGCAACCAGACAACCAAAAAATATAAAGTGCTGTAGTTCTTTAGTTCACAGTATTAAAAAGAATTTAACAAAAACAGGTATCCGTATTTTCAACTTCAATCACTTCCTTTAATAAACGTTGTCTTCTTGAACCAGCAAACCCGCCAAGTAATATGTCAAATTGCAGCACTAATTCACAAGTGCAGAAAAACACATACACAATGTGTGTCAATGAATTAAAAACAAAAAGCAGGAAAAGCTATTGATATAACAGAAATAAACTTTCTTCCTGGACAGTAGAAACAATCAGACTGACTTGGAATTGTTCACTAATATATATGTTGGTGTGAAGATGTTAATTTACAAATTTTGCTTCTGATGTTTTTCTCTCAAACATTTTCCACAATATTAATTCCTGCTCTTATAACGAAAAGTGTTGAATTATTTTAGATACTTTGCAATTAAATAGCGGAAAACAAACTTTATTATACTCTCAATTTTGAATCTCCTATTTTAAACATTTGTACCAAATCGAAATTTACATTATCAGTTTAATCAAAGTATTTTGTGTCTTTCTCAATAAACAAATAGTGGTTTCTTCTAAAGTAGCTTCTTGCAATTTTTATATATCATTGCATAACTCTTGTTCTATTAACACTTCACTAAATGTTTAAGAGGAAATCTAGATTTTACATTATTCCTGGGATTTGTTAGGACTATAGAGCAACAGACAAAATAAAATGGTTTGTGTTTCTCCCCTTTTTTGGTTTTCTTCCTTAATGATATTTTTTACCATATTGTAAGAAGCATAGGGAATCTCCCTCTCTCTCCCAGTCGCGCTCTCTCTCTCTCTAATCTCTCCCTCTCTTTCTACCCAGTCTCTCCCCCAGTCGCTCCCTCTCTCTCCCCAGTCCCTCGCTCTCTCTCCCCCAGTCTCTCACTCTCTGCCTCCCCCAGACTCCCTCTCGCCCTCAGTCTTTCTCTCTCTCTCTTCCCTAGTCTCTCCCTCCCTCCCAGTCTCTCCCTCTCTCTCGTCCCCGGTCTCTCCTGCTCACCCTCCCTCTCCCCCCCCAGTCTCTCACTCTCTCTCTCTTTCTCGCCCAGACTCCCTCTCTCCCCAGTCTCTCTCTCCCTCCCTCACTTCTCCCCCAGTCTCTCTCTCCCCCTTCTCAACCCCCATCTCTCCCTCTCTCTCTCCCCCCTTCCAATTCTGCCCTCAGATTCCCCCTTTCTCTCTATCCCTCCTCTCTCTCTCTTTCCCCCTCTCTTCCCCCTTTGATTTCCCCTCTCTCTCCCCCCCTCAGATTCCCCCTCCAATTCCCTCTCTTTCTATCTCTCACCTCCAATTCCCCCTCTCTCTCCCCCCTCCGATTCCCTCTCTCTCTCTCCCTCTTTGATAAACAGCCGCGTGCGCAGAAGGGGATTAGGTGCGCACGCATGGCTCCGGGATAACCCACACATGTGCAGAAGGCCATAAAGATGTTCGTGCAGATAATCAGTGTTGTATAATGGGCCCCTCACCCGCTTCAGCTGCTGTCCAGTTCTCTGCGCGGCCTTTCAATTGAATTCTATATGAGCTCAGGGATTAGTGTGCAGCCGTACACCTTCGAAGGAACAATGGTGATGGGGTGAGTCACCTATCACTGAGGTAAATCAGAAAATCACCAATGCTGTGCATATGATTTTCTGATACATGTCACCAGTATCGAATTGTGACTTCCGTTTCTTCCATTCCCTGTGATAAGACTGTTAAAATTTCTATTTATTATCCACTGCAGGGTATTCAGCATCATAATTTTTCAAAGAACTAATTAAAACATAGTACACCCATGTTCACCACTTCTCATAGAACAATTACATGAAAATGACACAAATAAGCCACCCAGGCAAATAGTCATCAGTGGAATTTAGCACAATGCAATATTTCTTAGTGACTACTACATAGCCTGCAGATTTTTAGCCGACCACATTAAAACTCCTGTTTACTGAAAATATTACAGATATGCAGATTGAATGCAATACGTTCTTGAAACACACTACCAACAATTTTTAAAGGAAAATTGACCACAACATTTTCAGATACAAGGCGTTTGACTCCAAATCATGAATGCACTTGGTAATCTCATTTCTCCATTGTGCAATAGGTGCAGAGTCTTTGCAGTTTTTTTTTTAGCATCAAAATGGATAGTTGAGTTGTTAACGAATTCCTATCAGGATTCCTGCCATGGTCTGCTAGCTGGAACTTATAGAAAACAACTACCATCAATCATCGATCACTGACATTTGATCCCTCCAATATCATACGATAGCCGAACAGATGCATTTTATTTTCAAAATCAAGTTCTTCTAACTCCTTGAATTTTCACTGTTATTTAGTCACTATACAGACAATTTACAGGATTTCTAATTATATTAGGTATCTGTTGCTCAAAAAATAACCCTGACACCTCTCAGCATGATTCACAATGTTAAAATACATGATTAACTGGATGCTTTGCCTGTGTTATGGCTCAGTCGGTTGTGAGTTCTATTTTTTCCTCTTTATCTTTCATAGGTAGCTTGAGCAAGAGTTAATAGTGGTTTCTGTTGTGTTCCTAACACAGATGAGACTGCACACAGGGAGGTTAAAGTAACAGTGACCTCAGTCTTTATCAAGACACTCCAGAGTGAGGAACAGGCCTTAGGGGCCGGCTTATACACAGTGCTCCCGAGGGATGCTGGGATCCCTTGGGACTTCAGGGGATGCGCTCCCTGGTGGCGGAACATGGGAGTGTATGCTTTACAGATAAACAACAGTTTCCTTGAACAGTACATTGTGGAATCAGCCATGGAGCAGGCTATCTGGTACTAATAAGTTAGGATTAATAAATGATTTCATAGTAAAGGATCCTCTAGGAAAGAGTGGTCATAGCATGGTTGAATTTCAAATTCAGTTGGGGGGTGAGAAATGTTGGGTCTCAAACCAGTATCCTGATCTTAAATAAAGCTGATTACAAAGGTATGAAGGCAGAGTTGGCTAAAGTGGACTGGAAAAATAAATTGAAGTGTAAGATGGTTGATAAGCAGTGGCAGACATTTAAGGAGATATTTCATAACTCAGAACAAAAATATATTCCAGTGAGAAGGAAAGACTTTAAGAGAAGGGAGAACCATCCATGGATGAGTAAGGAAGTAAAGGGGATGGTATTAAATTGAAACCAATAGCATACAATATTGCCAAGATTAATTGGAGGCCAGAAGATTGGGAAATTAAAAAAAAACAGCAAAGGACGACCAAAAAAATAATAAAGCTTTTGTGGTACACATCAATGATCTAGATTTGAATATAGGGTGTATGATTAAGAAGTTTGCAGATTATACTAAAATTGGCTGTGTGGTTGATAATGAAGAGGAAAGTCATGGACTGTAGGATTTTATCAATCTACTGATCAGGTGGGCAGAACAGTGGCAAATGGAATTTAATTCAGAGAAGTGTGAGGTAATACACTTGGGGAGGGCTAATAAGGAAAGGGTATACACATTAAATGGTTGGTCACTTAGAAGCGTAGATCAACAAAGGGACCTTGGAGTGCTTGTCCACAGATCCCTGAAAGTAGCAGGCCAGGTGGATAAGGTGGTTTAAGAAGGCATATGGAATGCTTGTCTTTATTGGCCGAGGCATAGAATACAAGAGCAGGGAGGTTATGCTTAAATTGTATAATACTCTTGTTAGGCCACAGCTGGAATACTGCGTGCAGTTCTGGTTGCCGTATTATAGGAAGGACGTGATTGCACTGGAAAGGGTGCAGAGGAGATTTACAAGGATGCTGCCTGGAATGGAGAATCTTAGCTATGAGGACAGATTGGATAGGCTGGGTTTGTTCTCCTTGGTACAGAGGGGGCTGAGAGGAAACATGATTGAGGTGTATAAAATGTTGAGGGCCCTGGATATAGTGGATAGCAAGGGCCTATTTCCCTTGGTGGAGGAGTCAATTACGAGGGGCATTATTTTAAGGTGGTTGGTGGAAGGTTTAGAGGGTATTTGAGGGGCGGGGGGGAGGCTTCTTTATGCAGAGGGTTGTGAGGTCTGGAACTCACTGCCTGGAATGGTGGTAGAGGCAGAAACCCTCACCACATTTAAAAGGTGTTTGGATGGGCAATTGAAGTGACGTAACCTGCAGGGTTATGGACCTGGAGCTGGTAAATGGGATTAGACTGGATAACCTCGTGTTGGCTGGCGCAGATATGATGGTAAGTACTGCAGGGAATCGAATATGGCCAGGCTGATCTCCTGGACTAGTTTTGACCGCCTGGCTGGGTCAGAAAGGAATTTTCCCAGATTTTTTTTCCGCAATTGGCCTGTGTTTTTATCTGTGTTTTTGCCTCTCCCAGGAGATCGCATGGAGATCTCCCAGGAGATTTGCCTCTCCCAGGAGATTGGGGTGGAGTGTAAAATATTGCGATGCATGGGGTATCGCAGTTGTGTGGGGTGGACTGGTTGGGTCAGATGCTCTTTACCTGTCTGCTATTTTTCATTGTTCATAGGTTTCTATGTAATCTTCAAGGCTGCTGACCGAGGGCCGTGTGGCTCTTTGTCTGCTGGCACGGACACGATGAACTGAATTTGCCTCCTTCTGCGCTGTAGATTTCTATGTTTCTAGGTTTTTAGAAGATGGATTATGAGAGTAAACTTGCAAGAAATATAATAACAGACAGTAAGAGCTTCTACAGGTATATAAAAAGGAAGAGGGTAGATAAAGTAAACATTGGTCCCTGAGAGGATGTGACTGTGGAACAGAGAAATGGCAGAGATTTTGAACAAGTATTTTCTATTGGTTTTCATGGTAGAAGACATTAAAAACATCCCGATATTAGATCATCAAAGTGCTATAGGGGGAATTTAAAACAATCACTATCACTAAAGAAAAAGTATTCAGTAAAATAATGAAACTAAAGGTGGACAAATCCCCTGGTTGGCAAACAGTAACTAGTGGGGTGCCACCAGTGATCGGTGCTGGGGCCTGAACTATTTACAATCTATATTAATGACGTGGATGAAGGGACTGAGTGTAATGTAACCAGGTTTGCTGATGATACAAAGATTGGTGGGAAAGCAAACTGTGAGGAAGACACAAAAAATCTGCAAAGGGATATAGACAAGCCAAATGAGTGTGCAAACATTTGGCAGATGGAGTATAGGGCCCAAGTTTCGGCCTCAGTTGCTTCTGATTTTTTGGAGCAACTGGTGTAGAACGGAGTATCTTAGAAATTCAAAATCTCGGCATTTAGTTTGCTCCAGTTCTAGTCAGTCAGAACAGTTTCACTTTGGAACAGAATTTTGTTTTCAAAAGGGGGCATGTCCGGCCACTTACGCCTGTTTTCAAAGTTTCGGCAGTGAAAACTTACTCCAAACTAACTTAGAATGGAGTAAGTGAAGATTTTTGTACACTCGAAAAAACCTTGTCGACACTTTAGAAAATCAGGCGTAGGTTACAAATCAGACGTAGGGAATGGGGGGGGGGCGGGGGGGAGGGGGTTTAAAGGGAAGTTTACAAACATTAAACACTTCAGTTTTACAAATAAAGAGCCATCATCAATAATAAATGATAAAAACATCAATAAATCAACCAATAAATCAATCAAAAAAAATTAATAAGAAATAATTTTTTTTTTAAATCAATAAATAAAACATTTTCTACTTACCGACTGCAGCACCGGGAACCCTCCACTGCAGCGCGCATGTGCAGAGGTCCCGGCACTGTTTTCAGCGCAGAGACCTAGCTCCGCCCCCAACTGCTCATGCTGCGCCGCGCCCAGCTCAAGAGGACCAGCAGGGAGCCGGAGAATCTGTAAGTTTTTTTTAGGCGCACTTTGTGGCGCAAAAAACAGGCATCCAGGTCGGGACTGCGCCGTTCTAGGCGCGGCCCGAAACTTGGGCTCATAATGTGGGAAAGTGCGAGGTTATCTACTTTGACAGGAAAAATGAAAAAGAAAATTATTATTTAAATGGAGAGAGATTAAAAGTGCTGCAGTACATAGAGACCTGGGGGTCCTTGTGCGTGAAACACAAAAGATTAGCATGCAGATACAGCAAGTAATCAGGAAGGCAAATAGAATGTTGGCCTTTATTGCAAGGGGGATAGAGTATACAAGCAGGGAAGTCCTGATACAACTGTACAGGGTATTGGTGAGGCCACACCTGGAGCACTTCGTACAGCTTTGGTTTCCTTATTTAAGGTGGGATATACTTGCATTGGAGGCAGTTCAGAGAAGGTTCACTAGGTTCATTCCTGAGATGAGGGGGTTGACTTATGAAGAAAGGTTGAGTAGATTGGAGTTTAGAAGAATGAAAGGTGATCTTATTGAAACATATAAGATACTAAGGGAGCTCGACAAGGTAGATGCAGAGAGGATGTTTCCACTCATGATGGAATCTAGAACTAGGGAGCATAGTTTATGAATAAGGGTTTGCCCATTTAGAACTGAGATGAGGAGGAATTTCTAGTCTGAGGGTCTTAAATCTGTGGAATACTCTGCCCCACTGGGTCATTGAATATATTTAAGATAGAGATGGACAGATTTTTGAATGATAAGGGAGTGAAGGGTTATGGGGAGCAGGCAGGGAAGTGGAGCTGAGCCCAAGATCAGATCAGCCACGATCTTATTCAATGGCAGAGCAGGCTCGAGGGGCCAAATGACCTACTCCTGTTCCTATTTCTTAAGTTCTTTTTTTTAAATTCCAGCTCCATACAAATCTCAGAACAGTCGAACATCTTCCTCCTACTGCTTGTTTTGACTCCTGGTCACTGAAGAAAATGCACCCCTATTTTACCCACTTTTTTCAACTTCAGGTCATCTGTTACTGTCCCCTTGTGACATATAGATGTAATGTAAGCCTAGAAATTCCTGTCAGTACATGCGGGTGTAATTGCGTGCACTGCAAGAGCACTGTGATCGATACTCTGACAATAATACTCATCAAGGGCACCAGATGAATCCTTAACCTCTTCACATTAACTCTTTGTCAAGAAGTGATCTGAGGTTTAAAATTCTAATCTGTGCCTAGGAGTGAACGACGTTTTACATCAAGCAGTTGAGATTATATTAGCATTTACACTACATCCACACAGGCCACTGTGTGAATGAATGATAATTGTGAAGAAAGGGTTCAACGATGAAGTCAAACAAAGTCATGAATGAACAGTTTATTAATCTTAGAATCACAGTTAAATTTAAACGCTGTGAAAATAGTACATTTTGCAGGTTTTTCAGTAGAATAGTCCTTTTAGATTCAAGGTTGTTATTGTTAGCAGTTTGTGTAACTGTCCTTGATAAACATAGTAAGGAGACATTCTGTCTACTGTGGTTCTCATTTTATGTGATCATCGGATAGGAACCATTGCTTGACTGTGTCTGCCTTTTTTGGAATGTTCGAGAGTTCTTAGGTGGCTGTTTGGCTTGGAAACATTGAAATTGATTGACATACAGGCACAAAAGCAGGCTCAAGTGCCCATAATATAATGAATGATTAATGTACATAAGGCAGACGTAAAGCATAGAGTATTAGAACGTTTCTCAGAGCAGAACTCGAGATGTTCAGATCACTGCAAGGCAAACTCGAGTTCGATCACCTCAGAAGCTTGTACAGGTTGAACGTCGCTTATCCGGAACCCTCGGGACCTGGCCTGTTTCGGATGAGGGATTTTTCCAGACGAGGGGTGGTAATATTAAATTGGATGGTACAGGTACTGAGCAAGGGGATATCGGGGTCGGCTGGCTTGGGGCTGGGAGTGTGGCAGAGAGTGTGATGGGGGTGGGGGGGGGGGCGGTGGATCGCGGGGTCAGGCCAGCGATTGTGGGAGTCAGCAGCAATGAATTTCTTCAATTTGTTCAATTTGTTCATGTCGGAGTTCTGCGTATGTGCCACCCGGAGCCTGGGAATGGTTCTGGACAAGGCATGGTTCTGGATAAGGGAGTACTGGATAAGGGAGGTTCAAGCTGTATTATAAAGCAGGATGTATCGCAATGTCTTATATAGAATGTTGTAAGTATCATATTTGCATTGTAACTTCCTTTATTTTATTCTTTATTAACTATATTAAATATAACTTTGGATCAAGGCTCCCTCTAGTCTCTGAGTAGCAAAGACCGAATCCAAGATAAATTACTCACACATGGTGTATACAAATAATTAGTAGATAGGATTGCGATGAAATAAGTAGGAGAGGTTACAAAGGCAGTACAGTGATTCTGCATTATCTGCTTGCAGATTATAAATTTACAGTTATCAGTGTCTGAGATTTATATAAATTGGTGAGATTAGTTTAGGATTACACTCCTTAGACAGCAGGCAAGGTAGCAGATGCTGCCTTCAAAGGCTCAAGTCGTAACAGATTATGAGGAACCATTTAGTGAAAGGCATACTTGAGACCGTTACTTGGTTTAGGAAGCTGCTTTGTGGCCTTGCATTGGCAGCTTTCATCAGAACTGCCAATGCAAGAACTGCCATATGTTCTTTGGGTGTTAGAGGCAGAATTCATCCTGTCAGCCACATCGCCAGGCTTGTTACATGTCATAGAATTTACAGCACACAAAACAGGCCCTTCAGCCCAATCGGTCAATGCCAGTGTTTACGCTCCAGACGAGCCTCATCCCTCTCTATTTACTTCATCTGACCCTATCAACATTTTCTTCTATCCTTTTTCCTTGTCCCATTACCATCTTTCATTGTGTACAATCATACATTTTGTCATTTAATCTCTCCTGCCTTCCACCTTATTACAGACCTACCCGTTTAGTTCTTTCCTCCCCTCTCCCTTTCCCTGCCCCTGCAGTTGCTTAAAATCTGTTACATCTCCAACTTTATCCAGATCTGATGAAAGGTCATCAACCTGAAACATTATCTCTGTTTCTCTCTCCACCGATGCTACCTGACCTGCTGAGTATTTCCAGCATTTTCTGTTTTTATTTCAGATTACCAGTATCCGCAGTATTTTTCTTTTGCAACCATGTCTCTGTAATTGCTATTAGATCAAAGCCATTTATCTCGATTTGTGCCACTAATTCATCTATCATGCATTCAGATAGTCTTTAATTTGAACTTTTTACTATTATTCCCTGCTTTCATCTGATTCGCTGAAGCACTTTTTCCATTAAACTCTCTGTCCCTTCCTGTCATATTGTGCTTATTTTTACCCAAATCACTACACTGCTCCATTGCCTTCACTAACCAACATTCTCTATAATTTTAACATAAATTCTCTGCTTTTGAATTCTATTCCTCTAGAAATAAACCCGAGCGCTTTGTTTGCAATTTATATGGTTAGGTTAACCTGTTGCTACTTTTAATGTTTTGTGAATCAGCACCTTTAGATCCCTTTGCACTTCTACCCCATTTAGACTCTTAGGGAGCAAAATTGCCCTGTTTTATAGCCCCATTAGTGCCTCTGGGGGGGCGCTAATAGTGCGCAATGAGACTATCGCCAGGAGGAAGGGGCCGATAGTGGGGGGGCGGCGTTGTGTTATTAGTGCCGTGCCCCGTGAATTGCGTCCCGGGCTGGCGCACACACCAGCCCGGGACGCACTGATAAAAAGAGATAGTCAGTCAGTGTACAACATGTCAATCTGTGAGCAAGAAACCACCATCAATACCGTTACAGCCATGGAAATGATCTCCCAGGGTGTGGCAAAGGGTACATGTAGATTTTGTTAGCTAGAAGGACAGCAATTGCTCATAGTGGCAGATAGGCACTCGAAGTGGATCAAGGTGTTTCCGATGCAAATAATAACAAGAAGCAAAACACTAGACAATTTGCGAAGATTGTTTTCTTCATACGGCCTCCCAGAAGAAATTATTTCTAATAATGGGTCAAAATTTTGTTCTGATGAGTTCACACAGTTCATGAGCTGAAACGGTGTGAAACATACCAAAGTTCCACCATACCACCCTACTTCAAATGGTGCAGCAGAGCGCACAGTACAAATTGTAAAACAGCCCATATCAAGCAAATGTTGGATCCAAATCCAAAGAAACAGCAGCTGTCGTTGGACCATAAACTGATTACTTATTGGAATACTCCTCATACCACTGCTGATAGAAAACCAGCAGAGTTGTTTCCCAAATGACAGCCATGAACCAGGTTCTCTTTGTTGAAGACAAACTTGGCACAGTCAGTAGAAGAGAAACAATCAAGGCAAAAGAGTCATGATGAAGGTAGAGTAAGAGAGAGAAGTATGCCGTTGAGCTAGAAGGTTAGAGTGAAGAACTATCACCATAACTGGTTAAGTGGTTACCGGGATGAGTAGTGAAGATATGTGGCCCTCACACATATTTGGTCAAGATGTTTGATCATGGAAAGGTTAGATTTGTTCACATTGATCATATTTCACCTACAGATGTGGAAGGAGTTGAAGATTGGGATGATTCAATTTATTCTGATGAGTCAGATAATCTGGTTACAAGTAGATTACCAGTAGCAAATCCTACGTCAGATGTACCAGAAACAAGTACAAGTGAAAGCCAGAATTTAAGTCTGAGTCAGGCAGACAAACAGTCTGAAAGTGTAGACAGTCCAAATATAGATCAAGGTCAGCCCTTGGAGAAAAACTCTCCTCAGGCTCAGCCTAGAATGAGTCAAATCTTACAATAAAATCGGAAAGTTCTGTCAAGAAAGAAGGTACCCTCTTCGAAACTGAAAACCAGTGGTTAAGTTTAAATATGGAAAATAAGTTCATATCTTTTGTTTGTGTTGCAGAATTCTATAGTGAATTTGGAAACATAAAATAGGTTCCACTTGAGAAATGTATATCAAGAGTTGTGTATACCATGCAGCTCATGTAAATGATTATTTGTTATGATTAACTTCTTCAATAAGGAGGGAGAAGTGTTGTAGAGCCACCCAGTGGACTACTGATGTAACAACAATCATCAATCATAAGCGGTCCCTCGAAACGAGGATGACTTGCTTCCATGCCAAAAAAGGATGAGTTTGAAGGACCCGAACTATATCCTCAAGGGTGGAAGATATCTGTGCGTGGATTTTTTTAACATGTGGTGGGCATTGCACACCAGCCACTACACAGGCTTGACAGAGCTAGGTCTTGGTCCAGTGGCAAGGATTACCCAAGATGACTGGAGACCAGCTGTGCTGCACGGACCTAGTGCGCACACATATCGCAGTGTGGGCTGGCCCGTGTTGCCCCTGGGCCCCTGGCCCTGAACTCATGCCTCCCCTGGGCCCCGAACATCAAGGTCCATGCTGATCACCAACCAGTAACCCCTGCTGCAAAAACCAAGTGTGGGGATGCCAGGTGAGAAAGGGAGTGAGTTCAGTTGTGATAGCCTCTGCAATCAAATAGACATCATTCACTAACTTGACTCACTCAAAGGATGGTCATTTGGGCAAAGGTCATTACGCATTGGCATCAAGATGGGTGGAGATGCATGTGGATTTAAGCAGAGACTGCCACAAAGAATCTTAAAATCATTCCCTTCCTCATTAATGCTCAGAAGTAAACCCACATGTGTACCATGGCTGCTGCTCTATTCCAAAACTTCTCTGGTTTTCTGTCCCAATTCATTCCCCTAACTCAACTACTGCCACTCTTTTCTGTTCTTTGCCCCTCCTTACTACATCCATCCCCTTGTCAATAACAATAAAGCCATGTGCTCTGCACAGTTCTGCCTGGGAGCCATGTGTGCAATTGTGTGTATAAACTGTGTCTCAAGATATCACATCATCCACAAATTTTGATGTTGTACTTCCGATTCCTAAGCCCAAATCATTTATTTAAATGGTGAACAACAGTTGTCCCAGCACTGATCACTGTGGAACACCACTTCCCAACTTCCACCAATCTGAGTGATTATTTTTTACCCCCTACCCTCTGTTTCTGTTTTGCAGCCTGTTTGCTATCCATTCTGCCACTTGTCCCCTGACTATACATGCTCTGAGCTTACTCCCAATCAACTATGTGGTACCTTATCAAACCTTTTCTCTGGAGGGCACCCTTCATTACCAAAAAGAGGACAGCTGTTCTATCCTTCACATCATCCAGTATGGATTCCAGAGCAGTATCAGTGAATCCTCTATTATGCAGGAATTTTGCAGAGGAAACCTCCTTCCATGGTGCTGCTTGCAACAATGCAGCCGTTGAAATGACTGTTTTAAATTATTGTCTGCAATGAATCTCATGCGAACACTTCCTGCCACTGTCTGCTCAAGAGCTCATGTATCATAGGTAATATAAGCACATTGCAGTATCGGGAGTGCAGACAGCAAAAATACTTGCATCGAACCATTTATGCCACAATTTGCACCACTGATTATTAATCTTTCAGGCTTATAGCTTTATATCGTAATCTTACATTTTTTTTATAGAATCATGTAATAATTGCAAAGGCTAAGAAACCCTTTCATGTAATTAACTATCAAAGTAAGCATGAGCGAACTTTTCAATTTTGATGTGCATTTATTTCCAAAGATAGGTTTCTGAAATGAAGAATTTAGTTTAAATTAATTCACATTTATTAAAGTCAACAGACTGAGCTTTATTTAAAGAAATTGTTACACTGGAATAATAATTTTTGTGCTCATAGTAACCAATATCATTCTTAATATATACTTTGACAGTCAAACAGTACATTGAATTAGATATTTATAAGAACATAAGAACATAAGAATTAGAAACAGGAGTAGGCCATCTAGCCCCTCGAGCCTGCTTCGCCATTCAATAAGATCATGGCTGATCTGGCCGTGGACTCAGCTCCACTTACCCGCCCTCTCCCCATAACCCTTAATTCCCTTATTGGTTAAAAATCTATCTATCTGTGACTTGAATACATTCAATGAGCTAGCCTCAACTGCTTCCTTGGGCAGAGAATTCCACAGATTCACAACCCTCTGGGAGAAGAAATTCCTTCTCAACTCGGTTTTAAATTGGCTCCCCCGTATTTTGAGGCTGTGCCCCCTAGTTCTAGTCTCCCCTACCAGTGGAAACAACCTCTCTGCCTCTATCATGTCTATCCCTTTCATGATTTTAAATGTTTCTATAAGATCACCCCTCATCCTTCTGAACTCCAACGAGTAAAGACCCAGTCTACTCAATCTATTATCATAAGGTAACCCCCTTAACTCCGGAATCAGCTTAGTGAATCGTCTCTGTACCCCCTCCAAAGCCAGTATATCCTTCCTTAAGTAAGGTGAACAAAACTGCACGCAGTACTCTAGGTGCGGCCTTACCAATACGCTACACAGTTGCAGCAGGACCTCCCTGCTTTTGTACTCCATCCCTCTCGCAATGAAGGCCAACATTCCATTCGCCTTCCTGATTACCTGCTGCACCTGCAAACTAACTTTTTGGGATTCATGCACAAGGACCCCCAGGTCCCTCTGCACCTCAGCATGTTGTAATTTCTCCCCATTCAAATAATATTCCCTTTTACTGTTTTTTTTCCCCAAGGTGGATGACCTCACACTTTCCGACATTGTATTCCATCTGCCAAACTTTAGTCCATTCGCTTAACCTATCCAAATCTCTTGGCAGCCTCTCTGTGTCCTCTACACAATCCGCTTTCCCACTAATCTTAGTGTCATCTGCAAATTTTGTTACACTACACTCTGTCCCCTCTTCCAGGTCATCTATGTATATTGTAAACAGTTGTGGTCCCAGCACCGATCCCTGTGGCACACCACTAACCACCGATTTCCAACCCGAAAAGGACCCATTTATCCCAACTCTCTGCTTTCTGTTCGCCAGCCAATTCTCTATCCATGCTAATACATGTCCTCTGACTCCGCGTACCTCTATCTTCTGCAGTAACCTTTTGTGTGGTACCTTATCAAATGCCTTTTGGAAATCTAAATACACCACATCCATCGGTATACCTCTATCCACCATGCTCATTATATCCTCAAAGAATTCCAGTAAATTAATTAAACATGATTTTCTCTTCATGAATCCATGCTGCGTCTGCTTGATTGCACTATTCCTATCTAGATGTCCTGCTTTTCTTCCTTAATGATAGTTTCAAGCATTTTCCCCACAACAGATGTTAAACTAACCGTCCTATAGTTACCTGTCTTTTGTCTGCCCCCTTTTTTAAACAGAGGCGTTACATTAGCTGCTTTCCAATCCGCTGGTACCTCCCCAGAGTCCAGAGAATTTTGGTAGATTATAACGAATGCTTCTGCTATAACTTCCGCCATCTCTTTTAATACCCTGGGATGCATTTCATCAGGGGACTTGTCTACCTTGAGTCCCATTAGCCTGTCCAGCACTACCCCCCTAGTGATAGTGATTGTCTCAAGGTCCTCCCTTCCCACATTCCTGTGACCAGCAATTTTTGGCATGGTTTTTGTGTCTTCCACTGTGAAGACCGAAGCAAAATAATTGTTTAAGGTCTCAGCCATTTCCACATTTCCCATTATTAAATCCCCCTTCTCATCTTATAAGGGACCAACATTTACTTTAGTCACTCTTTTCCGTTTTATATATCTGTAAAAGCTTTTACTATCTGTTTTTATGTTTTGCCTTCGTAATCTATCTTTCCTTTCTTTATTGCATTTTTAGTCATTCTTTGCTGTTGTTTAAAATTTTTCCAATCCTCTAGTTTCCCACTAACCTTGGCCACCTTATACGTATTGGTCTTTGATTTGATACTCTTCTTTATTTCCTTGGTTATCCACGGCTGGTTATCCCTTCTCTTACCGCCCTTCTTATTCACAGGAATATATTTTTGTTGCGCACTATGAAAGAGCTCCTTAAAAGTCCTCCACTGTTCCTCAATTGTGCCACCATTTAGTCTGTGTTTCCAGTCTACTTTAGCCAACTCTGCCCTCATCCCACTGTAGTCCCCTTTGTTTAAGCATAGTATGCTCGTTTCTGACACAACTTCCTCACCCTCAATCTGTATTACAAATTCAACCATACTGTGATCACTCATTCCGAGAGGATCTTTTACTAGGAGATCGTTTATTTTTCCTGTCTCATTACACAGGTCCAGGTCTAAGATAGCTTGCTCCCTTGTAGGTTCTGTTACATACTGTTCTGAGAAACAATCCCGTATGCATTCTATGAATTCCTCCTCCAGGCTACCCCGTGCGATTTGAGTTGACCAATCGATATGTAGGTTATAATCCCCCATGACTACTGCCGTTCCTTTTTCACATGCCTCCATTATTCCCTAGATTATTGCCCGCCCCACCGTGAAGTTATTATTTGGGGGCCTATAAACTACGCCCACCAGTGACTTTTTCCCCTTACTATCTCTAATCTCCACCCACAATGATTCAACATTTTGTTCATTAGAGCCAATATCGTCTCTCACAACTGCCCTGATATCATCCTTTATTAACAGAGCTACCCCACCTCCTTTCCCTTCTTGTCTATCTTTCCGAATCGTTCGATACCCCTGTATGTTTAATTCCCAGTCTTGGCCACCCTGCAACCATGTTTCTGTAATGACCACCAAATCATACCCATTTGTAATGATTTTTGCCGTCAACTCATTTACTTTATTTAGAATGCTGCGTGCATTCAGGTAGAGTGTTTTAATCCTAGTATTTAAACCATGATTTTTAGTTTTGACCCCTCCTGCAGCCCCTTTACATTCCATGGCCCTTTTTGTTTTTTGCCTTGGGTTTCTCTGCCCTCCACTTTTACTCATCTCCTTTCTGTCTTTTGCTTTTGTCTCCTTTTTGTTTCCCTCTGTCTCCCTGCATTGGTTCCCATCCCCCTGCCATATTAGTTTAACTCCTCCCCAACAGCACTAGCAAACACTCCCCCGAGGACATTGGTTCCGATCCTGCCCAGGTGCAGACCGTCCGGTCTGTACTGGTCCCACCTCCCCCAGAATCTGTTCCAATGCCCCATGAATTTGAATCCCTCCCTGCTGCACCACTGCTCAAGCCACGTATTCATCTGTGCTATCCTGCGATTCCAATGGTGGAAGATATCACCAAAGATGAAAGGAGAAAGAGAGAAGGCAAATCACGAATTAATGATTAACAAAGGACAGTCTTAGGTTTTAAAATCCTCCCTATTCCGGATAGAAGGGAAGATGGAGGATGGTAAGAAATTCCATTGTTTTGATGTCTTGGGAACAATGAATTTTGATATTAAGGCAGCAAGGAGGAAGAGCATATAAGATTATTATGGCTTAAATGGAACAGACAGAATAGTCAATGTTATACATATTTAAATACTTTTAACATTGAGTTTTATTTTTGCAGGTTGGCTTTATGACCTAATGTTAAATTGATGCTAAATCCATGCAGATTCTATTTCTGTGGCATTATTAGTCAAAGCCCTCTGTAATCTACTTTGGGCTTCAGCATACATAGCGAAACATTTAAGTGAGGCACCCTGAAATCCCTTACAATCTACTTTGAACAATATTGCCTGACAATATTAATCACATTCTTCCACTTCACTTTTCAGGTCTGCATAGTTTGTAACGTTTCTTCTAGATAAGAACATAAGAAATAAGAACAGGAGTAGGCTATACGGCCCCTCGAACCTGCTTCGCCATTCAATAAGATCATGGCTGATCCGATCATGGACTCAGCTCCACTTCCCCGCCCGCTCCCCATAACCCCTTATCCCCTTATCGTTTAAGAAACTGTCTATTTCTGTCTTAAATTTATTCAATGACCCAGCTTCCACAGCTCTCTGAGGCAACGAATTCCACAGATTTACAACCCTCTGAGAGAAGGAATTTCTCCTCATCTCTGTTTTAAATGGGCGACCCCTTATTCTAAGATCATGCCCTCTAGTTCTAGTCTCCCCCATCAGTGGAAACATCCTCGCTGCATCCACCTTGTCAAGCCCCCTCATAATCTTATATGTTTCAATAAGATCATCTCTCATTCTTCTGAATTCCAATGAGTAGAGGCCCAACCTACTCAACCTTTCCTCATAAGTCAACCCCCTCATCACCAGAATCAACCTAGTGAACCTCTCTGAACTGCCTCCAAAGCAAATATATCCTTTTGTAAATATAGAAACCAAAACTGCACGCAGTATTCCACTTGTGGCCTCACCAATACCTTATATAGCTGTAGTAAGACTGCCCTGCTTTTATACTCCATCCCCTTTGCAATAAAAGCCAAGCCTTCCTGATCACTTGCTGTACCTGCATACTATCCTTTTGTGTTTCATGCACAAGTACCCCCAGGTCCCGCTGTACTGTGGCACTTTGCAATCTTTCTCCATTTAAATAATAACTTGCTCTTTGATTTTTTCTGCCAAAGTTCATGACCTCACATTTTCCAACATTATACTCCATCTGCCAAATTTTTGCCCACTCACTTAGCCTGTCTATGTCCTTTTGCAGATTTTTTGTGTCCTCCTCATACATTGCTTTTCCTCCCATCTTTGTATCATCAGCAAATTTGGCTACGTTACAATCAGTCCCTTCCAAGTTGTTATGATTTGGATGAAGGAATTGAGTGTAATATCTCCAAGTTTGCAGATGACACTAAACTGGGTGGTGGTGTGAGCTGTGAGGAGGATGCTAAAAGGCTGCAGGGTGATTTGGACAGGTTGGGTGAGTGGGCAAATGCATGGCAGATGCAGTATAATGTGGATAAATGTGAGGTTATCCACTTTGGTGGCAGAAACACGAGGGCAGAGTATTATCTGAATGGTGGCAGATTAGGAAAAGGGGAGGTGCAACGAG
This sequence comes from Pristiophorus japonicus, assembly GCF_044704955.1. Classification (NCBI taxonomy): domain Eukaryota; kingdom Metazoa; phylum Chordata; class Chondrichthyes; family Pristiophoridae; genus Pristiophorus; species Pristiophorus japonicus. The sequence goes on along the minus strand of NC_091993.1, from coordinate 91,275,981 downwards.
ACCTGGGTGTCATGGTTCATCAGTCATTGAAAGTTGGCATGCAGGTGCAGCAGACGGTGAAGAAGGCAAATGGTATGTTGGCCTTCATAGCTAGGGGATTTGAGTATAGGAGCAGGGAGGTCTTACTGCAATTGTACAGGGCCTTGGTGAGGCCTCACCTGGAATATTGTGTTCAGTTTTGGTCTCCTAATCTGAGGAAGGACGTTCTTGCTATTGAGGGAGTGCAGCGAAGGTTCACCAGACTGATTCCAGGGATGGCTGGGCTGACATATGAGGAGAGACTGGATTAACTGGGCCTTTATACACTGGAGTTTAGAAGGATGAGAGGGGATCTCATAGAAACGTATAAGATCCTGACGGGACGGGACAGGTTAGATGCGGGAAGAATGTTCCCGATGTTGGGGAAGTCCAGAACCAGGGGACACAGTCTTAGAATAAGGGGTAGACCATTTAGGATTGAGATGAGGAGGAACTTCTTCACTCAGAGATTTGTTAACCTGTGGAATTCCCTACCGCAGAGAGTCGTTGATGCCAGTTCATTAGATATATTCAAGAGGGAGTTAGATATAGCCCTTACAGCTAAAGGGATTAAGGGGTATGGAGAAAAAGCAGGAAAGGGGTACTGAGGTGAATGATCAGCCATAATCATATTGAATGGTGGTGCAGGCTTGAAGGGCCGAATGGCCTACTCCTCCACCTATTTTCTATGTTTTTATGTTAATATAGATTGTAAATAGTTGGGGTCCCAGCATTGATCCCTGCAGCATCCCACTAGTTACTGTCCTGGATATATGGAAAAAGGGTTTCAAATTTATTTCCAGCTTCCTACCCCTTCTGTACAGGACAGTCAGTTTCACAATAAAGCAACTTCGTCCAGGTTTAACTCCACAACACAATGTTTGGATAGAGATTCGTCCAATTAATTTTGATGGGAATCTTCTGTAGAAAGCCTTTGACATCTGTTTGTTCCCTAGCAGGTCTAATTTATTTTTTTCTCCCACAAACACAAACTGAACATCCTTTTTTACCTTTATTTAAGCCAGACTCTCAATTAATACCATAAACATTATAACTGTGCCTCTGGTTGTACAATCCACATGTAGAAAATTCACATTCTGTTACACAACCGTACCTCTGGAGGTTCACTCAGACTCCACATGGATAGAAATAAACCATTAAAAGAAAATCCTGAAAAAAAACACTCAAAGGGTTATGCGATGCAGAATGCACTCTCCCGCACCCACCCCCCGCCCCCCACCAACACCCCCTCCAGAAGACCAGAGATACTGAAACAATTTAAGTGTTTAAAAGGTAAATAAATTCTTCTTTGCAGGTGACGCTCCTGGGTATATGGAAAAAGGGTTTCAAATTGGGATTAAAAGATGAAGATATTCTCATGAACAACAAAATAATGAGCAGGTTTGAAAGACTTGCTCCTGTTCCTATGGCACTGGTATTTATTGATTAATATGTAACTTTCTCTTTTCTTCTATCCCCCCAGCTTGCTGACTTTAAAAAAAAAAAGAAATGCTTGGAAAGCTCATTGACTCGGTCACCAAAAAAATCAATTACCTACATAGGAAGATAGTAATCTGAGAAATCTGCAGTAAATGGTAGTTTGGATTGACACATCTGCCATCCTGCCATGTTGTTACAATATTGTATAATATGTAGAGTACTTCCCAGTATTACACTGCAGAGTAAAATCCTATAATCTAGCTATCAAGATATCAGGAATTTATTCTTTTATGGGAGACATTGTGCATTCACATAAATGGAGCAAAAAGCTGACAACTGATGTTAGCCTTTTCTCCCCCGCCACAGACAGCTGGCCAGATTTATAAATACATTGCTGTATATCAAAAAATAACACACCACAAGACATAATTTGATTTTTGAATAATTACTGCTGCCCACTATTTAATATGTAATGTTAGAAGACATTAAAAGCTTTGGAAAACATCCACCCAGTACAATTAAAGTGAAAAGTCATTTAATGGCAAATTGATCAGAGTGCAAATTCTGATTGGCTGAATGCTTCTTTTAAAGACCATGAAATAGGAGCAAGCTAAAGATCTTCCTGTGGTTCATTAGGTCCATGCTCAGGAGTTGCATAGAACATATATTTTTATCTACTACCTAACCTGTACCTTGTTAAAAAAGGGAATTGCTTCATTTCCTTTTAAATAGATTTTAAACTGAGCCTGTATTTCCTATACTAGGTGTTAGAATATTCTACAAAGAATTCACAGGGGCCAAAATTCAGGCCTGCCAGAAAGCTGGCCCACGCCGTTTTTTTTAAGTGTTTTCACCGCCGGGTAGGATGAGGTCGACTCTTGATCGATATTCAGCTCTTTGTCGTTTGTTAAAAAATCGGCCAGGAAGTCGGTCATAATGAGGGTGGAAGCGCGGCGGTAAAAGCTGGTGAGGGACGGAGGTGGAGGCGGGACAGATTCTCCGCCGCTGTCACTCAGCAGCGGAGCGGTGGTGACATTATTGCTCGTCTGTGTCACCACGTATCTCCCCTCCTTTAAAGGGGAGAGAAACTGCGATTATTTAGGATCAGCTACTGGGCCACCAGGGAGGGTTTCGGCCGGGCCAGCGGCCTGGCACTCAAGAGGGGGTGCCAGGCTGCCTGTTGGTGGCTCGGGCCGAACCAGGAGGGAACATAGAAGTCGGCCGGCAAAAAAAATAAAATGGTGACCACGGCATTGGGCCCTTGCCTTTAATGGCCACTGCACAGCCAGAACTCACAGAGAATGAAAGGTGCACCGACAGAAAAAGCTGTCCGGGGGAACCGCTCGGTTGCATAAGATTTTTCGGACTGAATTTCAAGGGAGGTGGGGGGTCTCGGTGGTGTGCGCACTGATGACACACTCACAGCCACTCGGCAGTGCCGGGCAGAAGTGGAGACCACCAGAAAACACCCCTGCTGATTTTGGCTGGCAGCGGCCATTTGACCAGAAATCATCGGCCATTGGATTCCGCCGCCTGGCTGCCGCATTCCGGCGGTAACGAGCCTTATTGGGGAGCTGAATTTCAGCCCCAAAGTGTCCTATTCTACACAAATACCAGTGGTCGAATCTGATGAGCAAAAATCAACAACTACTGCCCCTTTTTACAGAGAGGGTACCACAAGCATTTTAGGGAAATGGAGGATCTGTCCAGTGTAAAAATTGAAGATAATTTAAAAAAAAGACAAATGTGAAGTTTGGAAGTAGTCCAGTAATACATTCTATAACATTAACAAATTTCAAGCCACAATTAACTTGCCATTTCCTTTATAATCACCTCCTCCAGTTCAAACTTATTTAAGGGCAGTCAGGTTCATTTGTCACATTATAGAGCAACACCATTTCTGCCTCGTCAGCAACTTTGGGAAGCTGCAATTGACCAGAAATTAAGTTGCATCTTTTCAGGTAGTACGTCACCCAACACTAAAACTGCAAATTGTTGGGCGTAAGCTGTCCTTGTATAGAAACTTATCTTTTTATCTCTTCCCTGCTTGTCTGCACCCCAAAGTAATTAACGCTATTCATATTTAGAAAAAGCACACTAGCAATTTTGCATGAGATTCAATGTATGATGTAGACACTTTTCCTCCGTACTAAATCTCATTGAATTTTAAACCACAGAAACAGTTCCTCTAGTGATGTTTGCAACCACTGGGAAATAGTCATTTTCTAATGTACAAGCAAAGCTGAAAGTGTGTATCTGCCTAGATAATTCTGGAGTCAAGCAAGTACATTAGTATGCAGATCACTGCTGCTCTCATGAGAACATCACAATCATTTCAAATACCTCACAGCATAGTTAATATTTTAAAATATCTTAAAATCACTTACACAATAAACCTGAAGCATTAATTGCATTTAATAAAAAAATATAAAATATTTACACAAATTAGATTTCACAGGTGATTTAATATGGTTCATTCATACACAAAGAAGAGAAATGGATTTTCAGTACTTCTGCATCTTTATGTTTCTACAGCTTTGCTGTTATCTTTTGCTTTTTTATGCCATTGTACAAGGAATAGATTTGTTTTTCTAAATGAAACAAAAATTCTGGGGCCCAAGTTTCGACCGACCCATAGAACGGGGTCCGAGAGGTCCGCCGACTTTCTAGAACAAAAAGCGCGCCTAATATTTACCTTGGTATTCTCCCCGATGATCAGGGGTCTGCTTTGGACTCGTGCAGTGCAGCAGAAGCAGTGGGGGGGGGGGGGGGGCAGAGCTAAAGCCCTGCACCGAAAAAATTGCCGGTAGCTGCGCGTGTGCGCAGTGGCGTCTGCGCGCGTGCCCAGTAGCTCCTGGCCCTCCCAGCGCATCCTGTCTCCGAGCGACCCGATCCCTGGCCGAAGGAACAACGCGATGTTTGCCGTCCCTATCCTGGGCTGAGTGGCCTGCCGCACAGGCCGGCCGCTGCCTTCCCGTACTCCCTGAACAGTTCCCATGGCAACACGACAGTATGGAGCGTGTACACAGGGAGATTTAGGCCACTTTGTTTGCAGTGCTGTGGAAATAATGTTGGCAGTCTATATAATATATTCCAGTACATAAACTTAATTACTTTGAGCATGCATAAATTACATATTTACCTAGCACTCTTTTCAGGAGGCAGGACCCTTTATTCTTGGATTGTCAGCCCTGCCAGAACTTACCCCTTTGATGTCTATGTATCTCAAATAATATCAGCATTGTACACGATGATTAAGTATGCTGCAGTAGGTGAGGTAGGAACTTTTAATTTTTTATTTATTGATTTATTGATTAATTTTTAATTTTTTATTTATTGATTTATTTGATTGATTGATTGATTGATTGATTGATTGATTGATTGATTGATTTCTCATTTATTATTGATGATGGTTCTTTATTTTTAAAAGTGAAGTTTTTAATTCTTTGGAAAATCCTCTAACTTCCCTCTAACTTCTCTCCCCCACCCCCATCTCTGGCTACCTGCACCTGATTTCTAAAGTGTCCGCAAGGTTTTTCTGAGTGTACAAAAGTGGACACATACTCTGGAGTAACTTTTCGCTGTCTAAACTTGCTTAAATGGCCAAAACAGGCATGAGTGGCTGTATCGCCCCCTTTTGAAAAAAAAAACGAACGAAAAAGAAACTGAGCTAACTGACTGAAACTGGAGCAAACTGAATATGGAGAATTGCGATTTTTAGGATACTCCAAAAAAAACTAGTTGCTCCAAAAAAATAGGAGCAACTCCTGTCGAAACTTGGGCCCCTGGTATGTAGACAAATATTTAATTTAATATGCAACTACTCCTTAATCTTTTCTTATTTCACCATGTATTAATAATCTTATGAGTGATAAAGGCACATTATAGCATTATAACATATGCAGCTTTGAACTTTGAGTTGCTCCGTAAATCCCTGTTCAATTTTCAGCAAGAAACTGTACATAACCTAGTTCCCAGCATTCCCTGTTCTTTTAATTTTAATGTTAGTTTTCCCTTCTGCTCCATCTCAACTCAGGTTCCATCTAAGTTTGCAAGCCAATTTCAGGTCACAGCTGATTCATAACATAATCTTTTTTCCAATAAAATGTATGCAAAGAGGTATGTTTTGCTGTATGGGCGAATGCTGCCCTGTAGGCATTTTGTTCTAATCTACAACATTGTGCCACAGTGCAGAGGCAAAAATTAGTACACTGTATATATATATATATCGTTTTTTGTGTTCCAAACCACAGCAGTGATAATGAAGTACTTTCAACTCTTCATTAATGTGAAACAATCAGCCTAATACTCTTTTTCCCCACATGGCAGGCTTATTGGACAGTTTAATTCATTTACGGCAGTACTGTATTATAATGGGTAGGTAACTAGAAATTCCTTGATGACCAGATTATATAGAACAGAAGAAATACAGATTTAAGTAGCTTCACAGAAATACACCATAATCATCATATTGCATCATTTATATCAAGGCAGTCAAACTCTTCAACTAATTGAATTTTACCCACCTAAAAGACTGTACTTTGAAATTTGTCTCAAATTACAGTTACAATGTTTATAGCTGATTTTCTATTATTGTGATACATTAAATTCAGATTTCTGAATTCTTGTGTTCCTTAAATAAAAGACACAGTAAATAATCGTGTTGTACTGGCAGATGTTTGAGCAGATTTTGAATTAGAAATTACCTTGGCAATAACTTTGTACCACCCTATGTGTTCTCTATCTGGTTAATGGCTGCCTTCCTAATCATTTGGTTCTTGAAAGATTACATTCACCTTAAATAAAAATGATCACTATTTTGTCTCAACATCTGTTGTTGTGTCAAAGAAATGACCAGATGGATGAAGAGGCACAGATGTACTTTAGTACATTATAAATGTTGGCATTCTTTTATTCATTGCAGCAAAATCCCCTGCAGTATCTTTCAGTTGAACTGGGACATTCTACTTTCAGATGCAGCATTTTAATAAAACAAAGCTACTTTGTTCAGCTGATGGTTATGTTGTGTTATGTTATAGATAGATATACACAATATATGCACACATCATCATCATAAGCAGTCCCTCGAAATTGAGGAAGACTTGCTTCCACTCTAAATGTGAGTTCTTAGGTGACTGAACAGTCCAATATGGAAATTACAGTCTCTGTCACAGGTGGGACAGACAGTAATTGAAGGAAAGGGTGGGTGGGGAGTCTGGTTTGCCGCACGCTTTTTCCACTGCTTGCGCTTGTTTTCTGCATGCTCTTGGCGATGAGACTCGAGGTGCTCAGCACCCTCCCAGATGCTCTTCCTTCACTTAGGGCGGTCTTTGGCCAGGGACTTCCAGGTGTCGGTGGAGATGTTGCACTTTATCAAGGAGGCTTTAAGGGTGTCTTTGAAACATTTCCTTTGCCCACCTGGGGCTCACTTGCCGTGTAGGAGTTCTGAGTAGAGCGCTTGCTTTGGGAGTCTTGTGTCCGGCATGCGAACAATGTGGCCCACCCAGTGGAGCTGGTCGAGTGTGGTCAGTGCATCAATGCTGGGGATATTGGCCTGATCGAGAACACTAACGTTGGTGCATCTGTCCTCCCAGGGGATTTGCAGGATCTTGCAGAGACATGGTTGGTGGTATTTCTCCAGCGATTTGAGGTGTCTACTGTATATGGTGGACCATTTCCCATATCTCGGGAGCCTCTTATCAACGAAGGCAGACATTGATGCAGAGATTCAACATCGCTTCCAGCGCGCCAGTGCAGCCTTTGGCTGTCTGAGGAAAAGAGTGTTTGAAGAGCTGGCCCTCAAATCTACTACCAAGCTCATGGTCTACAGGGCTATAGTAATACCTGCCCTCCTGTATGGATCTGAGGCATGGACAATGTGTCGAAGGCACCTCAAGTCGCTGGAGATATATCACCAACGATGTCTCCGCAAGATCCTGCAAATCCCCAGGAGGACAGGCGCACTAACATCAGTATCCTTGTCCAGGCTAACATCCCCAGCATTGAAGCACTGACCACACTCGATCAACTTCACTGGGCAGGCCACATAGTTCGCATGCCAGATACGAGACTTCCTAAGCAAATGCTTTATGCATAGCTTCTTCATGGTAAACGAGTCAAAGGTGGGCAGCGGAAGCGTTACAAGGACACCCTCAAAGCCTCCCTGGTAAAGTGCGACATCACCACTGACACCTGGGAGATCCTGGCCGAAGACCGCCCGAGGTGGAGAAAGTGCATCCAGGCGGGCGTTGAGTTCTTCGAGTCTCAACGCAAAGAGTGTGAAGAGGTCAAGCACAGACAGTGGAAGGAGCGCGCAGCAAACCAGCCCCACCCACCCCTTCCCTCGACGAATGTCTGTCCCACCTGTGGCAGGGTCTGTGGCTCTCGTATTGGATTGTTCAGCCACCAGAGAACTCATTTTGGGAGTGGAAGCAAGTCTTCCTTGATTCCGAGGGACTGCCGATGATGATATGGTCCACGTCTCTGAGCCATACAGAAGGGTAGGTATCACTATAGCCCAGTAGACCATAAGCTTGGTGTGTATACACCCATATACAATATATATCATACAACATCAGGTTCAATTGAGAAAATCATTGTTACAGATTGAGTCATAGTGTAGGTAACTTTGAGTTCAGTAGCTTTTGTCTCGCACCACTTGGTTAACATCAGAATCCAAACTTGGCCACCAAACAAACTTCCTGGCCAAGGTTTTGATTAGCACAATACCAGGGTGATCTTCATGTAAACATTCCAATACGTGGCCCTGGTACGTTATTATTAACTTGCACACCTCTTAATTAACAACCACCCATAGTTAGCTTATCCTTTTTTCCCCCTATGTTAAAGGTTCATTTTCAACGTCAGGGCCTTTTTCTCTGGTCAGCTTTGTCATGTAAAATACAAAATTTGTGACAAAAGGTTAGCTCGGGGGATTAGTTTGATAAATCTTATGTGGTGTTACTGACGACATTTGTTCAAAACAGTGGCCTTGTGGCAATCAGGATAAATTCACTTGAACTTTGGTTATGGCTTGTTTCCGGGTCCGTAACCAATGTTGAGCATGGAGGGGGTGCCCCAACCGCGAGGTGGGCCCGAAGTTGGGCCTCGGTTCAATAATTTAAGTGAGCTGCCAATGCTAGAGGCAGCTCGCCTCTTTCAACCAGCTGTATTTCGGACCACTTGCTCCCCAGCAGTTCTCATCAGTCTTTCCGTTATTCTGTTTTCTGCAGCATGTTTTTGGAATATATTTGCTCATTAGTCACAACCTTCTTACTCAAGGCAATGTTGTTTTTTATAAATGTTAAATCAGCTTTGTTTAAAAATGCTCTAAACTGCATTTCAACTTAGGCTATCACATTTCTCCTTAAAATGCACGATTAGCACTTTTCAGACATCACCCAAAACTGAGCTAACATGATTTCCTCCGGTGGAAATTGAATCTTCAGCAATATTCAAAGGTTTTTGTACTGAGAAATTGCTTCAACAAATTAGCCAGGTTAATAAAATGTAATCTCTTAGTTTAATCAGAACTACTAGGTTTTTCATTAAACTCTAGGTGCAGCATCAAAAATCTGGAGTGCCGGAATCCGGACACCAGACCGATCGGTAGCAGGGTTACCCGGAATCCGTAAAATGTTCTGGAATCCGGACCTGCTGACCTCAGGCCTCACCCCACCATCGCTCGCCTTGCCATGCTCGCCGCCACTGCCCTTATCTCGGGGCCCCTGGCTCCGGCCCGCCCGAACACTTCCTCCGCTACAGGGCCCTGCCTGAACAGCTCCACCATGGCAGGGCCCACCCGAACAGCTCCACCATGGCAGGGCCCACCCGAACAGCTCCACCATGACAGGGCCCACCCGAACAGCTCCACCATGGCAGGGCCCACCCGAACAGCTCCACCATGGCAGGGCCCACCCGAACAGCTCCACCATGGCAGGGCCCACCCGAACAGATCCACCATGGCAGGGCCCACCCGAACAGCTCCACCATGGCAGGGCCCACCCGAACAGCTCCACCATGGCAGGGCCCACCCGAACAGATCCACCATGGCAGGGCCCACCCGAACGTCCCCACCATGGCAGGGCCCACCCGAACGTCTCCACCATTGCAGGGCCCACCCGAACGTCTCCACCATGGCAGGGCCCACCCGAACGTCTCCACCATGGCAGGACCCACCCGAACACCTCCACCATGGCAGGGCCCACCCGAACACCTCCTTGGTGGCGGGGCCCCGCCCGATGACCTCATCGATGGGGCTGGCGGCCCGAACAGCTCCTCGGCAGGGACCCATCCCCCACCCCCCTTTCTGACGTTCCAAAATCTGGAAATACCCGAACCTAGGCTCAGGTGTTTCCAGATTTGTGATGCCAGAAAGACGATCGAAAGTCCGGAAAAGCCTGGAATCTGGAACGGCCTTGGTCCCAAGGGTTCCGGATTCTCGACGCTGCACCTGTAAAAGTTTGACTCCCATAAGGAGTCCGGAAAATAGAATATTTCTCAGCAGCAACTATGATTTAATTTGCCACAAAATATCACTGCTGTTTTTCAATAAACCTACCTCAGTCAGCCCTATCTGGGAATGCCATTTTAAACCAATTCTGCATCTCTACTAATCTTTTGTTAAACATATCCCATTCGCAGGAGCACTTGGTAGCATCTTGGTAGCATGTTGATATTTTAGTGAGGGGACTTGCAACACAGACTTATCCTAATAGTAGTTTATCTCTCAAACTTCAAAATTGCTCACCCACATAACCAACACGAAAAACACAAACCTACTAATACGGGAGGCCCATAAGTTTAAATAGAACACAGTGCTCCCAATGGCACCTATACTTAACAGACACCCCATTCAACTGATTAACTATTTAAATAAACATAATTTTAACCTAGTACACAATACTGCGAGTCAAAGCCCTAACTGGTAGAATGATGCTAGTTAGACATGCAGGAAGTTTACCAGTGTCCTATCCTGGTAAACTGTGTGATTTTAGCTGGTTAACTCCCAACAGTATCCATGCATACACTTGGATGGCCATAAGCCTTGCCAATAAATATTTGAGTCCTCTCGAGTTAGGTAAGACTCGTGCCCCTACAGGGAGGCAGTGTGCATTCCACCCTGGCCCAACTATGTTGTTTTCACAGTAATTGTTTTGGAAGCTTTAAACCATGATAATGGGTGTCCTCACATATCAGATGAAAGAAACATTTCTACATGTTAAATATGAAAAAATGCATTTCATTATTTCAGTGGTTATGCAGTCTGTTTAATGAGATTTTTCAACACTGTTGTTGGCAGTGGGCTGACTCTGGCAAGTGTGTGTGTATGGACTCTGGGAAATACTTAACTACAAGTGACAAACAAAGACAAAAGATCCCTGACAACAAAATTCACAATATGTTCATAATCATGATGATGAGTATGGACTCATTGCTGTCATCCCTATTGTGTATCACAGTCTTAAAGTGCCAACTGCCAATATCTGGTGTGCTTCTAGCTGATTGTTCAGCCATTCACCAATTCTCCCATACCCAATGTTCAGCAATTCGCCAATTCCCTCATACCCAATGTTCAGCCATTCACCAATTCTCCCATACCCAATGTTCAGCCATTCGACAATTCTCCCATACCCAATGTTCAGCCATTCACCAATTCCCTCATACCCAATGTTCAGCCATTCACCAATTCTCCCTTACCCAATGTTCAGCCATTCGCCAATTCTCCCTTACCCAATGTTCAGCCATTCACCAATTCTCCCATACCCAATGTTCAGCCATTCACCAATTCTCCCATACCCAATGTTCAGCCATTCGCCAATTCTCCCTTACCCAATGTTCAGCCATTCACCAATTCTCCCATACCCAATGTTCAGCAATTCGCCAATTCCCTCATACCCAATGTTCAGCCATTCACCAATTCTCCCATACCCAATGTTCAGCCATTCACCAATTCCCTCATACCCAATGTTCAGCCATTCACCAATTCTCCCTTACCCAATGTTCAGCCATTCGCCAATTCTCCCATACCCAATGTTCAGCCATTCGCCAATTCCCTCATACCCAATGTTCAGCCATTCACCAATTCTCCCATACCCAATGTTCAGCCATTCACCAATTCTCCCATACCCAATGTTCAGCCATTCACCAATTCTCCCATACCCAATGTTCAGCCATTCACCAATTCTCCCTTACCCAATGTTCAGCCATTCGACAATTCTCCCATACCCAATGTTCAGCCATTCACCAATTCTCCCTTACCCAATGTTCAGCCATTCGCCAATTCTCCCTTACCCAATGTTCAGCCATTCGCCAATTCCTCCACACCACATATATTGCAAGTACAAGAGAATACCCAAGGGTGGGGGAGACGACGCATTCGATTTAATACACATCAACTGAAAGGGAAAGTACATCACACTCGACAGTCTCTCGCAGCCTGCCATCTTCACACTAAAAAGTTTTTTTTTAATATAGACTGTTTTAATTAATCATGCAAAAAAGACAAATTTAAATTGTAATTTTTGAAAAAAACTGTTTGATAGCCAAACAATTCTATAATGGGTAATGCAATTTTGTGTAAAACATTCAATTACAATAAAGAATCTACAACTTGGGAATCAAGACAAGTGGCAAATCAGTTGCCATGGTATTTGAGGCCATGTGGTTGGCTACCTGGTGCTTCAAGGAAGGTGTCAGGGGCTACATTGCTGAGAAGTGTGGGCGGAACAGATGAGAGGTGCTACTAATTTGACTGGTGGTCTCTACCTCATCGACCAATGGACTGAAATTGGCATTAGTATCTGTGCACATTTTCAAAGCCTGATCAAGAGTGTGAGTTAAACCAATCTCGATAAAGTCCCACAAACAGTAATTAAATAAATTACAAGGTAATTGTCTTTTGTAGTATTGGTTGAGGGAAAACTACTCGCTAAGACATTGGAAGGACTCCCCTGCTCTTCTTCAAATATTGCATTGAGATATTTTATATTCACTTTAGAGGGCAAATTGTTTAATATCTCATCTGAAAGACAGCACCTCAGACAGTTCAGCAAAACCTCAGTACTGTACTGAAGTGTCAGCCTAGATCACATTTCTGGAATGAGACTTGAACCTACAACCTTCTAACACGAGTGCAGTAAAAGTCCACACACACACATTTTAGTCAGTCATTGCAAACAAAAGGGGGGAAATGGAATGTGTGCTTACTTATAAGCAGAAGACAGGGTAAAGAGGTTCCATCACCTATGGGACTTACCTACTAAGGTCCCTCTCTCTTCCCGCAGATTCTGATTTTAACCTGAAGACACTATTGTTTTAAGCAGTCTTCTGTTGTTCACTTGAGTTGTAATGACTTAGTCTTATGGTTATAATCACTTTATTGTTTCTGCTTCAACATAAAAAATTCTAAAAGCAGAGTATAATTTCTTCAGAGCATAACGCAGTTACAAGCAGAGTTTTGTCAGCAGTTTTGAACATAGACATGCGCTCAATTCTTGTAGGTTTCTCTCATCCCTAACTTAACACAAAAGCTTATTTTTTTATACACTGATTTTCTTATGAAACTGGAAGTGGCCTTGGTAGTCTTCAGTCACTACACCATCCTTCAGCCAATTCTTACTCACGCAAGTGTACATTTCTCTATATATTTGTATGTCAACATCCTTTCAAAATGTATATCAATATCCTCTTATGTAGATTGCAATGGTATCAAGTGGGATGTTTATAGTATGGCACGACTATCAACATTCCAAGGCCTTACTACAACATTGAACACTGGCCATTGCTAGGGAGACGTAATTCTTTCTCTCTCTCTTTCTCTCTTCAGTGATGCCAATCACTTTTCTGCCCTATATTGAATGAGCTAAATATGAACACCTTCCAGAAACTGAATTAGCAGAGTTCCATGTACCAACAGTCACCTGTCACAAAATGGTGGGGCCCTTCTTTACAACAGTGACTACACTCCAAGAGTACTTAATTGGCTTTAAAGTCCGGTGGTCGTGAAAGGCACTATATAAATCCAAGTCTTTCTTTCTTAACATATGCAAATTGGGCTCTGACTGCTATTTTAACCAGAGGCCTGTGCGGGGAAGCTGTTTTGGCATTGCCACTAATCCGACCTAGCAGGAAGAGGAGGCGGGGCCAGAAGAGGCAAGTTGCTTTACTTGTGGGGCCAGGAAGAGCAGGGGTGCTCCTCTGGGCCCCACAGAAAAGTTTAGGCCCAAGGGCTGAGTGTGACTATGCAGGTAAAGCCCAGTATTTTAAAATCGGCCAGGCCAAATACTGGAATGGTTTACTGCCCACGGCAGCTCCCGCCCAACACCTGAGTTACAATCGGAGCTACAAACTTAAAAATAAACAATTGGATTTAAAATCGCAACGATGACTGAATTCGACACAGTGGGGTGGAAATATTTCACATTCCTATTTGCAGTTAGATTATAAAGTGACATCTAAAAAGGGTTTACGATGTCACAATAGAGCAAACCTCCAGAAAGACACAGCATTTTAATAAACACAACCGGGGGAATTCTCTCCCCGGAGTATTGTTCAGAAGTCTTTGTGAATATAAGATTTTGCTTCACATGGATCAGTAAAATTGTACCTATTCATAACTAGAAATTCAGGAAAGACATATGACTCTTAAACTCAGTAGGAGCTACATCACAAAGTACATCAAGTGCTTAGAACGGAAGATTAAATGGAATGTAGAAAAGTCGACTCAGCCGCCTTCGCACGAACACATTTTTCCGTAGACTGTGGTTGATTCACCTTTTCATGCTGACAGCTAGTGGAGCTGGAAACCCAAATTTTCAATGCCACCACTGGAATATTTCCCCCCTTGGGTTTATAAAAAGAGATGGCTGCTTTTATGCACAGGTTTAAATCATTTTCTATCATTTCTGCTTTCTTTCAAATAAATCTCTCTGTTGATGCTATTAATTTAAAATACTAATAGGGGATTAATAATGAACCAAATATTAGGCAACATAAAGATTATTTGTGCTCACATAATATTTGCTGTCACTCTTTTTTGGTACAGTAAATACCATTGATAGAACAACAGAATACATTATTGTGGAAAAATTTATAACGGCCCAGAGAGCGCGGCCTCCCCTGGTCCGTATGGAATGTGTACTGACCCGGGAAGGCATCGGAAAAGCCAGTTTTTGGCGCACAATGTGCATGCGCTGAAAACCGGCTTTTCCGATCTATCAAGTTTCTGGCTTGACAGATCTCCCATTTATCAGGAGCAAGGACATTCCCACGGCAGAGATTGGACTATTTGCCCATCTCTTGCCCAGTGAATGTTATTAAAACTCTTGCACCTGGTGAAAGCAGGCACATAGCCTACTTTTACCAGTGTAAGAGTTTAAAAACATATCAAAAACATATTAAAATAAAATTTAAAAATACATATTTATGTTAAAAATCCTGCCCACTCAGGTAATTTTATTTTAAACCGTGGTCTTCCAGAACGACATCTTGGTCATAGGTCGGAACACAGTCGAGCACCTGCAGAACTTGGAGGAGGTTCTTAGTCGACTCAACCGCATGGGGCTCAGGTTAAAATGCTCAAAGTGTGTTTTCCTGACATCTGAAGTGGAGTTCCTGGGAAGGAGGTCCGCGGGGCGGACGGCATCAGGCCCAACAACACGAAGCCAGAGACAATCGAGAATGCACCGAGGCCACAGAACGTGACGGAGCTGCGGTCGTTTCTGGGACTCCTGAACTACTTTGGTAACTTCTTGCCAGGTCTCAGCACCCTGCTAGAGCCACTGCATGTCTTACTATGAAAAGGGGACGAATGGGTTTGGAGCAAAAGCCAAGAAAATGCCTTTGTAAAAACGAGAAAATTGTTATGCTCAAACAAATTGCTTGTGTTGTATGATCCATGTAAGCGTTTGGTACAAGCATGTGATGCGTCGTCATATGGCATTGGGTGTGTATTGCAACAAGCTAATGATTTCGGGAAACTGCAATTGGTTGCTTATGCATCCAGGAGTCTGTCTAAGGCTGAGAGAGCCTACAGCATGATTGAAAAAGAAGCGTTAGCGTGTGTCTATGGGGTAAAGAAAATACATCAATACCTGTTTGGGCTAAAATTCAAATTGGAAACTGACCATTAGCCACTTATATCCCTGTTTTCCGAGAGTAAAGGGATAAATACCATGCATCGGCCCGCATCCAGAGATGGGCGCTCACGTTGTCCGCATACAACTACGCCATCCGCCACAGGCCAGGCACAGAAAACTGCGCCGATGCTCTCAGTAGACTACCATTGCCCACCACGGGGGTGGAAATGGCGCAGCCCGCAGATCTAGCCATGGTTATGGAAACATTTGAGAGTGAGCAATCACCCGTCACTACCCGGCGAATCAAAATCTGGACAAGCCAGGACCCCTTATTATCTCTAGTCAAAAGCTGTGTGCTTCACAGGAGCTGGTCCAGTGTCCCAGTGGAAATGCAGGAAGAGATAAAGCTGTTCCAGTGGCGCAAAGATGAAATGTCTATACAGGCAGACTGCCTTCTGTGGGGCAATCGAGTAGTGGTCCCCAAGAAGGGAAGAGACACCTTCATTAATGACCTCCACAGTACCCACCCAGGCATCATAATGATGAAAACGATAGCCAGATCCCACGTGTGGTGGCCCGGTATCGATGCGGACTTAAGAGTCCTGCGTTCACAGATGTAATACATGCTTGCAGTGAAGCAATGTACCCAGGGAGGCGCCGCTAAGTTTATGGTGTTGGCCCTCGAAAACTTGGTCTCAGGGTACACGTCGACTATGCAGGCCCATTCTTAAAATGGGTAAAATGTTCCTTGTGGTTGTAGACGCATACTCCAAGTGGATTGAATGTGAGATAATGTCGGCTAGCACGTCCGCTGGCACCGCTGAAAGCCTGCGGGCCATGTTTGCCACACATGGCTTACCCGATGTCCTGGTGAGCAACAACGGGCCATGTTTTACCAGTGCTGAGTTCAAAGAATTCATGACCCGTAACGGGATCAAACATATCACATCTGCCCCGTTTAAACCAGCATCCAATGGTCAGGCAGAGAGAGCAGTGCAAACCATCAAGCAAGGCTTGAAGGCTCACTGCAGACTCGCCTATTTTGAGTCCTGCTAAGCTACCGCACAAGAGCACACTCACTCACTGGGATCCCACCTGCTGAACTGCTCATGAAAAGAGCACTTAAGACAAGGCTCTCGATAGTTCACCCTGATCTACATGAACAGGTAGAGAGCAGGCGGCTTTAGCAAAGTGCATACCATGATAGCGCAAATGTGTCATGCGAGATTGAAGTCAATGATCCTATATTTGTATTAAATTATGGACAAGGTCCCAAGTGGCTTCCCGGCACTGTCGTGGCCAAAGAGGGGAGCAGGGTGTTTCGGGTCTAACTTTCAAATGGACTCATTCACCGGAAACACTTGGACCAAATCAAACTCAGATTCACGGACTACCCTGAGCAACTCACCTTGGACCCTACCTTTTTTGATCCCCCAACACACACACCAGTGGCAACCGACACCACGGTTGATGACAAAGCAGAACTCATCATCCACAGTAGCCCTGCAGGGCCCAACACAGCAGGCAGCCCAGCAAGGCCAGCTGCACAGCAGCCCAATGAGGGCCCAACAAATGATTCAACAACAGCAGCTTTCACACCAAGACGATCAACCAGGGCAAGAAGGGCCCCAGATCAACTCACCTTGTAAATACTTACATTATTGACTTTGGGGGGGGAATGTTGTTGTAAAGTCCTGTCCCCTCAGTACAGATTCACACGAGGCATGCAGTGAAGTCAAGGTCACTCTGGACTTGCACCTTTATTTCACAGCTCTGAAATGCTGCACTTGCCTGAGACTTGTCCTTATATACCTGTCTCTTACAAGTGCACCCCTGGTGGTAAGGTATGCTGGTGGTTACAGGTCACATCTTATTACAGTCATGTATAGCATGTTAGGATACAGTTATATATAATAATGTAAGATGCATGACATCACCCTCCCCCAAGGTCTTATTGTTTTTATAGGTTCAGTCTCTCAGGTGGTCTACGCTCTCACGTGGAGCGTCTGAGTTGTGGTTCAGTTGTTTGCCTTGGTGTCTGTTTTTCTTTGGGTGTGGTTGCTGGTATCTCGCCTGGGCTGTCTGTTTCGATTGGTGTGATTGTTGTTGACTTGCCTGGGCTGTCTGTTGGGATTGCCCTTTCCTCAGGTTGTTCCATCTGTCTGTCCACCAGGTGTGGTGCGAGTTCCACATTGTAGTCTGCCTCTGGTTCCGCAGTGTTGTTGGTAAATCTGCTTTTGACTTGGTCTACATGCCTCCGGCAGGTTTTGCCATTGTCCATTTGTACTACCAGTAGCCTGTTTCCTTCCTTGCCCGTTACTGTCCCTGCAAGCCATTTGGGACCCCTGCCATAGTTTAGTACAAACACTTTGTCCCCTACCTCATTCCATCTCCCCCTCGAATTTCTGTCATGGTACTCAGTCAGCTTACGGCGCTTTGCCTCAACGATTTCGTGCATATCTGGGAGGATTAATGAGAGCCTTGTTTTTAAAGTCCTTTTCATCAACAGTTGCGTGGGGGGGATTCCAGTCAATGAGTGCAGACGAGATCTGTATGCTAGCAGCAGTCGCGACATGCGACCCTGCAGCGTGGGATCTTGGATTTTAAGCATGCCTTGTTTAATGGTTTGCACTGCTCTCTCCGCCTGGCCGTTGCAGGCCGGCTTGAATGGTGCTGTCTTGACGTGATTTATGCCGTGGTCAATTATAAAGTCTTGGAATTCTGCGCTGGTGAAGCACGGACCATTGTCACTGACCAATATGTCAGGGATTCCGTGCGTTGCAAACATGGTTGCGAGGCTCTCCACAGTGGTGGAGGTTGTGCTCGAGTTTAAAATGGTGCATTCGATCCACTTTGAAAAAGCATCTACAACTACGAGGAACATTTTGCCCATGAATGGGCCCACATAGTCTACGTGCACCTGCGACCACGGTTTGGTAGGCCAGGGCCAGGGGCTCAGTGGAGCCTCCCTGGGGGCATTGCTGAGTTGGGCACAAATGGTGCACCTTCGGACGCAGAGCTCCAAGTCCGCGTCAATACCAGGCCACCAGACGTGGGATCTGGCTATGGCCTTCATGAGAACGATCCCTGGGTGCTCGCGGTGGAGCTCCCGGACAAATACCTCTCTGCCTCACAGAGGCATGACTACTCGGCTGCCCTATATCAGGCAGTCTGCTTGTAGTGACATGCATGCGCCTGTGAAATAGTTTTAATAATCACCGGTTAGGACACATCTTTTTACTAAGGATAACGTGGGGTCGCTGGCCGTCCAGGCTCTGATTTGGCGAGCCGTCATGGACGAACCTGTGGACTCAAAGGCATTGATTGCCATGACTATCTCACAGTCCTGTTCGTCAGACCCTTCCGTGGTCGCCAGGGGTAGCCTGCTGAGCGCGTCGGCACAGTTGTCTGTGCCTGGTCTGTGCCTTATGGTATAGTCGTAGGACACCAGCATGAGTGCCCACCGTTGAATTCGCACCGAGGCATTGGCGTTTATTGCCTTGTTCTCGGATAGGAGGGACGTGAGGGGCTTGTGGTCGGTTTCCAACGCGAACTTGGCCCCGAAAAGGTATTGGTGCATCTTTTTGACACCGTACACGCACGCGAGCGCCTCCTTCTCTACCATTCCGTACCCGTGCTCCGCCCGCAAAAGTGACCTGGAGGCATAAGCTATGGGTTGTAATTTGCCCGCACTATTGACATGTTGCAAAACGCACCCGACCTCATACGCTGACGCATCGCATGTGAGAACTAGCTTTTTACCTGGATCAAAGAAAGTCAAAACACTGTTGGAACACAGAAGGTTGCGTGCCTTATTGAAGGCGCGTTCCTGGGCGTCCCCCCAAAACCAATCGCACCCCTTCCTGAGTAGCACGTGGAGAGGCTACAGCAGCGTGCTTAAGTTCTGCATGAAGTTCCCAAAGTAATTGAGTAGCCTGAGAAAGGCGCGCAGTTCTGAGACATTCCAGGGCCTGGGTGCAAGGCGAATTGCTTCTGTTTTGGACTCTGTTGGGCGGATTCCATCAGCGGCAATTCTTCTGCCCAAAAATTCAACCTCGGGTGTGAGAAACAGGCACTTGGATTTCTTGACTCGCAGGCCTACCCGATCCAACCGCTTTAGTACTTCCTCCAAATTACGGAGATGGGAGTCAGTGTCCCTGCCCATGATAAGTATGTAGTCTTGAAATACAACCATTCCCGGGATGGACTTGAGCAGACTCTCCATGTTGCACTGGAATATGGCAGCTGCTGACCTGATGCCGAATGGGCATCGATTGTACATGAAAAGGCCTCAATGTGTGTTGATGGTGGTGAGTAGCTTGGATTCCTCGGTCAATTCTTGCGTCATATACGCAGATGTGAGGTCTAATTTTGAGAAAAGTTTACCTCCAGCCAATGTGGCAAATAAGTCCTCCGCTCTGGACAGCGGGTACTGGTCCTGTAGGGAGACTCTGTTTATGGTAGATTTGTAGTCCCCACAGATTCGTACGGATCCATCAGGCTTCATGACTGGGACGATGGGACTTGCCCAGTCGCTAAATTCCACAGGTGATATAATGCCTTCCCGCAGAAGCCTGTCTAGTTCATGTTCAATCTTTTCCCACATCACATAGGGTACAGCTCTGGCCTTGTGATGGACTGGCCTAGCATCCTGTGTGATGTAGATTTTGACTTTGGCCCCTTTGAAAGTGCCCACACCTGGCTGAAAGAGATGTTCAAATCGCTTTATAACTATTAAGCAGGAGGTCCATTCCTCTAATGACATGGCATGGACATCATCCCATTTCCAGTTTAGTTTTGCCAGCCAGCTTCTCCCCAGCAGTGCTGGGGGGTCTCCGGGGACAATCCACAGGGGAAGTCGGTTCACTGTCCCTTTGTGTGTGACAGAGAGCATGGCGCTGCTGAGGACTGGTATGATTTCTTTGGTATAGGTCCTTAGTTTGGTGTCGACCCTTGCGAGTTTTGGTCTGTCTCTTTTATGCGGCCACAGTTGTTCAAATTGTTGAGCGTCCATGAGAGATTGACTCGCTCCCGTATCCAGCTCCATGTTGACAGATATCCCGTTGAGTAGGACTCTCATCATTATAGGAGGCGTCCTGTTGTAGGAGCAGCGGCCATTGATCGTGTTGACCCGCTGTACATCGTTGTCCCGGGTACTGTCCTCACCATCTTCTGGTCCGCTTTCCGACCCATCCGATTCGTATACCAGCCGAGCTGCCATTTTTTTGCACACGCGGGCCAAATGCCCTGTATTTTCACAATTTCTGCAAGCAGCCTGCTGAAATCGACATCCCCTTGACGCGTGCCCACCCCCACACCTCCAGCACAGACCTGTTCCATTGTTCAAAGTGTTCCCAAAGAATGAGCTGCGTCTGGCTGATCTCTCTTGAGCGTCTCTCAGTTTGTAGTTGATTGCTCGCATTGTGGGTTGATGAGGTGTGAACGGCCGTTCCTGTGGCCCTTGATGGCTTCTGCCTGCTGTCGAGAGCCTGTTCTCCCGGTTTTGTCTGTGTGTGGGGGTAGCAGCTTGTTTAGTGCTGTGAACTTCTTGTTCCGATATTTCGTTAGTTGTCGTACCTGCATTGTATATCAACCTCGTTTCTTCTTCCCCTACCAAGAATGTCTGTGCAACCAGTGCTGCTGCCTCTGTCAGGTTCTTGGTCTCTATGAGCTTTCGGAATATGCCTGCGTGGCCTATTCCTTCAATGAAAAAGTCTCTCAGCATTTCTCTCCACAGTTCATTGGAGAACTCATAAACTAGCCAACCTCCGAAGTTCCGCCATGAAGTTGGGTATGCTGTGGCCCACACAGCATCTGTAGTTGTAGAACCTGTGTCTGGCCATGTGTAGGCTGCTCGCTGGCTTCAGGTGGTCTCTTACCAGTGTGCTCAATTCTTCAAACGACTTGCTTGCTGGTTTCTCGGATGCCAACAGATCCTTCATTAAAGCGTATGTTTTCGAGCCACAGCTGGTCAAGAGATGGGCTCTTCTCTTGTCTGCCTTATCATCGCCTAACCAGTCTTTGGTTACAAAGCTTTGCTGGAGCCTTTCTATAAAGTCCTCCCAATTGTCTCCCGCATTGTACTTTTCATCTGATCCGTTGTTCGCCATTCTGTGGATTCTGTAATCCCGTAACTCGTCACCACTGTAAAGTCCTGTCCCCTCAGTACAGATTCACACGAGGTATGTCGTGAAGTCAAGGTCACTCTGAACCTGCACCTTTATTTCACAACTCTGGAATGCTGCACTTGCCTGAGACCTGTCCTTATATACCTGTCTCTTGCAAGTGCACCCCTGGTGATAAGGTATGCTGGTGGTTACAGGTCATTTCTTATTACAGTCATGTATAGCATGTTAGGATACAGTTATATATAATAATGTAAAATACTTGACAGTTGTTATATATGTGGACTTGTATTTACGCTGTACAGTCATCAGAGGGCTCATTCCCCGGAGTCCCAAGGAATCCCATCATCTCTTGGGAGCACAGGTATTTAAGAAGGCTTCACAGGTTGGAGAGGCACTCTGGAGATCTGCAATTAAGACTAAGATCACACTTTACTTTGAGCTCACAGTGTTCAGTCTGATTCTTTCTCCATACACAACAGTTTTCAGGCAGGAATATACATGGCAGAACATACATGCCTGCAGCTGCACGACCTTAGATGAATCAGAGTCCGCCATCAAGTGTGAATGCGAGGCTGTTAACAACTTATGGCACTGCGGAGGTAATCATTGAGCCCATCAATGCTGCTTCAAACACTATGCGTGCAAAGGCTGTGGAACAATGGGACACCTCCAGCAAATTTGCAGACGAGCTGAAAACCCTGCAAACCACCACATTGCAGAGGAAGACTGATCCATGGTGGATCAAACTGAACTAGAGACTCCAACCGAGGAGGCAGAAGTGTTCGGTGTACACACCTTCACCACGAAATGTCCACCGATCATGTTAAAGGTTGAACTGAATGGAATTCCAGTATCCATGGAATTGGACACGGGTGCGAGTCAGTCTATCATGAGCAAAAAGGCCTTCGAGAGGCTGTGGTGCAACAAGGCACAAAGGCCCAAGCTGAGCCCTATTCATACCAAGCTAAGAACTTGCACTAAAGAGCTGATCCCTGTAATTGACAGTGCAGCAGTAAAAGTTTCCTATGATGGAGCGGTGCACGAACTACCACTCTGGATTGTACCAGGAGATGGCCCCACACTGTTCGGCGGAAGCTGGCTGGGAAAAATCCAACTGGGACAACATCTGAGAGCTTTCGTCCGTCGATGACGCCTCATGTGCCCAGGTTTTGAGCAAGTTCCCGTCGTTGTTTGAGGCAGGCATTGGAAATTTCTCTGGGGCGAAGGTGCAGATCCACTTGGTTCCCGGTACACATCCCATCCACCACAAGGCAAGTTCAGTGCCATACATGATGCGAGAGAAGGTGGAGATCGAGCTGGACAGGCTGCAACGAGAGGGCATCATTGCGCCGGTTGAGTTCAACGAGTGGGCCAGTCCGATTGTTCCGGTTCTCAAGGGCGATGGCATGGTCAGAATTTGTGGGGACTATAAAGTAATGATTAACTGTTTTCGCTGCAGGACCAGTATCCGCTACCCAAGACAGGCAACCTATTTGCGACGCTGGCAGGAGGGAAGACGTTCATCAAGTTGGACCTGACCTTGGCCTACATGCCACAGGAGCTGGCGGAATCTTCGAAAAGTCTCATCTGCATCAACACACACAAAGATCTGTTCATCCACAATAGATGCCCATTTGGGATTCAATCGGCCGTGACTATTTTTCAAAGGAACATGGAGAGTCTGCTAAAGTCGGTTCCACGCACCGTGCTTTTCCAGGACGACATATTGATCACAGGTCAGGACACCATCGAACACTTGCAGAACTTGGAAGAGGTTCTAAGTTGGCTAGATCGTGTGGGACTCAGGTTGAAATGCTCGAAGTGTATTTTCCTGGTGCCAGAGGTCGAGTTCTTAGGGAGAAGAATTGCGGCAGACGGCATCAGACCCACCGACGCCAAGACGGAGGTCATCAAGAATGCGCCAAGACCACAGAACGTGAAGGAGCTGTGGTTATTCCTGTGGGACTCCTTAATTATCTTGATAATTTTCTACCCGGGTTAAGCACCTTGCTCGAACCCCTACATCTGTTGCTACGCAAGGGAGATGACTGGGTATGGGGGAAATCACAAGAGACTGCTTTTGAGAAAGCCAGAAATCTGTTATGTTCCAACAAACTGCTTGTTCTATATGACCCATTTAAACGTTTAGTGCTAGCTTGCGATGCATCTTTGTACAGAGTCAGGTGTGTGTTACAACAAGCAAACAAATCGGGAACATTGCAACCGGTCGCTTATGCATCCAGGAGTTTGTCCAAGGCCGACAGGACCTGCAGCATGATTGAAAAAGAAGCTCTGTCTTGCGTTTATGGGGTGAAAAAAATGTACCAGTATCTGTTTGGGCTTAAGTTCGAGTTAGAAACTGACCACAAGCTGCTCATATCGCGATTCTCAGAGAGCAAAGGTATTAATAACAATGCCTCTGCTCGCATCCAAAGATGAGTGCTCATGCTGTCTGCATATAAATATGTAATTCGCCACAGGCCAGGCACAGAGAACTGCGCTGATGCTCTCAGTCGGCTAGCATTGCCCACCACCAGGGTGGAAATGGCACAGCCTGCAGATTTGCTCTTGGTGATGGAGGCATTTGAAAACGAAAAGTCACCCGTTACGGCCTGCCAGATCAGGACCTGGACCAGCCAGGATCCTTTACTATCCCTTGTAAAAAACTGTGTCCTCCATGGGAGCTGGTCCAGCTTCCAATGGAGATGCATGAAGAGATCAAGCCATTCCAGTGGCGCAAAGACGAAATGTCCATACAGGCAGACTGTCTTTTGTGGGGTAGTCGCGTGGTTTTGCCTAAGAAAGGCAGGGAAACGTTCAAACGTGACCTACACGATACCCACCCAGGCATAATAATGATGAAAGCCATAGTCAGATCCCATGTGTAGTGACCCGGCATCAACTCAGATTTGGAGTTTTGCGTGCACCAATGCAACACTTGCTTTCAACTGAGCAACGCACCCAGAGAGGCACCGCTAAGTTTGTGATCATGGCCCTCCAAACGGTGGTCTAGGATCCACACTGACTTCGCTGGCCCGTTTCTAGGCAAAATGTTTTTGGTTGTTGTGGATGCTTAATCAAAATGGATTGAGTGTGTAATAATGTCTGTAAGCACGTCCACTGCTACCATCGAAAGCCTACGGGCCATGTTTGCCATGCACGGCCTGCCTGATGTCCTTCTCAGCGACAATGGGCCGTGCTTCACCAGTGCTGAATTCAAGGAATTCATGATCTGCAATGGGATCAAGCACGTCACATCTGCCCCATTCAAGCCCGCATCTAACGGCCAGGCAGGACGGGCAGTCCAAACCATCAAGCAAAGTTTGAAATGCGTGTCGGAAGGCTCCCTGCAGACCTGCCTGTCCCGAGTCTTGCTCAGCTACCGCACAAGACTCGACTCGCTCACTGGGGTTCCCCCTGCTGAACTGCTCATGAAAAGGGCACTCAAGATAAGATTCTCTCTAGTCCACCCTGATCTCCGTGATCACGTCGAGGACAGGCGGCATCAACAAAGCATGTACCATGATCGTGCAAAATTGTCACGCGATATTGAAGTCAATGACCCTCTATTTGTACTCAATTATGGACATGGTCCAAAATGGCTTGCTGGCACAGTCGTAGCCAAAGAAGGGAGTAAGGTGTTTGAGGTCAAACTTGCAAATGGGCTAACTTGCAGAAAGCATTTTGACCAAACCAAACTGCGATTTACAGACAGCCACAAGCAACCTGAAGAGGACACCACCAACTTCGACCCTCCAATACACACACAAGTGACAACCGACATCACGGTTGACCACGAAGCTGAACTCATCATCCCCAGCAGCCCAGCAAGGCCAGCTTTTTGAATGGTGGAACAGGCTCGAGGGGGTTCAATGGCCTACTCCTGTTCCTATGTACCCAATGAAGAAAAAAAACTGATACTCAAAATCATACTCTCATTTTTTGATAGTAGTAATTTTGTATTATTAAAATACACATTTTTCCCTAAGCACAATATTTAAATCACTTACTTGTCTGCTATGCCCATTAAGACAGTAAACATTCCATGTGATATAACTTCATGCTCTAATCAGCTGAAGTGGTCATAAACATACAGAAGTTATCCAAACAAATTAACATGATTGTTAAACATCATAAATTAACCATATAAAATATTCAGTGAAAACATATTGGGGCTGAAATTTAGAGCTGACAGAAAGCACTTACCGCCTTTTTCCCACGAGTACCACCGCTATGGTTGTAACGGCCAATTGATTGATTTTCACCTTTAAAAAAAAAATGGCCTCTAGCGGTAATTACCCTTCTGAATTGGTACTTTGCAGCGGTATGGGTGGGTTGATTCGGGCGCTGTTCAGACAGGGAAATTCACCCTTATGGTGATTTACAGCCAAGGAGCCCGCTGCTCCTTGGCCTTCCTAAAGGCCAGAGTTTGCAGCTAGGCCCTGAAGAGAGAAGGCCTTGCAGTGAAGGTCATGGCTGGTGCTGTTGTGGGAAGGAGGGCAACTCGATTTTTGGAAACGGAGCTGGAGACCCTCATTCAGGGTGTCGAGAGAAGGAGGCGAGTCCTATACCCAGACGCAAGGAGACCAAGTCACCAAATGTTTTGTAATGCCTGGAGCAGGATCACTGTAGAGGTGTCGGAAACCTCCATCTATGATCGGACGGTGATCCAATACAGGAAAAGGCTGAACGACATCATTCATTTGATGAAAGTGAGTACCTGTTCCACCAACTGCTCACCTTCCAAACGCGAGCCTCTCCTTCATCCTTCTCTTATTTCCCACCTTCACTCTTTAGTCACTGAAGCAGCATTTCATTGTTGAGGTCTCTATATATATATATATATATATACATATATAATGTGTGTGTGTTCGCAATGGAGGCTCCCTCTCATCTCACATTTACAGCTGCATATGAGGGTCACACACTTGTGCTCTCACTTCTGATGCATCATCAAGGTGCTATAAACCAACCATTCTTTGTTTTGCAGAAGAAACTTTCTCATAATTGGATGGAGTAAAGGAGGACTGGTGGTGCAAGGCTGACCTTCAAATCCTCACACCCTTGGAAGTGAAGGTCGATGCCGATGTGGGTAAGTGAAGGCCCTTCTTTAATGCTATCTCTCCCTGAATCATCTACTGTGCCTTTCCCTCTGAAAGTCTGCTAGTTGCAGGCTCCATGCGTTAATTCCCCACCTCCCCCTCATGGCAGCCCTTCTCCCCTTTATGCTGGCAGATGAGCCCCCCCCTGTGGCCTCCAGTACTGGCGATGCAGGTGTGGGCAGCATGGGTAAGTGAGGACCTCCTTTAATGCTATCTCTCCCTGAAAGCGACAGTGCACACTGGGTCTTTCCTTCTGAAAGTGTGCTAGTTGCAGGCTCCATGCGTCAATCCCTTACCTCCCCCTCACGGCAGCCGCTCTCTTATAGATGCTTGCAGATAAGAGGCTGAGTGGCAGCCGAGGCGAGGGAAATGCTCCTGTTGGTACACTGTCACGAGGCCTGGAGGAGACCTTTGATGACAATGAGACAGATCAACATCTTGACAGCATTGAGGACATTAAGGGATCCAGCATTGCTGACACCCTGGATCTCACTCCATCTTTTGGGAACATTTCCCATGAGGAACAGGAAGGGGAGGACACTACTCGCAGCACTGCATCAACCCTGGCACTCACATGTGGCCAGCTCAGACACTGAGAGTACGCGGTCCGATCTAGAAACATAGAAACATAGAAAATAGGTGCAGGAGTAGGCCATTCGGCCCTTCTAGCCTGCACCGCCATTCAATGAGTTCATGGCTGAACATGCAACTTCAGTACCCCATTCCTGCTTTCTCACCATACCCCTTGATTCCCCTAGTAGTAAGGACTTCATCTAACTCCTTTTTGAATATATTTAGTGAATTGGCCTCAACAACTTTCTGTGGTAGAGAATTCCACAGGTTCACCACTCTCTGGGTGAAGAAATTCCTCCTCATCTCGGTCCTAAATGGCTTCCCCCTTATCCTTAGACTGTGTCCCCTGGTTCTGGACTTCCCCAACATTGGGAACATTCTTCCTGCATCTAACCTGTCTAACCCCGTCAGAATTTTAAACGTTTCTATGAGGTCGCCTCTCATTCTTCTGAACTCCAGTGAATACAAGCCCAGTTGATCCAGTCTTTCTTGATAGGTCAGTCCCGCCATCCCGGGAATCAGTCTGGTGAACCTTCGCTGCACTCCCTCAATAGCAAGAATGTCCTTCCTCAGGTTAGGAGACCAAAACTGTACACAATACTCCAGGTGTGGCCTCACCAAGGCCCTGTACAATTGTAGCAACACCTCCCTGCCCTTGTACTCAAATCCCCTCGCTATGAAGGCCAACATGCCATTTGCTTTCTTAACCGCCTGCTGTACCTGCATGCCAACCTTCAATGACTGATGTACCATGACACCCAGGTCTCTTTGCACCTGCCCTTTTCCTAATCTGTCACCATTCAGATAATAGTCTGTCTCTCTGTTTTTACCACCAAAGTGGATAACCTCACATTTATCCACATTATACTTCATCTGCCATGCATTTGCCCACTCACCTAACCTATCCAAGTCGCTCTGCAGCCTCATAGAATCCTCCTTGCAGCTCACACTGCCACCCAACTTAGTGTCATCCGCAAATTTGGAGATACTACATTTAATCCCCTCGTCTAAATCATTAATGTACAGTGTAAACAGCTGGGGCCCCAGCACAGAACCTTGCGGTACCCCACTAGTCACTGCCTGCCATTCTGAAAAGTCCCCATTTACTCCTACACTTTGCTTCCTGTCTGACAACCAGTTCTCAATCCATGTCAGCACACTACCCCCAATCCCATGTGCTTTAACTTTGCACATTAATCTCTTGTGTGGGACCTTGTCGAAAGCCTTCTGAAAGTCCAAATATACCACATCAACTGGTTCTTCCTTGTCCACTCTACTGGAAACATCCTCAAAAAATTCCAGAAGATTTGTCAAGCATGATTTCCCTTTCACAAATCCATGCTGACTTGGACCTATCATATTACCTCTTTCCAAATGCACTGCGATGACATCCTTAATAATTGATTCCATCATTTTACCCACTACCGATGTCAGGCTGACCGGTCTGTAATTCCCTGTTTTCTCTCTCCCTCCTTTTTTAAAAAGTGGGGTTACATTGGCTACCCTCCACTCCATAGGAACTGATCCAGAGTCAATGGAATGTTGGAAAATGACTGTCAATGCATCCACTATTTCCAAGGCCACCTCCTTAAGTACTCTGGGATGCAGTCCATCAGGCCCTGGGGATTTATCGGTCTTCAATCCCATCAATTTCCCCAACACAATTTCCAGACTAATAAGGATTTCCCTCAGTTCCTCCTCCTTACTAGACCCTCCAACCCCTTTTATATCCGGAAGGTTGTTTGTGTCCTCCTCAGTGAATACCGAACCAAAGTACTTGTTCAATTGGTCCGCCATTTCTTTGTTCCCCGTTATGACTTCCCCTGATTCTGACTGCAGGGGACCTACGTTTGTCTTTACTAACCTTTTTCTCTTTACATATCTATAGAAACTTTTGCAATCCGTCTTAATGTTCCCTGCAAGCTTCTTCTCGTACTCCATTTTCCCTGCCCTAATCAAACCCTTTGTCCTCCTCTGCTGAGTTCTAAATTTCTCCCAGTCCCCGGGTTCTCTGCTATTTCTGGCCAATTTGTATGCCACTTCCTTGGCTTTAATGCTATCCCTGATTTCCCTTGATAGCCACAGTTGAGCTACCTTCCCTTTTTTATTTTTACGACAGACAGGAATGTACAATTGTTGTAGTTCATTCATGCGGTCTCTAAATGTCTGCCATTGCCCATCCACAGTCAACCCCTTCAGTATCATTCGCCAATCTATCCTAGCCAATTGACGCCTCATACCTTCAAAGTTACCCTTCTTTAAGTTCTGGAACATGGTCTCTGAATTAACTGTTTCATTCTCCATCCTAATGCAGAATTCCACCATATTATGGTCACTCTTCCCCAAGGGGCCTCGCACAACGAGATTGCTAATTAATCCTCTCTCATTACACAACACCCAGTCTAAGATGGCCTCCCCCCTAGTTGGTTCCTCGACATATTGGTCTAAAAAACCATCCCTTATGCACTCCAGGAAATCCTCCTCTACCGTATTGCTTCCAGTTTGGTTAACCCAATCTATGTGCATATTAAAGTCACCCATTATAACTGCTGCACCTTTATTGCACGCACCCCTAATTTCATGTTTGATGCCCTCCCCAACATCACTACTACTGTTTGGAGGTCTGTACACAACTCCCACTAACGTTTTTTGTCCTTTGGTATTCTGCAGCTCTACCCATATAGATTCCACATCATCCAAGCTAATGTCCTTCCGAACTATTGCCTTAATTTGCTCCTTAACCAGCAATGCTACCCCACCTCCTTTTCCTTTTATTCTATCTTTCCTGAATGTTGAATACCCCTGGATGTTGAGTTCCCAGCCCTGATCATCCTGGAGCCACGTCTCCGTAATCCCAGTTCAGATAGCACAGGGGTCTACACTGGGTGTTGCACCGGGGTGTAGTGGGCTGCAGCTCAGGCTCTGCAACCTCAGGTGCCATCTCTCCGGGGGGAGAGTCCGCACCGGAGTTCTGCTGAGGAGGACTCAGACAAGCCGATCGATATTGGGGCTTACGAAAGATGAGGAAGGCCAGATTTTGGGGGCACTAGCAAGGGTGCCAGAGAGGCTGTCGGAAGTGGTGAGGAGTGTGGAGGAGTCCGCTTCCCGAATTGTCGACAGCTCTGCGCACTCTATGGAGACCATCATTGCCAGTGTGCAGGAGATGGTGGACTCCCAGAGAGACCGTGCTGATCCAGCTGTGAGGCCACAACTCGCAGGTGATGTGGCAGCTGCCATTGCAACATAGGCATATCAGTGCTGGTTTGGAGAGGATGGCTGCGGACTTAGAAGCTCAGAATGCTCTTATGCACTCTGTGCAACAGGCCGCGGAGCATTTATGTGTGGTCATATCTGGTGCCTTTGATACTGTGGCTGCTCTCATGCAGTCTCAGCTGGATGCCATCCGACACCTCAGTGTTGCCTTCGCGGCTGGGTCCACATGGGCCACGGGGGACCTTCTGATGTGGCACCACAGCACTGACCTGAGCTCCCTCAGATTGGTGGTGGTGGTATCGTGCCGCCCTCGGTGAGTGACTCAGGCTCATCGGACCAGAATATGGATGATGCACTCCCTCAGGGGCACATCATTCCTGGCCCCAGACCTGTCATTCCACCAGTGCCTCCACGCATGGCCTCGCCCGAGCCAAGTCAGACTAATCCCTCCCAGGAGGCTGCTGATCAGTCTGCAGCAGGGCCTTCCAGGCCCAAAGCTGGTCGAGGTCATCCTAGAAGAACTTCTGTGACTTCCACACAGGGAACACAGCAGTCTTCCCAAACCCATGAGGCAACCACAGGGGAGACACTGAGGTGCACTAGTAGGATAAGCATGTGTAAGAGGGGTTATATGGAAATGCACAAGGGTAGTAAATGATGTATATCTGTTACTTTTCTACACTGTTTATGTTTCTGTTAGTTGTTTGGAGTGATTTTGATGATGTATTCACTCTTTATTTACTCTGGGCAGATAATGTGATGGTGGGCAATTATGCATGAAGGCAATCATTGGGATGGCCATGGAAATTAGAAGCTGAAGGGTCATGTGGGGATGAAATTACGTGAATCGAGCAGCAATCAGATGTGTCTGCACTTCCCTTTCAGTGGTGGGATGGTGACAGCTCCTCCTGGGTGCCTCACGACCCGTACCCTGGACCTCCTCCTCCTCCTCATCCTCCTCCCCCTCCCCCTGCTGCTGCGCCTCCTCCTGCGGTGGTACTGCTGGATCGACCTCCAGCTGCTGTCCCCTCATGACAGCCAGGTTATGCAGCATGCAGCAGACGACCACAAAGATGGAGACCCATTCAGGCGAGTACTGCAATGCGCCACCAGAGAGGTCCAGGCAACGGAACCTTTGTTTCAGCATGCCAATGCAATGCTCAATGATGTACCTGGGCCCAGAATGAGCGTCGGTGTAGGCATGCTCGGCCGCAGTCCTGGGGTTGCGAAGTAGAGTGTGCAGCCAAGTGGACAGGGGATATCCTTTTTCCCCAAGCAGCCACCCACAATCCTGGTTTGGCCCAGTGAAGAGGGCAGGCACACTGCTCTGGTGCAGGATGAAGGCATCATGGCTGCTGTCTGGATACCTGCCAGGGTCCTTCGGTCAGAATGTCCTTCATAAATCGCAGCCCCAGCACACATTGATTATTGTTGAGCTGTGGGAAGGAAAATTGATGCCGGTAGACCCTTGGGCAGTTGGGCCTCCTTGCCAGAAGTATGTGCTGGGCCCCTCTCATGCCAGATGGCTGAGCACCTTCTCCCTCTTCCTGCTGATGTTGCAGAGCTTCTGCAGGCTGCTGCTGGCAAGGCTCCTCACCCACTATCTGGTGTTGGGGGTTAGCCTACCTCACCCTCCTCCTCATACCATCTCCCTCTTGTCCAGCCTCTGGACGTTAAGGTCTGCATCCATCTGCAGGCCCTTCTACATGTTGGGCAGCCATGGCTGCTGCCTCCCTTGCCCACTGCCTCAAGACCCGTTGGTGATGGCGACGCCTCCTCCTGCGTGCCACCCTGCCTCTGACAATGTGCAGTAGGCATTCCCCTGCCAACACTGAGCCCATGATGGCTGCAGGCCCGATCCTCACTTGGTGGCCTCTGTGGAGCAGAGAATGACGGCCACCGGCCACAACTAATGAGTGAGAGTGAAAAAGGTCTGCTCCCCCTGCAAAAGTTCTCACAAGTCTACTACCATTTCTCCAAAGTTCCACAAAAATCTGCAAAAAATTCTGATTACCAACAACCAGATCGCAACACACCAGCTGGCAGTCTGCAACAGTGCGCCGACCCAGAAAGCTGGCGGAGACGCTGTCACTAATCAACCAGCCTTTTTTTATGGTGAAAATAGATTCTGGGGCAGAGCGGCAGCAGTGCACACTTCGATTGCATCATCACTGCCGCAAGCCCCTTACTGCCACACAAGTTGGCCAACCAGGGCGGAAGTGGACATCACCCCAAAAGCTCCCGCGGTAAATTTCGGTCGTGGCGACCGGTTGACAGCAAAACGGTGGCCATTGGATTCCGTTGCATGGTCGCCGCAAACGGGCATTAACGGGCCTTATCAGGACCCTGAATTTTGGCCCCATTTTGTCAGTGACCATGATTTAGTATTTCTGGACCTTGTTCTTTTTTGAAATCTACTCATTAGTTATCTATACAAACTATCCAATAGTGAGTCTTAAAAAAACACTTCATCCAAGAGTTTAGCATTTTCTGCATTTTGTGGAAGGAAATATTCCACTCAGTCTTATCCTCTCTCCCATAACTGAAGGTGGATCAAGGAAAGTTAGGCAGGTTCTTGGTAATAAATGAGATCCAGGGTTAGTAGAAATGCTCTTAGGAAATATTCTGGATAATACCAAAATACTGCGGATGTTGGAATCCGAAACCAAAACAGAAATTGCTGGAAGCGCTCAGCAGGCCAGGCAGTATCCGTAGTGATTGAAACCATTAACGATTCGGCTCTGAGACCCTCCATCAGAACTGGAAAAGTTAGAGATGTAACAGATGTTAAGCAGGTGCAGAGACAGGGAAAGGGAGGGAGGAATGGGGATAGGAGGAAAGATGAAAAGGGATGGGCTGTGATCAGGTGGAAGGGAAATGTGACGAAATGTTGCAAATGGGGAATCATAAACAGCTGCTGCATGAAAAAATAGGGGCAGAAGTTATGAATATTCTGGATAGGTGGGCAAGATGGATCAAACGCCGTCGCCTGCTTAAAACTGCTGCTATGTCACCATGTAAAACTGTCGATCATTTGGTTTTTCACGTATGTAACATGAATTTCCACAGAACAATTTACTCCAATCATGGAAAGAACTGTTCAACCTCTTGCCATAGAGAGAAGAGTAGAAGATCAGTTTAGCATCATATAATCACTATTTCTTGTTCAATCTCATCCTCCTTGCCACTCTTGAACTTTTGTCACTGTGGGCTTTGGCCCTTCACCTAATATTGTCAATTTTAAATTGTTACTGAGAATTAAATTATTGGAACATATTTTCAGAACAATTTTGTTTCATGGAAGTATGTTCCCCTTTACCACCCTCAGTCACTCTTCACAGGTCATTGAGCTATCTATTCTAGGAATGACTCTGACCTGAACCTTTTTAATCTTCATTGCAACTCAATTTAATAATCTCATTTGACCAAATAAATGCCAAAAATGTAAACATCCAAAATATTCCATGCTGCCATAAATGATTATGTATAATTTCATTTTATGCAGCGTTGGAAGAAAAAGATTCCTATCAAACAAACTTCGAATCCGATGTATGCACACAAGCTTTGAATTAGTTTCCTGCCACCATATAAGATGTCACCCATCTTGCCAAATATCTAATATTGCTGCTTACAGAACTCTCACTTTCAGCTTTACACATTTTTATTAACCTTGTTTGAGAAATCAAGTCTGTCTTTCAGTTAAGCATTCCACATTATGGCTAGGAACTGGCAGGAAAAGCTGAAGTCCATCCAAGTGATTTTTTTCCTATTTGCTGCAAGGATCAGGCAGATTATTTGTACCATAGTCAATGAGTATAATAGGAATAATGACACGCTATGCAAATGTCAGTCAATAATTTTAGTAATATAACCTAAATTGGCACAGGACCAAATTAATCTGCTTTATGTTATCTGCTGCTAACTCTTGTGTATAAAACATGACGCATTCTCCTCCCTCCCCTGCCAGTATATACACATATCTTAATGACTAATATGTTCTCTGTTTAATATTTAATTTCTCTGATCTTGATGTTTTTCCAAGTAGATAATCATTTACAGTTATTTGCAAATGACACTCATCTTTTAAACAAATATTACTGATCTTCCCTTCCTACCCCAGTTGGCTCATTAGTATAGATTAGTAAAACAATATTCTGGTTGATAATTGTGTAGGCAATTCCATAACCTTATCATATACAATAGTGCAGGAAATAAAAAATAACCTGGTGGAAATTGACAAGCCCAAGATGAGCAATGGGTAAATAAGTGCTATTTGAGGACTAAGCAGTATAAAAGCAGGGAAGTCTTGCTACAGCTATACAGGGTGAGGTCACACCTGGAATACTGCGTGCAGTTTTGGTTTCCATATTTACGGAAGGATATACTTGCTTTGGAGGCAGTTCAGAGAAGGTTCACTAGATTGATTCCGGAGATGAGGAGGTTGACTTATGAGGAAAGATTGAGTAGGTTGGGCCTCTACTCATTGGAATTCAGAAGAATGAGAGGTGATCTTATCAAAACGTATACGATTATGAGGGTGCTTGATAAGGTGGATGCAGAGAGGATGTTTCCACTGATGCGGGAGACTAGAACTAGAGGGCATGATCTTAGAATAAGGGCCCATTTAAAACAGAGACGAGGAGAAATTTCTTCTCTCAGAGGGTTATAAATCTGTGGAATTCGCTGCCTCAGAGAGCTGTGGAAGCTGGGACATTGAATAAATTTAAGACAGAAATGGACAGTTTCTTAAACGATAAGGGGATAAGGGGTTATGGGGAGCGGGCAGGGAAGTGGAGCTGAGTCCATGATCAGATCAGCCATAATCTTATTGAATGGCGGGGCAGGCTCGAGGGGCCGTATGGCCTACTCTTGTTCCTATTTCTTATATTCTTATAATTCTTTTTTTTTGGCTATTCCACTTCTTGTACAATTATTGAAATTTCAGTATAGAAGGACAATTATGCATATTCTGGTGCAAGTTCTACATCAGAGTTAGCGGAGGTTAAATTGGCTAACTCCCGAAATGGGAATTGCGATACATGATTGGCCCGCGCCTATTTATTGCGATGCAGGCAGCACATTAAAGTGGTGCTGCTTGTCTGTTTCAAACAATTGCTGCATGCGGCCAACACTACCCACCAACGTTTCCGCTAAGCTGCATGCACAGATGCGGCTGTGCAGTCATCTGCAACGTCCCGTGCAGACCGCTCACTGGCCTTCACGTTATAGATACCGCGTATGTGCAAATATTTGAATGGACCGTGCATTGGGGTGGGCAGGCTGCGCAGGAGGCAGTGCAGCTTACGGGGGACATTGCTATCTATGCTGTTCATTGGCTACACGCATCAGCAGGCGGTCCGATATCACGAGAGGCTAGCGCTACTTAAAGGCAGCCTGCACCTCTTCAAGGGGAGGTGCTTTATGTCAGTGAGAAATGGAGGGAGTCCTTTGTAAAGCGAATCTCTACTGCGATACTTTGAGCAACGGCTGAACATGCAATAGACCATTCTGACAATGCACTGGAGGTCTTGGTGCCAGATGTAGAGCGAAGGAAAAACATCCTGTATCTGCGGGGGGTGGGGGCAGGTGGCCCTCCTGACATATGCTCAGGAAGCATTGGGAAAAAGTAGCGGTAGAGGTCAGTGCCAGGTGGGTAGCTCCAAGAACATGGATGCAGTACAGGAAGAAGTTTAGTGATCTCACACGAGTTGCCCAGGTGAGTGAGTTCAATCTTGAAATGGCATCTCCTCACAACTGTACTACCAGTCTCATCCACTACGTCCCCCATCACGCACCTACCAATAATTCCTATCAACCAGTAGTCAACCCTTGCAAGCCTCACACCCACAACTCACAGCTCGCACACATGGTCATTCAACCACGACAACCACAAGTTAAGGAACTTGCTCTGCTTTGAGGCTGCAGTTAACAGATTTCCGTCAAGACCTCTTTTGTGAAGCGAAGACATCTCGTGCATTATTCCTCACTGAAGTTGAGGTAAGAGAATTCCTCCTCCTCCTACACACATACAATTGCACCAGCAGCCAAAAGAAATAATCCAGCAACTAATCTGTAGGTAGTTCATAATCCCTTTAAATAGTGCTGATGTGGGGTCCTTCATTCTGTTTAACGTTGTTTTCAGCTGTGCGAGGTTAAGACAGGCCATTGGCTAGAGTGTGACGTTTAAAAATGGCAGTGCTAGCATCAAATCAGCATTACATAGTCTTCTGCCATCATCTCGCTGCTCTGCTGGTGGTCCTTAGGAGCGCGTACGCAAACCCCTTTACCAAGGTGGTGTTCTGCACAAGTACTGTCATAAATATGTGTGTGCATCACAGACCCCATTTTTGATCCTTATGTGGCCACATTATGCCTAAAACAACAGGCGCTATACAGCTAATTTAGCCCCATTTACTGTAATCCCATTCCCTTATTCTTTCTTTTATCCTTTAATGGTGTGACTGACTTGGTTTCTGTTATATATGTAAACCTGTAAATACCCTGTTTAACCACCAGAGGGCTCATCCCCTGGAGTCCCAAGGGAACCCACAATCCCTTGGGAGCAACTGTACTAAAGGAGGCCTCACAGGTTGGAGAGGCACTCTGGAGACCTGCAATAAAAGACTACGGTCACACTTTACTTTGAGCTCACAGTATCTCTTTATTCATACACTACAACTGGCGATGAGATACAGATATCGAACCCCACTGCAACGATGCAGAGAAGAGTGGGCATCCAGGAGAAATTTTTGGAGGGAGATGATTGGGAAATCTTCGTGGAGCGACTCGACCAATTCTTCGTGGCCAACGAGCTGGAAGGAGAAGTGAACGCTGCCAAACGAAGGACAATTCTCCTCACCGTTTGCGGGGCACCTACGTAAGGCCTCATGAAAAATCTGCTTACTCCAGTGAAATCCATGGAGAAATCGTATGATGATTTGTGCATAGTGGTCCGGGAGCATCGTAACCCGAAGGAAAGCGAGATACCGGTTCTACACGTGCAAGAGGTCTGAAGGCCAGGAAATGGCAAGCTATTTCGCCGAGCTAAGACACCTTGCAGGACATTGCGAATTTGGAGCACATACTCTGGGACTTCTTTGTACTTGGCATTGGCCATGAAGTAATACTTCGCAAACTTTTGACTGTAGAGACCCCAACCTTGAGTAAAACCATAGCGATAGCCCAGGCGTTCATCGCCACCAGTGACACTACCAAGCAAATCTCTCAGCACACGAATGCTGCTACAAGTACTGTGAACAAAGTAATGTTGTTTTCGAATCATAACGTATAGGGCAGGCCTCACATGCCTGCAGCTGCACGTCCGCAGATGTCTCAGAGTCCACCATCAAGGATGATGAATGCAAGGCCATTAACACCTTGTTGGCACTGTGGGGGTGATCATCGTTTCCATTCATGTCGCTTCAAAGGATACGTTTGCAATGGCTGTGGAACAATGGGACACCTCCAAAGTATGTGCAGGCGAGCTGCAAACCCTGCTAATCTTGCAAACCACCATGTTGCAGAGGAGGACAGATCCATGGTGGATCACGATGAACCAGAGCCTCAGACCAAAGTGTCCCTTGATAATGCTGAAGGTTGAATTAAATGGACTCCTGTCAGTGGAGCTGGACACAGGCGTGAGCCAGTCCATTATGAGCAAAAAAACTTTCGATAAATTGTGGTGCAGCAAGGCCTTAAGGCCAGTCCTGATTCCCATTCACACTAAACTGAGAACTTACACAAAGGAACTGATTCCCATAATCGGCAGTGCTATGGTAAAGGTCTCCTACGATGGAGTGGTGAACAAGTTACTACTCTGGTTGGTACCAGGTGATGGCCCCATGCTGCTCGGCAGGAGCTGGCTGGGGAAGATACACTGGAACTGGGACGAAGTCCGAGCGCTCTCGCCCGTTGACGACACTTCGTGTGCCCAGGTCCTAAACAAGTTCCCCTTGTGGTTCGAACCAGGCATCGGGAAGTTCCAAGGAGCAAAAGTGCAGATCCACCTAATTCTAGGGACGCGACCCATCCATCACAAGGCAATAGCAGTACCGTACATGATGAGAGAGAGGGTGGAGATCGAGCTGGACCGGCTGCAATGAGAGGGCATCATTTCGCCGATCGAATTCAATGAGTGTGCCAGTCCGATTGTCCCAGTCCTCAAGCGAGACAGCACCGTCAGAATCTGTGGTGATTACAAAGTAACTATCAATCGTTTCTCCCTGCAGGATCAATATCCACCACCAAAGACAAATGACATTTCTGCGACGCTGGTGAGAGGAAAGATGGAAGCTGGACTGGACCTCAGCCTACATGACGTAGGAGCTGGAGGAATCATCGAAAGGCCTCACCTGCATCAACATGCACAAACGTCTCTTCATTTACAACAGATGCCCATTCGGGATTCGATCAGGTGCGGCGATATTCCAGAGAAACATGGAAAGCTTACTGAAGTCGGTCCTACGCACCGTGGTCTTCCAGGACAACATCTTGGTTGCAGGTTGGGACACAGTCGAGCATCTCCAGAACCTGGATGAGGTTCTTAGTCAGCTTAATCATGTGGGGCTCAGGTTAAAACGCTCGAAGTGTGTTTTTCTGGTGCCTGAAGTGGAGTTCCTGGGAGAAGAATCGCAGTGGACGGCATCACATCCACCAATTCGAAGACTGAGGCAATCGAAAATGCACCGAGGCCACAGACGTGATGGAGCTGCGGTCGTTTCTAGGACTCCTGAACTTCTTTGGTAACTTCCTACCGGGTCTCAACACACTGTTAG
Source organism: Pristiophorus japonicus (assembly GCF_044704955.1). Taxonomy (NCBI): domain Eukaryota; kingdom Metazoa; phylum Chordata; class Chondrichthyes; family Pristiophoridae; genus Pristiophorus; species Pristiophorus japonicus. The sequence continues at coordinate 91,236,655 of NC_091993.1, read as the reverse complement.
AACCACTGCACGCCTTACTGCATAAAGGAGACGAATGGGTTTGGGGTAAAAGCCAAGAAAATGCCTTTGTAAAAGCTAGAAAACTGTTATGCTCAAACAAATTGCTCATGTTGTATGATCCATGCAATCGTTTGGTACTAGCATGTGATGCGTTGTCATACGGTGTCGGGTGTGTACTGCAACAAGCTAATGAATCTGGGAAATCCAGAAGTCTGTCTAAGGCTGAGAGGGCCTACAGCATGATTGAAAAAGAAGCATTAGCGTGTGTTTATGGGGTAAAGAAAATGCATCAATATCTGTTTGGGCTCAAATTTGAATTGGAAACTGACCATAAGCAATTGATATCCCTCTTTTCTGAAAGTAAGGGGATAAATACGAAAGCATCGACCCGCATCCAGAGATGGGCACTCACGTTGTCCGCATACAACTACGCCATCCGCCACAGGCCAGGCACAGAAAACTGTGCCGATGCTCTTAGTAGGCTGCCATTGCCCACCACGGGGGTGGAAATGGCACAGCCTACAGATTTAGTTATCGTAATGGAAGCATTCGAGAGTGAGCAATCACCTGTTACCGCCCGACAGATTAGAACCTGGATGAGCCAGGACCTTAGTAAAAAACTGTGTGCTTCACGGGAGCTGGTTCAGTGTCCCATTAGAAATGCAGGAAGAAATAAAGCCAGCGGCGCAGAGATGAAATGTCTATACAGGCAGACTGCCTTCTGTGGGGTAATCGGATAGTGGTACCCAAAAAGGGTAGGGACACTTTCATTAGTGATCTCGACAGTACCCACCCAGGCATTGTAATGATGAAAGCGATAGCCAGATCCCACGTGTGGTGGCCCGGTATCGATGCGGACTAAGAGTCCTGCATGCACAAATGTAACACATGTTCACAGTTGAGCAATGCATCCAGGGAGGCGCCACTAAGTTTATGGTCTTGGCCCTCCAAACCATGGTCTAGGGTCCATATCGACTATGCAGGCCCGTTCTTGGGAAAAATGTTCCCAGTGTTGTAGATGCGTACTCCAAGTGGATTGAATGTGAGATAATGTCGGCAAGCACGTCCGCTGCCACCACTGAAAGCTTGCGGGCCATGTTTGCCACGCACGGCCTGCCTGATGTCCTTGTGAGTGACAACGAGCCGTGTTTCACCAGTGCCAAGTTCAAAGAGTTCATGACTCGCAATGGGATCAAACATGTCACATCTGGCCCGTTCAAACCTGCATCCAATGGTCAGGCAGAGAGAGCAGTGTAAACAATCAAGCAGAGCTTGAAGAGGGTAACTGAAGGCTCACTGCAGACTCACCTATCATGAGTCCTGCTTAGTTACCGCACAAGACCACACTCGCTCACTGGGATTCCACCCGCTGAACTGCTCATGAAAAGGGCACTAAAGACAAGGCTCTCGTTAGTCCACCCTGATCTACATGAACAGGTAGAGGGCAGGCGGATTCAACAAAGTACATATCATGATAGTGCAAATGTGTCACGCAAAATTGAGATTAATGATCCTGTATTTGTGTTGAACTATGGACAAGGTCCCAAGTGGCTTCCTGGCACTGTCGTGGCCAAAGAGAGGAGTAGGGTGTTTCGGGTCAAACTTTCAAATGGACTCATCTACAGGAAACACTTGGACCAAACCAAACTCAGATTCATGGACTATCCTGAGCAACCCACATTAGACCTTACCTTTTTTGACCCTCCCAACACACACACCCGTGGCAACCGACACAGCGGTTGACCACGAAGCAGAACCCATCACACGCAGCAGCCCAGCAGGACTCACCACACCAGGCAGCCCAGCAAGGCTAGCTGCACAGCAGCCCAGCGAGGGCCCAACAAACGACTCACCAAAACCAGCATTTGCACCGAGACGATCAACCAGAGAAAGAAAGGCCCCAGATCGACTCACCTTGTAAATAGTTACACTATTGACTTTGGGGGGGGGGGCAGTATTGTTATATATGTAAACCTGTAAATACCTTGTTTAACCACCAGAGGGTTCATCCCCTGGAGTCCCAAGGGATCCCACAATCCCTTGGGAGCACCTGTACTTAAGGAGACCTCACAGACTGGAGTGGCACTCTGGAGACCTGCAAAAAAAGACTAAGGTCACACTTTACTTTGAGCTCACAGTATTGGATCAGACTCTTTATTCATACACGACAATTTCAATAATAACGTTATCATATGCATTCCATTCTTTAATTCAGAGAAAAGGTTGTATACACGCATTTTATGAAAGCACTACAGAAAACAAAAAGAAAGTTAGTGTACAGTTTTGTACATAGAGAATAATGCATTGATACAGAAATTGTTGGTACAGTTAATCACACACTGAGAGCCACATATTTTGGGCGACAGGGTAATTTGGTATCATCCCTCAGGTTCAGCTGAGTCAGGGGGTTATTAAGTACCTCCCTTGCTCAAAGGATCTCACAGAATTGGATTCTTTTTAATGTGAGGTTTCACAGCCTACATGAACAGAAGAGAATCTTTGCTAGCTTATGACTATGTTCCAAGTTCTCTTTTTACCTTCGTGTGGGTTACCCAGGGTGTACAGGTGGGGATATCTGCAGACAACAGATTTCCGGGAAAGGCTCCAGACTCTCTGGGCCCAAGTTTCGGGCCGCGCCTAGAACGGCGCAGCCCCGACCTGGACGCCTGTTTTTCACGCCACAAAGTGCGCCTAAAAAAATCTTACAGATTCTCCGGCTCCCTGCTGGTCCTCTTGAGTCGGGCGCGGCGCAGCACGAGCTGTGGGGGGCGGAACTAGGTCCCTGCACTGAAAACAGTGCCGGGACCTCTGCACATGCGCGCTGCAGTAGGCGTGCATGTGCAGTAGCTCCAGGCGCCCAAAACTTTGTGGGAGGGGCCCGAAGCACGCAGCCCCTAGCCCTGTCCGAATGGCCTCACTGGGGCTGCGTGGATAAGGCTGCCTCCCACACCCAACTTCTGCTTCCTCCCGACCCGACTCGACTCCCGCTACCCCCCCCCGCCCCCCGGACCGGACCCGAACCCGACACCAACCCGACTCCCTCTTTCCCCCCCCCACCGCCGCCGGACCCGGCCCAACCCGCGCTCCCCCACCCAACCTGACCTCCCTCTCCCTTCCTCCCTCCCCCCACCCCCCCGACCCGAATCGAACCGACCTCCCTCCGCACCCCCGACCCGACCCGCGCTCCCGACCCCGACCCGCGCTCCTCCCGACCCGACCCGCGCTCCCGACCCCGGACCCCGGACCCGACCCGACCCAACGCCACCTACCTGTAAATTTGGTGCTGGGGACGGGCCCTGCCCGAAGTCTTGGGCCCGGCCGGGCCCAGCCCGTTCAGCCTTCCCCCCCCCCTTCTCCTTCCCCCCCTTCTCCTTTCCCCCTTCTCCTTTCCCCCCTCCTTCTCCTTTCTCCCCCTTCTCCTTTCCCCCTCATTCTCCTTTCCTCTCCCCCCTTCTCTTTCCCCTTCTCCTCTCCCCCCTTCCCCTTCTCCTCCTCCCCCCCTTCCCCTTCTCCTCCTCCCCACTTCCCCTTCTCCTCCTCCCCCCCTTCCCCTTCTCCTCCTCCCCCCCTTCCCCTTCTTCTCCCCCTTCCCCTTCTCCTCCCCCTTCCCCTTCTCCTCCCCCTCCCCCTTCTCTCCCCCCCCCCCCTTCTCCCCCATCCCTCCCCCTTCCCTTCCTCCCCCTCTACCCACCTCCTCCCCCTTCCCTCGCTGTCAGAAACACAGACACTGACAGACAGAGAGTGACAGACACACACAGACAGACAGGCAGAGAGATAGAGACACTGACAGAGACACACTGGGGGGGAGGCATCCCAGTACGCTGCTGGAGGGCTCCCGGTGCTGCAGTCGGTAAGTAGAAAATGTTTTATTTATTGATTTTTAAAAAATTATTTCTTATTAATTTTTTTGGATTGATTTATTGGTTGATTTATTGATGTTTTTATCATTTATTATTGATGATGGCTCTTTATTTGTAAAACTGAAGTGTTTAATGTTTGTAAACTTCCCTTTAAATACCCCCCATTCCCGACGCCTGATTTGTAACCTACGCCTGATTTTCTAAAGTGTAGACAAGGTTTTTTCCAGCGTACAAAAATCTTCACTTACTCCATTCTAAGTTAGTTTGGAGTAAGTTTTTACTGCCGAAACTTTGAAAACAGGCGTAAGTGGCCGGACACGCCCCCTTTTGAAAACAAAATTCTGTTCCAAAGTGAAACTGTTCTAACTGACTAGAACTGGAGCAAACTAAATGCCGAGAATTTGAATTTCTAAGATACTCCGTTCTACACCAGTTGCTCCAAAAAATCAGGAGCAACTGAGGCCGAAACTTGGGCCCATTGTGCTTCCAGAAAGCTGGCTGGAGCCTGTACAACACTGGGTCCAACAAGTGTTTCTGTGTTAGATTTTGAATTGGAAACAAACAGGGTAGAGGTGCATTGGGGGTCATTAGTGGCCAGCTTATGTCAGTTTTTTTTTAGCAGGGACAGGTTGCAGAGAATGTTTTATTTGGAAGTCATGATCAAAAAGTGGGCTTCGTCTACCAGCTATTGGAAGGTCATAATCTGGCTCCTGTTAGAGGAACATTTTCAAGGACCCCCTCAAAGCCTCCCTGATAAAGTGCAACATCCCCACCGACACCTGGGAGTCCCTGGCCAAAGACCACCCTAAGTGGAGGAAGAGCATCCGGGAGGGCGCTGAGCACCTCGAGTCTCGTCGCCGAGAGCATGCAGAAATCAAGTGCAGGCAACGGAAGGGGAGTGCGGAAAACCAGACTCTCCACCCACCCTTTCCTCCAATGACTGTCTGTCCCACCTGTGCCAGAGACTGTAATTTCCATATTGGACTGTTCAGTCACCTGAGAACTCACTTTTAGAGTGGAAGCAAGTCTTCCTCGATTCCGTGGGACTGCCTATGATGTGATTAAGGAAGTATCCTAGCTGATGAGGCCTTTCCATCACCAGTTCCAGATTCAATCCCTAGTCAATGCATTTGGAAGATCCCCCATTGGAACAGATTGGGGAAAAGAGCCAATAGGACCAGCGGAATTTCCAGGGATGTGCAGGCACCTTTCCGAACTGAGGCGGTTGCTGTTAGAAGTCCCATTGTATCAGCCTTCTCTGGGAATCTGGGAAGTGCAAGGGGATTGTTTTGGAAGCTCTGATTCCCATGCCCTGTCACAAGTTATTCTCCAGATTTGGGCTGCTCAGAATCCAGAATCCCTTTTGCCATTTTTGCATTTGCAATTCTGCTCCGTGTACCTGCCACTTTAGGTCACTCTGTTCCTCCAATCCATTGAGAATTTAACTGTTTAGATCAGACTTGCGCCCTTTTCCTCCAAAATATACAACTTTACATCTAACCTACATTGTTTAGCCTATGTCAAAAGTTTCTGTGGATCTGTGTTCTCATAAACCTTCACTTTTTATGGAACTTTTGTTTCAAAAGATAGCTGTATGAAGCAGTTCTGTTATAATGACATGTATGTAAGCACCTCATTATCCTTGCTGTCAAAAGTATTTCCCTTTAATGTATTCAATAGGGTGGGCCAAGATATCAAATATTAAGGATAGGAATTCACTCTGCCTCTCAAATCTAATTTGCAAAGAAATGAGTTTGCGTTGGCTCCATCAAGTTCTCAGTATCTTGAATCTGCAGCACAAAATTGCCTCAAATTCAACATTCTCATTCAATAGAACATAACCAAAATATCATGCGCACACATATTTAAACTTCTGAGCACCTCAGTAGCACTTCCACAGCAAGCTCAAACCAATACTAGTAACAGTATCCGAAAGAACAATGGACTGCGAATCTGGCTCCTATTAAGGGGCTGAAAATCCTCACCCTTTACTACAACTCTGCCAGAAAGTTCAGAAAACTGGCTATAAACGCTGGGTCCAAACCTTGTATGGGAGTTCATGTGGTAACTTCTAAGAGTCAGAGGGGTAGAAATTACCCTCTGCCCGAAACGGGGTGCACCCTCAGTTTTTAAACTTTTTTTTTGCCGCAACCCATGCGATGGAGATGCCGTCGATATTCGGCACTTTGTAGTTTTTTTTGGCTCAGGGCGGAAGTCGTGGCCGCTGAGGGGCAGAAGTGCCCTTGCAGCGGGTCCGCTGCCCCAACCAGACATCAGATGATGTCAGCATGTCGTGGACAAGCCGCGTCGCGCTGACGAGTCACCATGTCTCTCCCCTTCAGTTAAAGGGGAGAGCTGCTGCGAGCTCTGCATACTTTTAAGTTAGGTCCACTGGGCCACCAGGGAGGGTTTTGACCGGACCAGTGGTCTGGCACCAAAGAGAGGGTGACAAAAAAAAAAATTACATGCCAACCATGGCAGTGTGCCCTCTCCTTTTTAAGGGCAGCCGAGCCGCCATGTTACAGAGAGTGCACTGACACAAAAAGCTGCCGGGGGCACCGACCGGCGGCAGGGCCGCTCCCGCGGGGCAATACCGGGAAAGGGGCTATTTCCCAAGGGGCAATTTCGTTAGGGGGTCCTCACCGGTCAGTAAGGGGTCAGCGCGTGCACGTCGCAGCGGGAAAACGGGTGGAGTGGTCCTGGATACCACTCCAAAACATTCGAAGGGCAATTTACAAAATGGCAGCCCTTCGCGGCCATTCTGCGCCACCCCGTGGCTGCCGCCTTCAGACAGCTAGAGGCCTTATCAGGAGGGGCAATTTCGGCCTCAGAACCTCTGAGGCCAGTGACTTAGGACAGAACAGGGACTCACCAGCCAGAAGAAGGAGGTATACTGAACTGATGTCAGGAATTGTATTTCTGGGGCCTGGGATGAGGTCTGAAACCCTAAAGAGTCAATGGACGAATGAAAGTTTCTTTTGAGGATTCCCTCCTATGAGGACCAGTGGACACTATAGAAGTTTCTTTAGTGAGGCATGTAAAATAAGGGACACACCCTTTGATCTTGTGAACTTTGAAGAGTGCTGGAGGTGCTGGGCAGTTCTGCTGGGAGATGACCCCTGTAGGTGTCGAGCCCACATTATTAAGTACTGTTTGGGTATCATATACTGATTTACATCCTGATGTATTTTATAGTAAAACATCATCATCTTCTTATTTAATGGAATTTTATCCTGTAAAAAATGTTTGCAGAAAGTATGGTAATAGTAAAAGAAATTAAGCTTCCAGCTGCTTGCTTTGTGGAGCCTGAATTATTGCAGCCTGTGTGTCAGATGTTGAGTTGAAGTAAAAGGAACCTTCACAGGGTGCTGCACCACTGATTCCATATACAATAACCACAGGAATTCAAGAGATAAATCTGAAACTCACATCAATGAGCAAAATTAAATTACATATTATAGAATAAAGTGAGAATCCAAACTTTGGTAATGGAGTATGTACAGTAATTTGTTTTATTATATTTTATCATGTGGAACATGGTTACTTTTTTCCTAAAGATTTGCAATGAAGAAATGTAGCTTTAGGCTGAATGTCTTCACATTATCAGTTGTATTATATGCTTGGGTATCTATTGCAAGATATAAACATGGCTGAAGATCATAGTGAATCAGTGAGTGCTTAAGGGGAATCAGCATTGAATTGGTAATCATGAGTAGGTTTTTCCTCAATTCCTTTTTCATGGTGCAAGGTTTTTCCTTTCCTTTGCTTTTTAAAATTAATGCACTTTGGAAGAAAGATGGTTCTGTGAAGATAGAGGATTGATATTTGTTATCTCTTTTGCTTTGAATATTGAGTAGAATACTAAATCCAGACAAATAATATTAACTTGGTTTGAATTTGTGAACGATATGGACTTTAAGGATAGCAATGACTAGGGAATGGTTGCAGTGCCAATGGACTGAATGATGTGAACTTCATGAGTCAAATGTTCTTTGTTTTATTTTACAGCTTATTTTAATGATTTGGGTTCATGCACTTCACCAATGTTTCTTTACTAAAAGAAATATCTCAAATGTATTGTTCATTTTTCCGACTGTGGCATGCACCAAAATAACATTTATATATGTTTAGGACAATGCAATTGAAGAAATGATCTGTGTTTCAGAAATGTCATCAATTCTACTTGGTAGCACACTGCTAAAATATCACACATGCCGTCACATGAATTTTTCTCTCTTAACGGAAGGTAGACTAAAATAGTACTTTAAAAATGAGGCACAGCTTCAAAGCAATAGCTGGTTCATTTGCAGAAAAAGTCTACAGTTTCACAGTGAGAATTTTCAATTTCTCATTGTTCCTCCATTGTTCAGTTATGAAAAAATAATAAACATGAAACTTACTATCTTTCTAAACATCAGGGTCACTAGCACAAATATAAAAACAGATAGAAACATAGAAAATAGGTGCAGGAGTAGGCCATTTGGCCCTTCGAGCCTGCACCACCATTCAATATGATCATGGCTGATCATGCAACTTCAGTACCCCATTCCTGCTTTCTCTCCATCCCCCTTGATCCCTTTAGCCATAAGGGCCACATCTAACTCTCTTTTGAATATATCTAACGAACTGGTCTCAACAACTTTCAGTGGTAGCGAATTCCACAGGTTCACAACTCTCTGAGTGAAGAAGTTTCTCCTCATCTCGGTCCTAAATGGCTTACCCCTTACATGATAGCAAGAGTTTCTATAGGTATATAAAAAGGAAATGAGTGGCTAAAGTAAATGTTGGTCCCTTAGAGAACAAGACTGGGGAATTAGTCATGGGGAACATGGAGATGGCAGAAACTCTGAACAAATATTTTGTATCAGTCTTTACAGTAGAGGACAAAAACAATATCCCAACAGTGGATAGTCGAGGGGCTATAGGGGGGGAGGAACTTAACACAATCACAATCACTAAGGAGGTGGTACTCAATAAGATAATGGGACTAAAGGCAGATAAATCCCCTGGACCTGATGGCTTGCATCCTAAGGTCTTAAGAGAAGTAGCGGCAGGGATTGTGGATGCATTGGTTGCAATTTACCAAAATTCTCTGGATTCTGGGGAGGTCCCAGCAGACTGGAAAACTGTAAATGTAATGCCCCTATTTAAAAAAGGAGGCAGACAAAAAGCAGGAAACTATAGGCCAGTTAGCCTAACATCTGTGGTTGGGAAAATGTTGAAGTCCATTATTAAAGAAGCAGTAGCAGGACATTTGGAAAAGCAAAATTTGGTCAGGTAGAGTCAGCATGGATTTATAAATGGGAAGTCATGTTTGACAATTTTGCTGAAATTCTTTGAAGGTGTAATGAACAGGGTGGATAAAGGGGAACCAGTGGATGTGGTGTATTTGGACTTCCAGAAGGCATTTGGCAAGGTGCCACATGAAAGGTTACTGCACAAGATAAAAGTTCACAGGGTTGGGGGTAATATATTAGCATGGATAGAGGATTGGCTAACTAACAGAAAACAGAGAGTTAGGATAAACGGTTCATTCTCTGGTTGGCAATCAGTAACTAGTGGGGTGTCGCAGGGATCAGTGCTGGGACTCCAACTATTTACAATCTATCTTAACAACTTGGAAGAAGGAACCGAGTGTAACATAGCCAAGTTTGCTGACGATACAAAGATGGGAGGAAAAGCAATGTGTGAGGAGGACACAAAAGATCTGCAAAAGGACATAGACAGGCTAAGTGAGTGGGCAAAAATTTGGCAGATGGAGTATAATGTTGGAAAGTGTGAGGTCATGCACATTGACAGAAAAAAAATCAAAGAGCAAGTTATTATTTAAATGGAGAAAGATTGCAAAGTGCTGCAGTGCAGCGGAACCTGGGGGTACTTGTGCATACACAAAAGGATAGTATGCAGGTACAGCAAGTGATCAGGAAGGCCAATGGCCTTTATTGCAAAGGGGATGGAGTATAAAAGCAGGGAAGTCTTGCTACAGCTATACAGGGTATTGGTGAGGCCACACCTGGAATACTGCGTGCAGTTTTGGCTTCCATATTTACGAAAGGATATGCTTGCTTTGGAGGCAGTTCAGGGAAGGTTCACTAGGTTGATTCCGGAGATGAGGGGATTGACTTATGAGGAAAGGTTGAGTAGGTTGGGCCTCTACTCATTGGAATTCAGAAGAATGAGAGGTGATCTTATCGAAACGTATAAGATTATGAAGGGGCTTGACAAGGTGAATGCAGAGAGGATGTTTCCACTGATGGGGAGACTAGAACTAGAGGGCATGATCTTAGAATAAGGGGTCACCCATTTAAAACTGAAATGAGGAGAAATTTGTTCTCTCAGAGGGTTGTAAATCTGTGGAATTCACTGCCTCAGAGAGCTGTGGAAGCTGGGACATTGAATAAATTTGACAGAAATAGACAGTTTCTTAAATAATATGGGGATAATGGGTTATGGGGAGCGGGCAGGGAAGTGGAGCTGAGTCCATGATCAGATCAGCCATGATCTTATTGAATGGTGGAGCAGGCTCTAGGGGGCTTATGGCCTACTCCTGTTGCTATTTCTGTAGATTAATTTTTTGAAGCTAAGCTGGTTCATCATTTTGAAACACAAGACATTTTGTTACTGCTGTAAAATTACAGACGAGAGACAGATGGAATGAGAGGGAGTGAGAGGGAGTGAGAGGGAGAGCATGATAGAGCGAGCGCGATAGAGCTAGCGAGATTGAGTGAGCGAGAGCGAAAACTGGAAAATGCTATCTTATTCAGTTGCTGGATTATAGCAGCAGCCCTACTGATCAGCATTCAGCTGCAGGGGAAGGGGCAAGTCATTTTAGTCAATTGTAAAATGATGCAACAAAATGTAAATCTATTCTGGGACAAAAATCATCCATCTGCGAGCCCCAAGATGGCAACAATATGAACATCTACTGACAGTGAGGTTTCTGTGCCACCATGTTACAATGGTATTACAAAATCATGATGTAATGGAAGCCTAAATGACATTTATGTCAGTTTGGTACTTTGCAAAGACAGGGTTTTCCATTTCTGCAATTAACAAGCCATGATTTCTGCTCATTCACTTTAATAGGGTGGGGGAATCATGGACTGATGAGCATTTAAACAGAAAGCCTCAGCCATTAGGTTTACAGAACATGATTCAGGAAGGAATATTGCCACAAGACTTGCTGTTGTGGTATGTGGCTATTTTTTCAGTAGTCTGGAATTTAAATAGCAGTGACAATTAAATATCTAGATCGAGATACATTTCACTGCATCTGCCACTAAAACCTTCAACCATACCTTTATCACCTCCAGACTGGACTATTGCAATGTTCTTCCTCAACTCTATAAACTTGAACTCCTCCGAAACTCTGCTGCCCATATCCTACTCCTCCTTATCTCTTTCACCATTAACCATTTCCCCCTGAATTCTTCATCCCTCTGACTCTGGCCTTTTGTACAACCCTGCTCCCTGTACCCCACCATCGGCAGCTGTGCCTTCAGCCATCCAGGCTCTCTCTTCAAACCCTTTCAGTTCTCCATCTCCCTCTCCTCCTTTAAGTGCCTCCTTAAAACTCATCTTTCTCACCATACTTTTGCTAATTCCTCCTGTGGCAGTATTTCAAAGAGGAACAGGGGAGTTGTCCCCGGTGTCTGGCCAACATTTATCCCTCAATCAACATCACCAACAAAACCCTTATCTGGTCATTATCACAATGCTGTTTGTGGGAGCTTGCTGTGCGCAAATTGTCTGCCGTGTTTCCTACATTACAACATTGACTACACTCCAAAAGTACTTCATTGGCTGCAAAGTGCTTTGGGACGTCCTGAGGTCATGCATGGCGCTATATAAATGCAAGTGTTTTTCTCCAGTATCTCTTTCTTTGGCTTAATATCCACGTTTATCTAATGAAGCCTTTGAAGTGCCTTGTGGATTTTTTTTGCTTTAAAGTTGTTATATAAATGCAAGCTGTCATTCTTGTTGTTGCATCTGGCTGCCAAACAGATTGCCTGTTTTATATCATGGCACACCATATTGCAAACAATGATTGTAGAATTGTGTACTGAACCATTATAACTACCAGACTTCCCTTGAGAAATAATCCAATGTACATTTACTGTTGCCATGTTTTTGCCATGCATTTGTGTCAAACTTTTCCCATTATAAATTCCTATGTTTACTTTTTTTAATATGAAAAATTTGACACAATGAGAAAGTCTATGTAAACGGGATATGTAATTACATCTTCTGGTCATTAGTTGCACTGTAGTGCTTCAGTTTTTCAATTCCCAGCCCCTCAGCCTGCACTGCAGAGAAGTAGCTCATTAAAGATCTTAAATTTGCATGCGTTGGTCCAATTACCCCCCGACCCTCTAACCTTGCTTCACACGAAGACTGCAATTAGTTTTGACTACCCATGTGCAACATCATGGGAGACTGACTAGTGTATATATTGTATAATAATTCTTCACAGATTGAAACCATTAATGAAACCTTAGACAAAAATGGAATATTAGATGAGGCCAGTTTGATGATTTTTAGTGGTGAATTGACAAGTACAAATAGGGGCATCAAATCTAATATAGTGGTTAGGGCCATATTAACTAAATTGCGTATTCCTTAGGGCTATATTATTAGATGTTGAAACCCAGCTGTACGTATAATGGGTTTCATCAACGTCGCTGGGTACTATGGGAAAAACTGACATCATCACCAGGGGAAAGAAAACAATAAGCAGACAAACTGCAGTGATACCAATGACATTTTTAAAAAACATGGAGAAGGAAGAAAGGAAAAAACAATTCAAGTCAGTGTGCAGCAAGATAATGAACCAACACAGTCAACAGCTCAAATAGGATGATGACAATTTAGAATGAGCCCCACTCCACAATCGATCTATAAACAGGTCTGACCCATGTGTGCATTCAAGTCATGTTGAACACTGAACTTGCATGACTGCTCTGAAGGAATAGCAATTAACATAACTCTTCAATTCCTCACTTCTCTCCTGCTGAATACCAGTGATATATTAGTTATTTTATTGTACCATAGGGCATATGTTACAAATTGAATTTTGCCATACCTACCTTCTCTAGCTCAGTGGCATCCTCACTCCCTCAATGAACGTGTTACCTTTATGGGAGATGTGTCATACTACCCTAAATCTACTTGCACAATAGTATAACTAGGGGGGATATAACAATTGCATCCCCTTGTGACCGGATACGTGACTTTTCCACAGTTATTTCCTTCACTCTTTCTAATAGCAAACTGAGTTACCGCTAGATGGGGCAAGGCTTAATATCTTGCAGTAAGGTGAACATGCAGAGCAACAGCTATGATTTGATTTATTTATTTCCAGCACCTTGTTTGACAAAGCAAATTTTCGAGGTTTTCTCTTTTATGCTCCATCCTTCTTGCAGTCCCTTGCTGCCCCAAGGCATAATGCCCCGTTTCCAAAAAGCCAGCATCCTCTCCAGTGCCTGAGATTCTGCTTTATTTTCTGGCTAGTCACACCCAGTAAAAGGTCTAAAATCTTCCAACACATTAGGCCAGAATTTGTTGGCAAAATAAATGGCAAGTTTAATGTGCGTGCCATTATTAATGTGTAAATCGTCCAGCAAGGAAGAGATACTCTGTGAGTTATGAATCGCCACAAATTGGTGGAAGATTTGCCATTAGCTTTGTGTATACAGCAGCTCATCCTCAATCTCTGCGTTTCAAGGAATTGCTGTAATGGCGCATTAATCACCAATTAAACTCACCGCAGAAAGTTAGGATTGATACTAACCAGCATCATGACCTTTTAATGACGAGCTTTCTGTTCCTGCAATGCCACGCAACCTCTTCAGTCCAGAAAGGCAACAATTGAAACTGTGGGGTCTCATTCTTGCAGGAGGTTTTTAAAATTGATTTTTCTTTTCTTACCTTTCCTTTGTCTCTTTTTTATCTCTCTCTCTTAATCCAATCTTTTTTTCCTTTGCTTTGGTCCCAATTTTAACTCCAGGTGGACTCCACAGTCAGGCCGGAGATAAAATTACAATTGGGCCTCAATAATGTCATTGGGCCGCAAAATACATATATCTATCGATATATAGATATATATATATATATAGAAGAACGCTGTTGGCTCTGGGTACATATCCTTGGTGTCTGCTCAGGAGAGTAGGTTAAAATTGCAGATAGTGCAATCATGGCGGCTTTCGGACAGGTAAGAGCCAGGATGATTGTAACTGCTCACCCACCAGGTTTCTGCTGAGAGAGTAGGGTTAAAATCACCCACTTTATTTTTCTTCCAGTACATGAATTGACTCTAATTCACGCCATTTCTTTCTCCATCATTGCTCTATTTCTTTCTCGATCTTTAAATCTCATTGGTTTTAAACAAGTAGAACTGCCAAGTGGATGATCCATAGCAGCCTCTTCCTGAGGTCCCCACCATCAGAGAAGCCAGTCTTCAGCCAATTCGATTCACTCCACGTGATATCAAGAAATGACTGAGTGCACTGGATACAGCAAAAGCTATGGGCCCGAACAACATCCCAGCTGTCGTGCTGAAGACATGTGCTCCAGAACTAGCCACCCCTCTAGTCAAGCTGTTCCAGTACAGCTACAACACTGGCATCTATCTGACAATGTGGAAAATTGCCCAGGTCCTGTCCACAAAAAGCAGGACAAATCTAATCTGGTCAATTACTACCCCATCAGTCTACTCTCAATCATCAGGAAAGTGATGGAAGGTGTTGTTGACAGTGCTATCAAGTGGCCCTTGCCCACCAATAACCTACTCACCGATGCCCAGTTTGGGTTCCACCAGAACCACTTGGCTCCAGCCTTGATCCAAACATGAACAAAAGAACTGAATTCCAGAAGTGAGGTGAGAGTGACTGCCCTTGACATCAAGGCAGCATTTGACCAAGTGTGGCATCAAGAAGCCCAAGCAAAACTGAAGTCAATGGGAATCAGGGTGAAAACTCTCCACTGGCTGGAGTCATACCGAGCACAAAGGAAGATGTGTCTGGTGGTTGGAGGTCAATCATCACAGCCCCAGGACATCGTTGCAGGAGTTTCTCAGAGCAGTGTAGGCCTAACCATCTTCAGCTGCTTCATCAATGACTTTCCCTCCATCATAAGGTCAGAAGTGGGGATGTTCGCTGATGACTGCAAAGTATTCTGTGCCATTCGCAAATCCTCAGATAATAAGAACATAAGAATTAGGAGCATGAGTAGGCCATTCGGTCCTTCGAGCCTGATCTGCCATTCAATAAGATCATGGCTGATCTTCTACCTCAACTCCACTTTCCTGCACTATCCCCATATCCCTTCATTCGCTTAATATTCAAAAATCTATCGATCTCTGTCTTGAATATACTCAACGACTGAGCTTCCACAGCCCTCTGGGGTAGAGAATTCCAAAGATTCAGCACCCTCTGAGTGAAGAAGTTTCTCCTCATCTCAGTCCTAAATTGCTGACCCTTTATTCTCAGACTGTGACCCCTGTTCTAGACTCCCCAGCCAGAGGAAACATCCTCCTTGCATCTACCCTGTCAAGCCCTGTAAGAATTGTGTATGTTTCAATAAGATCACCTCTCATTCTTCCAAATTCTAGAGAATAGAGGCCTACTCAATCTCTCCTCATAGATCCCCCCATCCCAGGAATCAATCCAGTGAACCTTTGTTGCACTCCCTCTATGGCAAGTATATCCTTCCTTAGGTAAGGAGACCAAAACTGTACACAATACTCCAGGTGCGGTCTCACCAGGGTCCTATATAATTGATTTTGGTTCAATACAAAGCAGTTTTACTGGAAGGAATATTAACTAGACTATCATGTTGCTATGACAACACCTAGCTTGTTAGCAGACGAGCTGAAAACTAAACCCACTAAACAAGCTTAAATAGTGTGGTGGGGAATGCAGTTAGAGGAGAGGTCTTTTTAGTTTACAGTAAGCACAATCTGGTCTTGGTGATGGAAGCTAAGATTTTTTTTGTGCCGCTTTTTCTTGTTTCGATGAGCAGTCAGCCATTTAATCTAAATAAGGAATCTTTGACAAATGTCAAAGTTATAGTTTAGCGGGAACCCCTCATGATAGTATCCAAATAAATAGATTTTGCTCCTGAAAAAGACAGTTTCAAGGCTCGAATGCACCCCTACAAAATAATTGAGGGTTATTCTGCATAATTACTGTTCACTGTTCCAGGTGTTCAGTGAATTAGGATTAAATAAATATTGCCTCACAATATCTCCTCTACCTTTAATTAGACAGAATTGACCAAGTGTGAGGTTATCCACTTTGGTTGTAAAAACAGAAAGACAGACTATTATCTGAATGGTGACAGATTAGGAAAAGGGGAGGTGCAACGAGACCTGGGTGTCATGGTACATCAGTCATTGAAGGTTGGCATGCAGGTACAGCAGGCGGTTAAGAAAGCAAATGGCATGTTGGCCTTCATAGCAAGGGGATTTGAGTACAGGGGCAGGGAGGTGTTGCTACAGTTGTACAGGGCCTTGGTGAGGCCACACCTGGAGTATTGTGTACAGTTTTGGTCTCCTAACCTGAGGAAGGACATTCTTGCTATTGAGGGAGTGCAGTGAAGGTTCACCAGACTGATTCCCGGGATGGCGGGACTGACCGATCAAGAAAGACTGGATCAACTGGGCTTGTATTCACTGGAGTTCAGAAGAATGAGAGGGGACCTCATAGAAACGTTTAAAATTCTGACGGGGTTAGACAGGTTAGATGCAGGAAGAATGTTCCCAATGCTGGGGAAGTCCAGAACCAGGGGACACAGTCTAAGGATAAGGGGTAAGCCATTTAGGACTGAGATGAGGAGGAATTTCTTCACCCAGAGAGTGGTGAACCTGTGGAATTCTCTACCACAGAAAGTTGTTGAGGCCAATTCACTAAATATATTCAAAAAGGAGTTAGATGGAGTCCTTACTACTAGGGGAATCAAGGGGTATGGTGAGAAAGCAGGAATGGGGTACTGAAGTTGCATGTTCAGCCATGAACTCATTGAATGGCGGTGCAGGCTAGAAGGGCCGAATGGCCTACTCCTGCACCTATTTTCTATGTTTCTATGTTTCTAATTGATCCAATAATGCAAACCAAGTTACTGTATTTCAGTGAAACACAGTAATCAGGAAAGAATACAACAGAAGAGCTTACTCATCTCATACCCATTTGTCCCAAGTTACACAGTGCCCATGTGACTTAGGTGCAAGTGCATATCTATGAATACACTGGGCATTACATAGACTTCTTCATTACTTATTAACAAAACTGTAAAGGAAGAAAGGCTAATACACATTTTTGTACTACTATATCTAGGTTGTTATAAAAACAAAAAGTTAATATTTATCAAAAAAGGACACCAAGTGTGTGCAGCAATGTGGTTCAATGGCTGAAATTACTAATGCATCCTTAATAGAGTCAACACACCACGAAGTTTCCAATCTGGCTTTAGCTGCTGTCGTAACATTGACAAGCTGGAGTAAACCATAACTGCAGCATTTAATGCATTTACTCCTTCTCAGGGATAACAGCATGAGTAGCTTTTCCAAAATACCTGTTATACTGAATTAAACGTATATAATAAATTGGTCAAAAAACACACACACATTTCTTACAACTGGCAACATTAGGTATTGGAACAAAATTTCCTTCCTTCAATTCAAAGTGTTGGATGTCCACATTTACTTTGCACACTGTCAACATCAAACATTCACAAGTGTCCAGGGCCTTACCGCCGACTGCCGATGAGTTTTGCCACCGGCCTCCCCTCTTTGCAAGTTTTCTTGGGCTTGAGCGGGTGGGAGGGTAGTACTGCCAGGAACCGCCCGCTGACAGCTGCTGGCGGCCAAGTAGTGCAAGTGTCCTCCCGCCGAGCTGCCAGATTGGTGCAGCCGGATATCGGCGGGAGTTGGCGCCAGCAGGGGGATGGACTGCTGCTTGGAGGCAGGTCTAACCCTGATGGTATGTATGAAGACCTGCAAGAAAAGGTTAGTGAACATATTTAATTTTTTTTTAAACAGTGTCTTACCTGGATGGGGTCCCCTCAAGGTGTTCCGGTGTTTATTTATTTTTTTGGTAATGGTTTTTATTTTCAGCTCCTCCACCCTCCCTGGGCCCGACTCCACCTCGGCGGCACTTGGGCGGCAAGCGCATTTGCCGCCGAGATTGAGAGCTCCCGCCCGCTGCCACCCAAATTGATGGCGTAAGCCATTGGTTTGCCGCTGGGCAGTACTGCCATCTCTTTTAGAGGGATCTTCCCGACAAAGTACCACCCAGTCTCTCGACGGCCATCGGAGGTCCTTTGGGCAGCCCTTGGCTTCCACCAAGTTCGGGGCCCAGGAAACTATCGGTTAAATGTTGTTCGTTTTACTCTGCACTTAAACTCCAATCAAAAAACATAGCCCGTGATATTTCAGTTTCCCACATAACCATCTATAGCCTCTCCAGTAAACCCAAGAATAACTGGTTTTGTTCTGGGAATTGTAAGAAAAAAAGTATTTCAAACCACACTGCTGCTTCTTGGAAATCCAAAAAGATTATTACAAGAACTTTGGGAAGTTGATCCAGCACTCAGAAAAATGAGAACAAAACAGTCTTGTTTATGGCAGATGTTTCCAATAAGTGTGGTGGCAAGTGAATTCAGACTTGGCACTAATATGGACAGGTCACACTTTCTGGGTAGATAAAGAATACTTTAAGAGTGTCGCTAGGAAGACCATTTTTATCTACTTCAAGTACTTTTTCATTATAATTTAAAGCAGACAAAAGGGAGGTCCAGACAAGGACCTTTCCTTTGTCAACTAATTAGACATATAACTATTACAGCCCCTAAATTGAATAACGAAGCAGTCCATGCCCGCATGCAACAAGACCTGTACGACATTCAGGCTTGGGCTGATAAGTGGCAAGTAACATTCGCGCCACACAAGTGCCAGGCAATGACTATCTCCAACAAGCGAAAGTCTAACTCCCGCCCCTTGACATTCAACAGCATTACCATCACTGAATCCCCCACCTTCAACATCCTGGGGGTCACAATTGACCAGAAACATAACTGAACCTGCCACATAAATACTTCGCCACAAGAGTGGGTCAGAGGCTGGGTATTCTGCGATGAGTGTCTCACCTCCTGTCTCCCCAAAGCCTTTCCACCATCTACAAGGCACAGGTCAGGTATTTGATGGAATACTCTCCACTTGCCTGAATGAGTGCAGCTCCAACAACAGTCAAGAAGCTCAATACCATGCAGGACAAAGTAGCCTGCTTGATTGGCACCCCATCCACCACCACCTTAAACATTCACTCCCTACACCACTGGCGAACTGTGACTTCAGTGTGTACCATCTACATGATGCACTACAGCAACTCATCAAGGCTTCTTCAGCAGCACCTCCCAAACCCACAACCTCTACAACCTCTACCACCTAGAAGGACAAGGGCAGCAGGCGCATGGGAACACCACCAAGTTCCCCTCCAAGTCACACAACATCCTGACTTGGAAATATATCGGCATTCCTTCATTGTCGCTTGATCAAAATCCTGGAAAAATCTCCCTAACAGCACTGTGGGAGTACTTTCACCACATCAACTACAGCGGTTCAAGAAGGCAGCTCACCACCACCTTCTCAAGGGCAATTAGGGATTGCAATAAATGCTGACCTTGTCAGTGACACCCGCATCCCAGGAAAAAAATGTAAAAAGATAGACTATTGGTCCCAGATGCCCCATTGCCCTCGTCGTGCTGTACTCAGATCGCACTTTCAGCAGTTTGCAGCGCTAAACATTTTCAGGCTGAAGGGTGAGGGAAAATGACAAACTAACGGAGCACACCATGAGATGACCTGATTGAGCAAATTCTGTGCCAATAGTTCTGAGATATTTATCAATTACTGAGACAAATTAAGCGAGACAATCTAACAAATTATTTATTATTTTCAATGAATGTGGAAACAACATCAAAATTAACTTATTTGCATCTTAACTGCCCACCATCTCAGATGGCTTTTTCTTTTACTGCAGGAATATAGTAAGCTTTACAAAATAGTATTCAGAGTAACTTTCTTTTCAAATTCTGTCTTTGGAAAAATGGTCAAACAATCCCTAGCCACAACAGCACATAAAACTAGGATCTCTGTGTGTTAAGAATTGTAGCCATGTGGCCTCTTCAATGTCTTTCTTCCTCTTTCACAGTTATAGCAAAAAGTCAATTGCTTAATAAAAAGAATGAAACAATGTCACTTAATCACTTAATAATGTACAGGTGTAGTACTTGCATTTCCATTAACTAAGGATTTAATGGTCAGAACTCTGTGAAGTATGTTGTGACTAACATTTTATCAGCATTGTGGTTAGACAAACATCAGCACTACTTTCCTTGCCTTCTGCTGCCACCTTCAGCCACACATCCAGTTATTCCCATTATTTTCTGACTTGTCAGCAACATGTACAGTATGCTTAGTTGAAGCAACACCACCTTCATTTGATGCATAGTAAAAGTTCTTTGAGAATATGATTCAAAGCACAGTCAAAAATTATCCTGAAAAAGATTATTTTAATCCATTGAATACCATGAGCATATGAAAAAGGAATGGGGCTGGTAAAGACCCGATGGTCCATCAAACCATCCCGGCCAATCTTCCACCCTTACTTCCCTCAGTACCCTAGGATGCATCCTATCTGGACTGGGTGACTTTTCTGCTTTGAGGACTGCCAAACTTTAAAGTACCACCTCGTTATTTTTATTTTATCCAATCTCGCTACTGCCTCCTCCTTTAATGCTACATTGGCAGCATCCTCTTCTCTACTGAAGACAGATATAAAATACTCATTTAGTACCTCAGCCATGCCCTCTGCCTCCATAAGATTATCTGCTTTTTAGTCCCTAATCAGCCCCACCTATCCTTTGACATCCCTTTTGCTATTTGGATGCCTGGCTTTATTAAATAGGAATAGAGTATAAAAGCAAGAAAGTTATGCTAAACCTTTAAAAAACATTGGTTAGGCCTCAGCTGGAGTATTGTGTTCAGGTCTGGACACCACACTTTAGGAAGGATGTCAAGTCCTGAGGGTTCAGATGAGCGTGACTAGAATGATACCAGGGAGGAGGTACTTCAGTCACATGCAGAGACTGGAGAAGCTGGGCTTGTTCCCCTTAGAGCAGAGAAGGCTAAGAGGAGATTTGATGGAGGTGTTTGGAAATAAGGAGCAACTGATGCCAGTGGCATAAGGGTCGGTAACCAGAGGACACAGATTTGAGGTGATTCGCAAAAAAACAATAGGCGACATGAGGAAACATTTTTTTTTAAACACACCGTTGTTGTAATCAGGAATGCACTGCCTGAATGGATGGTAGAAGCAGATTTAATGGTAACACTTAAAAGAGAATTGGATAAATACCTGAAGGGGTAAAAGAAAACAGGGCTATGGGGAAAGAGCAGGGGAGTGGGGCTAATTGGATTGTTCTACCAAAGAGCTAGCACAGGCACGATGGGCTGATAAGCCTCCTTTTGTACTATATCATGATTCTATGATTATTTTAAAAATCTCAAAGAATTTCCTTGACATGCATGCTTTTCTAAGTGGAATATCCCACTTCTTTTAGCCTTATATCAGTCTAGAGGCCCTCCTCTAAACCTTTTCCAAGGCCTATGTGAGGGGATCAAACTGGACACTCAATTCTAGAAATGGCCTGACTAAGGCCTTATCATGAGAAAGAATAATATTTCTTGTCTTATCTTTAATTTTCTTGGCATGAAATCCTAACACCCTATTTGCTATTGCAATAGCAACGCAGGACTGGTCTTGGATTTCGAATGACTCATGCACCATAATCCACAGGTCTTTCTCCCGCTCAGCATCTGAGAAATAGCAACCATGAGAATTGTGTCAACATTTTTTGATAATATTTTAAAAGTTAAAGTGTTCCATGCTGTGTCCTTCTCATATTTAGTTTCAGAGTATTTATTCTTGAGGATTTACATAATGTTTTTTTTTTAACAGAAATTAGATGTAATTTTGAAGAACGTGAAAGAAAGTCAGCACTGGAAAAGCTTACCCAAACTGATTATACTCTATTTGATTTAAATATCTTAATGCTTGCTTAGCTTCAGCTATGAATGATCCCAATTGGTCAGGCACTGTTAACTGGATAGATTAAATCTTCATTCTAAGACACTTACATTGCAATCCATCCCTACTGTAAACAGTGTCTCATTACCATTCCTCTTTGCCACAGATTAAACATCTGAGTACAACAGCAGGGCATTATAACATTCGCAGAGAGTAAAATATTAGAATTTCTTAAGAAAAAGAAATGGCTGAAAGGAGTGGAAACCAAGTTATCACCTTAAAAGTTCAACCCATAAGTGGTATTTCCTATGTAAAATAATCTGCTCCATATTTGCTTTGTAAGAAGCATGATGAAGTTGCTTGCATAAATGTTAAGCTTAATTATCCGACCCCAGATTACAGTAATTTTACTGGTTAATAGCGCACATTGATTCATTTTGAGTCCTGACTAGGAATGTGTTCCATGTGAAGAGCTCAGTTTTTGTGGCTATCTATTTCAATGCTGCAGCTTTCAGATTCTGACATAGGAGCATATGAGCCACAAAATTAACTCCAACACTTCCAGGTGTCAATACCCAGCCACCTGTTAGTTTCAATCGGCTCAATTTTGGCCAGGGCATTGCTCCGTTTTTTTTGGAGTAACTTGATTTTTCTGACGTATCTTAAAAATCCCCATTTTGCACATTCAATTTGCGTCAGTGTAAGTGAGTTAGTTACGATTTTTTTAGTTTAGTTTTTCTCAAAAGGGGGGTGTTACCAGCCACCTACGCCAGTTTTGGCCATTTAGGCCACTTTGGCCAGCGAATAGTTACTCCAAATTTACTTAGGCCAACGTATGTGGCCGCTTCAGAAAACCCTTGCGGAGAGTTAAGAAATCAGCACAGGTAGGTACATCGGAGGCCATTCGGCCTGGGATAGGGTCAAGAAGGGGAGTGGAGAGGATCTCCACCTAAAGCACCAAGACTTACAAAGCATTAAACAAAGCACAAAAAGTAATAAGCATTCAATAACAAATAAAAAATAGATGTAAGTCCTACCTTCATCTGAAAACTGCCAGGGAAGGCAGCAGGCTGGCTGGTGGGGGAGGCCACTCGGCCTGGGATAGGTGCGGGACAACTGGGAGACCACTCGGCCAGGGATAGGGGTGGGACGACCGGGAGACCACTCGGCCAGGAATAGGGATGGGCACAGCCGACATCGGAGCAGATACAGGCTGCAGGAAGCAAACTCACTGGACATGCTGCAGCAAGCAAACGACAAAACACAAGCAGCTACGATTCCTTTTTAAAATGGCCGATAGCCAAGTTTCGGCGCTATTGCGCATGCGCGGACATCACGACCCGACTCCAATGCGCAAGTGCAGAGGTCCCGGCACTGTTTTCAGCGCAGGACGATGGCTCTTCCCCCGACTTGACTGGTAATGCTGCGCAACGACCGGGGAGAGGCCGGACAGTGGCCAAAGTGAGGAGGATTTTTTCAACGCATTTCTGAACGGAGAAAAGTGGCGCATCTCCGATAAGAGCGCCGAAAAAAGGAGTGGGCCAAAATTGAGCCCAATATATATCTTCTTTTTACTCCTCTTTTTTTCTCTGAGGAAGATTATTACAGTGAGGGTGAACTACTGTGAAGAACAATGAACGCTTTAAAAGCGCAAACAATATAGGATTATAAAACCATCTATGCTAGCTTCAGAAAGTGTTAGATATTTTAGGATGTACTAGGGAATAAAATGCACACAATGGAATACAGTGAAATATATATTGTAGCTTTTACAAGCAAGATAAATCCAATAACCGATCAGAAGTTATCGTACAATGCCAAAGTGAAATTAAAATCATATTTCACTGCTATCCATTGACACAATTTACAATATTTATACGGGCTTATCGTTAATTAATTGTGGTATTCAATTTTCTTGTTATTAATGTTATATAACAAGATCTACCACAATCGCTGAAAGACCTTTAATATTTTCTATATAGGAGCCATTTTTTGCTATTCTGAAGAGCTCACTCAATAGCTAGCTTGAAAATTTTCACACAGATAAAATGTTAAACTTCTCTTGTTTGTGAGTGTAATGATCACTCTATGGGCCGAAGTTTCGACATCTGGTGAAAACGGCGCAGCTCCGAGACTTACGAGAACTGCCTGGGTTCGAAGGTGCGGCGGAATATTCTGCTGCAATTCTCCGGTCCTCCTGGACCATGGCGTGGAGTGGCGTGGTGCAGCGTTGTCTCCCTGGGGAGGACTCCCTGCAGGGGGGCGGGGCTAGGGATCATGCCTTCTTCCCAGAGCCGGCAGTGTTGCGCAGGCACGCTGGAGCATGCACACCTGCACAATGGCTCGGGAGAGTGTGGATATTGGGGGGGGGGGAGCGTGGATACTGGGTGGGGGGGGGTAACGTGGATACCGGGGGGGGGAGGGGAGACGTGGATACCGGGGGGGGGAGGGGAGACGTGGATACCGGGGGGGGGAGGGGGAGACGTGGATACCGTGGGGATGGGGGTGGGGGGGGGGGGGGGGGGGAGGGTGACGATACCGGGGGGGGGGGGGGGTAGGGGGGACGTGGGGATGACCGGGGGGGGGGGGGGGGGGGG